>NC_069504.1:445098142-445738142 GCF_027579735.1 Bombina bombina
ATAACGATACTTCTTCAGAGGTAAAAAAGTGTACTGACAGGCTTCAGCATTTTCCCAGTTTAAAAAGGCTGCTAAGGGGGCGTGAGTTTCAGGCCTGCTAGAATGTGCGGCAACTGACGTATGACGTCTACGTGATTCCGTGTACGTGTATCATTGGTCCAAAAGCTGGTTGCTATGGAGACTTTGAGACGCTGCAGGTAATGTGTGTGCTGATACCTGTAATGCGCTGAAGGGCCAAGTATTACACCAAAGGACTACAGCGGTGTTATTTGTATTAAAAACAAATACTGGGCTAGCTATAAATATGTTGGGGTTATTGGTTAAAATATTGGACTTAGATCCTGGAGGTTTCGATAATAAAATTAACGCTTTGTTAAAATGATCCCATGGTTGATATGCATGGAAACAAAAGGATTCCTAAATTGTATATTAAAAGACAAAATACTGCAATTTAAGGTGTAAAGTTAAAAACAAAAAATAGATAGATGGTAGACTATATTTTATTGTATATCTACAAATCTATGGGTGATGAAGTGTGGGTCCATGTAAGAAGGGCCCTAGAAGGTTGCTCCGGGATTTTACTATGAAAGGCTAGTATACTCACTAGCACAGACTCTGTGTGTTTTTGTCATATTAGAGAAAAGGGTAGAAATTACTTGTGGTCCCAACCAGTATTGAATTGGGAGGCATAAAGTTATGCCTCATAAGTGTAATACTACTTATTGATCGTTCTGATTAGGTGTCTAGGGAATAGGAAAAATATATATATGTATTTATGTACATATATATATATATATATATGTATTTATGTACATATATATATTCAATGTAAGGATGGTGTATGTAATTCTATGAGGAATTAATTTTTAGTGGAGAGACAGATTTTTAGAGGAAGGCTGCAAGATCTATATCCTCATTGAGCCCCATAGGGGTCATGGTGCCCATATTATGTATCCAGTATGTTTCCTGCGTAATTTTAGGAACCTGTCTCCTCCTCTTTTGGGAACTGATACTTGTTCTAATATCGTTCCTTTTAACAATGTTTGGTCTTGGTTATAAAAAATTTTGAAATGTCGAGAGACACTATGTCCTTTATAGCCTGCCTCTATATTTTTCAAATGTTCTAGTAGCCGTACCTTATATGGGCGTTTCGTGCTGCCTATATATTGTAGTTTACATGGGCATTCAAGGAGGTAAACCACGAAGGTACTTTTGCAGTTGGTTAGAGTATTAATTTCACAGGTTTTGTTAGGATATGTTTTTGAATTTATTATTTTAGTGGGTTTTTTTCCTTCATAGGCATGCTCACAGCCTTTGCAGTTAGCCCTATTGCACTTGTAGAATCCCTTTGTATTAGAAGTTAGCCAGTTAGTTTTGGACTGTGTTACTTTCAGTTGACTAGGCGCTAGGATTTGTTTTAAACATTTATTTTTTCTGAACGTGATTTTAGGTGCTTTGCCTATACTATTTTTTAAAAACTTATCCTGTTCGAGTATAGGCCAATATTTTTTGAGTATTTTCTTAATTTCAGGAGCTGCTTCATTGTAAGTAGTTACCATTCCTAGTTTTTTGTTGTTATTCTCAGTCGATTTACGACCTTTTTCTTTATTTGTAATGAGAAGTTGTTTTCTATCTAATTTTTTAACTTTTTTGAATGAATTATCTATCAGTTTTTTAGGATAGCATTTTTCTACTAGTTTATCTTTAAGTAATTTGGCTTCTTTGATGAAGTCATTATCTTTTGTACAATTTCTTTTTAGCCGCTGGAATTGTCCATATGGGATATTTTGAATCCAGGGCTTATAGTGGCCGCTATCTGCATGAAGATACCCATTGCAATCAGTGCTTTTTCGGTATAGTTTAGTGCATATATCAGTATTTTCGTGAAATAGAGTCAAATCAAGAAACTCTATGGACTCCTGTTCAATTTTTGATGTGAATTGAAGGTTAAAAGTATTGGTATTTATGTGTTGGATGAATTTTGTAATGGTTGTTTCGTCCCCTTCCCAGATTAGTATAATATCGTCTATATATCTGCCCCACCAGATGATATTTTTGTGGAAGGGATTGTTGCAGTATATGTACGAATCTTCCCAGAGACCCATATATAGATTGGCGTAGCTGGGTGCCATGGTTGTACCCATGGCTGTTCCGCTTATCTGTAAAAAATGTGAGCCATTAAATTCAAAATAGTTTTTTTTCTAACACAAATCTGATGCATTCAGTTATAAAATCTTGGTGATTAATCTGTAATTCTGTTTTTTTAAGAATTTGTTTCATTGCTGCAATCCCACTTTCGTGGGGAATGCTGGTGTATAGGGAGGAGACATCCAGTGTCATCCATTTGTAATTTTCTCTCCATTCTATATTTGTGATTTTGCTTATGGTGTCAACAGAGTCCCTGAGATATGATTTTAAATTGGGGACTAAAGGTTTAAGGAAAAAATCCACATATTCTGAAATTCTGGCTGTGAGAGAGTCGATGCCAGAAACTATTGGGCAACCGGGGGGATTTATTAAACTCTTGTGGATTTTTGGGAGGTGGTAAAAAATTGCAGTTCTGGGATGTACATGTGTGAGGTATTTAAGTTCATTTTGGTTTAATAGGTTTAAATGTTGTGCAGTGTCAATTAGTGAGTTGTATTGTTTTTGGAAAATTTTAGTAGGATCTCTTTGTAATGTTTTGTAGGTTTCAGGGTCATTTAATAGTCTATTGGCCTCATTGAGATATTCTGTCCTGTTCTGTATTACCAGTCCACCTCCCTTATCTGCTTCTCTGAGGATAATATCATCTATTTCTTTAATGGAAAGTAAGGCGTTTTTTTCCTGTTTTGTTAAGTTATCTTTTTTAATGGAATAGTTTTGACAGAGATCTTGTAGGTCTTTTTGTACAAGCTCACTGAAAGTAGGAATAGCATTCCCTTTGGATTGTGTGGGGAAGAAAATGGAGGATGGTTTCAAATTTGAATATTTACAATTATTAATGTTTGGTTGTGACTCATTGTCATTATCATTGTATAATTCTTCCAAGGTATTCAGTAAATCTAGATCAGTATTAGAGATATTTTTCAAAAAATCATTGTTATCCTTGGATTTAAGTTTCTCAAAATGCCTACATAGGGTCAATTTCCTGATAAATTTGTTGAAATCAATAAATAAATTGAACGGGTTGGGTCCCTTCACAGGTGCGAAATTGAGGCCTTTGGAAAGTATATTTAATTCTATATCGGAAAACTGGTGTGTAGATAGATTGAAGATTTTTAGTAATGGTTCTCTTGTTTGCCCCTCTTTGGGGTTCTTGGTTCTTCTTTTTCTTCTATCTCCCACCAGTCTTCCTCCCCTTCTGCCTCTTCTACACCTTTTCTTTTTTTTGGGTTCTCCATTGCCCACTGTGGTCTTAAGTTTACATCTGTTATGTTTCTTTGTGGATTTGTATGTGATTCTATCTCTATAGTATTTTGAGAATTTTTTGGAAGGTGATTTCCTACCCATTCCTTTTCTAAAAAATGTTGTTGTTTGTTTTGTTGTGTTTTGTCTTTATGAGTAAAGGTTCTGCTGTTAGCATAATGTTGGTCTCGCTCATAATTTCCATTTCTGTGGTGTAGTGAGTTTTGTCTTTGTCTATGCCCAAAATTATAATTATAATCTGGATGGGAGTGATTCTCTCTATTATAGTGGTATTCGTAATGATTATTCTCATTATGATTCTGTCTTGTTTGAAATGGGCGGTTATGTTTTCTGTAGTTATAGGTTGTATTATATTGACTATTGCCATATCCATTGGTTTCCCAAGAAACTTTCTTATGAGGAAAACGTTGTCTGTTGTCATATGGATATGTATTGTTAAATTCATATGCGTTGGAGTTATATGCATGATTTCTATTGGGTAATCTTCTTGGGGAAGGGATGGAGGTGTGTGAAAATGTACGTTGTTGGCGAGTACTGAAAGAATTTTTGCGCTGTACATTAGTTGGTTTGTTTTTGGTATTAGATGATTTTGAGGATAATTTAGGATGAGAAATGTTTTTGCTGTTGACTCTTTCTCTAGTATTTTTAGGAAAGGGCAAATTACTATTTGAAGTAGAGGGTTCAGGTGTATTGATGGTCTCCCACACTTCCATATCTTTATCTGTATCAATGTCATTTTTATTCTCATTAGTGATTTCTTGCATTTCTAGATAGTCACGAAGAAATTTTTTCTTTTTCTTGTGTTCTATATTTTGTTCAAATTTTTGAATTCTTTCTTTATTCTTTTCGTCTAATTCCTTAATGGTAGTGTCCCCTTTGTATTATTCTAAATTCTTTTTGAGATCTTTAATTTCTGATGTTAATTTGCCAACTTTATCATTTCTATATCTGATCGCTATATTGATTAGTGTGAATGAGGCTTCTTCTAATGCTGTGTCCCATTCAGTAAGATATTCAACATCTTCGGGTTCGAAAATTGAAGATTTGTATAATTTGAGCCCTTTAGGTACCACTTTATATTTAATGTATCTTTCTAAATTTACGCTGTCGTGCCAATGTATCAGTTGTTTTTTACTTAATTTTTGAAAAATATCCCTAGGATTCATATGTTGTTCTATCACTGTCTTACTATCTTCATCTAAGTTGATGGAAAGTTTTTTTACTTTTGTTTGAGGATCAAAATAATTTCCGAACTCAAAACTGGTTGGTTCCATATCCTTTATGGATGAAGTATTTTTAGTAATTGTGTTAGTTGAGCTGCTAGTTAGGGTAAAAATCACCCGATTGGGTGATGTAAATGAGAGGAAGAAAGGGGGGTCACCAGCGCTAAAACTACAATAGGAGTGTTAACTTGTGTGTAATAGATGGTATAGAGAAACTGTGCCAATGGTTAAAGATGTAATGGTCTTTTTATCTATAATAAAAGTCTGCACTCGCTTAGTTGATAGGGAGTGCAATAAAACTTATATACATAAATAAGTATCAGAACTGAGCGTGCTGCCTAAAATGTGAGTCAGTGTACCCATGTCACTGAGTAAAATGTGAGTCGAAAGAGAAATTCTCAGTAGTGAGTAGGCGCACTGCTGTACAATTATGAATATTATAATAATGGTATACTGTAGGGTGTATACATAAAAAAGTTCAAAACCAATGAGGTGGTACAAGTTAGTTCTTTTCCAGCAAATTTCTGGTATAGGGTAAGTTTATAGCGCTTACCAGAGCCAACCTCAATCCTATGAGGTAAGTGATCAGCAATGGGGTATAGATGATCCCATGGAAACTGTATGCTCCCTCGGTGATCTCCTAGTGTCTGTTGATCCTTGGGAATGGAGATCCTGGACTCTCTTACGAAGGCAAGAATGATCCTTTGGTTCTCTCTATGGTATTTGTTGAAGTACTACTGTTTTTGGAGGAGCTTGTTGATGAAATGGCAATCCTGGACTCTCTGTAGATTTCTTCTTCTTTCAGAAGTTTGGATGTCCGATATTCTCATAGGTGTATAGAAACAAAGAGAGAAAACAAGAACATAGTGTAGTACTGCAAGGTGATATAAGCAGAAACTGAATGTTTATCCTGGTATAAAGTAAGTATATTGTGCTTACCAGAGCAAACCTCAATCCTATGAGGTAAGTGATCAGCAAGGAGTTAAAGATGGTTTCTTGGATGTTGAGAGTAATTCCTGGTCTTTTGCCTGTCCGTGGGAATGGGAATCCTGGACTCTCTTACTCAAGCAAGGATGATCCTTAGGCTCCCTCTTTGTTAGTATCTTGAAAAATGTCTTGAATGACCTTTGTAGCAATGAAATCCTGGGCTCTCTGAGTATTTGTTCTCTCTTTTGATAGTGGGATGTCATGTGTCCTCACAAGAGATTAGTGATAAAATACAAAAAGCAGAGACAAAGACATAGTGTGATACTGTAAAAATGATGAGCTATTTATTACAGACAAATAATAAAAAATTGTGCTTGCATTAAAAACCTTCAAATGTGGTATGAAACTCACGCCCCCTTAGCAGCCTTTTTAAACCGGGAAAATGCTGAAGGATCATCCTTGCTTGAGTAAGAGAGTCCAGGATTCCCATTCCCACGGACAGGCAAAAGACCAGGAATTACTCTCAACATCCAAGAAACCATCTTTAACCCCTTGCTGATCACTTACCTCATAGGATTGAGGTTTGCTCTGGTAAGCACAATATACTTACTTTATACCAGGATAAACATTCAGTTTCTGCTTATATCACCTTGCAGTACTACACTATGTTCTTGTTTTCTCTCTTTGTTTCTATACACCTATGAGAATATCGGACATCCAAGCTTCTGAAAGAAGAAGAAATCTACAGAGAGTCCAGGATTGCCATTTCATCAACAAGCTCCTCCAAAAACAGTAGTACTTCAACAAATACCATAGAGAGAACCAAAGGATCATTCTTGCCTTCGTAAGAGAGTCCAGGATCCCCATTCCCAAGGATCAACAGACACTAGGAGATCACTGAGGGAGCATACAGTTTCCAAGGGATCATCTATACCCCATTGCTGATCACTTACCTCATAGGATTGAGGTTGGCTCTGGTAAGCGCTATAAACTTACCCTATACCAGAAATTTGCTGGAAAAGAACTAACTTGTACCACCTCATTGGTTTTGAACTTTTTTATGTATACACCCTACAGTATACCATTATTATAATATTCATAATTGTACAGCAGTGCGCCTACTCACTACTGAGAATTTCTCTTTCGACTCACATATATATATATATATATATATATATATATATATTCGTATAGATATATTTTTACAAAAAAATATATAGCTTTTACCCATTCCTCAGACAAAAAAAATCAGTGAAGGGGTGAAAGCCCCGAAATGTCAAATAGCAAAAAAGTTTGTTTTTTAAATCCAGAGAGTGAATTTATTTACAGGATCTTTATGCATATGTCTTTGCACCATGATACATGGTGATAGCAGTTAGACTGTGAGAGTGCTATATCTTCATTCCAATATAGATATATCTATTCTATATCTAACATTTTCTTCTAAACGAAGAACATAGGAATTTGAAGTATTCCTAACGCACCTTCCGCGTTAGTGCAATTCAGTGACGTGCAGTGGTCAGAGGCTGGTGAGGCACTAGATATGATACGACGGAGAAACACATGTATAGAGGACCACAAGTACCCCCAACAGGGCAGGTTTAAATGATAGCTGAACCAGTGCACAGGTGACATAATCAGGTGATGAGTGAGAGCAAGTTAGTAACCACTGAGTTACTGATCAGCTGATTACTTCACCTGTGCACTGATTCAGCTATAATGAAAACCTGGCCTGTTGGGGGTACTTGAGGACCATTGTTGAGAAACACTGCACTAAAGCACCAGCTCATTGGAAATGTATTGATTACCTGGAGAATAAAGCACACATACTCTGCTCACTGACACCCACACACACTCTGCTCACTGACACCCACACACACTCTGCTCACATACACACTCACACAATTTGTGGCACAGTGCCAGTTACTAAGCAATTAGAATGAGCCACAATCTCTTCTCTACTCACTACTGTATTGTAAAAATAGAAATAATTTACCATACAAGTTTTACTAATTTGATTTGCCGATATGGGGCCAGTAACAGTTGATGCTAATTCTCAAAATATAAATAACTAGAAAAGTCTATTAAAATAGCATGCTCTACCTCAATCATGAAAGTTTAATTTTAAATGTCTCCCTTTGACTATGTGTTTAACCAGTTATTTTACAGTGGCATTATTTCTAAAAACATTTAACTGCAATAATTACATATATTTTTTAAATGACTCATTATCTCCTTTTTAATAATATAAATTTGTATAAAAGCAGCACATATTAAAAACACAATGCAACAGCTTTCAATTGCTTTGTGAATTACAAGTTAACAGCAGTCTTTAAATAAATGGAGACACAGAGAAAAATAAAAATAGATACTGCATCCTCTGACTGAACAGACATAACATATATGGGGTTTGTACCTAATTAAATCAAATAACCATGAAAAAGGGAGGCTTAGCAATATTCAATGTCAAAAACTTTAATTTAAATAATGTGGACACTGCACACTTAACTTCAAACTCTGGGTTTTAAATGACGGATTTAAATTTGAATTGACCCTTTGACTTCCTGTCATTATTGGGTTATGCTCACTTACTGTCCCCCTGTTAATGAGCTGTATCTGAACACAATTTGTGAATCACAAGAGATGTAGAATACTACTTTACTCTTCTGCTTGGTGTCATCTGTTCTTAGGTTACCTCAGCTTCCAGTTGTGTCACATGACCCTGCTCACTGCATTCTCCTTCTGATTAATCTATATATCCTTCAATTGCTAGGAGGCATCAAGAGGGGTGCCTCCTATTGGTACCAATTTCTGCTGCTAATATATTGACAGAACATAGATGGCGCTGCAGCACAGCTTTTCCTTTGACCCATGTACTGCAATGGAGAGAAGCGTTCCTGTACCTGCCTCTCCATAGCATTACATGGGGGAAAATATATATCTTTTTTTTACTTTTTTGTTTTGTTTTAATTAAAATTTAATGAAGCTTTGGCCATATATAGCAGGGTAGGCACTGCCTCCCACAGGCCCGGAATGGCCATAGGGCATACCGGGCAAAAGCCCGGTGGGCCGCCGGTTATCTTAGCCATGCCCACTATTTTACTGTGCATATTGAGTGAAAATGTTTATTCTACTACAGAGACTACTAACTACTTGCATACAGCGGCCGTGAGACTGAGCATCTACTTACTTGCAAGTTTGTCTCACGGTCGCTGTATGCACTTGTGGTGGACATGCTGCTACTGACCGGGTGAGCCTGGGTGGGAGGACCATCAGGGGCCCATGAGATCTATAATGGCCTGGTTTGGGGGAACTGAAAAGTGACGTGTTGTGTCATGTAGCCTCCCGCTCCCTCCATCACTTCTTCACAGTGTACTATAGTGCGACCCGCATGCAGCAGAAGGAGAGAAGAGGGCGAGGGAGGCAACCTACAGACACCACCAAGTTAGTAAGTCTTAAGTTTCATTAATTAGTGATTAATATAGCGACAGCCAGCAGGGGCAGAACTACTAGAGCGGTGGGGCCCTGGGGGCCAAGCAGAGCATCAGCTGGCCTGGCAGTGGGTGCTGTTTGTATATGTCCGGCAGACCTGGCATTATTTCATACAAGTTATGACTGGAGGCTAATGCAGGCTGTAAATTAGGTATTTATTTTACATTTTCAGCCTGCCTGGGTGTTAGATTTGTTATGAGCAGCATTGCAGAACTGTACAGAGGAAAGGAAGCGCAGAGGCAGTGACACTGATGCTGAGGTCCGTCTGAGTTCAGTTTTACTTTCCTGCAGTCAGTGACTTCCTTCCCTCCCAGGCTCCCAGAGCGCACTGTTACATTTTAGAAGTAATAGCTGTCTGTTTTTTATGATCTGTCAGAGCTCTCTCTGTCCGTGGTGCTGTGGGGGAGGGGCATCTTTGCTCAGTGCAGAGAGAGAGGCATCCAAGAGCTGAGGGAGAAAGAAGGGAAGCCCAGCCCTGTGGAATGTCATCATATCTAGGCTGTGAGTGGGCCATAAGTTTCTTGTTTCAAGAAGCTTTTTGAACAAGTTGTTTAAGCACATTCATTGTCAAAGAGGGCTGCCTGCAGTGAACTGTCTAGCAGATATGCAGCCCTCTCTGACAGTCAAGGGGCTTAAGCTGTTTGTTTATTAAGTATATATTTTTTTCTCTGCCAATAAAATTGTAATGTTCATAATATCTAAATTTTCCAGTTAAAATGATGTATTTTTCATAGACTGCTACATGTGTGTGTATGTATACAGTATATATGTGTGTGTGTATATATATATATAAATACTCACATACAATTTAATTTTATATAATGTATTGCTCTTAATCGCTGTTAATGTTAAAATAATTAGCCTTTTTATCCACCTCCACTCCCTGATAGTTTGTTATGCAAGCATGATTTAACCCCATGATTGCCAAAGTAACAGCTAATGGCAATGTAGTCATTTCATGCCTGGATTACCTAAATTAAAAATGAATTAAACCTGAGTTAAATTACTGTCCTGTGGAAAATAATAATAATATATATATATAAATATATATATATATATATATATATATAGTGTGTGTGTATATATATATACATATATAGTGTGTGTATATATATATATATAGTGTGTGTGTGTGTATATATATATATATATATATATATATATATATATATAGTGTGTGTGTGTGTGTGTATATATATATATATATATATATATATATATAGTGTGTGTGTATATATATATATATATATATATATATATATATATATATATATATATATATATATATATATATATATATATATATATATATATATATATATATATGTGCATATCCCAAAACTGGTACAGGATGTCTTGGGGGGGGGCAGCATGAAACATTCTTGCACTAAGGCCCTTTGTTCATTAGGTCCGCCACTGGCAGCCAGTACTTGTGGCCTGTGGTCAGCAGCAGCACTGCAGAGAGAGAGAGACAGAGAAATTGTGACAACATAGGACAGCACTATGGTCAGTCTGCCATGGCCGGTATCAGAAGTCAGCTTGCCACTTGGTCATACAGCCAGCTGGAGTGAGCACAGCTGTAAATTGCTGGTAGAAAACTGCAAGCCAGCATGTAGTAAGAAAGTAATTAACTATAATAGCATAGGTCATATTGTACACCCTACAATTTTTTTTATTAATAAATGGGCAATATTTGTACTTCATTTAATATTTAAGTGCCCATGTCTTTCCCATATTAAATTAAATTAAACATAAAAATATAAATTTACTAGAATTTAATTATTTTGCTAGATTTTCTTGTAGTTTACCTCCAAAAAAAATTTCTTCACTGTCCCTTGAAAAACTTGAATATACATTGAATACTTTGCTGATGTGATCCTGCAACATGCTACACTATAATCGCTAAGCTCAGTGTCAGAGAAAAAACTGATATGGTCTTTATGAATTGTTTCTGATATATGTATTGTACCGTGTTTATGCACTTTAGGGAGAGGCAGGCAGGGTTAGCCTGTAATGGTTTAACCCCTTAATGACCACAGCACTTTTCCATTTTCTGCCCATTGGGACCAAGGCTATTTTTACATTTTTGCGGTGTTTATGTTTAGCTGTAATTTTCCTCTTACTCATTTACTGTACCCACACATATTATATACTGTTTTTCTCGCCAGATATGATGAAAATCTACCATTATTTTCATCATATCTTATAATTTGCTATAAAAAATATACACTTTTTCTAACTTTGACCCCCAAAATCTGTTACACATCTACAACCACCAAAAAACACCCATGCTAAATAGTTTCTAAATTTTGTCCTGAGTTTAGAAATACCCAATGTTTACATGTTCTTTGCTTTTTTGCAAGTTATAGGGCAATAAATACAAGTAGCACTTTGCTATTTCCAAACCACTTTTTTTCAAAATGAGTGCTAGTTACATTGGAACACTGATATCTTTCAGGAATCCCTGAATATCCATTCACATGTATATATTTTTTTTTAGAAGACATCCCAAAGTATTGATCTAGGCCCATTTTGGTATATTTCATGCCACCATTTCACCGCCAAATGCGATCAAATAAAAAAAATTGTTCACTTTTTCACAAATTTTTTCACAAACTTTAGGTTTCTCACTGAAATTATTTACAAACAACTTATGTAAATTATGGCATAAATGGTTGTAAATGCTTCTCTGAGATCCCCTTTCTTTAGAAATAGCAGACATGTATGGCTTTGGCGTTGCTTTTTTGTAATTAGAAGGCTGCTAATGGGTTACTTAGGGAGTATGTAGGGAGCTTCTAGGGTTAATTTTAGCTGTAGTGTAGTGTAGTAGACAACCCCAAGTATTGATCTAGGCCCATTTTGGTATATTTCATGCCACCATTTCACTGCCAAATGCGATCAAATTAAAAAAAACTTTAAATTTTTCACAATTTTAGGTTTCTCACTGAAATTATTTACAAACAGCTTGTGCAATTATGGCACAAATGGTTGTAAATGCTTCTCTGGGATCCCCTTTCTTTAGAAATAGCAGACATGTATGGCTTTGGCGTCGCTTTTTGGTAATTAGAAGGCTGCTAAATGCAGCTGGGCATCACACGTGTATTATGGCTAGCAGTGAAGGGGTTAATTAGGTAGTTTGTAGGGAGCTTGCAGGGTTAATTTTAGCTTTAGTGTAGAGATCAGCCTCCCACCTGACACATCACACCCCCTGATCCCTCCCAAACAGCTCCCTTCCCTCCCCCACCCCACAATTGTCCCCACCATCTTAAGTACTGGCAGAAAGTCTGCCAGTACTAATATTAAAAGGTATCTTTGAATATTTTTCATTTATTTTTTTAGCTTATTTACATATGCTGCTATGTAGGATTCCCCTTTAGCCCCCAACCTCCCGGATCCCCCCCAAAACAGCTCTCTAACCCTCCCCCTCTGCCGTATTGGGGGCCATCTTGGGTACTGGCAGCTGTCTGCCAGTACCCAGTTTGCAAAATAAAAATGGTTTTATTATTTTGATTTAATTTTTTTCTGTAGTGTAGCTTCCCCCCCACATACCAACACCCCACCAGCCAAACCGATCTTTCTAAATTAAATATAATCCCCCTTATTCCCCACTTCTAACTAAAATATTTCTGTAGTTTAGCGGTTCCCACCCGCTCCCTCCCCGTGCACGCGCCCGCCCCCGCCTCCCCGGCCATCCCTGCCCACGATCCCGCCCCCCTCCTCATCACAAGGGCCATCGATGGCCGCCACCCGCCTCCCACACCGGCTCCCACCCACCAACGAACTTAGCCGTTAATGTCCGGTGCATAGAGGGCCACAGAGTGGCTCTCTCTGCATCGGATGGCTAAAAATGGTTATTGAAGGATCCCTCGATATCGAGGCATCACTGCAATAACCGGAAAGCAGCTGGAAGCGAGCAGGATTGCTTCCAGATGCTTTCCACACCGAGGACGTACAGGGTACGTCCTCAGGCGTTAACTGCCTTTTTTTTGAGGACGTACCCTGAACGTCCTCGGTCGTTAAGGGGTTAAGTACTTTTCTTTGTTGAGCAATCATAAGTCTTGTACTGTCCTCAAACTAGTTTTAAATATATATATATATATATATATATATTATTATTTTTTTAAATCTATATTAGTGTGTGCATGTGTAGGGTGTGCGTGAACATGAGTGTGTGCATGTGTGGTTTGTGCGTGCATGTTAGTAGGTGTATGGTGTGTGCGTGCATGTGAGTGGGGGTATGTGTGGTGTGCGCGTGCATGTAAAAGGGTGTATGTGTGGTGTGCGTGCATGTGTGTTGTGCGCGTGCATGTAGGTGGGTCTATGTATGGCGTGCAGGATATGAGTGGGTGTATATGGGCTATTAAATAAAAAATGGGGGGGGGAGTGGGCTGCTTTGCCTTAAAATGCCCGGGCCTATTTTCGGTCCCAGTCCGGTCCTGTTCTCCCCTGCCTCCTATGAGTGCACGTCCCTGGTGCAATTGATCTGGCGCAGTGTCGGGTTAGCACTTAAACAATAAAATTAGCACGCCACTTCTAATCTATCCCAGAATGTGTTCCTTTCTCTTTTACTTCTCAATTTATAGTACAAACACTAAATGATTCAAAAGTGAAAGCATTATTTAAGAAATTATATTATTTAACAAAGTGATACAGATATCACAGTTAACCACTTAACACTTTGCTCTCCCCCAACTAACTGCATGCAATAACAGCGAGAAAAAAGATGACACCAAATACCTCTGAATTTAACAACAAAACCCTTAGCGATGATGGCTGTTACTAAGTCCTTAAGAATACTTCCTGGGGACGGAGCCTGGCTGTGCTGGATGATGGCCGCATTGAGAACTAGCTCTTATGCCTCACCTCAGTTTCCAGCAGCAAAGGGTGGCACCCTACACAATATTCCCACAAACCTAATGGGGACTGATACCTGCATCCCTGGCAAGTCAGCACGACCGTACCGACACTTATAAAGGCCCTTGATAAAGGCCGTGGCAACGCGGACGATGTGGTACGTCAGCTAGCACAGCCGAGACCAGAAAAAGAAGCTGAAAACCAGCCGATCAGCCTACCGCAACATCAGAAAAGCTCCAAGAGGATACCACAGAGCACAAGGGCTCCTTGACCAGAGGTACCACAGACGGAGCGGCCGGAGGAGTCGAGGAAGCGTCGCGACCCGGCCACTACAACGGCACTAACCAAGCTCTCATAGAAGGTGCCGGGAGGGGGGGAAAATTGCATAAGAGGACATATAGTCCACAGGACAATAACTGTACACAATTAACCCTAAATACCACGATACAATTGCATAAGAACTGAAGCTGCAACACTAATATTGATCACATATACAAGCTATATCTGACATCTCCAGATTAACCACAGAGTGACACCCATCATAAATGATTCTGGGACCCCTCTCCATAACAGGGCTTATACATTTACAACGTATGCATGTGGACTGTGGACAGTTTACTTCCTAATATATACGCTATAAAAACAGCAGGCACAAACTGGCAGAAGACCTTTTACTTTAAATACCACCACTACTGCAAACAGTAAACACACACAACTACCTACTGCAACAGCATAAACAGAGTTCCTATTTGTAGGAAAAATAATGTCTCTTAGAAAAAATAACAAAATGGAAAAAACTGCAAAACTCTCTACCAATACCTGAAACCCTCAGAACCTGCACCTGAAACAGCAGTTGATCTCCCATTGAACGACACACAGATCACAACTGCCCAAATGCACGACCCTGCAACAACAGGCACATCAATAGTAACAGACCTCAAACACCTGTCCTCTAAGGATGATATAGAGACCGTAATGTCAGAAGTACGACAGCTATTTGGGGATATGAAAAAAGACCTTACTGCAGTGACGCAGAAATTCCTAGATAGAAGAAAAACAAAATAAAATTGACAGCCACATGAAGAAGTCTGCCCACAAACTACACGCACATGATGACACTTTATATTTTTTAATGGAGAAATTGGAAGATTTGTACAATAGAAATAGGCGTAACAATCTCTGTATCAGAGGGATACCGGAGTCTGTGATCCCTAACGTCCTACCTGGCTACCTTCAGGATTTGTTTCGCACTCTGAAGGGAACCCCAAGCTCAAAAGAAATAGTCTTAGAAAGAGCTCACAGAGCCCTCAAACTGAAACCACCACCAAAAGCCCCTCCACGAGATGTGATCATAAAAGTACTTAATTTTCAAGACAAGGAAGACATCTTAAAATGTGCAAGAACGAAACAACAGGTGACACACGCAGCAATAGAATTACAAGTGTTCTCAGACCTGAGCAAGAAGAGAGAACTCAAGAACATCATGTCAGCTTTGAGAATGGAGAAAATACCATAAAGATGGGGATTTCTCGTCAGCATTATAGCTACAAAAGATGGCAAAACTGCAACCTTTCGATCAGAAAAAGATCTACTGGACTTCTGCAAGACACTAGGCCTAAAGACACCTTTTCCCACCCAAGAAAAGAGACCTCTACATCAAATGAATTCTACACTATACCAGAGCATAAAAATGTAATGCTGGGATCGCTAAAGCAACCTCTACAAGAAAACAGAGGACTATGCCCCTGTGAATAAGTAACTTATATATAGCCTTTCTTTATTACAAAGTTATATTGGTTTGATTAACAGTATTTTTATGTTTCTCTAGGAGAATGCATAGTTTCAGTAAAGTTAGTAAACAGAGATTAAACCAGAGTGTCATGATCATGCATGGAATTGAACCTGGGACCTGTTTCTATTTCTGTTGCTGTTCTTTTCCAGCCTGTTGTCTTGCCTCTTTGCCACCAGATGGCTTGATCACAGGCTAAGAAAATTGGGTTTTTCTGTTTGCTGCAACTTTGGCTCTCTGGCTCCACATGCTTACCAGCTGAAACAAATAATTTAACCAGCACCCTGCTATATCTGGGAGGTTTGCTTGCAGTTCTGGGCCTTGGCATTGAGTGTTATTCTCTGACAGACCCTCTGGTCCTGTTTCCTGAGTGAAATACAGATATGTTGGATTTCCTGGTTCCTGATTTCTGCTTCATTTTGTGACTACTCTTCTGGATATTCCCTTGGCACTGTTTTCGTTTTTGGACTGATTTCCTGGCAATTGATCTTGGCTAATTCTCTATTTCCTAAAGACTGACTCAGGTACTTTTGCTTGCTTGTTACCTGTTACTACAGAGTTCCAGTTTGCAGTCTATGCAAGTTTCCTGTCTGTTACTACAGAGTTCCAGTCTACAGCATATGCAAGTATCCTGCCTGTTATTACAAAGATCTGCATTCCTGTCTGTTACTACAGAGTTCCAGTCTACAGCATATGCAAGTATCCTGCCTGTTATTACAAAGAACTGCATTCCTGCCTGTTACTACAGAGTTCCAGTCTACAGCCTATAGTTCCAGTCTACAGCATATGCAAGTATCCTGCCTGTTATTGAAAAGATCTGCATTCCTGTCTGTTACTACAGAGTTCCAGTCTACAGCATATGCAAGTATCCTGCCTGTTGTTACAAAGACCTGCATTCCTGTCTGTTACTACAGAGTTCCAGTCAACAGCATATGCAAGTATCCTGCCTGTTATTACAAAGAACTGCATTCCTGCCTGTTATTACAGAGTTCCAGTCTACAGCCTATAGTCTTTGCCTTATCTAGTTTGTATATCTCTGCATTGCTAATTATCCTATCAATAAAACCATCACCTTTATTTCCTAAAACCTTGTACCTGTTTAATTATGCCAAAAAGGAAAGACTCACGCAAACAAAACACAACTTTAACCCCAGAACCTGACACCTCTGCACAACAGCTCCCAACTCCTGAACCTGCTCCCTTGCAGAGTATGACACAGAGTGTAATGGATATAGAATTTTCTATTTCTACAACACTGCATATGTTATTACAAAATTTTAAAAAGTTTATTTATTAAGAGCAAGAGAACCTAATTTATCCTCTACAAGAAAACAGAGACTATACCGCTGTAGATAAGTAACTTGCATATACCTTACCTTTATTACAAAGTTATACTAGACTGCTTAACAGTAATCCTATGTTTATCTAGGAAAACACACTGTTTTAGTAAGGCTAGCAGATAGATATTAAGCCAGAGTGTAATGTACACAGAACTCTCTACTTTTGTAGCTTTTTTAATGTTAATATAAAATGTTAGAAATGTTATTTATTAAAGTTAGACTAATGATGGTTGATATACAATATGTTTACATTACAAAGGTACATACATTATGACTATTAGTTAATTGGATATATATTGATGTTCTTGATTCTGCCTCACCACCACACACCACATCTCTGGTATGGCCTATTATTGTATTACCATATCACATACCCCATACCCCTACCCATTACAAGCCACCCTAAGATACTATCAAAAATCTAATGCATAGCTCTCAATGGAACAGAGGATAGGATACAACCCACACATACAACCCTATACTCCCCAATCCTCAATACAACTACTGATACACTACCCTCCCTGGTAGGGTAAACATTATACACCACATATCTACTCAGTATTATTCCATACTTAGTACTGTACAGTGGTTCAACTTAACGGCTGTGTTATTATAGGTTGATTTTAGTTTGAACAAGAGCAGCTGAACCCCAAACCCTTTTCTTCTTCCCTGGAGTAGAAAACACTCCAACTTAATTTCCTAATCCACACCCTCACCCCCTTCCTTATAAGATAAGTACAAAAGATGGCTACTACAAAACACTATATAAATTTTATTTCCCTTAACACCAAGGGTCTAAATATACCAGAAAAGAGATCTACAGTGATAAGAGAAATCTCTAAACTACAGGGAGATGTGGGTTTTTTGGGTGAAACCCATTTAAAAAAGGTCACAAACCAAAATGGACCAGCACAAAATACCCAACAGCATACTTTGCCTCAGGCTCCACAAAAAGAAATGGTGTAGGAATTGTATTCAAAAACTCAATTCCATTCCAATTGATACAGGAAGATAAAGACCCAGACGGGAGATACCCGATTTTAACTGGCACACTACACGGCACTAGTGTGTATGCACCGAATACCCATCAACACACCTTTATTAAAGATATCACAAACAAAATTCTTGATCTCAGAAAGGGAGCTCTGGTGATAGGAGGTGACCTTAACATCCCCCTAGACCCAACACTAGATACATCCAGAGGCAAACCAACTGTTTAAAAAAAAAAAGTAAAAACTAAACAACAGACTGACAGAACTGGCAGTCCATGACTCATGGCGAATCCTCCACCCAGACGAGCAGAACTTTACGTTTTACTCCCACCCACACCAGAACATTGATTATTTTGTTTTAGAGCAAATCAGTCTAGCCTCCATCATATCGGCTGCAATTTTTAAAATTACATGGTCTTATCATGCACCGATCCATTGCAAAATAGCCTGGTCATCCATTCCTGACCATCCATTCCTATGGAGACTGGATGACCTCTTATTAAATAACCCACTAATTAAACAGGATATTGAAAAAAACACTAGGATATTTTTTCTCCTTAAACATCACTCCCGAACTGACAGACACGACCATAAGGGAGGCCCACAAATGCATTCTCAGAGGAGAACCACTCAAACAGAAAGCAAAATTAACATGCCAACATAGCGAAAAATATACCTTATCAAAAGTTCAAAAACTAGAGCACCAACATAAACAGGACGCACACAAATAGAACTTAGAATTAGGAGACCCCATATCAAACAAAGATTAGAACAAAATATTCCTAAATAACACCAAAGCCTCTATCTCCACAAAAATTCAGGAGATGAATTATAAGTACCTAGCCAGATGGTACCACACTCCACATACATTAAAAGTAATATTAAAAAATTCAGACGGTAAATGCTGGAGAGGTTGCGGAGAGGAGGGAACGCTGTCACATATCTGGTTGGGATGCAACAATTCAGCAGGGAAATTCTGGAGGTCATGAATGCTAAATTTGGGGTACAGATCCCTAATAGTCCACATATTATTTTGTTTCATATTGTTTCATGGCCTGCCTAAGATAAGATATATAAGTAAAAAGAATCTGCTTTTCCTGATGTTAAAGGGACAGTCTAGTCCAAAATAAACTTTCATGATTCAGATAGGGAATATAATTTTAAACAATTTTCCAATTTACTTTTATCACCAATTTTGCTTTGTTCTTTTGGTATTCTTAGTTGAAAGCTAAACCTAGGAGGTTCATATGCTAATTTCTAAGCCCTTGAAGGCCGCCTCTTCTCTCAGGGCATTTTTCACCACTAGAGGGTGTTAGTTTATGTGTCTCATATAGATAACACTGAGCTCACGCACATGGAGTTCCTATGAGAAAGCACTGATTGGCTAAAATGCATGTCTGTCAAAAGAACTGAAATAAGGGGGCAATAACTTCCACATTGGGTTGGGTCTTTATTTGGTTTTGGAATAGTTAAAATTGACGCCTCCAAAAGTTCCCTACGAAATTGACCTAGCCGTCTGGCCTCCGAGTACATGTTAAGTAGGAGGGGTGACTAAGTCTCGGAAGGTCTTGAAGAATACAGGTGTAAAGCCATCTGGCCCAGGGGCCTTATTGCTTTTAAGTTGCTTTATGTCCTCAAGGAGTTCTTCACTAGTAAAGGGGGTCAGTAGCTTTACCTGGTCGACACTATTCAGCTTTGGCAAATCTAGGTTCGATAGGAAAGACTGGATCTTGTCAATTGAAAGACCTGGGTCTGACTCTGGGGCCTTTAGGTTATATAGTCTTGTATAGTACTGGGCAAACGCATCTCCAATATCCTTATAGGCTGTAACCTGGGTACCATTCTTGTCGATTATATGGATCCTAGAGGCTGCTTTATAACCTCTAAATTTGTGGGCCAGTAGAGCCGAGGCTTTATTACCCTGGAAATAGAGTGATTGTTTGAATCTCAAAAGCACACTCCGTACCCGTTCCATCTCTTTTTCCCTAATCTGGCCTCGTAAACCAACAATTTAATCGGACAGGGCCTGGGATGGGTTATTCTTATTAAGGGTTTCCTTAGCCCGCAATTGGGCCATAAGGAGACCAAGAGGGGCTCCCATAAGCTTTTTCATGGCCGCCTGTTTCTAATGCATACTCCTCTTACAGGGAGTGCAGAATTATTAGGCAAGTTGTATTTTTGAGGATTAATTTTATTATTGAACAACAACCATGTTCTCAATGAACCCAAAAAACTCATTAATATCAAAGCTGAATAGTTTTGGAAGTAGTTTTTAGTTTGTTTTTAGTTATAGCTATTTTAGGGGGATATCTGTGTGTGCAGGTGACTATTACTGTGCATAATTATTAGGCAACTTAACAAAAAACAAATATATACCCATTTCAATTATTTATTTTTACCAGTGAAACCAATATAACATCTCAATATTCACAAATATACATTTCTGACATTCAAAAACAAAACAAAAACAAATCAGTGACCAATATAGCCACCTTTCTTTGCAAGGACACTCAAAAGCCTGCCATCCATGGATTCTGTCAGTGTTTTGATCTGTTCACCATCAACATTGCATGCAGCAGCAACCACAGCCTCCCAGACACTGTTCAGAGAGGTGTACTGTTTTCCCTCCTTGTAAATCTCACATTTGATGATGGACCACAGGTTCTCAATGGGGTTCAGATCAGGTGAACAAGGAGGCCATGTCATTAGATTTTCTTCTTTTATACCCTTTCTTGCCAGCCACGCTGTGGAGTACTTGGACGCGTGTGATGGAGCATTGTCCTGCATGAAAATCATGTTTTTCTTGAAGGATGCAGACTTCTTCCTGTACCACTGCTTGAAGAAGGTGTCTTCCAGAAACTGGCAGTAGGACTGGGAGTTGAGCTTGACTCCATCCTCAACCCGAAAAGGCCCCACAAGCTCATCTTTGATGATACCAGCCCAAACCAGTACTCCACCTCCACCTTGCTGGCGTCTGAGTCGGACTGGAGCTCTCTGCCCTTTACCAATCCATCTGGCCCATCAAGACTCACTCTCATTTCATCAGTCCATAAAACCTTAGAAAAATCAGTCTTGAGATATTTCTTGGCCCAGTCTTGACGTTTCAGCTTGTGTGTCTTGTTCAGTGGTGGTCGTCTTTCAGCCTTTCTTACCTTGGCCATGTCTGAGTATTGCACACCTTGTGCTTTTGGGCACTCCAGTGATGTTGCAGCTCTGAAATATGGCCAAACTGGTGGCAAGTGGCATCTTGGCAGCTGCACGCTTGACTTTTCTCAGTTCATGGGCAGTTATTTTGCGCCTTGGTTTTTCCACATGCTTCTTGCGACCCTGTTGACTATTTTGAATGAAACGCTTGATTGCTCGATGATCACGCTTCAGAAGCTTTGCAATGTTAAGAGTGCTGCATCCCTTGGCAAGATATCTCACTATTTTTTACTTTTCTGAGCCTGTCAAGTCCTTCTTTTGACCCATTTGCCAAAGGAAAGGAAGTTGCCTAATTATTATGCACACCTGATATAGGGTGTTGATGTCATTAGACCACACCCCTTCTCATTACAGAGATGCACATCACCTAATATGCTTAATTGGTAGTAGGCTTTCGAGCCTATACAGCTTGGAGTAAGACAACATGCATAAAGAGGATGATGTGGTCAAAATACTAATTTGCCTAATAATTCTGCACTCCCTGTAGATAGACTTTTAGGGCAGCCCAAAACGTTTGGTCACATACTAGTGGATCAGTGTTTATGTGTACAAAGTCTATTATGGAGGAGCGGATAAGAGTCTTAAACTCTGGGTCTGACCACAGATAAGTAGGCAGCTTCCAACGTGGAATCAACGCTCTTTGTATCGTTGTATCTATTGTGCATGTGAGTGCGTCATGGTCAGACCAGGAGCATGTCCAAATTTTGGTGTCTATGATTTTATTTAAAGTCCAAGAGTCTGTCAGGAAGTAATCCAGTCTAGAATAAGAGTTATGCGGTCTAGAAAAGAATAAAGTCAAGGGAGTCAGGATAGCACACTCTCCAAACATCAAAAAGGTTAAATTGCATAACTGCCTCTCTGAATTTACCAGCTGTATTTATTGTGTAAGAATCAACTGACTTATGTATTTGGACACGTTTGTCTTGTGAGGGATCAGAGATCATATTAAAATCACTGCCAATGAGGACTGTCCCCAATTTATGGTTTTCAATCTTATTCAGTAGAGACTTCAGGAAGGTAACCTGACCTACATTGGGAGCATATAGGTTCACCAAGGTATACGTCTGGCCATTCAGTTTGCATATAAGGATAATATATCTACCCTCAGGGTCAGAGATGTTTGTGAAGTAATATGGCCGTACCCCTTGTTTTATCTAAGTATGATGCTGATATGCATTGTGCATAGTGTAGCGATCTAAAAGGCGCTGTATAAGAGGCCGGCCAATGTGCTTCTTGCACAAATATCACTAAAGTATGGAGGTAGTACATGTAATTGCTTAGGAGGCTTCTCTTCATTGGGGAGTTTTGTCCCTTACAATTTAGGGAGGCAAATGTGAGGGATTCTGTAGTGGGTCACATGGTAAATGTCTTTGTCAGATAGGGGAGCAGAGAGACAGAAAAATCCCACCAAACAAGAGACACCGCCCAGAGGGATAGGGCATAAAGCCAGTAGAAGAAGAACATAGCCAAGGGAGGGGGCTAGGGTGGGGAAAGAGGGGAGAGAGAAAAGGAAAAAGAAGGTGTGGATGAGGGAACCAACCCCTCCTCTCACCTGGGTACTCCGATGGAGTGGTGGGCCAGCAGGGGACGTATCTCTGAAACTGCAGCTCGTGTGGACCTAGTCTATGTCAAATGGCATAGGAGTAAACACAGTTAGTTAGCTGAGCACTATAAACAAGTTAGTTACAATAGTAATGAAACAATATAACTCTGGGGGGCAGAATGAAAATATATCAGTCTTGTATAGCTCTCTATAAAGAAGGAGAGTAAACTCTCCTAGAGTGAACATTACCTAGCCTTGCTGTAGGGTTGCAAACTGTATAGGGGCGGGGAGGAGTGGGGGGGGGGTGGACTGGCCTAGAGGTCTACAACTCTATTAGGGCTCACTCAACCTAGAAAAAGTAAACCTGTGGTGAATTACATCTACTCCGAGAATAGCCCCAGGCGCAAGACAGCCTAGGTACAGTCCCCTAAGGTGAGTTAGGTGGTAAGCTAACGTGGGTGAGGGGTGGGGGGAGGAGAGGGACGATGGGTGAGGGAGGGGGGGCGGGGGTGGCAGGAAGTGCAATTAACATCACAGAGTAAGACAAACTAATATCCCTGTAGTGTGGGGAATGTATAGGGCTCACAGTATAAAGGAACCTCCACTGTCTAGCTCCAACTTCTTTTCAGCCCTTAGGATCCTATTAACTTTAGGATGGCTAATTTAAGACTGTAATATGTTAATAGCGTTTTGTTAAATAACCTGGCATCTCGTTCCTCTCTGTGTACTAAGGGCAGGCTATGTCATTTATTTGAATAAACTGTTATTACCCTATGGATATTTATAAATAAGGGTGACCGTAAAGGATCCTGGCTAAATTCTCAGGTTGTAGCGAGGTATTAGCATACATAGTTGCATATAAATTGTGCAAATTGTCAAGCTGGAGTCCAGTCTCCCCTATATGAAGTAAGGCATATCACTGTGAAGGTAATGTCAAACAAGATAGCATTTCACATACCGGTTAACCCTGTCTCCCAATACCACCCACTCACCCAAGAGGTGTCTTGTGCCGCACGCGCAGCCCCGGGCACACCGGACTCTGAGTCGGCCATATCATAACTGATGGTGGTCCCCGGGCCCCCCACATCGCACCCGACAACCCCATAAGGCACAAAAAAAAACATTTTAGCATTTTATAAAACACTAAGACACATAAAACAAAAACTTTTACAACAGTTATTACTCAAATGATCATTAAACATTAAGAAACATGGAGCCAGAGCTTTTACAAAGGATACTACTTAATCTTGATAGCTTTGGCCCCCTTGTTAGTCCAATAATGGAAGAGGGGGGATCCAACATGTAGCAGTCTGTAGTAGTTCATAACGCAGCCAAATCCCCTTCATCATGAGCTTGAGGGCTCTTTAGAGTTGCGTGCAGGCAAGCGTTGAGGTCTAGGACACCATTCCAGGGCCCCTCTCTGACCTCTGGCTAAGGGGAGCTGATGAGTTGAGGTCCCATGTTCCCAGGAGTTCCATTCCTGCCTCTAGGTAAGTGATTGTATGGGTCTGTCCATTTCTGCTCACTATTACCTTCGTTGGATAACCCCAACTGTAACGGATGTTATGTTGTCTGAGGGCCTGAGTAAAGGGGCCAAAGGATCTGCGCTTTTGCAGAGTGTACTGAGAGAGATCAGGGAAAACCATAATTGACTGGAATTTATCTGGAAGCTGAGGTTTATTAGCCAGTTCTCGCAGGATTTTTTCTTTATGTGTGAAAAAGTGGATTCTGGCAAGAACATCCCTCGGTTTGTCAGTGGATACATTCCGAGGTCTGTGAATTCTGTCAATCAAAATATTTGGACTCTCCATATCTTTGAGGAGGAACTTGCAGAGTTCAGTGGCATAATTTTCCAAGTCTGCAGGTAGAATATCCTCAGGAACACCTCTAAACCTCAAATTATTACGCCTAGATCTGTCCTCTAGGTCTGATAGTTTTAGCTCTAAATCAGATATCTGGGTAGTCAAATTCTGTGAATAGGAGAGCAGGTTTTCTTGATCTACAGCCAAATCTTCTTGTTTTCTCTCGAGGGTGTCAGTCCTCTCCCCTATGGCTGCAATATCTCTGTGAGGTTCAGCAGCAGATCCCTTTATGGCAATTGTTAAAGTGTCCTGCAATGCATTAATGCACTGTGTGAGGGTATCCACTATGTTGGCGATCATGTCGGTAGGTGCATGGCCAGTTGATTCTGGAAGAGAGGTCATTGAATCTTCAGAGAGGGCTTGAGGGGTATTAATTTCCTCTTTAACTAGTGTGGTAGCTTGCGAGCTACTGGCTCTTAAATGATCCATTACCAATTTCTTAAGCACTAAGGGGGATTTAGTCCATTTTTATTAGGATTGGGCATAGCAAACAACCAATCAGGTGGGATATGGCTGCGTTGGTTAACAATTAATTTTGTAGCTCCAGTATGTGAAGAGAGTATTTTTAGAGCCTATAGACCATGAATGCCCCCTAGAGTGCCCATAGGCCTTTACACTTTCTTCCATCCTCCCTGGTCCAAGGCCTTTCAGGGAGACAATGAGCATTTCGAAGTGGCGGTGTAATTGCTATCTGAAGTCACCAGGTCTTCTTAAGGTGTGGGACCTTGACCAGATGGAATGTGCAATGTGGAAGGAGGGTTCTTGACAGTTGCTCTAGGCTCGAATTATTGTAGGCAGTCCAGCCTAAGGTTAGCTGCTTAATGGAGGAGTTGGCCAAGGTGGCAAAGTTAGTCTCTCCTGGGGAGGTGCTCCTTCTGAGTAATGTAGGGTAAAAGGAGAGAGGGTATGACCCGTGGGCAAAAGGGCCAACGGGAAAGGAAGGAGAGAGACTAGGCCCTGTTTTCTATTTTCACCCTCCTGTATACCTAAATGTTGATGTGAGGTAATCAGAATTACTTAGCTCAGTGCTCTGTGTGGGTCGCCATGTCATGGTGAGGAGGGCAGGCCTTTCTGTGGACACAAATGTATACCTAGTTTTTCCTCTAAGGCCTCACCTCTGCCGGAGCCTGCCGTGTATGGGAGGAAGGCAAAATGGCGCCCGTTCAGGTCACTCTGTGTGGCGCCGATGTTCCTAGGCCTCTCTAGTAGGATGTGACCAATCGCTCTGGTGAGCGCAGGGGGAGCCTCTTGCTCGGATGAGCTGTGTGTCGGAAGCGGTTTTGTCCTGGTAGGTGCTGCTTGGGTCTCCTGTAGGTGTGAGGTCTCAACCTGTCAGCGTGTCTGCACGGAAACTCCTTCTTCAGTCCTGTGTCAGTGTCTGCTGTGCTGGCTATGGCTCCGGAGCAGAGCCCCGTCCCTCCGGAGTCGTCAGCAGAGGCTTACATTGTAGTTCCAGGAGCAATTTCAAGAGCCGGTTCAGGACAGGATCTGGTGGTTAGGTAGGACGTCCACTTTAGATGTGGAAAGGTAATCAAGGTGCCCTTTATATATACTGCTGGTATGTGGGTTATTAAGTAGAAAACCAAGAAGGTAAAATCTTTCACTTTCCACGAGATTTTTAATCAAATATTTGTATTTTGCAGTGGAGCCCTTTCTCAATGCTGCCACTCAGCTCGGCAGTTGACTCCACCCCCCACCCCCGTTAAAATGTATTTTAATAAAGTGTATTTAATACATTTATTTTAATAAAGTGTATTTTTATTTTACTTTTTTTGTCCTCTGCGATAAAAGGGTTAAATTGAAAATGTCAAAATCCCTCTAGGTAAATATGTATTCCACTATTATTGTATCATCATTATTGTAAATTAAAATAAAAATAATTAGAATAATAAAAAATATTCACAGAGATGATAATATAACGTGAAGTGCTACAAGTCACTAAACAACCCAGATGTGCTCCTCACATTTGGTGTTTGCATGAGCAGGCAGTTTGGGGTGTCGAGTAGAGCACAGGACTGTTTTTGGCAACAGCATATGAGATTTTCACCCCCCGAGGTGGTCTAATCAATAGTGGCTTGGAGGAGCATGACTTTGCTGGAGATGGTGGAGTGTCGATAGAAGAAAGCCGACAGCGTTGAGTTTGGTCTATGGAGAACACGCGTTAATAAATTGCATACTACAGGACTGGGAACACAACACGCCGAGTCTAATTCTGGCCTATGTATCGATGAGTACCTAATACTGACCAGCTCCCGACCTGCTCCTGATGTCTGATCTCCACATGAGAAATAGGAAGGTGTGCTGCTATTTGAGTAACTATGAATGAGCCTGGGTCATTAATTTACATGGTTACATTTATCGAGTTGGAGAGCTAAAAGACTATAACAGACTTTTGATATTGATGCTTTAAGGTGGTTGAGTACGTATTGATCATGATTTTGGCACTTGTCTCAGACGACTGTATATAAGTTGATTTATCGGATCCCTCAGGTACAAAGGATTTTCTCTTTTTTCTATCAAATACCTTGGGGTGCCTAATTTCTCCAAATATATATTTTGCATAACATTTTTGGATTGGGTGACTGCTATTAAGTTTACAGCATAGCAAATTTTAGCATTAAACTAATAATTCCATCCATGTAGTATTTGGCCTATATTTGCTATAAGTTACTCAGTAACCTGACATTTGAGGTATTCCTAAAGTCAGGACAAAATAATGAATCTATTTTTGAGGTATTTTTCTCTAGCTACACTATTTTTATAGGATTGGTTATAAAGAAAACTACAAAAATGTGTCTTTTCTATACACCATCCCCCATTTAAAGTAAAAAAACTTCCTATTTATAATATTTATAAAGGGTATAAAAAAAAATGCATTTTTGCTTGTTAAAAAAAAATGTATATAATATGGATGGTTGTAGTTAAAAAGAGAGTGGATAATTATTGTGAAACCAATAAGGAACAAAAAATGTCAAAATTGCCTGTTATTTAAGCATGGAAACTAGGAAAAAAACGTATCCATAAGTGCAGCATACACTAGGACAAATAAAAATACATAAAAGCTGTGCTGCTCCTCACATTGAAAGACAGTACAGATTATGTGATCTCACTATGGCAGCCAATCCTGCGCATGGTTTCCATGAATGTACATAACATACAAGAGGAAAGTATACTTTTGAAATGTATATTCCCTCTGGTCTTTGCATCTACATCTGCCATTTTGTATGCACACAGTATTTACCCTCTAGATGTGTAATTTTAGTAAAATGATTCCCATATCATATTAGCTACTGTTTAATTGAATTTGTAACCACTCTTACACAAACAAACAATCTAATTGTAATTCTATAAAAAGAAGTCGAAGAGGAAGTTTAAATATAACAACCTCAAAGAATGGCAATACTCGTTGTCAACAATACGTTTATTAGGAAATTACATCAACTAGACAAATAAAAAATAAAATAAAAAAAAAGAATCTTTGATTGTGGGTAAAAAATAATTAACATGTAGCACACATTACACCAGACCAGTTCCTTCCTTAACTTTCTTGGCATATGTTCGCATTTGAAAGCCTGATTTCATTTTATATTAGGCATGGGAGAAAGTTGAGATTCAGCATTCGATTGCTAAACATACGCCGAATATGGCTGTAGGCAGCGGCATTCAGCTATTTTCAGATAAATCAGTATGAAAGTGCAACACACAAAGATCTGCATTTGCACTGAAAATAGCCAAATGTCGCTGCCTACATGCCCATGCCTACTTTATATAGATCTATAACAATCCAAATATTCAAAGTTATGCAATTTTATAAAAAAAAATGTAGATATAGACTATACTAAAGAGCTTATAGTCACAGAGAGATACCATGACTGGTATGGGACACAGTCATTCTCAGCTGGATACTTCATCACAACCTTGCTGAAACTTACTGCTCTATAAAAATATTTAAAGTATCTAGAAAAGGCAGCACTGAGTAGTCCCAAGAAGAGTTTCTAGTAAACATGCAGGATGTAATATAACAGGCTACAACAAGAGTTCAACACAGCCCAAACACATTTTACAATTAAGAATTTTAATTAATAGTTCTCTTGCCATAAATATTCCCTCCACTTTTTTTTTTTTTTTGCTGTAATCCATATACACCAGTGGAATCTGAAAATATTAGCATGAACTACAAATCAGGATGTAATAAAAAAATGACAGTAAGATTATGTTTAGGTATAAAAAATATATTACAAATGTAATACATGAAACTGTGGTCACCTGCCATATTTGTATGTAGAATCAATTAAACACTTTTTTTTTGGCTAAAGAAACTGTCTCACAAGGTTAACTGTTTCAGAACTCAAGAGAACACCCCTCTTAGAAGGTAATACTTCAAATGTAATACCTGCAACAAAAACTGATCTATTGACATTTTTTTCTAACTTTTCTACCAAATCCTTTCTTTTCCATAAACATTCCACCTAATTCAAATTTGCAGGCTTAAACCTGTTATTTTATACTAAAATGACAGTTTATGGTTGCGTTAAAATTTTCAATTGACAGCAGCCTTGTATGCTTACAGCAACTAAAAGATTAAACATATTCTAATATTCTAATAATAATTATATATAAACACACACAAATATATATATATATATATATCTATATATATATATATATATATATATATATATATACATACACACACAGGAAATACATTTTGCAAAAGGGAAAGCTAAACAGAAATGTGTGACAGCTGTGTCAATGCGGGGATAGATATACACATAAAAATGTGTTCAGCAACTACATTTGTACTTTGAGGGTTTATTATTTTGTGGTCGGAAAAAAGAAACCTCTTCGCCTTTTTTTTTAATCTTGACATCCAGTAAAATGATTTTCCATTCTTAAGTATGCAAAACTGTGGCAAATATTTTGTTATTTACACACACACGCAAACATTTACCCTATTACCATGTGACTTCACAATATGAGAAATGACACAAAATTGAAAGAATTAATATAATTTGAAGTTTACCATTCAAGGGTAATGTGCTCATATGTTTATCATTTGAGGTGATTTTTTTTTTCTTTAGAGTTTATATATATATTTAAGATAATGTTATCTATACATATAAGATAGCAAATAACTCAGGTCCCTTTTTGACGTTTTCAAAGATAGATGACAAGACAGTCATAGTAAAAATAAAACAAACAGTATTTCTTTTAAAACAGAATGTCAAAAGGGATTTTTTTTTCCCAATCAAGAAGCCTTCCTGAGGCGTTGGAGTCCTTTCTCCAAAATAACTGCTATAAATGTAGTCAGTTTTAGAGCTTCCAAGAGGATATTTTGTTTTGTAGAACAAGTGAACACATTGAGTTGCATCACTTCATTTGAGCTGAACCCGATGCAGGTCCCTTCTAGATGGTTCCACAGGTCTCTGAATCACAGTAGTAGCTCCATGAGTGTTGAGTCGAAAAGTCCATTATTTTAGCAAACAAAGTGATATAAAGCAGATGCTTTCTGCGTAAGTTACAAGTACATGAATTACATTAATCGAATAAAAGAATATATTTAAAATAGAAATTAAGAGAGACACCATTCACTTTTAGAGATCATGAGCCGGACAAAGTCAATGTTAACATATAGCATATTCAGATATAAGGTTGGGAAAACATTCCAAATGTATCTTTTTCCTTACTTAAAGTAGGAACCTTTTACAAATACAATTTAAAGAGGCATTCTTTTTGTTGATGAGCATATTAATATTAAAATCAAACACTTATAAAATCATTCACACATTCTCCACTTTATGAAAGGAACGTGTAAGAAAAGCAGCATTTTTATATTGTTGTTAAGTTAAAGCAATACTCCTGCTTAGTTACACTGATCATTGAAGAAGAATAATAATAATACCCAAATAGTTCTGAGAATACTTACAATAAATTGCATTGTTATTATTATTATTATTAATAATAATAATAATAATAATAATAACATATAATTATTAATTTGGGTCAACTTAGCACACATTTCTGTGCTAGTAGTGATACTTAAATTGCAAAGCGTTATTAAGACAAATACAAACCCCAATATTTAAAAAAAAGTTTGATAGTATTTACATGATGTTACTCAATTGGACAGGACTGCTGCTTTAACTACATAAATCAGCAACTGTAACCATTTAGCTGCCAGAAAGAAAGAAAAAAAAAAACATCCAGCTGAGCAAATTTTTACAGTTATTATCACCTGAAAAATGTTGGTAAAGTCATTTCATTAGCTGCATGTGACTGTTAAAAATGTCCACAATATATAACATGGACACCTCTTACTGTAAAGTCCAGACCATTTTGTCCTATGCATCACTGGAACCCATGAAGGCTTGCTGCTTTTTTCCTGATAAAAAAGGTATGAAACATGACATCTTTTCTTAATCAGGCAAAGTATCCTTTCAATCAAATCAGCAACAGATTGTCATCTTGTGTTATTAAAACAAAGTAAAGTATTTACCTCAACTGACTTTAGACCCAACTACACATAGCACTGATCATAGAAAGAAGCCTGTATACATGGACATGACTGCAAGGGGTAGGTTTACTAATGGGCTCCTGAACACATTTGCTTGTGTATGTGGTGCAGGATCTGGTCTCAGATTTTGCCTTGGGGCTTAGCAGTTTATAATTATTACCCTGGATGCATAAACCACAACCAAACATATTCTCCCCAGTAATTCTCACATTTATTTTGTCTCTCAACATACTCAATATACACAAAGATTATCTCCTATCACTAAGCGCTTTTTTTTCTTCTTTTTTTTTATGCTAGTGGTCTAAACATCTACCAATTACACCGTTTAGCGTTCGTTGCACTGTCTCAAACTGCTTGTCTAGATTTATAACAATAGAAAAGTAAACCAAGCAACTGACTGATGGATTGAAAAAAACTGCATAAATTCAGAATGCAAACAAATTTAAGCCAAGCTCTTCAAAAAGTTTTCTTTGGCTAGAATAGACCTGTGCTCGACTGGCATTAGGATACTTAGGACATACTACATGCCCTTGACTGGGTGTTTTATTTTTGGCTTTTTGCTTAGTTTAACTAAAAATAGCTAGCATACATTTTTTTCATTTATACTGTAAATTATAAAGATATTGTATAATACACATTATGAAATATTTCCTTGGTGTCATAGGACTCTTTTACCAGTTCATATGTGACATGTTTAAACAAAATGTGCTGCCACAATTCTCTACAAAGAACTATAAATTATTCCGTACTCTACCTCAACATGCATATTTAAACACACACACACTAAAAATAAATATTACAAGCCAGTAAAATGATAAGAATTTTCATTTTTTTGTACCATGTATGTAGGTCACATGGCTTATACTAAATATCCTGCTCATTTTCTTTCTTTTCTGTAAAATTGTAAAGTTTAAATTATGTGAGCAGAAAATTTGCTTATATAAAATTTAAGACCACATGATAGCTATATAAACAAACATCTGGCGATTCTTTATGTTTTATGCTAATATATACACATTCACACAAAGCTACTCAATGGGATGTTTGATGCTGGATTCCACAGCAGAATGTAGTCCTCTGCTAATTGCTGAGGGGTATGGGAATGCTGCATTGTTACTTGGGTAACCTAGGTTTGCAAGCCGCGATAGAGCTTTAATGCTACCTGGAGGTCTCCCTGGGCTGACTTTGTATCCAGCAGCTTTGGTTGTGCCCAAGGGTCTGCCCGGACTTGTCTTAAATCCAGCAGCTTTGGTGGTTCCTAATGGTCTTCCAGTGCTGGTTCTGTACCCTGCTAATTTGGTGGTCCCAGAAGGCCTTCCTCGCTTCCCAGATCTGCCCAGATTCTTCTTTTTCTTTCCATCACCTTTTGTCTCCAGATCCCTGCTGCTTGTGGTTTGCAAGTGTGCCTCATTTATGGTTTCTTGAGTCTGGCAAGAAATGGTCTTATGACTGACAGAATGGGTGTACTTGCTTTGCTGAGTGGTATACAAGCCAAATTGATCCACACTCCTCATACGGTCATCATTAAGACATGAGGACTTGCCGCTTGTACAGAATGAAACAGTACCGCTAGTGACTGGTCGCATCATTTTCTGGAATGAGAAAAGTATATATGCAATTAGCTTCTTTTCATTCTTTGAGATAAACAGTACTTGAATAACTTACTAGTAAAGACAGTGAGACAGTTTTTAAAGTTGGCCAACATTTCTTTCATTTATCAATTGTGACATTTTTCAGCAATTAACAAATTGACTAAGATTACATTTTATTTTAGTTATTTAGCTGTTATTACAGCTATTTTACAGTAATATAGTCAAATGTGCATTACCATTCAACTATTACTTAAAGGGACACTGAACCCACATTTTTTCTTTCATGATTCAGACAGAGAATGCAATTTTAAGCAACTTTCTAATTTACTCCGATTATCAATTTTTATTTGTTCTCTTGCTATCTTTATTTGAAAAAGAAAGCATCTAAGCTATTTTTTTGGTTTAGCACCCTGGACAGCACTTGTTTATTGGTGGGTGAATTTAACCACCAATCAGCAAGATCAACCCAGGTTGTTCACCAAAAAACAGAATTTATGCTTACCTGATAAATTACTTTCTCCAACGGTGTGTCCGGTCCACGGCGTCATCCATTACTTGTGGGAAATATTCTCCCCCACAGGGAAAGGCAAGGAGAGCACACAGCAAGAGCTGTCCATATAGCTCCCCCTCTGGCTCCGCCCCCCAGTCATTCGACCGACGGTTAGGAGAAAAAGGAGAAACTATAGGGTGCCGTGGTGACTGTAGTGTATAAAGAAAAAATTGTCCAACCTGATTAGGAAACCAGGGCGGGCCGTGGACCGAACACACCGTTGGAGAAAGTAATTTATCAGGTAAGCATAAATTCTGTTTTCTCCAACATTGGTGTGTCCGGTCCACGGCGTCATCCATTACTTGTGGGAACCAATACCAAAGCTTTAGGACACGGATGAAGGGAGGGAGCAAATCAGGTTACCTAAATGGAAGGCACCACGGCTTGCAAAACCTTTCTCCCAAAAATAGCCTCCGAAGAAGCATAAGTATCAAATTTGTAGAATTTGGCAAAAATGTGCAGAGAAGACCAAGTCGCTGCCTTACATATCTGATCAACAGAAGCCTCGTTCTTGTAGGCCCATGTGGAAGCCACAGCCCTAGTAGAGTGAGCTGTGATTCGGTCAGGAGGTTGCCGTCCGGCAGTCTCATAAGCCAATCGGATAATGCTTTTCAGCCAGAAAGAGAGAGAGGTAGCAGTAGCTTTTTGACCTCTCCTCTTACCAGAGTAAACGACAAACAAAGATGAGGTTTGTCTAAAATCTTTTGTTGCTTCTAAATAGAACTTTAAAGCACGAACAACATCTAAATTGTGTAATAAACGTTCCTTCTTTGAAACTGGATTCGGACACAAAGAAGGAACAACTATTTCCTGGTTAATATTCTTGTTGGAAACAACTTTTGGAAGAAAACCAGGCTTAGTACGCAAAACAACCTTATCTGAATAGAAAACCAGATAGGGTGGATTACATTGCAAAGCAGATAATTCAGAAACTCTTCTAGCAGAAGAAATAGCAACCAAAAAAAGAACTTTCCAAGATAATAACTTAATATCTATGGAATGTAAAGGTTCAAACGGAACCCCTTGAAGAACTGAAAGAACTAAATTTAGACTCCAAGGAGGAGTCATGGGTCTGTAAACAGGCTTGATTCTAACCAAAGCCTGAACAAAAGCTTGTACATCTGGCACAGCTGCCAGTCGTTTGTGTAACAAGACAGATAAAGCAGAAATCTGTCCTTTTAGAGAACTAGCTGACAACCCTTTATCCAAACCTTCTTGGAGAAAGGAGAGAATCCTTGGAATTTTAATCTTACTCCAGGAGAATCCCTTGGATCCACACCAGCAGATATATTTTTTCCATATTTTATGGTAAATCTTTCTAGTCACAGGTTTTCTGGCTTGGACCAGAGTATCTATCACAGAATTCGAAAACCCACGCTTGGATAAAATCAAGCGTTCAATTTCCAAGCAGTCAGCTGCAGAGAAACTAGATTTGGATGTTCGAATGGACCTTGTACTAGAAGATCCTGTCTCAAAGGTAGCTTCCATGGTGGAGCCGATGACATATTCACCAGGTCTGCATACCAAGTCCTGCATGGCCACGCAGGAGCTATCAGAATCACCGAGGCCTTCTCCTGTTTGATCCTGGCTATGAGCCTGGGAAGGAGAGGAAACGGTGGAAACACATACGCTAGGTTGAACGACCAAGGCGCCACTAATGCATCCACTAGAGTCGCCTTGGGATCCCTGGATCTGGACCCGTAGCAAGGAATCTTGAAGTTCTGATGGGACGCCATTAGATCCATGTCTGGAATGCCCCATAATTGGGTTAACTGAGCAAAGACCTCCGGGTGGAGTTCCCACTCCCCCGGATGGAAAGTCTGACTACTCAAATAGTCCGCCTCCCAGTTGTCTACTCCTGGGATGTGAATAGCAGAAAGATGGCAGGAGTGATTCTCTGCCCACTGGATGATCTTGGTTACTTCCTTCATCGCTAGGGAACTCTTTGTTCCCCCCTGATGATTGATGTACGCAACAGTCGTTATGTTGTCCGACTGAAATCTTATGAACCTGGCTTCCGCTAGCTGAGGCCAAGCCAGGAGCGCATTGAATATTGCTCTTAGTTCCAAAATGTTTATCGGGAGAAGCGACTCTTCCCGAGACCATAGGCCCTGAGCTTTCAGCGAGTCCCAGACCGCGCCCCATCCCAAGAGGCTGGCGTCGGTCGTGACGATGACCCACTCCGGTCTGCGGAAACTCATTCCCTGAGACAGGTGATCCTGGGTCAACCACCAGAGAAGTGAGTCCCTGGTTACCTGGTCTACTTGAATTTGGGGAGACAAGTCTGTATAGTCCCCATTCCACTGATTGAGCATGCACAGCTGTAATGGTCTTAGATGAATTCGATCAAAAGGAACCACGTCCATTGCTGCGACCATTAGTCCTATTACTTCCATGCACTGAGCTATGGAGGGTTGAGGAATAGAATGAAGAACTCGACAAGCGTTTAGAAGCTTTATCTTTCTGGCTTCTGTCAGGAAGATCTTCATTTCCACAGAATCTATTATTGTTCCCAGAAAAGGAACCCTTGTGGACGGTGACAGTGAACTTTTTTCTATGTTCACCTTCCACCCGTGAGATCTGAGAAAAGCCAACACAATGTCTGTGTGGGCCCTTGCTTTGGAAAGAGACAACGCTTGGATTAGGATGTCGTCTAGATAAGGTGCTACGGCGATGCCCCTCGGCCTTAGGACCGCTAGAAGGGACCCTAGCACCTTTGTGAAAATTCTGGGAGCGGTGGCTAAACCGAATGGAAGAGCCACAAACTGGTAATGTTTGTCCAGAAAGGCGAACCTCAGGAACTGATGATGAGTTTTGTGGATTGGGATATGCAGATACGCATCCTTTAGATCCACGGTAGTCAAAAATTGACCCTGCTGGATTGTCGGCAAGATTGTCCGAATGGTTTCCATTTTGAAGGATGGAACTCTGAGGAACTTGTTTAATATCTTTAAATCCAGAATTGGCCTGAAAGTTCCCTCTTTTTTGGGAACCACAAACAGGTTTGAGTAAAAACCTAGACCTTGTTCCCCGGAGGGGACTGGGTTTATCACTCCCATCTTTGATAGGTCTCTTACACAATATAAGAATGCCTGTTTCTTTATCTGGTCTGAAGATAAGCGAGACAGGTGGAACCTTCCCTTTGGAGGAAGTCCCTTGAACTCTAGCAGGTATCCCTTGGAGACTATCTCTAGTGCCCAGGGATCCAGAACATCTCTTGCCCAAGCCTGAGCGAAGAGAGATAGTCTGCCCCCTACCAGATCCGGTCCCGGATCGGGGGCTACCCCTTCATGCTGTCTTGGTAGCAGCAGCAGGTTTCTTGGTCTGTTTACCCTTGTTCCAGCCTTGCATGGGCTTCCAAGCGGGTTTGGGCTGGGCCGCGTTACCTTCTTGTCTAGCGGCAGTGGAGTTATTAGCCGGTCCGTTCCTGAAATTGCGAAAGGAACGAAAATTAGACTTGTTCTTAGCCTTAAAAGGCCTATCCTGTGGGAGGGCATGGCCCTTACCCCCAGTGATGTCTGAAATAATTTCCTTCAATTTCGGCCCAAAAAGGGTCTTACCCTTGAAAGGAATATTAAGTAACTTAGTCTTGGACGACACATCTGCCGACCAGGATTTTAGCCAAAGCGCCCTCCGCGCTACTATAGCAGAGTTTTTCGCCGCCAATTTCGTTATTTGAAAGGCGGCATCCAATATAAAGGAATTAGCTAACTTTAATGCGTGAATTCTGTCCATGACTTCTTCATAGGAAGTCTCTTTCTGGAGCGACCTTTCTAGTTCCTCGAACCAAAAGGACGCCGCTGAAGTGACAGTAATAACACACGTAGCTGGTTGAAGGATGAACCCTTGCTGAACAAAAATCTTTTTAAGCAATCCTTCCAATTTTTTATCCATAGGATCTTTTCCTCTATAGGAATAGTTGTGCGCTTCGCTAGTGTTGAAACAGCTCCCTCAACCTTCGGGGCCGTCTGCCATTTGTCCCTTCTAGGGTCTACTATGGGAAACATTTTCTTAAATATAGGAGGTGGGGCAAAGGGTACACCTGGCTTCTCCCACTCCTTTTCCACTATGTTCGCTTCCCTCTTGGGCATTGGAAAAGCGTCGTCGTGCACTGGGACCTCAAAAAATTTGTCCAATTTGCACAACTTCTCTGGTACTACCATAGAATCACAGTTATCCAGAGTAGCTAATACCTCCTTAAGCAAAGCGCGGAGATGTTCTAGCTTAAACTTAAATGCTACTATATCAGGTTCTGCCTGTTGAGAAATTTTTTCCTGAGTCTGAAATTTCACCCTCAGACAGCCCTTCCCTCACAGCCAATTCCGATTGATGTGAGGGTAAAATAGATAAGGCATCGTCAGCGTCTGATTGTTCATCCTTTTTATCTGTATTTAAAACTGAACAATCACGCTTTCTCTGAAATGCTGGCAGTTTGGATAAAAGATTTGCTATAGAATTATCCACTACTGCTGTTAATTGTTGCATAGAAATAAGCACTGGCGCGCTAGGTGTCGCCTGCGCGGGCAAAGCTGGTGTAGACACAGAAGGAGAGGATGTAGAACTATCCCCACTACCTTCATTAGATAAGTCATCTTGGGCAACATTATGAAATGTAACAGAGCTGTCCTGATTTTGTTTGGACGCTATGGCACAATTTTCACAAACACTCGAAGCGGGAACCACATTTGTCTCTATACACACAGAACATAGGTTATCTGATGGCACAGACATGTTAAACAGATTTAGGCAGGCAAACAATGCAATAAAAACGATTTTAAACAAAAACGTTACTGTCTATTTAAATAATAAAATGACACACTTTATTTCTGAATGTTCAAAAAACTATGAAGGCAATATCCGATTTTTATGGAATTTGGACCCCAGTGTCTTAATGCTTAGAAAGCATTGCACAGCAAATATGGAGACTCTAGCTCTTAAAACAAGCAAACCGGAGCTAATTGTTGGATTTAACCGTTTTTATACACCACAATCCCTGCTACAGCATTGCTGCAGCTTTTACCTTCCTTAGGGGCCAACCATCCACAGACATAAGCCTTCTGGAGACACTTTCTGAGCCACAGGACCCTCTCACATGAAACTGCATGCACTGCCTTGAAATCAACTGCACAGCTGAAGTGCCAAAATGAGGCCTTCTCCCTCAGTACACTAGTGTGAAGGGGCCTTCCTGACTAGATTTAGGTGTCTAAAACAAGCCAGATCAATAAAAAACGTCCCCAAGTGTATATGAGCTTATAAAACATTTCAAATGCCATCATATTGTAATAAAAACCAATCGATTTGGCCCCTAACAGTGTCTACCAGCATAAAAATCAAAAAGGGGATATTCTCCTTCCCAACAGGAAGTTGCAAGAGATCACCCATAGCAGAGTTGCTATATAGCTCCTCCCCTAACTGCCATATCCAGTCATTCGACCGAAAACATGCAGAGAAAGGAAAAACCATAGGGTGCAGTGGTGACTGTAGTTTAAATGAAAAAATTACCTGCCTTAAAAGGACAGGGCGGGCCGTGGACTGGATACACTACAAGAGAAATAAATTTATCAGGTAAGTATAAATTATGTTTTCTCTTGTTAATTGTATCCAGTCCACGGATCATCCATTACTTATGGGATACCAATACCAAAGCTAAAGTACACGGATGATGGGAGGGACAAGGCAGGTACTTAAACGGAAGTTACCACTGCCTATAAAAACCCTTTCTCCCAAAAATAGCCTCCGAAGAAGCAAAGAATCAAATTTGTTAAATTTGAAAAAGTATAAAACACAGACCAAGACTCCGTCATGTAAATCTGTTCAACAGAAGCCTCATTTTTAAAAAGGCCCAAGTGAAAACCATAGCTCTAGTAGAATGAGCTGTAATCCCTTCAGGAGGCTGCTGTCCAGCAGTCTCCTAAGCTAAATGAATTGTGCTTTTTTTTTTAAAACCAAAAGACAGAGAGGTTGCTGAAGTCTTTGACCTCTCCTCTTACCAGAATAGACAACAAACAAGGTGAATGTTTGATGAAGATCTGTAGTAGCTTGTAAGTAAAACGTTAAAGGACGAACCACGTCCAAAGTGTGTAATAGACGTTCCTTCTTTGAAGAAGGATAAGGGTACAAGAATGGAACAACAATTTCTTGAGTGATATTCTTGTTAGATACCACCTTAGGTAAAAACCCAGGTTGGTACACAGGACCACCTTATCCGTAAGGAGGACCAGATAAGGAGAATTACATTGTAACGCAGATAACTCGGAGACTCTACGAGCCGAGGAAATAGCTACCAAAAAGGAACTTTCCAAGATAAAAGTTTGATATCTATGGAATGAAAAAGGTTCAAACGGAACTCCTTGAAGAACCTTAAGAACCAGGTTTAAGCTCCATGGCGGAGCAACAGTTTTAAACACAGGCTTGGTTCTAACCAAAACCTGACCAAATGCCTGAACATCTAGAATACCTGCCAGACGCTTGTGCAAAAGAATAGACAGAGTAGAAATCTGTCCTTTTAAGGAACTAGCTGACAACCCTTTTCTCATAATCATCGTGGAGAAAAGATAATATCCTTGGAATCCCAAATTTACTCCATGAGTAACCCTTGGATTCATAACAATAAGATATTTACACCATATCTATGTTAATTTTCCTAGAGACAGGATTTCATGCCTGTATTAAAGTATCAATGACTGACTCGGAGAAGTCATGCTTTGATAACATCAAGCGTTCAGTCTCCAGGCAGTCCATCTCAGATTAGTTATATTTAGATGGTTGAAAAGACCCTGAGGTAGAGGGTCCTGTCTCAGAAACAGAGACCGTGGTGGAAAGGATGACATGTCCACCAGATCTGTATACCAGGTCCTGCGTGGCCACGCAGGCGCTGCCAAAAACACCAAAGCACTCTCCTGCTTGATCTTGTGTAAACACCTCCGGAGGGAATCCCACTCCTCCAGATGAAAAGTCTGACGACTTAGAAAATCCGCCTCCCAGTTCTCAACACCTGGGATATGGATAGCTGACAGACAAGAGAGAGTCTCTGTCCAGTGAATTATTTTAAGACTGCTAACATCGCTAGGAAACTATGTTCCCCCTTGATGGATGATGTAAGTCACAGTCGTGATATTGTCCGACTGAAAAATGATGTACCTCAGAGTTGCTAACTGAGGCCAAGTCTGAAGAGCATAGAATACCGCTCCCAGTTCTAGAATATACCTTAGAAGGAGGGTCTCCTCCTGAGTCCACTATCCCTGAGCCTTCAGGGAGTTCCAGACTGTATCCCAACTTAAAAGGCTGGCATCTGTTGTAACAATTGTCCCATCTGACCTGCGGAAAGTCATACCCTTGGACAGATGGACCCGAGATAGTCCCCAGAGAAGAGAATCTCTGGTCTCTTGGTCCAGATTTAACAGGAGAACAAATCTGTGTAATCCCCGTTCCTCTGACTGAGTCTGCATAGTTGCAGCGGTCTGAAATGAAGGCGTGCAAACGGTACTATGTCCCTTGCCGCAACCATTAAGCCAATTACATTCATATACTGAGCCACCAAAGGGCGCGGATGGAATGAAGAACACAACAGAAATTTAGAAACTTTGACAACCTGGACTCCGTCAGGTAAATTTTCATTTCTATCAGAATCCCTAGGAGGGAAACCCTTGAGATTGGAGATAGAGAACTCTTCCTGTTCACTTTTCCACCCATGCGATCTCAGAAATGCCAGTACTACGTCCGTATGAGACTTGGCAACTTGGATGTTTGACGCCTGTATCAGGATGTCGTCTAAATAAGGGGCCACTTCTATGCCCGCAGCCTAAGGACCGCCAAAGCGACCCCAGAACCTCTATAAAGATTCTTGGGGCTGTAGTTAACCCTAAAGGAAAGAACTACAAAACTGGTAATGCCTGTTTAAAAAGGCAACCTGAAAAACCGATGGTAATCTTTCTGCATCGTAATGTGAGGATAAGCATCCTTCAAATCCATTGTAGCCCTCTAGTGACTCTCCTGGATCATAGTTAAGATGGTACGAATAGTTTCCAACTTAAATGATGGAATTCTGAGGAATTTGTTTAAGATCTTTAAATCCAAAATAGATTTGAAGGTTCCCTCTCCTTGGGAACCACAAACTCTATCCCTGTTCCTCCCCTGGAACTGGATGGGTCACGTACACAGTGTAAGAATGCCTCTTTCTTTATCTGGTTTGCAGATAATAGTGAAAGGTGAAATCTCCCCTCCTTTGGGGGAAGCTTTGAAATCCAGAAGATATCTCTGGGATATAATTTCCAATGCCCAGGGATCCTGGGTCTCTCTCTCACGTCCACGCCTGGGCGAAAGATGAAAGTCTGCCCCCTACAGGATCCATTACCGGATAGGGAGCCGTTCTACCTGCTGTCTTAGAGGCAGCAGCAGGCTCCTTGGCCTGCTTATCTTTGTTCCAGGTCTGGTTGTCACCAGACCGTCTTGGAGTTTCGAAAATTAGACTTTTTTTCCTGAGGAAGGGCATTACCTTTTCCTCCAGTGATATTAGTAATAATCTCCTTCAAACCAGGCTCTTGAAAAGGAGTTAAGTAGCTTATTTATTAAAGTCACGACAGCTGACCATAATATAAGCCCTAGCGCTGTGCGCGCCAGCATAGTAAAAACAGAATTCTTAGCCGTTAGTTTAGTCAAAAGAAAACAAGGCATCAGAAAAAAAGGAATTGGCTAGCTTAAGTGCTCTAAGCTTGTCAAGTATTCATTCAATGGAGTCGCTACCTGTAAAGCCTCAACCAGAGACTCAAACCAGAACGCCGCAGCAGCAGTGACAAAAGCAATGCATGCAAGGGGCTACAGGATAAAACCTTGTTGAATAAACATTTTCTAAAAAAACACAACTGTCCTCGACAGGGCTAGTGATACGCTTAGCTAGAGTAGAAACTCTTCTCTCCACCTTAGGGACCGTCTGCCATAAGTTTCCGTGTGGTGGCATCTGTTAGAAACAGTTTTCTAAAAATAGGAGGGGAAGAGAACGGCACACCTGGTCTATCCCATTCCTTATTAATAATTTCTGTAAACCTCTTTAGGTATTGAAAGAAACATCAGTACACACCGGCACTGTATAGTATCTATTCAGTCTACACAATTTCTAGCACTGTAATTGTAAACCAGTCATTCAGAGCTGCTAAAACCTCCCTGAGCAACAAGTGGAGGATCTTAAGCATAAATTTTAAATATAGAAATATAGGAATCAGGTTAAATTTTCTCCCCTGAATCACAAATATGACCCACTGCATATAGTGAGGAAGTAACAGACATGGTTCTTGACGCATCTGTATGCTCTGTATCTATCCCCAGAGCTATCTCGCTTTCCTTTAATTTCAGGTAGTCTGACTAATACCGCTCCCAGAGTATTATTCATAACTTTCGCCATGTCTTGTAAAATAAACGCTATAAGCGCCCTTGATGTACTAGGCGCCATTTGAGCGTGAATCCCTGGAGCGGGAGTCGAAGAGTCTGACACGTGGGGAGAGTTAGACGGCATAACTTCCCCCTCGACAGAATCCTCTGGTGATAATGTTTTTAAAGACAAAAAATGATCTTTATTGTTTAACATGAAATCAGTACATCTGGTACACATTCTAAAATGGGGTTCCACCATGGCTTTTAAACATAATGAACACAGAGCTTCCTCTATGTCAGACATGTTAGAACAGACTAATAATGAGACTAGTAAGCTTGGAAAACACTTTAAATCAAGTTAACAAGCAAATATAAAAAACGTTACTGTGCCTTTAAGAGAAACAAATTTTGCCATGTGGAAAAATTATGCCCCAATAAACCTTATCACCAATGTACCTCAAAAAAACGATTAAACATGCCAGCAAACGTTTTTAAAACAACCTTCTTTTAAAGAGTATGTATCTCTATTAATAAGCCTGTCTTGCTTTCCCTGCATTAAGGCTTAAATTAGATTATTTCAGTATCAGCAGCATTTTCATAGTCAATTCCATTCCTTAGAAAATTACTTTACTGCACATACATTAATAAGCCTGCTAACAGTCGCTTTCACTGCATTAAGGCTTTACTTATATTAATTTGGTAACAGCAGCATTTTCTTAGTCAATTCCATTCCTTAGAAAATTGTTTTACTGCACATACATTAATAAGCCTGCTAACAGTCGCTTTCACTGCATTAAGGCTTTACTTACATTCATTTGGTAACAGCAGCATTTTCTTAGTCAATTCCATTCCTTAGAAAAATATTTTACTGCACATACCTCATTTGCAGGAAAACCTGCACACTGTCCCCCATCTGAAGTTTACCTCACTCCTCAGAATGTGTGAGAAAACAGCCAGTGGATCTTAGTTACTTCTGCTAAGATCATAGAAAAAACGCAGGCATTCTTCTTCCAAATACTGCCTGAGAGAAAAACAGCACACTCCGGTGCCATTTAAAAATAACAAACTTTTGATTGAAGAAATAAAACACCACTCCTCTCGCGGACCTCCTTCTATGTTGAGAGTTGCAAGAGAATGACTGGATATGGCAGTTAGGGGAGGAGCTATATAGCAACTCTGCTATGGGTGATCTCTTGCAACTTCCTGTTGGGAAGGAGAATATCCCATAAGTAATGGATGATCCGTGGACTGGATACACTTAACAAGAGAAAATGGCTTACCGGTTTCCCTGAGGGGAAAAATGACTGTCATCTAGCATTAGCCTGTGTTGTTAGAAGGAGACTAGTCATACCTGAAGCAGATGAGTCTGCAAACTGTTACCCCCAACTGAAGTTCTCTGGTTTCAACAGTCCTGCGTGGTAACAGTAATGGATTTTAGTTACTTGTGCTAAAATCATAGCCCTCTTAAACAGAAATCTTCATCACTTTTCTGTTGTAGAGTAAATAGTACAAGCCAGCACTATTTTAAAATAACAAACTCTTGATAGAAGAATAAAAAACTACAACTAACACCACAAACTCCTCACCATCCCCGTGGAGATGCTACTTGTTCAGAGCGGCAAGGAGAATGACTGGGGGGCGGAGCCAGAGGGGGAGCTATATGGACAGCTCTTGCTGTGTGCTCTCCTTGCCTTTCCCTGTGGGGGAGAATATTTCCCACAAGTAATGGATGACGCCGTGGACCGGACACACCAATGTTGGAGAAATGGACCGGCATCTAAACGTACATTCTTGCTTTTTAAATAAAGATACCAAGAGAATGAAGACAATTTCATAATAGGAATAAATTAGAAAGTTGCTTAAAATGTCATGCTCTATCTGAATCACGAAAGAAAAAATTTGGGTTCAGTGTCCCTTTAAGTATGATCTATGTTCTAGAAATATACAAAACGTTTTATTACACAAGCAGATAACGCTTTTATTACAGTTCAGCATCTGACATAACTACCACATAAAGCAAGCAGAAATGTAAAGCAACACAAACATCCCTTTTTAAATAGTGCTTAGTAATGAGGTGATGTTTACAATTAACCTGTTGTGCTGCAAAATCGTACAACTATGTGCATGTCTTTGAACAGGGAAATAATGGGTGACACAGGCATGTGTGTTAAGTTATGGATTTGTAAAAAAAAATATTGCTTGCATGGATGAACCAGATAATATTTGTATCTGTTTACTGAAGGTGCATTCTGACTTCATCCAATAAGGAGGGGGGAATTTCTCTATGTCTTTCTTGCCTCTAACTTACAGCAGTCTCACAGATTTGCAAACCAGCAAAACTAAGTGTATTTCACTTGCACAAGAAGATATTTGAGACGAATACTGCAAGCAGCCTCTTACTTGCGCATTCGGCAGTGAACGAAAACTGCTGGGTGCACATCTCTATTCTGCTACACTTTTCCAAACCTCACTTGCTCACTCACCACACAATTTCTTCCTTTAGTGTTCTCTATGTAACCACTCACTCTCAGTTCACCCTGCATTATATCAGACTTAGTTTCCTTCTCCCTTATGTTCTGTTCCCATTCCCTCTCCTTTAGATTGTAAGCCTGAGAGACACTCTAGCTGTAGGCCACTTTGTATATAAGTGAACTAATATTGATTGTGCTCAAGGGCAAGGCATTCCTCTCCTTTTGTATAACTTAGATAACAATTATTGCACTGTATTTATGCACCCTAAAAAAATTTAACATACCCTTATTGTACTTGTTAGTGTACGTAATGCATCCCACTAATGTTTTGAGCTTTGTATAATTGGTTGGCGCTTTATAAATAACCAATAATTATAATAATAATGCACAAAAGCATTGCTCCATCCCATAACATTTTGAGGTAAATCTAGCTTTGAAATTCAATTCATGAAAAACAGAATTTATGTTTACCTGATAAATTACTTTCTCCAACGGTGTATCCGGTCCACGGCGTCATCCTTACTTGTGGGATATTCTCTTCCCCAACAGGAAATGGCAAAGAGTCCCAGCAAAGCTGGTCACATGATCCCTCCTAGGCTCCGCCCACCCCAGTCATTCAACCGACTGACAGGAGGAAATATATATAGGAGAAATCATATGATACCGTGGTGACTGTAGTTAGAGAAAATAATTCATCAGACCTGATTAAAAAAACCAGGGCGGGCCGTGGACCGGACACACCGTTGGAAAAAGTAATTTATCAGGTAAACATAAATTCTGTTTTCTCCAACATTGGTGTGTCCGGTCCACGGCGTCATCCTTACTTGTGGGAACCAATACCAAAGCTTTAGGACACGGATGAAGGGAGGGAGCAAATCAGGTCACCTAAACGGAAGGCACCACAGCTTGCAAAACCTTTCTCCCAAAAATAGCCTCCGAAGAAGCAAAAGTATCAAATTTGTAAAATTTGGCAAAAGTGTGCAGTGAAGACCAAGTCACTGCCTTACATATCTGGTCAACAGAAGCCTCGTTCTTGAAGGCCCATGTGGAAGCCACAGCCCTAGTGGAGTGAGCTGTGATTCTTTCAGGAGGCTGCCGTCCGGCAGTCTCATAAGCCAAACGGATAATGCTTTTAAGCCAAAAGGAAAGAGAGGTAGAAGTCGCTTTTTGACCTCTCCTTTTACCAGAATAAACAACAAACAAGGATGATGTTTGTCTGAAATCTTTAGTAGCCTCTAAATAGAATTTTAGAGCACGGACAACGTCCAAATTGTGTAACAAACGCTCCTTCTTTGAAACTGGATTCGGACACAAAGAAGGTACAACTATCTCCTGGTTAATATTTTTGTTAGAAACAACTTTAGGAAGAAAACCAGGCTTAGTACGCAAAACCACCTTATCTGCATGGAACACCAGATAAGGAGGAGAACACTGCAGAGCAGATAACTCTGAAACTCTTCTAGCAGAAGAGATTGCAACCAAAAACAAAACTTTCCAAGATAGTAACTTAATATCTACGGAATGTAAGGGTTCAAACGGAACCCCTTGAAGAACTGAAAGAACTAGATTTAAACTCCAGGGAGGAGTCAAAGGTCTGTAAACAGGCTTGATCCTAACCAGAGCCTGAACAAATGCTTGAACATCTGGCATAGCTGCCAGTCGTTTGTGTAGTAAGACAGATAAAGCAGAAATCTGTCCCTTTAGAGAACTTGCAGATAATCCTTTCTCCAAACCTTCTTGTAGAAAGGATAGAATCTTAGGAATTTTTATCTTGTTCCATGGCAATCCTTTGGATTCACACCAACAGATATATTTTTTCCATATTTTATGATAAATTTTTCTAGTTACAGGCTTTCTAGCCTGAATCAGAGTATCTATTACAGAATCTGAAAACCCACGCTTTGATAAAATCAAGCGTTCAATCTCCAAGCCGTCAGTTGGAGGGAAACCAGATTCGGATGTTCGAATGGACCCTGAACAAGAAGGTCCTGTCTCAAAGGTAGCTTCCATGGTGGAGCCGATGACATATTCACCAGGTCTGCATACCAAGTCCTGCGTGGCCACGCAGGAGCTATCAAGATCACCGAGGCCCTCTCCTGATTGATCCTGGCTACCAGCCTGGGAATGAGAGGAAACGGTGGGAATACATAAGCTAGGTTGAAGGTCCAAGGTGCTACTAGTGCATCTACTAGAGTCGCCTTGGGATCCCTGGATCTGGACCCGTAGCAAGGAACCTTGAAGTTCTGACGAGACGCCATCAGATCCATGTCTGGAATGCCCCATAATTGAGTTATTTGGGCAAAGATTTCCGGATGGAGTTCCCACTCCCCCGGATGGAATGTCTGACGACTCAGAAAATCCGCTTCCCAATTTTCCACTCCTGGGATGTGGATCGCAGACAAGTGGCAGGAGTGATCCTCCGCCCATTGAATTATCTTGGTCACTTCTTTCATCGCCAGGGAACTCCTTGTTCCCCCCTGATGATTGATATATGCAACAGTCGTCATGTTGTCTGATTGAAACCTTATGAATTTGGCCTTTGCTAGTTGAGGCCAAGCTTTGAGAGCATTGAATATCGCTCTCAGTTCCAGAATGTTTATCGGGAGAAGAGACTCTTCCCGAAACCATAAACCCTGAGCTTTCAGGGATTCCCAGACCGCGCCCCAGCCCACTAGACTGGCGTCGGTCGTGACAATGACCCACTCTGGTCTGCGGAAGCTCATTCCCTGTGACAGATTGTCCAGGGTCAGCCACCAACGGAGTGAATCTCTGGTCTTTTGATCTACTTGAATCATCGGAGACAAGTCTGTATAATCCCCATTCCACTGTTTGACCATGCACAGTTGTAATGGTCTTAGATGAATTCGTGCAAAAGGAACTATGTCCATTGTTGCAACCATCAAACCTATTACCTCCATGCACTGCGCTATGGAAGGACGAGGAACAGAGTGAAGTACTTGACAAGAGCTTAGAAGTTTTGATTTTCTGACCTCTGTCAGAAAAATCCTCATTTCTAAGGAATCTATTATTGTTCCCAAGAAGGGAACTCTTGTTGACGGGGACAGAGAACTTTTTTCTTTGTTCACCTTCCATCCGTGAGATCTGAGAAAGGCTAGGACCTTAGGAACTGATGATGTTCCTTGTGGATAGGAATATGTAGGTACGCATCCTTTAAATCCACGGTGGTCATAAATTGACTTTCCTGGATGGTGGGAAGGATCGTTCGAATGGTTTCCATTTTGAACGATGGAACCCTGAGAAATTTGTTTAGGATCTTCAGATCCAAAATTGGTCTGAATGTTCCCTCTTTTTTGGGAACTACGAACAGATTTGAGTAAAATCCCATTCCTTGTTCTTTTATTGGAACTGGATGTATCACTCCCATCTTTAACAGGTCTTCTACGCAATGTAAGAATGCCTGTCTCTTTATTTGGTTTGAGGAAAATTGAGACCTGTGGAACCTTCCCCTTGGGGGTAGTTCCTTGAATTCCAGAAGATAACCTTGAGAAACTATTTCTAGCGCCCAAGGATCCTGAACATCTCTTGCCCAAGCCTGAGCAAAGAGAGAGAGTCTGCCCCCCACTAGATCCGGTTCCGGATCGGGGGCTATCCCTTCATGCTGTTTTGGTAGCAGTGGTAGGCTTCTTGACCTGCTTACCCTTGTTCCAGCCTTGCATTGGTTTCCAGGCTGGTTTGGGTTGTGAAGTATTACCCTCTTGCTTAGAGGATGCAGAATTAGAGGCTGGTCCCTTTCTGCGAAAGGGACGAAAATTAGGCTTATTTTTAGCCTTAAAAGACCTACCCTGTGGGAGGGCGTGGCCCTTTCCTCCAGTGATGTCTGAAATAATCTCTTTCAAATCTGGTCCAAATAATGTTTTACCTTTGAAAGGAATGTTAAGCAATTTTGTCTTGGATGACACATCTGCTGACCAAGACTTTAGCCAAAGCGCTCTGCGCGCCACGATAGCAAACCCTGAATTTTTCGCCGCTAATCTAGCTAATTGCAAAGCGGCATCTAAAACAAAAGAGTTAGCCAATTTAAGTGCTTGAACTCTGTCCATAACCTCCTCATACGAAGATTCTCTACTGAGCGACTTTTCTAGTTCCTCGAACCAGAAGCACGCTGCCGTAGTGACAGGAACAATGCATGAAATTGGTTGTAGAAGGAACCCTTGCTGTACAAAAATCTTTTTAAGCAAACCCTCTAATTTTTTATCCATAGGATCTTTAAAAGCACAACTGTCTTCGATAGGAATAGTAGTGCGTTTGTTTAGAGTAGAAACCGCCCCCTCGACCTTGGGGACTGTCTGCCATAAGTCCTTTCTGGGGTCGACTATAGGAAATAATTTCTTAAATATAGGGGGGGGGGAACAAAAGGTATGCCGGGCCTTTCCCACTCTTTATTTACTATGTCCGCCACCCGCTTGGGTATAGGAAAAGCGTCGGGGGGCACCGGAACCTCTAGGAACTTGTCCATCTTACATAATTTCTCTGGAATGACCAAATTGTCACAATCATCCAGAGTAGATAACACCTCCTTAAGCAGTGCGCGGAGATGTTCTAATTTAAATTTAAATGTCACAACATCAGTTTCAGCTTGATGAGAAATTTTTCCTGAATCTGAGATTTCTCCATCAGACAAAACCTCCCTCATGGCCCCTTGAGATTGGTGTGAGGGTATGTCAGAACAAATATCATCAGCGCCCTCCTGCTCTTCAGTGTTTAAAACAGAGCAATCGCGCTTTCTCTGATAAGTAGGCATTTTGGATAAAAGATTTGCTATGGAGTTATCCATTACAGCTGTTAATTGTTGCATGGTAATAAGTATTGGCGCACTAGATGTACTAGGGGCCTCCTGTGTGGGCAAAACTGGTGTAGACACATTAGGGGATGATGTAGTATCATGTTTACTCCCCTCATTTGAGGAATCATCTTGGGCAATATCATCATATGTGGCATTACTGTCCTTACTTTGTTTGGACACTATGGCACACTTATCACATAAATTTAAATGGGGAGACACATTGGCTTTCATACATATAGAACATAGCTTATCTGATGGTACAGACATGTTAAACAGGCTTAAACTTGTCAACCAAGCACAAAAAAACGTTTTAAAATAAAACCGTTACTGTCTCTTTAAATTTCAAACTGAAAACACTTTATTACTGAATATGTGAAAAAGTATGAAGTAATTGTTCAAAAATTACCAAAATTTCACCACAGTGTCTTAAAGCATTAAAAGTATTGCACACCAAATTTCAGAGCTTTAACCCTTAAAATAACGGAACCGGAGCCGTTTTTACATTTAACCCCTATACAGTCCCAGCTATATGCTTTGCTGAGACCCAACCAAGCCCAGAGGGGAATACGATACCAAATGACGCCTTCTATAAGCTTTTTCAGTGATTCTTAGCTCCTCACACATGCATCTGCATGCCTTGCTCTCCAAAAACAACTGCGCATTAATGGCGCGAAAATGAGGCTCTGTCTATAACTAGAAAGGCCCCCATCTGAAAAAGGTGTCCAACACAGTGCCTGCCGTTTTTTCTAAACGTTCCCCAAAATTATAATACCAATTATTAGTTATAATCTGCATAATATGCCTAGTAAAGCAATCGTTTTAGCCCAGAAAAATGTCTACCAGTTTTTAAGCCCTTTTTGAAGCCCTTTATTCTTTTATGTTTAACTAAGAAAATGGCTTACCGGTCCCCATGAGGGGAAATGACAGCCTTCCAGCATTACATGGTCTTGTTAGAAATATGGCTAGTCATACCTGAAGCAGAAAAGTCTGCTAACTGTTTCCCCCAACTGAAGTTACTTCATCTCAACAGTCCTGTGTGGAAACAGCAATCGATTTTAGTTACTGTCTGCTAAAATCATCTTCCTCTTACAAACAGAAATCTTCATCCTTTTTCTGTTTCAGAGTAAATAGTACATACCAGCAATATTTTAAAATAACAAACACTTGATAGAAGAATAAAAACTACATTTAAACACCAAAAAACTCTTAACCATCTCCGTGGAGATGTTGCCTGTGCAACGGCAAAGAGAATGACTGGGGTGGGCGGAGCCTAGGAGGGATCATGTGACCAGCTTTGCTGGGACTCTTTGCCATTTCCTGTTGGGGAAGAGAATATCCCACAAGTAAGGATGACGCCGTGGACCGGACACACCAATGTTGGAGAAAATAGCCTTGTAAATGTGTCTATTAAAGGGACATAACAGTCAGAAAATTACATGCTCTAAATCATTAGAGCCTGTAATTTTAAGACTATCAAGTCTACACTACTGTGTTTTTAACACCTGCAAAAGGTTTAAACACATAGTAAAACTACTGCTCAGGACCACCAGAGCATTGCAGTTCCCAAACGGTAACTGCCGCCAATCCAATCAGCAGTGCTAGTCACACACATCAGCTCTGTAACTAGTGTTGGATTAGTTGACAGTTTCTGATTGGGTTCAGCAGTGCTTAGCGGATCCGAATGCGCATGCTCTGCGGATCCGAAGCATTACTTCTACTGTGTGTTCAACCATTTTGTGGAGGTTAAACACACAGTAGTGTAGGGTCCATAATCTTAAAAGTACATGCTCTAACAAATTAAAGCAAGAATTTTTTTTTTCACTATTATGGACCTTTAACCCTTTCTCAGCTTTTTTCAACCAAGTGATGAGCCAATTTTGAGCTTTTTTCCCTACTTACATTTAAACCCTATGGCCTTGCATTTTTAAAAGATTAGATTTGTAGTACTTTGTAGCTGCTATGGGAGTTGAGATCAATGGGTCAGGAAAACCTACCCCCATCCAGTTCCCTTGCAGTTACCAGTGAATCCTGGCTCAGTCCATTTGTGATGTGTGTACGTGGTGACGTCGGCCCGCACTCCCATGAAGCCTGGGAGTGCCGTCCACAAGGCCACCTACGATCCCCGGCCTGTAGTGCGGGGGATCGATGAAAACAGCATTTGATCAGTGATCCCCCTGCATGACGAGAAGGACTCATCATGCACCTACAGATTGCATGGTTAATAATAAAAAAATGGATTTTGGTTAAAACAAACAAGACTAGCACATAAGTACAGGGCCATTTTTCAGCAAACTGATAATAAAAAACTGCTCCCATAAACAATAAAAATGACTGATCATGATCATGCCAACATCAAAAAGGGCTCATCTTGGGTCCCCCAACTACGACATATCTTTCTTTTAAGAGAATATGGGCAACATAAAGGTGAGGGCCAACTAATTAATATGACCATTTTGGCAGCCAGACATATGATATTTGTGAAATGGGGAGCATCAGAGGTTCCAACAATAGCGGAGTTCGTCAATATTATTAAATTACAAATGATTATGGAAAGACACTATTTGACAGGAGGAACAGAAAAAGTAATAAGGAACTTCTTTGATAAGTGGAAGAGGGTAATTTTAGCATGGCCCCAACAGGCCCAGATCCAATTTATTTCACCACTTAAACAGAATGTCAATTTTATGGCATTGGTAGTAGGAGAAGTTCTTCCGACACATTGGCTTTAGCGTCTCTTTGTCAGGGACGGAATGGCATACGTGTATAAACTGTGGCATGAGATAATGTTCATGGCGGGCTTTCCTCCCCTTTTTTTTTTTTTTTTTTTTTTTTCCTTCTCACTCTCTTTCTTCTCTCTCTTTTTTCGTTATTACTTCCCTTTCTCCCTATTGCTGAGCAGGCAATAGAAATTCCTTGAATAGGAATTGTAATTTCTGGATCAGATATTTAGACAGAAAGCTGTGTTTGCAAGTCACATTGGGAAAACAGAATTTATGTTTACCTGATAAATTACTTTCTCCAACGGTGTGTCCGGTCCACGGCGTCATCCTTACTTGTGGGATATTCTCTTCCCCAACAGGAAATGGCAAAGAGCCCAGCAAAGCTGGTCACATGATCCCACCTAGGCTCCGCCTTCCCCAGTCATTCGACCGACGTAAAGGAGGAATATTTGCATAGGAGAAATCATATGATACCGTGGTGACTGTAGTTAAAGAAAATAAATCATCAGACCTGATTAAAAAACCAGGGCGGGCCGTGGACCGGACACACCGTTGGAGAAAGTAATTTATCAGGTAAACATAAATTCTGTTTTCTCCAACATAGGTGTGTCCGGTCCACGGCGTCATCCTTACTTGTGGGAACCAATACCAAAGCTTTAGGACACGGATGATGGGAGGGAGCAAATCAGGTCACCTAGATGGAAGGCACCACGGTTTGCAAAACCTTTCTCCCAAAAATAGCCTCAGAAGAAGCAAAAGTATCAAATTTGTAAAATTTGGTAAAAGTGTGCAGTGAAGACCAAGTCGCTGCCTTACATATCTGATCAACAGAAGCCTCGTTCTTAAAGGCCCATGTGGAAGCCACGGCCCTAGTGGAATGAGCTGTGATTCTTTCAGGAGGCTGCCGTCCGGCAGTCTCATAAGCCAATCTGTTGATGCTTTTAAGCCAAAAAGATAGAGAGGTAGAAGTTGCTTTTTGACCTCTCCTTTTACCAGAATAAACAACAAACAAGGAAGATGTTTGTCTGAAATCCTTTGTAGCATCTAAATAGAATTTTAGAGCACGAACTACATCCAAATTGTGCAACAAACGTTCCTTCTTTGAAACTGGATTCGGACACAAAGAAGGCACGACTATCTCCTGGTTAATGTTTTTGTTAGAAACAACTTTCGGAAGAAAACCAGGTTTAGTACGCAAAACCACCTTATCTGCATGGAACACCAGATAGGGAGGAGAACACTGCAGAGCAGATAACTCTGAAACTCTTCTAGCAGAAGAAATTGCGACCAAATACAAAACTTTCCAAGATAATAACTTGATATCGACGGAATGTAGGGGCTCAAACGGAACCCCCTGAAGAACTGAAAGAACTAAATTGAGACTCCAAGGAGGAGTCAAAGGTTTGTAAACAGGCTTGATTCTAACCAGAGCCTGAACAAAAGCCTGAACATCTGGCACAGCCGCCAGCTTTTTGTGAAGTAAAACAGATAAGGCAGAAATCTGTCCCTTCAAAGAACTTGCAGATAATCCTTTCTCCAAACCTTCTTGAAGAAAGGATAGAATCTTAGGAATTTTTATCTTGTTCCAAGGGAATCCTTTAGATTCACACCAACAGATATATTTTTTCCATATCTTATGGTAGATTTTTCTAGTTACAGGCTTTCTGGCCTGAACAAGAGTATCAATGACAGAATCTGAGAACCCTCGCTTTGATAAAATCAAGCGTTCAATCTCCAAGCAGTCAGTTGGAGTGAAACCAGATTCGGATGTTCGAACGGACCTTGAACAAGAAGGTCCTGTCTCAAAGGTAGCTTCCATGGTGGAGCCGATGACATATTCACCAGGTCTGCATACCAAGTCCTGCGTTGCCACGCAGGAGCTATCAAGATCACCGATGCCCTCTCCTGATTGATCCTGGCTACCAGCCTGGGGATGAGAGGAAACGGTGGGAATACATAAGCTAGGTTGAAGGTCCAAGGTGCTACTAGTGCATCTACTAGAGTCGCCTTGGGATCCCTGGATCTGGACCCGTAGCAAGGAACCTTGAAGTTCTGACGAGAGGCCATCAGATCCATGTCTGGAATGCCCCACAATTGAGTTATTTGGGCAAAGATTTCCGGATGGAGTTCCCACTCCCCCGGATGAAATGTCTGACGACTCAGAAAATCCGCTTCCCAATTTTCCACGCCTGGGATGTGGATTGCAGACAAGTGGCAGGAGTGAGTCTCCGCCCATTGAATGATTTTGGTCACTTCTTCCATCGCCAGGGAACTCCTTGTTCCCCCCTGATGGTTGATATACGCAACAGTCGTCATGTTGTCTGATTGAAACCGTATGAATTTGGCCTTTGCTAGCTGAGGCCAAGCCTTGAGAGCATTGAATATCGCTCTCAGTTCCAGAATGTTTATCGGGAGAAGAGATTCTTCCCGAGACCAAAGACCCTGAGCTTTCAGGGGTTCCCAGACCGCGCCCCAGCCTACCAGACTGGCGTCGGTCGTGACAATGACCCACTCTGGTCTGCGGAAGCTCATCCCCTGTGACAGGTTGTCCAGGGTCAGCCACCAACGGAGTGAATCTCTGGTCCTCTGATCTACTTGTATCGTCGGAGACAAGTCTGTATAATCCCCATTCCACTGACTGAGCATGCACAGTTGTAATGGTCTCAGATGAATTCGCGCAAAAGGAACTATGTCCATTGCCGCGACCATCAAACCTATTACTTCCATGCACTGTGCTATGGAAGGAAGAAGAACAGAATGAAGTACTTGACAAGAGCTTAGAAGTTTTGATTTTCTGGCCTCTGTCAGAAAAATCCTCATTTCTAAGGAGTCTATTATTGTTCCCAAGAAGGGAACTCTTGTTGACGGAGATAGAGAACTTTTTTCTACGTTCACTTTCCACCCGTGAGATCTGAGAAAGGCCAGGACAATGTCCGTATGAGCCTTTGCTTGTGGTAGGGACGACGCTTGAATCAGAATGTCGTCCAAGTAAGGTACTACTGCAATGCCCCTTGGTCGTAGCACCGCTAGAAGGGACCCTAGTACCTTTGTGAAAATTCTTGGAGCAGTGGCTAATCCGAATGGAAGTGACACAAACTGGTAATGCTTGTCCAGAAAGGCGAACCTTAGGAACCGATGATGTTCCTTGTGGATAGGAATATGTAGATACGCATCCTTTAAATCCACCGTGGTCATGAATTGACCTTCCTGGATGGAAGGAAGAATTGTCCGAATGGTTTCCATTTTGAACGATGGAACCTTGAGAAACTTGTTTAGGATCTTGAGATCTAAGATTGGTCTGAATGTTCCCTCTTTTTTGGGAACTATGAACAGATTGGAGTAGAATCCCATCCCTTGTTCTCCTAATGGAACAGGATGAATCACTCCCATTTTTAACAGGTCTTCTACACAATGTAAGAATGCCTGTCTTTTTATGTGGTCTGAAGACAATTGAGACCTGTGGAACCTCCCCCTTGGGGGAAGCTCCTTGAATTCCAGAAGATAACCTTGGGAGACTATTTCTAGCGCCCAAGGATCCAGAACATCTCTTGCCCAAGCCTGAGCGAAGAGAGAAAGTCTGCCCCCCACCAGATCCGGTCCCGGATCGGGGGCCAACATCTCATGCTGTCTTGGTAGCAGTGGCAGGTTTCTTGGCCTGCTTACCTTTGTTCCAGCCTTGCATTGGCCTCCAGGCTGGCTTGGTTTGAGAAGTATTACCCTCTTGCTTAGAGGATGTAGCACTTGGGGCTGGTCCGTTTCTGCGAAAGGGACGAAAATTTGGTTTATTTTTAGCCTTGAAAGACCTATCCTGAGGAAGGGCGTGGCCCTTACCCCCAGTGATATCAGAAATAATCTCTTTCAAGTCAGGGCCAAACAGCGTTTTCCCCTTGAAAGGTATGTTAAGCAATTTGTTCTTGGAAGACGCATCCGCTGACCAAGATTTTAGCCAAAGCGCTCTGCGCGCCACAATAGCAAACCCTGAATTTTTCGCCGCTAATCTAGCCAATTGCAAAGTGGCGTCTAAAGTAAAAGAGTTAGCCAATTTGAGAGCATGAATTCTGTCCATAATCTCCTCATAAGAAGAATCTTTATTGAGCGACTTTTCTAGTTCATCGAACCAGAAACACGCTGCTGTAGTGACAGGAACCATGCATGAAATTGGTTGTAGAAGGTAACCTTGCTGAACAAACATCTTTTTAAGCAAACCCTCTAATTTTTTATCCATAGGATCTTTGAAAGCACAACTATCTTCTATAGGGATAGTAGTGCGTTTGTTTAGAGTAGAAACCGCCCCCTCGACCTTGGGGACTGTCTGCCATAAGTCCTTTCTGGGGTCGACCATAGGAAACAATTTCTTAAATATAGGGGGAGGGACAAAAGGTATGCCGGGCCTTTCCCATTCTTTGTTTACAATGTCCGCCACCCGCTTGGGTATAGGAAAAGCTTCGGGGGGCCCCGGGACCTCTAGGAACTTGTCCATCTTACATAATTTCTCTGGAATGACCAAATTCTCACAATCATCCAGAGTAGATAACACCTCCTTAAGCAGAGCGCGGAGATGTTCCAATTTAAATTTGAATGTAATCACATCAGGTTCAGCTTGTTGAGAAATTTTCCCTGAATCTGAAATTTCTCCCTCAGACAAAACCTCCCTGGCCCCCTCAGACTGGTGTAGGGGCACTTCAGAACCAATATCATCAGCGTCCTCATGCTCTTCAGTATTTTCTAAAACAGAGCAGTCGCGCTTTAGCTGATAAGTGGGCATTTTGGCTAAAATGTTTTTGATAGAATTATCCATTACAGCCGTTAATTGTTGCATAGTAAGGAGTATTGGCGCACTAGATGTACTAGGGGCCTCCTGTGTGGGCAAGACTGGCGTAGACGAAGGAGGGGATGATGCAGTACCATGCTTACTCCCCTCACTTGAGGAATCATCTTGGGCATCATTTTCTCTAAATTTTGTGTCACATAAATCACATCTATTTAAATGAGAAGGAACCTTGGCTTCCCCACATACAGAACATAGTCTATCTGATAGTTCAGACATGTTAAACAGGCATAAACTTGATAACAAAGTACAAAAAACGTTTTAAAATAAAACCGTTACTGTCACTTTAAATTTTAAACTGAACACACTTTATTACTGAAAATGTGAAAAAGTATGAAGGAATTGTTCAAAATTCACCAAAATTTCACCACAGTGTCTTAAAGCCTTAAAAGTATTGCACACCAAATTTGAAAGCTTTAACTCTTAAAATAACGGAACCGGAGCCGTTTTTATATTTAACCCCTATACAGTCCCTGGTATCTGCTTTGCTGAGACCCAACCAAGCCCAAAGGGGAATACGATACCAAATGACGCCTTCAGTAAGCTTTTTCTATGTATCTGAGCTCCTCACACATGCATCTGCATGCCTTGCTTCCCAAAAACAACTGCGCAATAGAGGCGCGAAAATGAGGCTCTGCCTATGATTAGAGAAGGCCCCCAGTGAAAAAGGTGTCCAATACAGTGCCTGCCGGTTATTTTACATAATTCCCAAGAATAAAATAACTCCTCAAAGCTATGAAGTATTAAAAATGCTTATAAATCAATCGTTTTAGCCCAGAAAAATGTCTACCAGTCTTTAAAGCCCTTGTGAAGCCCTTTATTCTTATTTAATAAAAATGGCTTACCGGATCCCATAGGGAAAATGACAGCTTCCAGCATTACCAAGTCTTGTTAGAAATGTGTCATACCTCAAGCAGCAAAAGTCTGCTCACTGTTTCCCCCAACTGAAGTTAATTCCTCTCAACAGTCCTGTGTGGAAACAGCCATCGATTTTAGTAACGGTTGCTAAAATCATTTTCCTCTTACAAACAGAAATCTTCATCTCTTTTCTGTTTCAGAGTAAATAGTACATACCAGCACTATTTTAAAATAACAAACTCTTGATTGAAGAATAAAAACTACATTTAAACACCAAAAAACTCTAAGCCATCTCCGTGGAGATGTTGCCTGTACAACGGCAAAGAGAATGACTGGGGAAGGCGGAGCCTAGGAGGGATCATGTGACCAGCTTTGCTGGGCTCTTTGCCATTTCCTGTTGGGGAAGAGAATATCCCACAAGTAAGGATGACGCCGTGGACCGGACACACCTATGTTGGAGAAATATATGTTTTGTACTTTTATGTTCTTTGTGAATATGATCATTTTTTCTTGATGTTATGATATATGAAGTTCTCAATAAAAAATATTTGGTAAAAAAAAAAAAAAAGGGCTCATCTTCAACCTGTAACATGCATATAATTACCAAATCATAGATTGTAATCAACCCACAAGAGTCTAGAAAGATTCCTAAATAAAATATGTGATGCAAATTTTGGTAAACCTGTGTGAAGGGCCACAGGTTACATTAGTAATTCTACAAATCAAGTTAGTAAGTATTTATAGCTTGCCAAAGCTCAGCCATTTATTTGGCTATTATAATTATACATCATGTGCAGTTTTAAATGAATTACTAATCTCACCCTAAACCATCCATTTAATCAGTTATATAATTCAGTAACATATATTGACTACATAAAGTGTAGATAAAAAGTATGGTTCAATATTTCATCAAAGCTAACACAATTCACTGATTATAATATATTCATAGATAAATATTTATATATACATATACGTACGTGTGTGTGTGTCTATATATATATTATTTTTTTATTTTACACACATATATATGTGTGTGTGTGCGTATATGTATGTTTATATACACACATTTATATTTATTTTACACACACACGTTATATAAGAACACAATAAAAGTTGTATTTGTGTGTCACACGTGTGAGGCCTAGAAAGGATATAGCTGTATCAATTGAAATTTTAGGTGTGGCTGGTGGTGTCTGGCAGTGGGGGGAACCCATGGGTGACTTGGGGACACAAGCCAAGGTGCCTGAACCTCAATTTGTTGAGCCCTAAACTAATGTGAAGCAAAGTTTTTACTAGCTGTGAAATTACATGGTGACCAGAACCTGGAACTTTTTGAATGGTTATTACTAAGTTTACTTTCAATTTTTTCTATACAAAGCTGACTCCCACATCGCTCACTGCGACTTTAAACCACACTAAAACACACTACATAGTTACTACACTACATATGTACAAGCAATGACATAGTACTACATTATTTTACAAAGACACAGGCATTAAAACATATTTATAGATAACGTACATGCATTCCAGATAGTTCTTGACGTCTGAACATGACAACGTAGACTGATAAATATTTAGTAGTAGAACAAAATACAGTTGACTTCCTTTAATAGGTTAATCGGTATTATGCCGCCTGGAAACTGCCACATCAAATGCATAAGCACAGTCACCCTTCAGTAGTAGCTTAGGGTTTTGATCTGGGAATGAGAAGATAAAGAAACATTTCAGTAAATAAATAGTTATAATAAAGGCAACATTACATTCAGCTGTCTTCCTAAATACTTCTGGTGTGAATTGTGAATATTAATTTTTAACATAATAAAGAACTGTCTCATGCTAGGGAATAATTTTTGCATACATACAAGGATAGACCTCATGTAGACCTCAAGGGCCACAAAGAAGCCAGGTAAAAGAATAGCTTATATGAGCGCTTCGCAGAGCGTACTATTTAGGGTTTTATCACATTATTTAACCTCCCCCTGTTACTTTAAAAGCCATTAAAATAATTTTAAAATATGGGAACTCATCGACATACCACAATACATAACTTTGCAATATAGAGTATTTTTTAAAATATTACATCGCTGACAGTGACTGGTATATATGAATCAGTTCAGAGCTGTTTAAAATGTTACATTCAAGATGGCAAACCAATTGAGACTAGGGCCCCTATTTAAGAAAGTCTGGCGGACCTGATCCGACAGTGCGGATCAGGTCCGCCAGACCTCGCTGAATACGGCGAGCAATACGCTCGCCATATTCAGCATTGCACCAGCAGCTCACAAGAGCTGCTGGTGCAACGCCGCCCCCTGCAGACTCGCCACCAATGGGTCGCCAGCAGGGGGGTGTCAATCAACCCGATCAAGTATGATCGGGTTGATTTCCGGCGATGTCTGTCGCCTGCTCAGAGCAGGCGGACAGGTTATGGAGCAGCGGTCTTTGTGACCGCTGCTTCATAACTGCTCGCCAAAAACACGGAGCTTGATAGATTGGCCCCTAGACATATGCAGAGACACAAAAATGGTTTTGGACTAATCAACAACTATTAAAACAAATTAATTTGATTAGATATTTGCTCATGGGGTCATTCAAAAATTCTTCACCCAATATTTTCTATATTTTCTATGGGTTATGTCTTCAGCGCAGCAGGGGAACAGCTGGACAGTAGTTTAAACTCACATATAATAATAATAAAATTAAACTAGTAGCTAGTGCTTGTTGTTAATGCCTACAGCAGCAGCACGAAACAAATATTTTTATAATATACACTACAGGTCAGAAGTTTTAGAACACCTCCATTTTCCAGATTTTATTGAAATGTACTCAGTTTAATGTCTCAGTCTACTTTTAATTGAAATTAGAGAACAAACAATTAAAGATAAAAAAAAAGAAATCATGCAATCATTAGGTTTAACAAAATTTAATCTAAATTTTTGACTCATAGTAGCCACCTTTTGCAGGTATGACAGCTAAACACACTTGTGGCATTCTTCTTACAATGGAAATCAAATACTGTTCAAAAGGTTCTTCCAAACACGGTAATACTTCCCTCAAATGTGTTGCTTTGCTTTCATATTTTTTCCCAGTTTATCCCAAACCATCTCAATGGGGTTTAAGACTGCAGACTGTGCTGGCCATTCCATGATTTGAAGCCTACTGTCTTATTCTTTTTGTCCAAGGTAGTTCTGATACAGTCTGGAGGTATGTTTTGGGTCATTACTTTGCTACAGGATAACCCCTGACAATTATGCTTCCATCCCTTTGCCTACTTAAAGTAACATTAAACACTAAATAAATGCTAGATAGAATGATGCATTAAAAAAAAGATAAGTTTGAGAATAACACGTAGGCATATTTTTTTTAAGTTTCATTAGCTGTTTAAATATTGATAAAATAAGTGTAAAGTTTTAGTGTCTATAAAACAATGGGAGCTGCCATGTTGTAACTTAGGTTACTATCTCTGCTGTGGCCAATTAGGGACAGTTATAAATATGTCACTAGAGTGTACAGCCAATTGCTATGTGGAATATAACAGTGTTCTGAACTTTCACGTCCACCAGCTCTCGGTGTAAAAGGCTCTATAAGTTTCTGCACAGGCAAAACAGGATCTCTTGTTAAAGTTATTTATTACACAAAACATATAGTTTTAAAAACAACAAGGCAAGTATGTCACTCGGAGTCTTAACAGTGAATTTAGACAAAGGTGATAACAAGATTACAAAAGAGTGATAAAATCACAACAAATTATTGCAAACAGTTCACCAAAAACAATGCCTGCCATTGTTGATTGGTAGTTCCGCTCCTCTTCATGACGTGCCACTAATTTCCGACATACGTTTCACTGTATGAACACAGCTTTTTTCAATGAGAAACTCTATCAAATCCTTGATAGTATTATTATATACATTTCTTCCTTCGTGATAGAGTTTTTGACAATTCAAATACTCTTATGCATTACTTAATCTTTACTTAACATTTAGTCTTTGCTGTTCATTAAGAAAGGGTTTTATGGAGGACTCCGCAAGGGGTGGAGTGTGTAGGACACACGGAAACAAGCACGCCACTTGCCTAGCATTGCAAGTTGAGAGCGTGCAAACACTTACCCCATAATGCTTTCATCCTTGGCCGTTAAGGGATACTATGGCCTGGATCAAGGGACCTACTCGGTCCGCGCGAAGGAGTCCTTCCTTAGCCTTCAGTGGCTTGTTAGGCTGAGCACCCTCAGTGGCTCGTACCTGGGCGGATAATCCAACACCCAGAGGTACGTCTGAAACTGCAAACCAAGTTGAGCGTTGTGCACCTGGAAACAGGTAAACCCCGTGGACTGTCAGACATTTCACACTAAGGGCCTGCAAGGGATCTCCACGGGTTAGAATCTCCAGCAAATATTAGCACACCAGCTGACACCAGGAACGAGCAGAGGGATAATCTCTTTTTTTAGGATGCACAAAATGTATATAAGGTACCCAGTGCTTACGAAATTTAAATGCTCGCAAGCCTGAGCAGAAATTGGGGAGATTACTCTCATTTACAGATCCAGGTATACTAGTGCCTGTAAAACACATATATAGGCCCTGGCTCCGATAACCTATTTCTGGTAGGAGCAGGACAATAATTGGGACTACAGTGTTTTTGTGTAAGAGGGAAACCCAATACATTACACAATTTAATTTCATTTTGCTTTGGGAACATTGTTGCTATAACCTATACGGGTAGAATCCTGAGAATAAGAGCCTCTCTGAATAATTAAACCCGGATTGCTGTCGGACAATCTAAGTCTGCTCCATTATCTATCTGTAAGGTATAAGACTGGACAGGAACATGCCCCTTAGGAGAAAAAGAATGCTCTGACCTGACATCTACTAGAGCGCATCACAGACTAATCATATAAGCATGAAGGGCCTGACCCAACGCCCCTATCCCCTATATCCTGATTCATAATGGTGCCCCAATGACATCACTTAATGACATAGTCTCATGTAGCAGCGTCTTCTTCTGTAATAACCCCACATTTATAATAAGTCTGGTACTGTGCATCTATCTAGAAAAATTGTAGAAACTTGTGGTATTTAAAACATTTATACACCATGTAACCACTAAAATATTGTTCACTGAACAATGAAGTATCTCGCACCGATACTAATGTTAATTGTTTGCATGTTTTCTTATGTTATTCTTTTTCTTTTTCCAGCTTCTTTTTCTTTCTCTGGGGACACTCGTGAGGTCATAAAAGTAAAAGGTGTAGAGGAGAAATGTAGAGGTACTAAGTTATCCAGCTTACAACGTCAGTTTTTTCAGGTATTGCTCTTTCAGAGGGGTTCTATTAGGCTTGTAATAATACCTAGGGATGTCAGTTAAAATCATTTCACATAACGTGAGGGGATTACACTCCCACGTTAAACGGAAAAAAGCAATCACAGAATATAAAAACAGACAGGCACACATCATTATGTTACAAGAGACTCATTTCACATCTACACAAAACCCGAAATACTGGGATTTAGCTTTTCCGATTCAATACCACTCATTTGGCCAAAAGAAAAAAAAGAGGAGTATCCATTATTCTACATGCCTCCCTCAACTTCCAGGAAGAGGAGGTTGTTAGAGATTCAGAGGGGAGATTTATAATTCTAAAAGGGAAAATACACGGGAATACTGTAGTACTGGGAAATATATATGCCCCAAACGAGAATCAGGGTAGTTTCTTAGCTAAAATTAGTAAACTACTGACCTCATGGAAAAAACACAAAATTATCTTAGGCGGGGACTTTAATTTAACTCTCAACAATAAATTAGATAGAACACCCTCGGTAGGAGCGTGCCCCAAGAAAATTCTGGGTGACTTCGTATTGGACCACAATTTGTTAGATGTATGGAGAATCCATAATTTGGGTGTCCGAAATTACACATTTTACTCATCGGCCCACAATTCCTATTCTAGGATCGATTATATCTTTGCAAGTCAAATCTTATGCCCCCTGACGACAGGCGCTGATATAGCACAAACTAGTTGGTCTGATCATTCCATAGTAGAAGTCTCACTAAGCGGGTTATTCGACCCTTCTAGGGATAGATCCTGGACTTTGGATCCATCCTTATTAAGGAATGAAATATTTTGTCAGAACCTTGTTCGTCAAATTAAACAGTTTTGGTCCGATAATCAGAATTCAACGCCAAATCCATTAAATGTATGGGGAGCGTTCAAGGCTTTCCTTAGAGGGATCCTAATTAAAGAAAAAGCAAACATAAATAAAGATAAGAGAAAGCTAATAGAGGGGAAAAAAAAGGAAATGGAAGATCTTAATAGAAAACACATAATAGCTAGAAGCTCTAACTTAGCTAAGGTAATTCAAACCAAGAAAGCAGAATTAGATAAGTTGCTTGATGAAGAATCTCTAGCCTTCTTAAGAATCATTGATGCACATTATTTTGTGTATGCTAACAAACCTGATCGTATGTTAGCCAGGAAAATCAGAAACATAACGAGAAACTCTTCTATTCCCCAGCTCCAGTTACCCTCAGGTTCGATTACCAATAATCCTCTGGATATTGCGAATTCATTCGCCAATTTTTATCAATCCCTATACAACTTACCAAAATCTCTAGACCCATCCAGAACACACAAAATAAAAACGTTCCTAGACTCTTGTCATTTACCCAAACTTGATAAAACAGAATTTATGCTTACCTGATCAATTACTTTCTCTTGCGGTGTATCCAGTCCACGGATTCATCCTTTACTTGTGGGATATTCTCATTCCCTACAGGAAGTAGCAAAGAGAGCACACAGTAAAGCTGTCCATATAGCTCCCCCTCTAGCTCCACCCCCCAGTCATTCGACCAAAGGTTAGGAAGAAAAAGGAGAAACCATAGGGTGCAGTGGTGACTGTAGTTTAAACAAAAAATTTTTTTACCTGACTTAAATGCCAGGGCGGGCCGTGGACTGGATACACCGCAAGAGAAAGTAATTTATCAGGTAAGCATAAATTCTGTTTTCTCTTGCAAGGTGTATCCAGTCCACGGATTCATCCTTTACTTGTGGGATACCAATACCAAAGCTTTAGGACACAGATGAAGGGAGGGAACAAGACAGGTACCTTAAACGGAAGGCACCACTGCTTGCAAAACCTTTCTCCCAAAAATAGCCTCCAAAGAAGCAAAAGTATTGAATTTGTAAAATTTGGCAAAAGTATGCAGTGAAGACCAAGTCGCTACCTTACAAATCTGTTCAACAGAAGCCTCATTTTTGAAAGCCCATGTGGAAGCCACTGCTCTGGTAGAATGAGCAGTAATTCTTTCAGGAGGCTGCTGGCCAGCAGTCTCATAGGCCAAATGGATGATGCTTTTCAGCCAAAAGGAAAGAGAGGTAGCAGTCGCTTTCTGACCTCTCCTCTTACCAGAATAGATAACAAACAAGAAAGATGTTTGTCTGAAATCCCTAGTTGCTTGTAAATAGAACTTTAAAGCACAAACTACATCAAGATTGTGTAGTAGACGTTCCTTCTTTGAAGATGGGTTAGGACACAGAGAAGGAACAACTATTTCCTGGTTAATATTCTTGTTAGAAACAACTTTAGGAAGAAAACCAGGCTTGGTACGCAAAACTACCTTATCTGTGTGGAACACCAGGTAAGGTGAATCACACTGTAAGGCAGATAATTCTGAAACTCTTCGAGCAGAAGAGATAGCTACCAAAAACAAAACTTTAAAAGATAACAACTTAATATCTATGGAATGTAAAGGTTCAAACGGAACCCCTTGAAGAACTGAAAGAACAAGATTTAGACTCCATGGCGGAGCCACAGGTTTATAGACAGGCTTGATTCTGACTAAAGCCTGAGCAAACGCTTGAACGTCTGGTACCTCTGCCAGACGCTTATGTAAAAGGATAGACAGAGCAGATATTTGTCCTTTTAAGGAACTAGCTGACAATCCTTTCTCCAAAAGGATTAGACAGAGCAGATATTTGTCCTTTTAAGGAACTAGCTGACAATCCTTTCTCCAGTCCATCTTGGAGAAAGGACAATATCCTGGGAATCCTAATCTTACTCCATGAGTAACCCTTGGATTCACACCAACAAAGATATTTCCGCCATATCTTATGGTAGATTTTCCTGGTGACAGGCTTTCTAGCCTGAATCAGAGTATCTATAACTGACTCAGAGAACCCACGCTTTGATAGAATTAAGCGTTCAATCTCCAAGCAGTCAGACGTAGAGAAACTAAATTTGGATGCTTGAACGGACCATGTATTAGAAGATCCTGTCTCATTGGCAGTGACCATGGTGGGACAGATGACATGTCCACTAGGTCTGCAAACCAAGTCCTGCGTGGCCACGCAGGCGCTATCAGAATCCCCAAAGCCTTCTCCTGCTTGATTCTGGCAACCAGACGTGGGAGGAGAGGAAACAGTGGAAAAACATAAGCCAGATTGAAGGACCAAGGCGCTGCTAGAGCATCTATCAATACCGCCTTGGGATCCCGGGACCTGGACCCGTAGAGAGGAAGTTTGGTGTTCTGACGGGACGCCATCAGATCCAACTCTGGGGTGCCCCATAGCTGAGTCAGCTGGGCAAATACCTTCGGGTGGAGTTCCCACTCCCCCGGGTGAAAAGTCTGACGACTTAGAAAATCCACCTCCCAGTTGTCTACTCCTGGGATGTGAATTGCTGAGAGATGGCAGGAGTGATCCTCCGCCCACCTGATTATTTTGGTTACTTCCGTCATCGCTAGGGAACTCTTTGTTCCCCCCTGATGATCGACGTAAGCTACAGTCGTGATGTTGTCCGACTGAAATCTGATGAATTTGGCCGCCACTAGTTGAGGCCATGCCTGAAGAGCGTTGAATATCGCCCTCAGTTCCAGAATGTTTATCGGGAGAAGAGTTTCTTCCCGAGACCATAAGCCCTGAGCTTTCAGGGAGTCCCAGACCGCACCCCAGCCTAACAGACTGGCGTCGGTCGTTACGATGATCCACTCTGGCCTGCGGAAACATATTCCTTGAGACAGGTGATCCTGAGACAACCACCAGAGAAGAGAATCTCTGGTCTCCTGGTCCAACTGAATTTGAGGAGACAAATCTGCATAATCCCCATTCCACTGTTTGAGCATGCATAGTTGCAGTGGTCTGAGATGTATCCGAGCAAAAGGGACTATGTCCATTGCCGCAACCATTAGTCCGATTGTCTCCATGCACTGAGCCACAGATGACCGAGGAATGGAATAAAGAGCTCGGCAAGTAGTTAAGAGTTTTAGCTTTCTGACCTCCGTCAGAAATATTTTCATTTCTACCGAGTCTATCAGGGTTCCTAGGAATGGAACTCTTGTGAGGGGGAAGAGAGAACTCTTTTTGATGTTCACCTTCCACCCGTGAGACCTCAGAAAGGCCAATACAATCTCCGTGTGAGACTTGGTTCTTTGGAAAGTTGACGCCTGAATTAAGATGTCGTCTAGGTAAGGCGCCACTGCTATGCCCCGCGATCTTAGAACCGCCAGGAGGGACCCTAGCACCTTTGTGAAAATTCTGGGAGCAGTGGCCAACCCGAAAGGAAGAGCCACAAACTGAAAATGCTTGTCCAGAAAGGCGAACCTGAGAAACTGGTGATGATCTTTGTGGATAGGAATGTGCAGATACGCATCCTTTAGATCCACGGTAGTCATATATTGACCCTCCTGGATCATTGGTAAGATTGTCCGAATGGTCTCCATCTTGAATGATGGGACTCTTTTTTGGGAACCACAAACAGGTTTGAGTAAAACCCCAGTCCTTGTTCTGCAATTGGAACTGGGTGGATCACTCCCATTGTATGTAGATCTTCTACACAGCGTAAAAACGCCTCTTTCTTTGTCTGATCTGTAGACAGACGAGAAATGTGGAACCTTCCCCTACATCTCTTGCCCAGGCCTGAGCGAAGAGACAGAGTCTGCCCCCTACTAGATCCGGTCCCGGATCGGGGGCTACCCCTTCATGCTGTCTTGGTGGCAGCTGCAGGCTTTTTGGCCTGTTTACCCTTATTCCAGCCCTGGTAAGGTTTCCAGTTTGCCTTGGGCTGTGAAGCGTTACCCTCTTGCTTTGCAGACGGAGAGGATGAAGCGGGGCCGTTCCTGAAATTGCGAAAGGAACGAAAATTAGCTTTGTTCTTTGTTTTAAAGGCTTTGAGGGAGAGCATGGCCTTTTCTCCCGGTGATATCTGAAATAATCTCTTTCAATTCAGGCCCGAATAGGGTCTTCCCTTTGAAAGGAATGTTCAAAAGCTTGGATTTAGACGACACATCGGCCGACCAGGACTTTAGCCATAGCGCCCTGTGCGCCAAAATGGTGAAACCTGAATTTTTCGCCGCTAACTTAGCTATTTGGAAAGCGGCGTCAGTGATAAAAGAATTAGCTAGCTTTAGAGCCTTAATTCTATCCATAATTTCCTCATATGAGGTCTCCGTCTGGAGCGAGTCTTCCAGCGCCTCAAACCAGAAAGCAACTGCAGTAGTTACAGGAATAATGCAGGCAATAGGTTGGAGAAGAAAACCTTGTTGAACAAAAATTTTCTTAAGTAAACCCTCTAATTTTTTATCCATAGGGTCTTTAAAAGCACAACTGTCTTCAATTGGTATGGATGTGCGTTTAGCTAGTGTAGAAACAGCCCCCTCCACCTTAGGGACCGTCTGCCATGAGTCCCGCATGGGGTCAGATATGGGGAACATTTTCTTAAAAACAGGAGGGGGGACAAAAGGGACACTGGCCTATCCCACTCCCTAGTAACGATATCCGCAATCCTCTTAGGGACCGGAAACGCATCCGTGTAAACAGGGACCTCTAGGTACACAATTTCTCTGGGATCACCAAAGGGTCACAGTCATCCAGAGTAGCTAATACCTCCCTAAGTAAAACAAGGAGGTGTTCTAGTTTAAATTTAAAAGCCAATGCATCTGAATCTGTCTGGGGAGGAACCCTTCCTGAATCAGAGACTTCTCCCTCAGACATCAAATCCCTCGCTCCCACTTCAGAGCGTTGTGAGGGTATATCGGATACGGCTACCAAAGCGTCAGAATGCTCATAATCTGTTCTTAAAACGGAGCTATCACACTTTGCAGGTAACCCGGGCAGTTTAGATAAGAAGGCTGTAAGAGAATTATCCATGACTGCCGCTAAGTCTTGTAATGTAAAAGGGTTAGACGCACTAGAGGTACTAGGCGTCGCTTGCGCGGGCGTAACTGGTTGTGACACTTGGGGAGAGGCAGACGGGCTACCCTCGTTACCTTCAGTCTGAGAATCATCTTGGGCCACATTCTTAAGTGCAACAATATGATCTTTAAAGTGTATAGACATATCAGTACAAGTGGGACACATTCTGAGAGGGGGTTCCACCATGGCTTCTAAACACATTGAACAAGGATTTTCCTTAGTGTCAGACATGTTTAACAGACTAGTAGAGTACACAAACAGGCTTGGAATCACTTTAATCAAATAAAAAACACAATTTGAAAAAAACGTTACTGTGCCTTTAAGAGATAAAAAGAGCACACAATTTTACAAAACGGTGAAAAATGCACCAATCTTTCTGAAATTTTCACAATATGTAGCTAAAGCCTTAATAAGATTGCACCCCAAGTTTAAAAACAATTAACCCCTTAATGCCCAAACCGGAGCAGCCTAAAGTCAACACCTGGTTAAATCACTATAGCACCTTGCCACAGCCTTGCTGTGGCCCTACCTTCCCTTAGGGATCAGATTTGGGGGAATATAGCTTCTTTTAGGCCCTCAAACATCAGCAGGACCCTCCATGTGAAACAGCATGAACTTATCTGCAATTCTAAGTGCGCATCTGAGGCCTAGTAAATCACTCCTAAGTGACTAAAAAACAGCCATGTGGTAATAACCCCAGAAAAAAACCAAAAGGGCTTTCAAAGTGTCTTGCAAAACGATTTTTCCTTAGCCAAACAATCGATTGCCCTGAATAAGTGTCAGCTAGTATATTAGCCCTATTATGTAAGCATTCAATTCCTTACTAAGTCTGTGAACATAGCTTACCCTCCCCACATGGGGATCTTGTCAGTCTTCTAGCATTATCTCAGTCTTGTCTAGAAATAATTGACTGAACATACCTTATTGCAGATCACCCTGCAAACTGTTCCCCCCAACTCAAGTTTTCTGGTACTCCTCAGTCCTGTGTGGGAACAGCAGTGGATTTTAGTTACAACATGCTAAAACCATTTTCCTCTCAGCAGAAATCTTCATCACTTTTCTGCTAGAGAGTAAATAGTACAAACCGGTACCATTTAAAATAACAAACTTTTGATTGAAGATAATAAAACTAGAATTCTAACACCACATTCACTTTACACTCCCGAGAGAGACCCTAGTGCTTAGAGCCAGCAAAGAGAATGACTGGGGGGTGGAGCTAGAGGGGGAGCTATATGGACAGCTTTGCTGTGTGCTCTCTTTGCTACTTCCTGTAGGGAATGAGAATATCCCACAAGTAAAGGATGAATCCGTGGACTGGATACACCTTGCAAGAGAAAACTAGTTTAGATGCTCTAAACTCCCCAATTACAGCTCAGGAAGTAGCTACAGTCATAAAGCAACTCAAAAGTAATAAGGCCCCGGGTCCCGATGGCTACTCAGGAAGTTTTTATAAAAAATTCTCAACTGATCTTACCCCTCATTTAGTCGAATCATTCAACTACATAATGGGAGGGGGGACTATCCCACCTGAACTATTAGCAGCGAGGATATGCGTAGTACCTAAGCCGGGCAAGGATAAATTTCATTGTAAAAATTACAGACCAATATCGCTTATTAATACGGATCTTAAACTTCTCACTAAAATATTAGCCAATAGGTTAAATCCCCACTTACCTAAATTAATTTCAAATGATCAAGTGGGATTTGTACTGGGAAGGGAAGCACCTGATAATATCCGAAGGGTAATTGATTTGATTGACTTTGCTACAGGCGAGGGAATGCCTTCTCTGTTCCTCTCTTTGGATGCAGAGAAGGCATTCGACAGAATTCACAGGGACTATATGTTTGAATCCCTCTCCCACATCGGAATTTCAGGATCATTTACAAAAAGCTATACGGGCCATCTCTACTGATCCGTATGCATTCCTTAGAATTGCAGGTTATCAATCCAGGAGAATTAATATCCACAATGGAACAAGGCAAGGGTGCCCATTGTCACCCTTGTTATTTGCTATATGCATAGAACCCCTAGCCGCTAGTATTAGAAATAACAAAGATATTGCTGGTATAAGGGTGGGTAAGTCTGTCCACAAACTGTCCTTATTCGCAGACGACATCATATTAACAATTAGCAAACCCCTATTGTCACTGCCGATCCTATACGACCTCCTAATACAATTTGGCACCTTATCTGGCTATAAGATAAATAATGACAAATGTGAGGCGATTGAGGTACATCTTCCTAACCATACAAAAAAGCTATTAGAAATAAATTTTAATTTCAAGTGGGCCACCCAAGCTATCAAATACCTAGGAGTCTTTATCCCATATAGCCTAAGAGATTTGTACAAGCTTAACTACTCTCCCCTCTATAAATCCCTGCTCAAAGAAATGAAAACCTGGAGCTCTTATAAGATCTCATTCTATGGAAAAATGGTGGTCAGTAAAATGGTAATTCTTCCAAGGCTTTTATACTTGTTTAGATCACTCCCCATTAATGTTCACTCAAGAGACATCAAAGAATTTCAGAAACATGTGTTGGATTTTATATGGTCTAATAAAAAGGCTCGGATAAATAAACATTCCCTTTTAAAACATAAAGAGGAAGGAGGGTTAGGAGTACCTGACTTCCAAGCTTATTACAATTCAGCTAGACTGGCGCAAACAACGCAACTATTTAATCCTAAAACCAATTTAGCCTGGGTCCACTTAGAAAGCGAAATGTTAAACCTCAATCCGATATGTCAAATGTTCTGGACACATAAAAAAGACAGACCTAGCTTTTGGATGAAATATGTATCACTGTCACATACCTTAGGTATGTGGGATAGCAACCAAACAAAATTTTACCTGATCCATGAAAACTCACTTCTGACACCTCTAGTGGTATTCTCAAATAAGTACAGAAGCCAAACCAGCGAAATTTGGGCTAATAAGGGCCTATACAGGATAGCGAATACACTGCGAGGCACAGAAGTCCTCTCATTCACACAGTATAACGACCTCATGTCCTCTACACCACAATCCTGGTTTCATTATTTCCAGCTCAAGTCCAGAGTAGAAGAAGTATATAGACCCGGAAAACTTCACACTACCACACTATTTGAGAAACTATGTAGTCACGACACGAGAGTTAAAGGAGCAATTTCTGGCTTATATAGATTCTTATGTACAAAGGGACCACCAGTTAAATTAAATTTTATTAAAAAGTGGGAGGCAGAAACCAACCTCTCTATAGATATCAAGGAGTGGGCTCACATAATTCAAAACGGGTTAGCTTGTTCCATTAGTGCAAACCTGAAAGAAAACTATATCAAGGTATTATATAGATGGTGCTTACATCCAAGTAGAATTAAATATCCTAGTGCAACCACAAATACTAATAATACGACTCAATGCTACCGAGGCTGTCAGGTTGAAGGCACCTACGTCCACATGTGGTGGGAGTGCCCACAGAGTGCGATAGTATGGGCATCTACTTCTAAGTTACTAAGCGAAATATTTAACAAACAAATTATACTAACTATGGAGCAAGCTCTCCTACACTTTCCTGTACTGGGGATGTCAAAATACTCCTCAAAACTAGTGGGTATCATATGCACGGCAGCAAGAACAATCATAGCAAAGTATTGGAAGACTTCAATACCCCATTATAATATTATACTCAATAAAATCAAATTCTACTACCAAATGGCAAACATTGCATCCTCACTACTAGACAACAGAGACGAGTTTCTGAGGATCTGGGAGGACTGGATTGTGTGGGAAGATACAGATAGAATGCAATCTAGATGGAGCATTAGAAACCAGGAGAGTTAAGATATGGTTAAAATATTAAACAGACCTTACGAGTGTTCATCAGAACTTCTTCCCCTTTCTCCTCTCTCTCTCTTCTTTCTCTTTCTACCTTTGGACTCCTTTGTCCTATCTCTTTCTTTATTAGTATTTCTGTGATTGTTAAAATTGGAAAATACAGGAGGTAACCACTGCTTTAAGTTGTTGGACAATATCGGTTAATTTTCTCTGTTAAGACTTGATCTTTTTGTTACTATGATTATTACTGATATACTATTTGTACTGTCGTGGAAACCTTTAATAAAAAATATTTCAATATAAAACAAAAATGTGTGCAGGAAGACATACGTTTAAGATCTCTGTATGGCTTTTTTTTTTTAGTTTTTCCAGAGCCTATATAAGGCCGACGTGCCAGATAAAACTAAAAAATCTAGATTCTGGAACAACTTAAAAGTACCAAGGATCCCACAGGAAGTAATGACTCAAATAAATCTTCCAATTACACGGGAGGAGATCCTAAATGGGATTATGCTTGCAAAACTAAGTAAGGCTCCGGGCCCAGATTCACTTCCTGTAGAATTCTATTGAATACTACAAGAACAAATCATACCTACACTCCACAAATTATATAATTACTACTAAACAACAGGTTCCACTAGTTCTAGATATTTTACATCTTCAAATATTACTTTAATTTTAAAAAGACCAGAAGACCTGGCATCATATAGGCCTATATCGCTTCTCAATTTCGATTATAAATTACTCACTTCTATAATTTATTAAGAGATTGACCCCATATTTATCTGATATAATACATGTAGATCAATCAGGTTTTATGCCCGGGCGGAACCCTGTGAAAAATATATACGAAAAGATATGATTGTAATTGATTATTATTGGAATAGGTATAAGGCAGATCGACAGAAAATCTCAAAGGCTGCAATATTAACGCTTGACGCAGAAAAAGCTTTCCATTATATGAGTTGGGACTATCTTTTCTATACATTGCAAAAATTTGGGTTTATAGGTAATATTAGTCACTTGATACAGTTAATTTACAATATCCCTCATTCGGCTATTATTGTTAACGGGGAAGTCTCTGAAACCTTAGTACTACATAGAGGAACTAGGCAAGGATGTCCGCTCTCTCCACTCCATTTTAATATGGCGCTGGAACCGTTGGCAATTCAATTACGGCAACAGCTGGAGGGTATACGTATAGGTAATCAATACATTATCCTGTCACTTTATGCAGACAACTTGTTTCTGTTCCTGGGTAATATAGAATCAGAGTTAGATAAATTGTTTTGCGATATACAAGCATTCGGATCATTCTCCGGATATAAAATCAACTTAGGGAAATCAGAACTTCTCCGGTTAGGCAAGTCACCTAGCTACTCCTTTAGGCATCCATTTAACGAAGTAGATCAAATTAAATATTTAGGCATAATGCACTGCCCCGGCCGCAGGCAGTACATCAATGAGGCATATAATTCCTCCCACCGGCTACATCTTAATCTATGTCAATCTAGCAATATCCCATAGGTAAGGAGAAAATGTTTGTACAACACATAAGGAGACTGTGATCTACTTTGAGCTCTTATCTCATTCTGAGTGCGTTATGAGAGTATTGAATTGGAGGCTTGACGGGCTCTATGAAGACTCTCATCTCTCTATCAGGTTAAACACAATATCCCTTTTCAGAACTGAGACATGTTAACACAAAAATATGGGTGATACTCAATTGTGCCACAAGGAGTGTGAGGCCCTCTCCTTAGGTCTCAGCTGCCCAGTTACAAGAGCTAATAAGATCGCAAACATTTAATAAGCGGTTCTCTATGTGCAAATAACAAGGGAACCATGATTGCCTGGCTGATATGCAGTTAATTAGACCCGAGTGGGTAGGCTAATATCCTAGACAGCCGTGCTGAATGCCTATACAGACAATAATACCCAAACAGCAACAATATACAGTGAGAGAAAAATGGGCTCATCAAAAACTGTGAAATTAGATAAAATGTCCATTTATAAAATAATAACAAGAGGCGTGTAGACAACCAGTTGGAGTCCCGGACAAAATCCCAACAAACCTTGAATACAAGTAAGGAGGGGGGAAGTGAGTTATCCAATTCCTGTTCGAGGGCTGAGGAAAAGTGAAGCATAAGTTAGATCTGTTCCCATTACTCTCCAGGACTTCTCAATCTTTGTGGCACTCCATCTCGAATCTAGCCATGAATCCCTGTACATACACACTACTAACCACTCAGCAGGTACTTCCCTCCGTATGGCAGTTTCTCTGATGAGCTGAGCTTTCAGTGATAGAGGTGGTAAGTTAGATCTGTTCCCATTACTCTCCAGGACTTCTCAATCTTTGTGGCACTCCATCTCGAATCTAGCCATGAATCCCTGTACATACGCACTACTAACCACTCAGCAGGTACTTCCCTCCGTATGGCAGTTTCTCTGATGAGCTGAGCTTTCAGTGATAGGGGTGGTCTCATGTCAGGTGGCAAAAGCCACTGAGCCACTGATCTACGTTCAACCATATTTGCTACAGTGGTAGAGGGAAGCTGATTAGGATCCAAAATGTTCCCGGTGTCACTGTTCAGAGACTCCATGAGTCCTGGAATAATTTCAGCGAGTGTTTGGAGGTTTGGCTTTGAGGGATCACTCTGAGAGTTAATTCTCTCTTCTAGTGCCCTCAAGCTGATGCTGTCCCTTGAGTCACTTAACTGTAGTATTACGTGCAACACGGCAAACTGCGAGCACATTTTCTTTTCTAGGGCCTGTAGCGAGACTATGACATCCTCGTAGTCTGCCTGCTTGGCCATAATATGATCGGAAAGTCAGAGGCTGTAAATCTGTAGAAATCAAGCTTGGTTTGCAGGTGGTGCGAGGATAGCTAGCAAGATGATTAAAGGTTTTGAATTACTCTAGTTACCAGAACTACTTTACCCGGACAACCAGGGGGGGGGTGTCAGAGAGAGTGTAATATGGCCGCCACCTTCCCTCTAACGGTCCAGATTCGGGCTTCCAATGAGGCATGTTCCTCCAAAATATGATCGATCTATTGAGCATCGTATTATACATCATAAATTATGCAGCCTCTAATAATCGGACACGCCCCCCTAGTTTGGTCTTTTAATAGGACAGAATATGTCCTCCCGAACATTCATGCAGGCTATTTCCCTACTGCATAGTCCTCATAATAACAAAAATAGAGCCATCCTAATGACATATGACACCTTGACCAGGAATTTAAAAGGAGCTAATTCTTGTGATGAGAAGGGTAGGAGACAATTACTTTTTTTTATTTTTTTATTCTAGTTTTGTTTTAATTTGTCATGTTTTGTTCTGACTTGCTATGGTGCCAACCAAACATATGTTTATTTTTGGACAGAGTGTGACAGTTAGAAACACTACAAGGTTCTGTTGGCAACATTTCCGTGTTCATTACTACACCAACAGGTAACTTTTCTGCTTTCATGTTTATGTGCTAATAAGATCGCAAACATTTAATAAGCGGTTCTCTATGTGCAAATAACAAGGGAACCATGATTGCCTGGCTGATATGCAGTTAATTAGACCCGAGTGGGTAGGCTAATATCCTAGACAGCCGTGCTGAATGCCTATACAGACAATAATACCCAAACAGCAACAATATACAGTGAGAGAAAAATGGGCTCATCAAAAACTGTGAAATTAGATAAAATGTCCATTTATAAAATAATAACAAGAGGCGTGTAGACAACCAGTTGGAGTCCCGGACAAAATCCCAACAAACCTTGAATACAAGTAAGGAGGGGGGAAGTGAGTTATCCAATTCCTGTTCGAGGGCTGAGGAAAAGTGAAGCATAAGTTAGATCTGTTCCCATTACTCTCCAGGACTTCTCAATCTTTGTGGCACTCCATCTCGAATCTAGCCATGAATCCCTGTACATACACACTACTAACCACTCAGCAGGTACTTCCCTCCGTATGGCAGTTTCTCTGATGAGCTGAGCTTTCAGTGATAGAGGTGGTAAGTTAGATCTGTTCCCATTACTCTCCAGGACTTCTCAATCTTTGTGGCACTCCATCTCGAATCTAGCCATGAATCCCTGTACATACGCACTACTAACCACTCAGCAGGTACTTCCCTCCGTATGGCAGTTTCTCTGATGAGCTGAGCTTTCAGTGATAGGGGTGGTCTCATGTCAGGTGGCAAAAGCCACTGAGCCACTGATCTACGTTCAACCATATTTGCTACAGTGGTAGAGGGAAGCTGATTAGGATCCAAAATGTTCCCGGTGTCACTGTTCAGAGACTCCATGAGTCCTGGAATAATTTCAGCGAGTGTTTGGAGGTTTGGCTTTGAGGGATCACTCTGAGAGTTAATTCTCTCTTCTAGTGCCCTCAAGCTGATGCTGTCCCTTGAGTCACTTAACTGTAGTATTACGTGCAACACGGCAAACTGCGAGCACATTTTCTTTTCTAGGGCCTGTAGCGAGACTATGACATCCTCGTAGTCTGCCTGCTTGGCCATAATATGATCGGAAAGTCAGAGGCTGTAAATCTGTAGAAATCAAGCTTGGTTTGCAGGTGGTGCGAGGATAGCTAGCAAGATGATTAAAGGTTTTGAATTACTCTAGTTACCAGAACTACTTTACCCGGACAACCAGGGGGGGGGTGTCAGAGAGAGTGTAATATGGCCGCCACCTTCCCTCTAACGGTCCAGATTCGGGCTTCCAATGAGGCATGTTCCTCCAAAATATGATCGATCTATTGAGCATCGTATTATACATCATAAATTATGCAGCCTCTAATAATCGGACACGCCCCCCTAGTTTGGTCTTTTAATAGGACAGAATATGTCCTCCCGAACATTCATGCAGGCTATTTCCCTACTGCATAGTCCTCATAATAACAAAAATAGAGCCATCCTAATGACATATGACACCTTGACCAGGAATTTAAAAGGAGCTAATTCTTGTGATGAGAAGGGTAGGAGACAATTACTTTTTTTTATTTTTTTATTCTAGTTTTGTTTTAATTTGTCATGTTTTGTTCTGACTTGCTATGGTGCCAACCAAACATATGTTTATTTTTGGACAGAGTGTGACAGTTAGAAACACTACAAGGTTCTGTTGGCAACATTTCCGTGTTCATTACTACACCAACAGGTAACTTTTCTGCTTTCATGTTTATGTGCTGATATGTATTAAGATTTGAGATCATTTAGAGTTAAAATGGAAAAAATCCCCACAAAATGAATGTAAAATGACAAAGATTTATGTTCTTGTTTAAGATGATGTCTATATAAAATGTATCTACAGGGAGTGCAGAATTATTAGGCAAGTTGTATTTTTGAGGATTAATTTTATTATTGAACAACAACCATGTTCTCAATCAACCCAAAAAACTCATTAATATCAAAACTGAATAGTTTTGGAAGTAGTTTTTAGTTTGTTTTTAGTTATAGCTATTTTAGGGGGATATCTGTGTGTGCAGGTGACTATTACTGTGCATAATTATTAGGCAACTTAACAAAAAACAAATATATACCCATTTCAATTATTTATTTTTACCAGTGAAACCAATATAACGTCTCAACATTCACAAATATACATTTCTGACATTCAAAAACAAAACAAAAACAAATCAGTGACCAATATAGCCACCTTTCTTTGCAAGGACACTCAAAAGCCTGCCATCCATGGATTCTGTCAGTGTTTTGATCTGTTCACCATCAACATTGCGTGCAGCAGCAACCACAGCCTCCCAGACACTGTTCAGAGAGGTGTACTGTTTACCCTCCTTGTAAATCTCACATTTGATGATGGACCACAGGTTCTCAATGGGGTTCAGATCAGGTGAACAAGGAGGCCATGTCATTAGATTTTCTTCTTTTATACCCTTTCTTGCCAGCCACGCTGTGGAGTACTTGGACGCGTGTGATGGAGCATTGTCCTGCATGAAAATCATGTTTTTCTTGAAGGATGCAGACTTCTTCCTGTACCACTGCTTGAAGAAGGTGTCTTCCAGAAACTGGCAGTAGGACTGGGAGTTGAGCTTGACTCCATCCTCAACCCGAAAAGGCCCCACAAGCTCATCTTTGATGATACCAGCCCAAACCAGTACTCCACCTCCACCTTGCTGGCGTCTGAGTCGGACTGGAGCTCTCTGCCCTTTACCAATCCAGCCACGGGCCCATCCATCTGGCCCATCAAGACTCACTCTCATTTCATCAGTCCATAAAACCTTAGAAAAATCAGTCTTGAGATATTTCTTGGCCCAGTCTTGACGTTTCAGCTTGTGTGTCTTGTTCAGTGGTGGTCGTCTTTCAGCCTTTCTTACCTTGGCCATGTCTGAGTATTGCACACCTTGTGCTTTTGGGCACTCCAGTGATGTTGCAGCTCTGAAATATGGCCAAACTGGTGGCAAGTGGCATCTTGGCAGATGCACGCTTGACTTTTCTCAGTTCATGGGCAGTTATTTTGCGCCTTGGTTTTTCCACACGCTTCTTGCGACCCTGTTGACTATTTTGAATGAAACGCTTGATTGTTCAATGATGACGCTTCAGAAGCTTTGCAATTTTAAGAGTGCTGCATCCCTCTGCAAGATATCTCACTATTTTTTACTTTAGCCTGTCAAGTCCTTCTTTTGACCCATTTTGCCAAAGGAAAGGAAGTTGCCTAATAATTATGCACACCTGATATAGGGTGTTGATGTCATTAGACCACACCCCTTCTCATTACAGAGATGCACATCACCTAATATGCTTAATTGGTAGTAGGCTTTCGAGCCTATACAGCTTGGAGTAAGACAACATGCATAAAGAGGATGATGTGGTCAAAATACTCATTCGCCTAATAATTCTGCACTCCCTGTACATGTTACTTCGCAATACCGTTTTTGTATGTAAGTATAATTGCTCTTAAAATCACACTTGTTTATGTATATAAGTTCTGCACTGACTTGGGGTTTATTGGACAATGAACTTTGAACAACTGACCAATAAGGAATAAGGATTGACTATATAAAGCTGAAAGAAAGCCAGAACATTCTACTTGAAAAAGCTGTGTTTATACAGTGAAACTTACATCAGAGATTACTGTTTGCAATAATTTGTTGTGATTTTTTTACTCTTTTGTACTCTTATCACCTTTGCTTTGTTTTAGACCGTGAGTGGCATAATTGCCTTGTTGTTTTTAAAACTATATGTTTATGCAGGGCCAGACTGGGAATAAAAAGCAGCCCTGGAAAAATGTAGACCAGCCCACCAGCCGTATAATCCGTCAAAGACATTATATATATATATATATATATATATATATATATATATATATATATATATATATTGTGTGCAAGCCTGGCTCATGATGGCTGCATAGTAAATGGCATATTTTGTTTTTTGTGCTGCCCTAGGCACTCAAAATTCTGCTGCTCCCCCCTCCTAGTTCACTAGGGCTTGCTTACAATCAGGAGGGTTGAATTAAGGCTACACGCTTATGCAGGGTGAGAAAATAACTAATGCATATGCAGGGATACACACACACATGTATATATATATAATATTAGAAAAGAGGTTCCCTCTGCCTCCCACACACACAGCCTCTCGCCAGTACCTTAAATAAAGATAAATATAATTCCTTATATAAATATATATAATATTATAAAGAGGTTCCCTCTGCCTCCCACACACACAGTCCCCTCCCCAGTACTTTAAATAAAGATAAATATCATCCCTTATATAAATATATATAATATTATAAAGGGGTTCCCTCTACCTCCCACACACACAGCCCACACCCCAGTACCTTAAATAAATATTATTCCTTATATAAATATATATTATAAAGAGGTTCCCTCTGCCTCTCACACACACAGCCCACTCCCCAGTACCTTAAATACGGTAAATATAAATATCATTCCTTATATAAATATATATAATATTATAGAGAGGTTCTCTTTGACAGACACACTCAGTCACACACCTTATACACAAATGTATAGCATTATAGAGGTTCCCTCTGCCACACACATACACACAGCCTCCCCATTACCTTATATACACAACCCCCTCCTCAGTACCTTATCATATTGCAGAGCCAGAAAGGTTCCCTCAGTCTCACAGAGACGGTTGCAGCTAGATCCCATCCGGCTTAAGGACCTGTGATGTCACTGAGGGCTGTAAATTTATTGGTACTTTAGCTGGAAGGGACCAAGCCAGATAATACATTTGCCGTAATTATTTCTGTTATGTGAGCTTGCTGCTGTGTATGATACACAGGAGGCAGCGTGAAAGCTAGGTCTGATGTGTGCACTCAGAGGTGAGGAGGAGGGTGAAAAAATCACCTGCCTGCACTACAGCTGCCTTTGAGCAATGTGAATGCTTCACCTGCCGCCCCCCCCCCCCCCCACAAATCTACCTTGTGTGACTAGTGCAGCAGCTTAATATGCTTAACGGACTGAGACTGAGCAAAAAAAACTAAATAACATCACTGGTGAATGTGATGTTTTTGCTCACCGTGACCAACACACTGCGTGACCACCGGCAGCACCAGTCTTGCTGCTTCTTTCATCCCTGTCTCACCTCACACTGCTTCACTCTCACTCAGCTCTCACTCTTCCTCCGCGCGCGAAGCTGCTGGGACTGTGGATGGGAAGAAGTCATGAGTGTCAAGGAGCGCTGAGCTGGAGAGGCTGACCGGATCAATCACTTATCAGTCATCATTAGCAGTGCCAGCAGCCAGGCCAGCAAGCCACTTCTACAACAAAGAGAGAGCTCAGCAAGCACATGTGAGCAGCCAGTGAGTCACCGGCTGCTCACATGTGCTGAGCTCTCTCTCTTTGTGTAGCTGCGAACTGCCAGCCCTGGCGGGTGGCGGCCCACCAGGATTTTTCCCGGTTATCCCGGCGGCCCAATCTGGCCCTGGTTTTATGTAATAAATAACTTTTAACAAGTAGAGATCCTGTTTTGCCTGTACTGTAACTTATAGAGCTTTTTACACCCAGAGCTGGTCTTAGCTCTGGTAAATGTGAGTATTTGACTTCATCCATTATCAAATATCACTTTATATAAAGTTTAACACTATGAGAACAGTGTTCTCTTCTTTATGTTTCATTTGAGGAACTCCTAAAAGCTGACTTACAATGATTCAATCGGACACATATGAAAAACTATAACCTATAACAATTCATTTTTCCTCCATCTTTTCAAAAGTGGGGAGATTTTTCACATAATTGACACACATTTTTTGAGTCCTCATTATTGCCATTGGCGGTGCTTCATGATCCATGGAAGCCCCTTATCTTAGAAAGGGCTTTCTTACTGCAACTCAACCTATTAGACCTGCAGCTCAGAGTCTTCTCTTCAAGTTGAAAGTGAGACTTGTTTACTTCAACCAATGTTAAGCTGGGCTTGAAGCTTTTGTCCTCTCACCTGCCCATCATGGAAGCTGTTGACTCTCAGAAACTTGTCTTCTGATTCTGGCTTTGGGTCAGCAAGACCTCTTCCTATCAGAATATCCTTCCAATTTCCAAGGTCCTTTTGACGGTGTAGGAAACTGTACTCACTGACAGCTTGACTTTCTTTGCAATCTCTCTAAAGGAAAGACCTTCACTTTTAGGGTCTACTTACATTATTTTTTCATTTTTTAGTAAACTAAACTAGTTAATTTAATCCCTGGCAGTTTGCTGCTTACCTGACATTTAAGTTTATTCACCAAGCTTCAGCTGTTAAAATTTCAATAAATAGAAAAAACATAATTTATGCTTACCTGATAAATTTATTTCTCTTGTAGTGTATCCAGTCCACGGATCATCCATTACTTGTGGGATATTCTCCTTCCCAACAGGAAGTTGCAAGAGAATCACCCACAGCAGAGCTGCTATATAGCTCCTCCCCTCACTGCCATATCCAGTCATTCGACCGAAACAAGCAGAGAAAGGAGAAACCATAGGGTGCAGTGGTGACTGTAGTTTAATTAAAATTTAGACCTGCCTGAAAAGGACAGGGCGGGCCGTGGACTGGATACACTACAAGAGAAATACATTTATCAGGTAAGCATAAATTATGTTTTCTCTTGTTAAGTGTATCCAGTCCACGGATCATCCATTACTTGTGGCATACCAATACCAAAGCTAAAGTACACGGATGATGGGAGGGACAAGGCAGGAACTTAAACGGAAGGAACCACTGCCTGTAGAACCTTTCTCCCAAAAACAGCCTCCGAAGAAGCAAAAGTATCAAATTTGGAAAATTTGGAAAAAGTATGAAGGGAAGACCAAGTTGCAGCCTTGCAAATCTGTTCAACAGAGGCCTCATTTTTAAAGGCCCAGGTGGAAGCCACAGCTCTAGTAGAATGAGCTGTAATCCTTTCAGGAGGCTGCTGTCCAGCAGTCTCATAGGCTAAACGGATTATACTCCGAAGCCAAAAAGAAAGAGATGTTGCCGAGGCCTTCTGACCTCTCCTCTGTCCAGAGTAAACAACAAAGAGGTTAGATGTTTGGCGAAAATCTTTAGTAGCCTGTAAGTAAAACTTCAAGGCACGGACTACGTCTAGATTATGCAAAAGACGTTCCTTCTTTGAAGAAGGATTAGGACATAATGATGGAACAACAATCTCTTGATTGATATTCTTGTTAGAAACCACCTTAGGTAAAAACCCATGTTTTGTACGCAGAACAACTTTATCTGAATGAAAGATCAGATAAGGAGAATCACAATGTAAGGCAGATAACTCCGAGACTCTTCGAGCCGAGGAAACAGCCATCAGAAAAAGAACTTTCCATGAAAGAAGTTTGATATCAATAGAATGAAGGGGTTCAAACGGAACCCCTTGAAGAACTTTAAGAACCAAGTTTAAGCTCCATGGAGGAGCAACAGGTTTAAACACAGGCTTAATTCTAACTAAAGCCTGACAAAATGCCTGAACGTCTGGAACTTCTGCCAGACGCTTGTGAAAAAGAATAGACAGAGCAGAAATCTGTCCCTTTAAAGAACTAGCTGATAATCCTTTGTCCAAACCCTCTAGGAGGAAGGACAAATTCCTAGGAATCCTAACCCTACTCCATGAGTAATTCTTGGATTCACCCCAATGAAGATATTTACGCCATATCTTGTGGTAAATTTTCCTGGTGACAGGCTTTCGTGCCTGTATTAAGGTATCAATTACTGACTCGGAGAAGCCACGCTTTGATAGGATCAAGCGTTCAATCTCCATGCAGTCAGTCTCAGAGAAAGTAGATTTGGATGATTGAAAGGACCTTGTATTAGAAGGTCTTGTCTCAGAGGCAGAGTCCATGGTGGAAAGGATGACATGTCCATTAGGTCTGCATACCAGGTCCTGGCAATCAGACAAGGGAGCAGAGGAAACGGTGGAAACACATAAGCCAGGTTGAAGAACCAAGGCACTGCTAGAGCATCTATCAGTGCCGCTTCTGGGTCCCTGGACCTGGATCCGTAACAAGGAAGCTTGGCGTTCTGGCGAGACGCCATGAGATCCAATTCTGGTTTGCCCCAGCGGAGAACCAATTGAGCAAACACCTCCGGATGGAGTTGCCATTCCCCCGGATGAAAAGTCTGACGACTTAGAAAATCCGCCTCCCAGTTCTCTACACCTGGGATATGGATCGCTGACAGGTGGCAAGAGTGAGTCTCTGCCCAGCGAATTATCTTGGAGACTTCTGACATCGCTAGGGAACTCCTGGTTCCCCCTTGATGGTTGATGTAAGCCACAGTCGTGATGTTGTCCGACTGAAATCTGATGAACCTCAGTGTTGCTAGCTGACGCCAAGCCAGAAGAGCATTGAATATTGCTCTTAACGCCAGAATATTTATTGGGAGGAGTTTCTCCTCCTGAGTCTATGAACCCTGAGCCTTCAGGGAGTTCCAGACTGCACACCAACCTAGAAGGCTGGCATCTGTTGTTACAATTGTCCAATCTGGTCTGCGAAAGGTCATACCCTTGGACAGATGGGCCCGAGGTAACCACCAAAGAAGAGAATCTCTGGTTTCCTGATCCAGATTTAGTAGAGGGGACAAATCTGTGTAATCCCCATTCCACTGACTGAGCATGCATAATTGCAGCGGTCTGAGATGCAGGCGCGCGAATGGCACTATGTCCATCGCCGCTACCATTAAGCCGATTACTTCCATGCACTGAGCCACCGTGGGGCGCGGAATGGAGTGAAGAACACGGCAAGCATTTAGAAGTTTTGATAACCTGGACTCCGTCAGGTAAATTTTCATTTCTACAGAATCTATTAAGAGTCCCTAGGAAGGAAACCCTCGTGAGAGGAGATAGAGAACTCTTTTCTTCGTTCACTTTCCACCCATGCGACCTCAGGAATGCCAGAACTATCTCTGTATGAGATTTGGCAATTTGAAAGCTTGACGCCTGTATCAGGATATCGTCCAGGTAAGGAGCCACCGCTATGCCTCGCGGTCTTAGGACCGCCAGAAGTGAGCCCAGAACCTTTGTAAAAATTCTTGGGGCTGTAGCCAACCCGAATGGAAGAGCTACAAATTGGTAATGCCTGTCTAGAAAGGCAAACCTCAGGAACTGATGATGATTCTTGTGAATCGGAATGTGAAGGTAGGCATCCTTTAAGTCCACTGTGGTCATGTACTGACCCTCTTGGATCATGGGTAAAATGGTTCAAATAGTTTCCATCTTGAATGACGGAACTCTGAGGAATTTGTTTAGGATTTTTAAATCCAAAATTGGTCTGAAGGTTCCCTCTTTTTTGGGAACCACAAACAGATTTGAATAAAACCCCTGTCCTTGTTCCGTCCGCGGAACTGGATGGATCACTCCCATTACAAGGAGATCTTGTACGCAGCTTAGGAATGCCTCTTTCTTTATCTGGTTTGCAGATAATCTTGAAAGGTGAAATCTCCCTTGTGGAGGAGAAGCTTTGAAGTCCAGAAGATATCCCTGAGATATGATCTCCAATGCCCAGGGATCCTGAACATCTCTTGCCCACGCCTGGATGAAGAGAGAGAGTCTGCCCCCTACTAGATCCGTTGTCGGATAGGGGGCCGCTCCTTCATGCTGTCTTAGAGGCAGCAGCAGGCTTTCTGGCCTGCTTGCCCTTGTTCCAGCACTGGTTAGGTTTCCAGGCCTGTTTGGATTGAGCAAAAGTTCTCTCTTGTTTTGAAGCAGAGGAAGTTGATGCTGCACCTGCCTTGAAATTTCGAAAGGCACGGAAATTAGACTGTTTGGCCTTTGATTTGGCCCTGTCCTGAGGAAGGGTATGACCCTTACCTCCAGTAATGTCAGCAATAATTTATTTCAAACCAGGCCCGAATAAGGTCTGCCCCTTGAAAGGAATGTTGAGTAATTTAGACTTTTAAGTCACATCAGCTGACCAGGATTTGAGCCATAGTGCCCTACGCGCCTGGATGGCGAATCCAGAATTCTTAGCCGTTAGTTTAGTCAAATGAACAATGGCATCAGAAACAAATGAGTTAGCTAGCTTAAGAGTTCTAAGCTTGTCAACAATTTCAGTCAATGGAGCTGTATGGATGGCCTCTTCCAGGGCCTCAAACCAGAATGCCGCCGCAGCAGTGACAGGCGCAATGCATGCAAGGGGCTGTAAAATAAAACCTTGTTGAATAAACATTTTCTTAAGGTAACCCTCTAATTTTGTATCCATTGGATCTGAAAAAGCACAACTGTCCTCAACCGGGATAGTGGTACGCTTTGCTAAAGTAGAAACTGCTCCCTCCACCTTAGGGACAGTCTGCCATAAGTCCCGTGTAGTGGCATCTATTGGAAACATTTTTCTAAATATAGGAGGTGGGGAAAAGGGCACACCGGGCCTATCCCACTCCTTACTAATAATTTCTGTAAGCCTTTTAGGTATTGGAAAAACATCAGTACTCACCGGCACTGCATAGTATTTATCCAGCCTACACAATTTCTCTGGCACTGCAATTGTGTCACAGTCATTTAGAGCAGCTAATACCTCCCCAAGCAATACACGGAGGTTCTCAAGCTTAAATTTAAAATTAGAAATCTCTGAATCAGGTCTCCCCGATTCAGAGACGTCACCCACAGACTGAAGCTCTCCGTCCTCAGGTTCTGCATATTGTGACGCAGTATCAGACATGGCTCTTACAGCATCTACGCACTCTGTATCTCGTCTAACCCCAGAGCCATCGCGCTTGCCTCTCAATTCAGGCAATCTGGATAATACCTCTGACAGGGTATTATTCATGATTGCAGCCATGTCCTGCAAAGTAATCGCCATGGGCGTCCCTGATGTACTTGGCGCCATATTAGCGTGCGTCCCTTGAGCGGGAGGCGAAGGGTCCGACACGTGGGGAGAGTTAGTTAACTTCCCCCTCGACAGACCCCTCTGGTGACAATTCTTTTATAGATAAAGACTGATCTTTACTGTTTAAGGTGAAATCAATACATTTAGTACATATTCTCCTATGGGGCTCCACCATGGCTTTTAAACATAATGAACAAGTATCCTCTGTTTCAGACATGTTTGTACAGACTAGCAATGAGACTAGCAAGCTTGGAAAACACTTTAAAGCAAGTTAACAAGCAATATTAAAAAACGTTACTGTGCCTTTAAGAGAAAGAAATTTTGACAAAATTTGAAATAACAGTGAAAAAAGGAAGTTACACTAACAAACTTTTTACAGTGTATGTAACAAGTCAGCAGAGCATTGCACCCACTTGCAAATGGATGATTAACCCCTTAATAACAAAAACAGAATAATAAATGACAAAAACGTTTTTAAACACAGTCACAACAACTGCCACAGTCTACTGTGATTGTTACCCTCCTCAAACACGACTTTGAAGCCTTTTGAGCCCTTCAGAGATGTCCTGTATCATGCAGAGGGAAGCTGAATGTCTCTGTCAGTATTTTTAGCTGCCCCAAAAAGCACTAAAATAGGCCCTTCCCACTCATATTGCAACAGTGGAAAGCCTGTTACTAGGCAAAAATCAAGCCAGCCATGTGGGAAAAAACTAGGCCCCAATAAGTTTTGTCACCAAACATATATAAAAACGATTAACATGCCAGGAAATTACACTTTTATAAGAGTATGTATCTCTGTTAATAAGCCTGATACCAGTCGCTATCACTGCATTTAAGGCTTAACTTACATTAATCCGGTATCAGCAGCATTTTTCTAGCAAATTCCATCCCTAGAAATATGTTAACTGCACATACCTTATTACAGGAAAACCTGCACGCTATTCCCCCTCTGAAGTTACCTCACTCCTCAGAATATGTGAGAACAGCAATGGATCTTAGTTACTTCTGCTAAGATCATAGAAATCACAGGCAGATTCTTCTTCTAATGCTGCCTGAGATGAAACAGTACACGCCGATACCATTTAAAAATAACAAACTTTTGATTGAAGTTAAAAAACCAACTATAATACACCACTCTCCTCTTACTACGTCCATCTTTGTTGAGAGTTGCAAGAGAATGACTGGATATGGCAGTGAGGGAGGAGCTATATAGCAGCTCTGCTGTGGGTGATCCTCTTGCAACTTCCTGTTGGGAAGGAGAATATCCCACAAGTAATGGATGATCCGTGGACTGGATACACTTAACAAGAGAAATAGATGTGTTCTAAAACTTTTAATGGGTAGTGTGCATCAGTGATTCTCAACCGCGGTCCCCAAGTACCCCCAACAGGTCTGGTTTTCATTATAGTTGAACTAGAGCACAGGTGAAATAATCAGCTGATCAATAGCCATGGTTTCTTAACCATCAACTGATTATTTAACCTGGCCTGTTGGGGGTACTTGAGGATCGTAGTTGAGAAACACTGGTGTATATGTTACAGGCAAAGTATGAAACTCAGGCATTGTACAGAATGCCTAAAAATTTCCAGGGAATATATTGAATAAAATCATCTGTACACATTGCCTAGACATTCTGTAGAATGCTAAGTTTATTTTAGGCAATGTGTGAAGCAACAATTTCACAAGCAAATGAAATCTATCTGGCCACAGAATTTGCCTCATTTACAGTTGAAGAATTTTACCTGCAAATTCAACTTATTTTGACACAGATTTTATTGCATCATTTAGGAGCTCAACAATTGAGCTAACAAAAAGAAAGAATGTACAGTATATTGCTACTGTGTTTCACTTTCCTCAGTTCATTTACCAGGAATTACATGTTGAATACAATGCCTCTATAACTATCACAACAATAAAATGACAAATAGTGTGAACTTCTTTAAAGTGAAGGTCAATTTTGATGAATTAGTGCCCGGTTTTTAATAATCCTATTAAAAACAAGGGCACTTTAATTAATCAAAATTGACATTTCACTCGTTTTCTTCCAAAACTTACCTTTTAATCCTGGCAGCCGCTCCAGCACTACCTCCGCCCGTCGCAAGCCGTCTTCGTGGGTCCAAAATGACGAATCCTGATTCCTCCAATCACGGCGTTGAATCAGGCCAAGATTCCCCCAGGGGGGGAACCTGTGATTAGAGGAAGCCGGATTCGTCATTTCTGACATCTGCAGAGGCCTTCCGACAGCCGTGGAAATCACTGGAGCGGCTGCCAGAATTAAAGGCACAGTCCAAGTGGTACAGCACAAAGATAGGTAGGTGGTGCAAGCTGTAGGGGTATCACACAAAACCCCTAAACTTGTAATATAGTCCAAAGAAGACAGCAGCACTCACCAATTTATGCAAGAGATTCCATCTTTATTGGGATGTTCAAAGAATATAAGACAACGTTTCGGACCTCTAGTCTTTAGTCATGTAAATACATAAATGCAGGTAACACACCTTAATATAGGGATGGGGGTTAAGAAACCACACCTACCAATTAACTTTTTAATTGTGAATACACAAACATTCCTACAGTGTAACCTGGCTTGAAAGAGGATGCGCCATCTAGTGACAAGCATACAATAGTGCATATATATATTAAAAATATCTATTATACATTGTTGCAAAATAACAACATTGCAGAGTATTAGATACAGAAACGAATCTTATACAGTTTAAAGAAAAACAGATAGGTCATATTCTTTATTCATTCCAATAGGAAACATAGTTTCCAATTTGTTAATCCAAAATACCTCTCTCTGTTTTAAAAAAAGTTCTCTATTTCCTCCCCTTTTTGGTATACTAATGTGGTCAATGATTTGAAATCTAAGTTGACATATACTATGGCCTGCCTGAATAAAGTGTTCTGCTACTGGATTTTTTATTTTACTATTTCTGATGTCAGACCTATGTTCACATATTCTCTCGCGGACCATCCTAGTGGTCTCTCCGATATAGCTCCGCCCACATGGGCATTTAATCATGTAAATGGCAAAAGTAGTATTGCATGTAAATAAACCCCTAATGTTATATTTTTTGCCAGTGCGTGGATGATAAAAGAATTTACCTTTTACCATACTGTTACAGCTCGCACAGCCTAAGCATGGGTAGCACCCCATATTTTGTTTTGAGAAGTAACTCTGTACTTTAGTTTTTGAAGTACCTATATCAGCCTTAAGCAACCTATCTCTAAGGTTCTTACTTCTCTTGTAGGCCGGCATAAAACCTGACTGAAATTCAGTCACATGGGGATTACATTTACTCAGGATGTGCCAGTGCCTCCTAAGAATAGAATTAATATTGTTACTTAATGCATTAAATTTTGTAACAAAAACAACACGATCCTACTTTAACTTCATCTTAACTTTAGGTTTTGATGTCTCAAGCAAACTGTTGCGCGACACTGCTGCCACTTCTTCAATCTCTTTGTTAACTAATTCTGTGGGATAACCCCTCACTTTAAACTTATCACCCATCTGGTTCAATCTCTGTCTAACCAGTTTGTCATCTGATACAATTCTCCTCACTCTAAGGAGTTGACTAGGAGGTAATGACCTCTTAAGTGATTCAGGGTGAAAGCTATCAAAATGAAGCAGGCTATTTTTATCTGTAGACTTAGTATAAAGATCTGTTCCAAAATTATTGCCTAATTTGTAAACTTTAGTGTCCAGAAACTCGATACTTTCCTCACTGTGCTTTAATGAAAATTTAATGTGTGTAGTTGCACTGTTTAACTGATTGACAAAATCCCATAGGGATCCAATGTCGCCCAAACACACACCAAATATATCATCTATGTAGCACCACCAGGTGGCGCCACATAGAATGAAGAGATCGTTCTCAAAAACGAATCTCTCCTCAAAGATGTTCATAAATATATTTGCGTATGTTGGGGCGACATTGGACCCCATGGCCGTACCCTGTCTTTGAATATAAAATTCATCTTGAAATAAAAAGTAGTTACACCTAAGCACAATTTCAAGAAGTTCCAGAACAAAATCTATTTGAAAGCTATTAAACGTACTGAATTGCTGCAAAACCTTTTTTACTGCTCCTATGCCAGATGCATGTGTTATGGAGGTATATAGGCTTGATACATCTAGGGTGTATAGAATACTTTTCTCAGTGGCAATATTTAAATCATTGATACACAGCAGTCTGAACTGTTAAAGCTGGAGACAGAGTTAAAGGCAAGCCTAAAGACAGATGACCTAAACAAATTGGTGGAGACGACAAATAAAGCTGTGACTGAACTCTGTTCCGTGCTGGAAGCACGCAAACGTACCAAGTTCCTTCGTGATGAGGACTATTCACTGTTTATGTGTGTGTGTATATATGTATGTGACTGTGTGTGTATCTATGCATGTATGTGTGTGTGTGTATATGTTTGTGGAACCAGCAAATTACAGACCTTGTTACTACAGCATGGGGGGGCGGGGGGTAAACAGTGTCAGTCTATACAGTACCACTATATACAGTACGGGGGGCTGGACCACGTCACAGACTACTGTGGTCACTTTATAAAGTACTGGGGCGGGTAGGGTCAGGCCAGCCATCTCACCGACAGATTACAGACTGTGTCACTGACTCACTATATACAGTACTGGTGGGTTAAACAGTGTCACTAAATACAGTAATAGGGGGTCAGACCATCTCACAGACTGTGGGCACAGGGTATTTCTTTTTGCAGACATGTAATCTGATTCACATTTTTTTTTCTGTGTTAAATGTTAAAAAAAAGTTATGTATCAAATTCACTTTTTTTGGGGGGGGAGGGGGGACCTTCTTAGATTCTTGCACCTGTGCCCTGTGGTTTCTAGTTACGCCTCTGAATTTTCTCATCTGTGTAAAATGTTATTCAAATTCAGACTGTTGCAATAATTAGAAGTCTAAAATGATGCAATGTTCATCAGAAAACGTTTTGTTGAGTTTAGTTTTCATTAATAAAATATCATCTGAGAAGACTGAAGCAATGCAATGTTTATCACAAGATTTTTATTTTGTTTAGGTTTCAGATACCAGTTTGTTCATCAAATGTCTTCTTTTGTGTTTTCTACTACATTTGAAACTAGTTTGAGTTTCACAAGGTTTCAATTCATTCATGAAGTGTCTGCACTGTTGTCATTTCTATTATAAAAAAAAAAAGTCTAGGCATTCTTGAAATGCTTAGGTAAAATATATAAGGTCAGAATAAAATAAGGTCATTTCATACTTTGCCAAAATGTGTTAGGCATTCTATATAATGCCTGAGTTTCGCACTTTGGCCTCTATTTATGAAAGGTCTTGTGGACCTGATCCGACAGTGCAAGTCCGCAAGACCTCGCTGAATGCGGAGAGCAATACGCTCTCCGTATTCAGCATTGCACCAGCAGCTCTGGTGCAACGCCGCCCCCTGCTAACTCGCGGCCAATCGGCCACCAGCAGGAAGGTGTCAATCAACTCGATCGGGTTGAATTGCGGTAATTCCTGTCCGCCTGCTCAGAGCAGGCGGACAGGGTTATGGAGCAGCAGTCTTTAGACCGCTGCTTCATAACTGCTGTTTCTGGAGAGTCTGAAGACTCGCCAGAAACACGGGCCCACAAGCTCCCTACGGAGCTTGTTAAATGGGCCCCTTTGCCTGTAACATATACATTTTTGAATGGGTTCAGGAACGGCAAAGAATAGAAGAGAAACTTACATTCTTATTAGCTTATACTGTAATCAATCAGCTGACAAGGGCATTGCTGGATTATTGAGCAAAAACACTTTTCCAGCCTTTTTAGTTTTAAATGTATGAACAAATCAACATATTTTTTATTTATTTTTGTTTGTTTAGTATTTCTGACATACAAAGAATAGTGGAAAAAAAATATTTACATTTTATATAGTAAACAAAAAAAATATCTTTAATTTTAGAGTTCATCCAAAATCAAATGCACGTCTATTTCATGACCATTTAACCCTTTGAATGCCACAGGAGACTAAACAATTGCTTATGTCATCTCCTTTTGTTAGTAAATGTTATGTTAAACTCAATCTGAGAATGCTGGAGGCCCCAAGGGTCTAGCTCAGCCCACCGTGAGTCTACCACACTGCATCCCAGTATGTAATGGCTACTCCCCTTGCCATTTGCCAATATAGAGGTTAATTAACTGCTATATTAGCATTTCAGAAAACCAAGTGGTTAAATTGCTTAATTTTTTAAACATATTTATCATGGACAAACCCACAAACACACACATCATGAACACTAGAAAAAAAATATTTTTCATTCGTACATTTTTGGCCTAACTCCTACATTTCTGTTGAACCATGAACTATACAATAGTAAAGCAATACATTTAGTGAAGTGATTACACAAAAATAAGGTTGTTTCAGTACAGAAAAAGCCCATGGCTTCTGCATTCACATCGGCTGTACTAAAAACGAGAGCCAGCTCTATGAAATATTAATGTGTAGCATAGTCATTGATATATAATATGTAATACCACAGCTCAGCTACCGTATTCACTGTAGTAATTCTGCAACACCATTTTTTGAACATTCTAATTGCTGTAAAACATTTTAAATAAGGTCTGAAATGTAAAGCATAATTTTAACATATTAAGGTCAATATTTAAAAGTAAATTTGGAGGATTTGGAGGTGGTGTACATTTCAGCGGATTGGGGGCAAAATGGAAGTGGAGAATTTCTCTGCAGCAGTATTAATTCCATATATACAGTATATGCTTTTAAAAATTAAAGCAACATACTAAGGTAGGACTAATCTTATATAAGCAAATACACACACTAATACACCCACACAAAGTGTTTGCAGAAATTTTTAGCAACTGGGTGGCTTTATGAAGCAGCCGGTGGGGATAGTGTAATACATTGCAATATTATAAGATTTGCTGTTCTTTATAAATGTTACTTAAGCCATCCAAAGCACAAATTAATTGCATAATTAAATAAACTGATTTATGATAATTTGTGTAACAAACATTGAAAAACATTAGCTAATTTTAAATGAATATTGGTTTAAATTTTAGCCAGGTATATATTGACCTTTTGCATTTCTTCTATAGAAAGAACCTTTAACCTCCTGTGATCTTATTTATTAACCCCTTAATGACCACAGCACTTTTCCATTTTCTGTCCGTTTGGGACCAAGGCTATTTTTACATTTTTGCAGTGTTTGTGTTTAGCTGTAATTTTCCCCTTACTCATTTACTGTACCCACACATATTATATACCGTTTTTCTCGCCATTAAATGGACTTTCTAAAAATACCATTATTTTCAACATATCTTATAATTTACTATAAAAAAATTATAAAATATGAGGAAAATATTGAAAAAAACACACTTTTTCTAACTTTGACCCCCAAAATCTGTTACACATCTACAACCACCAAAAAACACCCATGCTAAATAGTTTCTAAATTTTGTCCTGAGTTTAGAAATACCCAATGTTTACATCTTCTTTGCTTTTTTTATAAGTTATAAGGCAATAAATACAAGTAGCACTTTGCTATTTCCAAACCATTATTTTTCAAAATTAGCGCTAGTTACATTGGGACACTGATATCTTTCAGGAATCTCTGAATATCCATTGACATGTATATATTTTTTTTTAGTAGACATCCCAAAGTATTGATCTAGGCCCATTTTGGTATATTTCATGCCACCATTTCACCACCAAATGCGATTAAATACAAAAAAATGTTCACTTTTTCACTAATTTTTTCACAAACTTTTGGTTTCTCACTGAAATTATTTACAAACAGCTTGTGCAATTATGGCTTAAATTATTTTAAATTAATCTCTGGGATCCCCTTTGTTCAGAAATAGCAGACATATATGGCTTTGGCGTTGCTTTTTGGTAATTAGAAGGCTGCTAAATGCCACTGCGCACTACACGTGTATTATGCCCAGCAGTGAAGGGGTTAATTAGGGAGCATGTAGGGAGCTTTTAGGGGCAATTTTAGCTTTAGTATAGTGTAGTAGACAACCCCAAGTATTGATCTAGGCCCATTTTGGTATATTTCATGCCACCATTTCACCGCCAAATGCGATCAAATTAAAAAAAAAACGTTACATTTTTAGGTTTCTCACTGAAATCATTTACAAACAGCTTGTTCAATTATGGCACAAATGGTTGTAAATGCTTCTCTGGGATCCCCTTTATTCAGAAACAGCAGACATATATGGCTTTGGCGTTGCTTTGTGGTAATCAGAAGGCCGCCAAATGCCGCTGCGCATCACACGTGTATTATGGCTAGCAGTGATGGGGTTAATTATGTAGCTTGTAGGGAGCTTGCAGGGTTAATTTTAGCTTTAGTTTAGAGCTCAGCCTCCCACCTAAAACATCAGACCCCCTGATCCCTCCCAAACAGCTCTCTTCCCTCCCCCACCCCACAATTGTCCCCGCCATCTTAAGTACTGGCAGAAACTCTGCCAGTACTAAAATAAAAGCTATATTTGGGCTTTTTTTTTTTTTTGGCATATTTACATATGCTGCTGTGTAGGATCCCCCCTTAGCCCCCAACCTCACTGATCCCCCACCAAACAGCTTTCTAACCCACCCCCTCTGCCTTAATGGGCGCCATCTTGGGTACTGGCAGCTGTCTGCCAGTACCCAGTTTAGTAACAAAAGTATGTTTATTGTTTTTTTTCATAGCCCTTTTCTGTAGTGTAGCTCCCCCCCAGACCAACCCCCCACCCCTTCCAGAACCCTTAGATCATCATTTATTTTGTTATTTTTTTTTTTTTTTACTTTTCTTAACTTTTTTTTTCTGCAGTGTAGCGGTTCCCTCCCGCTCCCACCCCGTGCACGCGCCCGCCCGCCGTTCCCGTGCGCGCCCCCGCCTGTCCCGCCCCCGATCCCGCCCCCCTCCCCTTCATCCGGCACACCGATGGCCGCCCACCCGCCTCCCAGACTTGCTCCCACCCACCAACGATACCGGCCACCGATGTCCGGTGCAGAGAGGGCCACAGAGTGTCTCTCTCTGCATCGGATGGCCAAGGGGGTTATTGCAGGATGCCTCGATATCGAGGCATCACTGCAATAACCGGAAAGCAGCTGGAAGCAAGCAGGATCGCTTCCAGCTGCTTTCCAGACCAAGGACGTACGCCACACGTCCTCGGTCATTAACTGTATTTTTTTTGAGGACGTGTGGTGTACGTCCTTGGTCGTTAAGGGGTTAAACTCACATTTAAAGATGCAGTATGTGCCGCATGAGTCAAAGAACTCTGCCCTACTAAACTTGTTAACAGTCTTCTTACAGAAACCTTTGCGAGTAAGTAAAGAACATGTTTATACTGTATATATGCATAGCATATCTTTACACATAAACACTGCAGTGGCAAATGTAGATACAAAATAAAATGTTTGGGGAAAACAAAACAAAAAAATCTTTAGAACTGATTTTGTTAGCACAACTGTTTTGTGTAAATCAAGGGCATTTCAATGATGTACAGTATCTCTTGAAACCATCTTGATTATGTCCAATTTCCTTGACTGTGTCCAGTTAGGGTGAATGTAACTAATCTACTACACTTTTTTGAGCAATTGCTGTTTATAATGTAGCTGGGGTAAAGCACAGTGCAGCCCATTTAAAGGGACATAAAGCTCAACACTGCCCCCCCCCCATAAAAAAATGTTTAATCAAGGAAATGTATGATGGTCATATTTTGCTGTAAAATAACTGACATTAAGGTTTGTTCAACGACTTCCATAAAGGTTACCCAATATTCACACAAACACACGTTGGGGCATATTTATCAAAGTGCGAGCGGACATGATACGATGTAGCGTATCATGTCCGCTGCACATCGAAAAAACAGAATTTATGCTTACCTGATAAATTACTTTCTCCAACGGTGTGTCCGGTCCACGGCGTCATCCTTACTTGTGGGAATATCTCTTCCCCAACAGGAAATGGCAAAGAGTCCCAGCAAAGCTGGCCATATAGTCCCTCCTAGGCTCCGCCCACCCCAGTCATTCGACCGACGGACAGGAGGAAAAAATAGGAGAAACCATAGGGTGTCGTGGTGACTGTAGTTAGAGAAAATAATTCATCGGACCTGATTAAAAAACCAGGGCGGGCCGTGGACCGGACACACCGTTGGAGAAAGTAATTTATCAGGTAAGCATAAATTCTGTTTTCTCCAACATTGGTGTGTCCGGTCCACGGCGTCATCCTTACTTGTGGGAACCAATACCAAAGCTTTAGGACACGGATGAAGGGAGGGAGCAAATCAGGTCACCTAAACGGAAGGCACCACGGCTTGCAAAACCTTTCTCCCAAAAATAGCCTCCGAAGAAGCAAAAGTATCAAATTTGCAAAATTTGGCAAAAGTGTGCAGTGAAGACCAAGTCGCTGCCTTACATATCTGATCAACAGAAGCCTCGTTCTTGAAGGCCCATGTGGAAGCTACAGCCCTAGTGGAGTGAGCTGTGATTCTTTCAGGAGGCTGCCGCCCGGCAGTCTCATAAGCCAATCTGATGATGCTTTTAAGCCAAAAAGAAAGAGAGGTAGAAGTTGCTTTTTGACCTCTCCTTTTACCAGAATAGACGACAAACAGAGAAGAAGTTTGTCTGAAGTCTTTTGTAGCTTCTAAGTAGAATTTTAGAGCACGGACTACATCTAAATTGTGTAGCAAACGTTCCTTCTTTGAAACTGGATTCGGACACAAAGAAGGTACAACTATCTCCTGATTAATATTTTTGTTGGAAACAACCTTTGGTAGAAAACCAGGCTTAGTACGCAAAACAACCTTATCTGAATGGAACACCAGAAAGGGTGGAGTACATTGTAGAGCAGAAAACTCAGAAACTCTTCTAGCAGAAGAAATTGCAACCAAAAACAAAACTTTCCAAGATAACAACTTAATATCTACGGAATGTAAAGGTTCAAACGGAACCCCTTGAAGAACTGAAAGAACTAGATTTAAACTCCAGGGAGGAGTCAAATGTCTGTAAACAGGCTTGATCCGAACCAAAGCCTGAACAAATGCTTGAACATCTGGCACAAATGCCAGTCGTTTGTGTAGTAGGACAGATAAAGCAGAAATCTGTCCCTTTAGAGAACTTGCAGATAATCCTTTATCCAAACCTTCTTGTAGAAAGGAAAGAATCCTAGGAATCTTTATCTTATTCCATGGGAATCCCTTGGATTCACACCAGCAGATATATCTTTTCCATATTTTATGGTAAATCTTTCTAGTTACCGGTTTTCTGGCTTGAACCTGAGTATTTATCACGGAATCTGAAAACCCACGCTTTGATAGAATCAAGCGTTCAATCTCCAAGCCGTCAGCTGGAGGGAGACCAGATTTGGATGTTCGAATGGACCCTAAACAAGAAGGTCCTGTCTCAAAGGTAGCTTCCATGGTGGAACTGATGACATATTCACCAGGTCTGCATACCATGTCCTGCATGGCCACGCAGGAGCTATCAAGATCACTGAGGCCCTCTCCTGTTTGATCCTGGCTACCAGCCTGGGAATGAGAGGAAACGGTGGAAACACATAAGCTAGGTTGAAGGTCCAAGGTGCTACTAGTGCATCCACTAGAGTCGCCTTGGGATCCCTGGATCTGGACCCGTAGCAAGGAACCTTGAAGTTCTGACGGGACGCCATCAGATCCATATCTGGAATGCCCCATAGTTGCGTCATCTGGGCAAAGATCTCCGGGTGGAGTTCCCACTCCCCCGGATGGAATGTCTGACGACTCAAATAATCCGCTTCCCAGTTTTCCACACCTGGAATGTGGATCGCAGATAGGTGGCAGGAGTGATTCTCCGCCCATTGAATTATTTTGGTCACTTCTTTCATCGCCAGGGAACTTGTTCCCCCCTGATGATTGAGATACGCAACAGTCGTCATGTTGTCTGATTGGAATCTTATGAATCTGGCCTTTGCTAGCTGAGGCCAAGCCTTGAGAGCATTGAATATCCAAATTAGAAGAAGTGATTCAAATCCGAGGTAGATAAAATAAAAAGGCTTTATTGATATACATCCATTAAAAACACATGTTAGAGTAGGACTAACAGGTTTTACGCGTTTCGGCTAGGTGCCGTATTCATAAACCTGTGGGTGCACTAGCTGACAAAGTTTAAAAAGCATGCTCTAAGAGATAATTGGTTGGTGTGAACACACCCACCAAAAAGTATTAACTCCTACCACTCCAATAATACAATTGCAATTATATACACATATAAAGTTTTCAAGAACAGGGCTTAGATCCATAATGAAACATGAAAGAATTTTTGAGAGAGTTTTTGAGAGAACTTTTTTACAGCAAATAAATGGAACATGTTAATTGAGGATTATACAGTATAGTATGTTATCTTAATTTTATCTTAATTACACACTTCAAAACCGTACATAAAAAAACAGCACAGTTCCATAATGTAAAGTTTAAGTAAGTTTATATACAGCAATATATAACGTTTTGATACACAAAACGTATTGATAGACAAAACAATAATACATATACGCCTGTATATATACACACAACCATCACCTGTGAATGTGTAGTAAATGTCATGTAATAGATACATGAATGTATATGTACATATATACAAGGGTATAGGAGATGTGTATATTGGTAAATTTAAATGTAGATAGTCTCAATGACAAATCATCAAAAATAATTTGTCAAGGTGAATATGACAGGTGAGCAGTAAGGGCTTCAAGGGCACTGTTTCCGCTGCTGTGGATGCTCACCGGTTACAAGGAATATATACGTGGGTGAGTGGTTTGCAACGATATTGTGATTTGAGCCTTTTATCTCCGGATATTAACTTTTTCTGGTTCACTGTGTATTATATTATTAAGATACAGAGGACTCCAATTGCTGCATTACCATATATACGGGACTTTGCTGTTATCGATACTCATATCTTTAATTGGTACAATTCCTTGGCTTTATATCCTCGATTCCCTCTGTATTCACTTGAGCATTGAATATCGCTCTTAGTTCCAGAATGTTTATCGGGAGAAGAGACTCTTCCCGAGACCACAGTCCCTGAGCTTTCAGGGATTCCCAGACCGCGCCCCAGCCCACTAGGCTGGCGTCGGTCGTGACGATGACCCACTCTGGACTGCGGAAGCTCATTCCCTGGGATAGGTGATCCTGGGTTAGCCACCAACGGAGTGAGTCTCTGGTCTTCTGATCTACTTGAATCACTGGAGACAAGTCTGTATAGTCCCCATTCCACTGTTTCAGCATGCACAGTTGTAATGGTCTTAGATGAATTTGCGCAAAAGGAACTATGTCCATTGCTGCAACCATCAATCCTACTACTTCCATGCACTGAGCTACGGAAGGACGAGGAATAGAATGAAGAACTTGACAAGCGTTTAGAAGTTTTGACTTTCTGACATCTGTCAAGAAAATCCTCATTTCTAAGGAATCTATTATTGTTCCCAAGAAGGGAACCCTTGTCGATGGAGACAGGGAACTTTTTTCTATGTTCACCTTCCATCCATGAGATCTGAGAAAGGCCAGAACGATGTCTGAGTGAGCCTTTGCCTTTGAAAGAGACGACGCTTGTACTAGAATGTCGTCCAAGTACGGTACTACTGCAATGCCCCTTGGTCTTAGAACCGCTAGAAGGGATCCGAGTACCTTTGTGAAAATCCTTGGAGCAGTGGCTAACCCGAATGGGAGGGCCACAAACTGGTAATGTTTGTCCAGAAAGGCGAACCTTAGGAACTGATGATGTTCTTTGTGGATGGGGATATGTAGATACGCATCCTTTAGCTCCACGGTAGTCATAAATTGACCTTCCTGAATTGTGGGTAGAATCGTTCGAATGGTTTCCATCTTGAACGATGGTACTCTGAGAAATTTGTTTAGGATCTTTAGATCCAGGATTGGTCTGAAAGTTCCCTCTTTTTTGGGAACCACAAACAGATTTGAGTAAAATCCCATTCCCTGTTCCGCCGTTGGAACTAGGTGTATCACTCCCATCTTTAACAGGTCTTCTACACAATGTAAGAATGCCTGTCTCTTTATTTGGTTTGAGGATAAGTGAGACATGTGGAACCTTCCCCTTGGGGGTAGTTCCTTGAATTCCAGAAGATAACCCTGAGAAACTATTTCTAGCGTCCAGGGATCCTGAACATCTCTTGCCCAAGCCTGAGCAAAGAGAGAGAGTCTGCCCCCCACTAGATCCGGTCCCGGATAGGGGGCTACTCCTTCATGCTGTTTTGTTAGCAGTAGCAGGCTTCTTGGCCTGCTTACCCTTATTCCAGCCTTGCATCGGTTTCCAGGCTGGTTTGGTCTGTGAGGTATTACCCTCTTGTTTAGAGGATGCAGAATTAGAGCCCGGTCCGTTCCTGAAATTACGAAAGGAACGAAAATTAGACTTATTCTTGGCTTTGAAAGGCCTATCTTGTGGGAGGGCGTGGCCCTTTCCCCCAGTGATGTCTGAGATAATCTCTTTCAATTCTGGCCCGAAGAGAGTTTTACCCTTGAAGGGGATATTAAGCAATTTTGTCTTGGATGATACATCCGCTGACCAAGACTTTAGCCAAAGCGCTCTGCGCGCCACAATTGCAAACCCTGAATTTTTCGCCGCTAATCTAGCTATTTGCAAAGCGGCATCTAAAATAAAAGAGTTAGCCAACTTAAGTGCGTGAACTCTGTCCATAACCTCCTCATATGGAGTCTCTCTACTGAGCGACTTTTCTAGTTCCTCGAACCAGAACCACACTGCTGTAGTGACAGGAACAATGCACGAAATGGGTTGAAGAAGGTAACCTTGCTGTATAAAAATCTTTTTAAGCAAACCCTCCAATTTTTTATCCATAGGATCTTTGAAAGCACAATTATCCTCGATAGGAATAGTAGTGCGCTTGTTTAGAGTAGAAACTGCCCCTTCGACCTTAGGGACTGTCTGCCATAAGTCCTTTCTGGGGTCGACCATAGGAAATAATTTCTTAAATATAGGAGGGGGAACAAAAGGTATGCCGGGCTTCTCCCATTCCTTATTCACTATGTCCGCCACCCACTTGGGTATAGGAAAAGCGTCGGGGTGCACCGGAACCTCTAGGAACTTGTCCATCTTGCATAATTTTTCTGGGATGACCAAGTTGTCACAATCATCCAGAGTAGATAACACCTCCCTAAGCAGTGCGCGGAGATGTTCTAACTTAAATTTAAATGTCACAACATCAGGTTCAGCCTGTTGGGAAATTTTTCCTGAATCTGAAATTTCCCTATCTGACAAAACCTCCCTCATGGCCCCTTCAGATTGGTGTGAGGGTATGACAGAACAATTATCATCAGCGGCCTCCTGCTCTTCAGTGTTTAAAACAGAGCAATCGCGCTTTCTCTGATATGCAGGCATTTTGGATAAAATATTTGCTATGGAGTTATCCATTACAGCCGTCAATTGTTGCATGGTAATAAGCATTGGCGCGCTAGAAGTACTAGGGGCCTCCTGCGTGGGCAAAACTGGTGTAGACACAGAAGGAGATGATGTAGAACCATGTCTACTCCCTTCATCTGATGAATCATCTTGGGCAACTTCATTATCTGTGACAGTACTGTCCTTACTTTGTTTGGACGCTTTAGCACAATTATCACATAATTTAGAAGGGGGAGACACATTGACTTTCATACATATAGAACATAGCTTATCTGAAGACACAGACATGTTAAACAGGCTTAAACTTGTCAGTAAAACACAAAAAACGTTTTAAATCAAAACCGTTACTGTCTCTTTAAATTTTAAACAGAGCACACTTTATTACTGAATATGTGAAAAAATATGAAGGAATTGTTCAAAATTTACCAAAATTTCACCACAGTGTCTTAAAGCATTAAAAGTATTGCACACCAACTTTCAGAGTTTTAACCCTTAAAATAACGAAACCGGAGCCGGTTACAGTTTTAACCCCTCTACAGTCCCAGCTACCGCTTTTGCTGCGACTCTCCCAAACCCAGAGGGGAATACGATACCAAATGACGCCTTCTAGGGACTTTTCCAACTATTTTCAGGTCCTCATACATGCATCTGCATGTCTTGCTCTCAAAAACAACTGCGCAGTAATGGCGCGAAAATGAGGCTCAGCCTACAACTGGGAAGGCCCTTCCTGACTGGAAAAGGTGTCTAACATAGTGCCTGACGTTAAAAAACGTTCCCCAAGTTTATAAATGTGAAATACCAGCATAATAAACATGTATAAAATGCCCAAATAAAGCAATCGATTTTGCCCATAAAAGTGTCTACCAGTTTTATAGCCCATATTAAGCCCTTTATTCTGCTTGAGACTAAGAAAATGGCTTACCGGTCCCCATGAGGGGAAATGACAGCCTTCCAGCATTACACAGTCTTGTTAGAAATATGGCTAGTCATACCTTAAGCAGAAAAGTCTGCTAACTGTTTCCCCCAACTGAAGTTACTTCATCTCAACAGTCCTATGTGGAAACAGCAAAGGATTTTAGTTACTGTCTGCTAAAATCATCTTCCTCTCACAAACAGAATTCTTCATCTCTTTCTGTTTCAGAGTAAATAGTACATACCAGCACTATTTTAAAATAACAAACTCTTGATAGTAGAATAAAAAACTACAACTAAACACCACATACTCTTAACCATCTCCGTGGAGATGTTGCCTGTGCAACGGCAAAGAGAATGACTGGGGTGGGCGGAGCCTAGGAGGGACTATATGGCCAGCTTTGCTGGGACTCTTTGCCATTTCCTGTTGGGGAAGAGATATTCCCACAAGTAAGGATGACGCCGTGGACCGGACACACCAATGTTGGAGAAATACCGACAGCATTTATCATTGCACAAGCAGTCCACCAGAACTGCTTGTGCAATACTGCCCCCTGCAGATTTGCAGCCAATTGGCCGCTAGCAGGGGGTGTCAATCAACCTGATCGTATTTGATCGGGTTGATTTCTGTCCGCCGCCTCAGAGCAGACGGAAAAGTTATGGAGCAGCGGTCTGTTACTTTTTCTCTCATATGCCTTTTAATGCAATTAAGTGCTGGACAAACCTGTGTACCAAAGTGTCAATGAAACTTTAAAACATGGGCCTAGTGTTTTGGAGCCCTGTGGTCTATGCATGCACCATTCCATCTCGAGCAGATATCTCACAAATTGCAAACAGGAGGTAGCAATTACAATTCGGCACACAATAGTGCAATTGTCACTTCCATCAGTAAATACATTTAAAAAACTATCCAGCCTCTTGTAACCTTTTAAAACCTGACCTTTCTTACCTTACTGCTTATAGGTTCACAAAACAGAAAAATTACATTTCAAGTCTGACAAACTCTTAGTCGTGTCAATCCCATCCTTGGGATCTAGGAGTAGCACTGGGCAATATGTCAGCTCACATTCTAAAGAATGCTGCAGCTAAAATTGTGCTTTGAACTGCAAGCCGCTACAGCAGCTAAACAGTGGACATGAACTGAAGAGTGAGCCCAGGCGTCAAGGCTGCATGCTGCTTAGGAGATAACACTGAGCCGGAAACACATGGACCTATGGAGAGTGCTGCTATTGAAGCCCCACAGGCACCAGGTTAAGTAGCAGAATTAGTTAATGCTCAGGGGGAGGTGGCAGCACAGCACAAAATGCTAAAGTAAGACATCACCTACAACACTATGCGCACTTTGGATTACGGCTTTTTGTGCACAAGGTACTGCTCTATATATGCTGCAATTATCTCTCAGTCTCATACAGTATATTGTTTCTTAAAGGATTATAAAAGTCACTTAGTTTATAACCTCTAGATCGTCATAGAACTGCAGTATAAATACTTCCTTAATGTAAATAAAGTTATTATTTAAATTGTTACCTTCTTTTTTTACATTTCAAGCAGCAGTTTCACGCTTCAGCCTATCGACCAATCGTTGGTTTTCCTATAATGTGTGCAGTGAATATTCATGATGGCAATGCACGATCCCGTTCGCATGCGCAGTAGTGTCTCCACACTAACACTACCACACTAACCTCTGTAGAGAGAGTGAAATATTTACTCCTCCTACTGAAATCAGATACAACGGAATGAATGATGGGATTGAAAATGGCGATCCGCACTCTGGAGTGCTATATGTAGAGCCATCTGTGAATGGCTTTGCATAATGAGGTAAATGGAGGGAGTGCAAATGATAAAACACATAAAGTGATTTTTTTATTATTAAAACTGAAAAAACAAAAGAGACAAAATATTATGAATATGAAGGTATATATCTGTTGGTTTGAATGCTTTAATTTTTTTTCAAAGGTTTACTGTCCTTTTAAGGGAATTTAGCATATAGCATTTGCTGGTAATCCCGCAAACCGTCAAGGTATTAGGCTCTATATACAAGAGCATTTGACTTTAATATGCTTACCCTTAAATCTGACTGTTCCAAATGGGAGACTGAGCTCCAATACACTTCCTTTGTTGGAGCCTTCCCTCCCTCTATCTGATCAAGTCTGAGTATACACCAATCACACCGATACATCTGCACACAATCTCCTCATATTACCTGATACCCGTTTTAACTGGTACTCTATGTGTTATTGTATTAACTATCGGCTAGATTTAGAGTTCTGCGGCCAAAGGGGTGCGTTAGCTACGCATGCTTTTTTTCTCCCGCACCTTTTAAATACCGCTGGTATTTAGAGTTCACAGAATGGCTGCGTTAGGCTCCAAAAAAGGAAGCGTAGAGCATATTTACCGCCACTTCAACTCTCGATACCAGCGGTGCTTACGGACGCGGCCAGCTTCAAAAACGTGCTCGTACACGATTCCCCCATAGAAAACAATGGGACACTTTGAGCTGAAAAAAAAACCTAACACCTGCAAAAAAGCAGCGTTCAGCTCCTAACGCAGCCCCATTGTTTCCTATGGGGAAACACTTCCTAAGTCTGCACCTAACACCCTAACATGTACCCCGAGTCTAAACACCCCTAACCTTACACTTATTAACCCCTAATCTGCCGCCCCCGCTATCGCTGACCCCTACATATTATTATTAACCCCTAATCTGCCGCTCCGTACACCGCCGCAACCTACATTATCCCTATGTACCCCTAATCTGCTGCCCCTAACACCGCCGACCCCTATATAATATTTATTAACCCCTAATCTGCCGCCCCAACGTCGCCTCCACCTACCTACAATAATTAACCCCTAATCTGCCGACCGGATCTCACCGCTACTCTAATAAATGTATTAACCCCTAAAGCTAAGTCTAACCCTAACACTAACACCCCCCTAACTTAAATATAATTTAAATCTAACTAAATAAATTAACTCTTATTAAATAAATTATTCCTATTTAAAGCTAAATACTTACCTGTAAAATAAATCCTAATATAGCTACAGTATACAGGGAGTGCAGAATTATTAGGCAAATGAGTATTTTGACCACATCATCCTCTTTATGCATGTTGTCTTACTCCAAGCTGTATAAGCTCGAAAGCCTACTACCAATTAAGCATATTAGGTGATGTGCATCTCTGTAATGAGAAGGGGTGTGGTCTAATGGCATCAACACCCTATATCAGGTGTGCATAATTATTAGGCAACTTCCTTTCCTTTGGCAAAATGGGTCAAAAGAAGGACTTGACAGGCTCAGAAAAGTCAAAAATAGTGAGATATCTTGCAGAGGGATGCAGCACTCTTAAAATTGCAAAGCTTCTGAAGCGTGATCATCGAACAATCAAGCGTTTCATTCAAAATAGTCAACAGGGTCGCAAGAAGCGTGTGGAAAAACCAAGGCGCAAAATAACTGCCCATGAACTGAGAAAAGTCAAGCGTGCAGCTGCCAAGATGCCACTTGCCACTAGTTTGGCCATATTTCAGAGCTGCAACATCACTGGAGTGCCCAAAAGCACAAGGTGTGCAATACTCAGAGACATGGCCAAGGTAAGAAAGGCTGAAAGACGACCACCACTGAACAAGACACACAAGCTGAAACGTCAAGACTGGGCCAAGAAATATCTCAAGACTGATTTTTCTAAGGTTTTATGGACTGATGAAATGAGAGTGAGTCTTGATGGACCAGATGGATGGGCCCGTGGCTGGATTGGTAAAGGGCAGAGAGCTCCAGTCCGACTCAGACGCCAGCAAGGTGGAGGTGGAGTACTGGTTTGGGCTGGTATCATCAAAGATGAGCTTGTGGGGCCTTTTTGGGTTGAGGATGGAGTCAAGCTCAACTCCCAGTCCTACTGCCAGTTTCTGGAAGACACCTTCTTCAAGCAGTGGTACAGGAAGAAGTCTGCATCCTTCAAGAAAAACATGATTTTCATGCAGGACAATGCTCCATCACACGCGTCCAAGTACTCCACAGCGTGGCTGGCAAGAAAGGGTATAAAAGAAGAAAATCTAATGACATGGCCTCCTTGTTCACCTGATCTGAACCCCATTGAGAACCTGTGGTCCATCATCAAATGTGAGATTTACAAGGAGGGAAAACAGTACACCTCTCTGAACAGTGTCTGGGAGGCTGTGGTTGCTGCTGCACGCAATGTTGATGGTGAACAGATCAAAACACTGACAGAATCCATGGATGGCAGGCTTTTGAGTGTCCTTGCAAAGAAAGGTGGCTATATTGGTCACTGATTTGTTTTTGTTTTGCTTTTGAATGTCAGAAATGTATATTTGTGAATGTTGAGATGTTATATTGGTTTCACTGGTAAAAATAAATAATTGAAATGGGTATATATTTGTTTTTTGTTAAGTTGCCTAATAATTATGCACAGTAATAGTCACCTGCACACACAGATATCCCCCTAAAATAGCTATAACTAAAAACAAACTAAAAACTACTTCCAAAACTATTCAGCTTTGATATTAATGAGTTTTTTGGGTTCATTGAGAACATGGTTGTTGTTCAATAATAAAATTAATCCTCAAAAATACAACTTGCCTAATAATTCTGCACTCCCTGTAAATTATAATTATATGGTAGCTATTTTAGGATTAATATTTATTTTACAGGCAACTTTGTAATTATTTTAACCAGGTACAATAGCTATTAAATAGTTAATAACTATTTAATAGTTACCTAGTTAAAATAATTACAAAATTACCTGTAAAATAAATCCTAACCTAAGTTACAATTAAACCTAACACTACACTATCAATAAATTAATTAAATAAAATGCCTACAATTAAACCTAACACTACACTATCAATAAATTAATTAAATACAATACCTACAAATAAATACAATGAAATAAACTAACTAAAGTACAAAAAATAAAAAAGAACTAAGTTACAAAAAATAAAAAAATTAATTACAAACATAATAAAAATATTACAACAATTTTAAACTAATTACACCTACTCTAAGCCCCCTAATAAAATAACAAAGCCCCCCAAAATAAAAAAATGCCCTACCCTATTTTAAAATTAAAATAGAAAAGCTCTTTTACCTTAGCAGCCCTGAAAAGGGCCCTTTGCTGGGCATGCCCCAAAGAATTCAGCTCTTTTGCCTGTAAAAAAAAACATACAATACCCCCCCCCCCAACATTACAACCCACCACCCACATACCCCTAATCTAACCCAAACCCCCTTAAATAAACCTAACACTAAGCCCCTGAAGATCTTCCTACCTTGTCTTCACCATGCCAGGTATCAACGATCGCTCCAGGAACCGAAATCTTCATCCAAGCCCAAGCGGGGGCTGGCGATCCATCATCCGGCTGAAGTCTTCTATCAAGCGACGGCTGAAGAGGTCCAGAAGAGGCTCCAAAGTCTTCCTCCTATCCGGGCAGAAGAGTAGATCCGGACCGGCAACCATCTTCTTCAAAGCGGTCACAAGCGGCTCCATGTTGAAGACCTCCGGCGCGGATCCATCCTCTTCTTGCGACGTCCTAAGTCCGAATGAAGGTTCCTTTAAATGACGTCATCCAAGATGGCGTCCCTCGAATTCCGATTGGCTGATAGGATTCTATCAGCCAATCGGAATTAAGGTAGGAAAATTCTGATTGGCTGATTGAATCAGCCAATCAGATTCAAGTTCAATCCCATTGGCTGATCCAATCAGCCAATCAGATTGAGCTCGCATTCTATTGGCTGATCAGAACAGCCAATAGAATGCGAGCTCAATCTGATTGGCTGATTCAATCAGCCAATCAGATTTTCCCTACCTTAATTCCGATTGGCTGATAGAATCCTATCAGCCAATCGGAATTCGAGGGACGCCATCTTGGATGACGTCATTTAAAGGAACCTTCATTCGGATTTAGGACGTCGATAGAAGAGGATGAATTCTTTGGGGTATGCCCCGCAAAGGGCCCTTTTAAGGGACGCCATCTTGGATGACGTCATTTAAAGGAACCTTCATTCGGACTTAGGACGTCGCAAGAAGAGCTGAATTCTTTGGGGTATGCCCCGCAAAGGGCCCTTTTAAGGGCTGGTAAGGTAAAAGAGCTTTTCTATTTTAATTTTAGAATAGGGTAGGGCATTTTTTTATTTTGGGGGGCTTTGTTATTTTATTAGGGTGCTTAGAGTAGGTGTAATTAGCTTAAAATTGTTGTAATATTTTTATTGTTTGTAATTATTTTTTTTATTTTTTGTAACTTAGCTTTTTTTATTTTTTGTACCTTAGTTAGTTTATTTAATTGTATTTATTTGTAGGTATTTGATTTAATTTATTTATTGATAGTGTAGTGTTAGGTTTAATTGTAGATAATTGTATGTATTTTATTTAATTAATTTATTGATAGTGTAGTGTTAGGTTTAATTGTAACTTAGGTTAGGATTTATTTTACAGGTAATTTTGTTATTATTTTAACTAGGTAACTATTAAATAGTTATTAACTATTTAATAGCTTTTGTACCTAGTTAAAATAATTACAAAGTTGCCTGTAAAATAAATATTATTCCTAAAATAGCTACAATATAATTATAATTTATATTGTAGCTATATTAGGGTTTATTTTACAGGTAAGTATTTAGCTTTAAATAGGAATAATTTATTTAATAAGAGTTAATTTATTTAGTTAGATTTAAATTATATTTAAGTTAGGGGGGTGTTAGTTTTAAGGTTAGACTTAGCTTTAGGGGTTAATACATTTATTAAAGTAGCGGTGAGATCCGGTCGGCAGATTAGGGGTTAATTATTGTAGGTAGGTGGAGGCGACGTTGGGGGCGGCAGATTAGGGGTTAATAAATATAATATAGGGGTCGGCGGTGTTAGGGGCAGCAGATTAGGGGTACATAGGGATAACGTAGTTTGCGGCGGTGTACGGAGCGGCAGATTAGGGGTTAATAATAATATGCAGGGGTCAGCGATAGCGGGGGCGGCGGTATTAGGGGCAGCAGATTAGGGGTACATAAGTATAACGTAGCTGGCGGCGGTGTGCGGTCAGCAGATTAGGGGTTAAAAAAAATTAATCGAGTGGCGGCGATGTGGGGGGCCTCGGTTTAGGGGTACATAGGTAGTTTATGGGTGTTAGTGTACTTTAGAGCACAGTAGTTAAAGGACCAGTAAACACAGCAGATTTGCATAATCAACAAATGCAAGATAACAAGACAATACAATAGCATTTACTCTGAATTTCAAATGAGTAGTAGATTCTTTTCTAACACATTTCAAAGTTATGTATATTTCCACTCCCCCTGTACCATGTGATAGCAATCAGCCAATCACAAATGCATATACGTATAGTCTGTGAGTTCTTGCACATGCTCAGTAGGAGCTGGTGACTCAAAACGTGTAAATATAAAAGACTATGCACATTTTTTTTAATGGAAGTAAATTGGAAAGTTGTTTAAAAGTACATGCTGTATCTGAATCCTGAAAATTTAATAAAACCTGAGTGTCCCTTTAAGAGCTTTATAAACCGGAGTTAGCCCAAAAAGCTCTTAACTACTGACTTTTTTCTGCGGCTGGAGTTTTGTCGTTAGATTTCTAACGCTCACTTCAGCCAAGACTCTAAATACCGGCGTTAGAAAGATCCCATTGAAAAGATAGGATACGCAAATGGCGTAGGGGGATCTGCGGTATGGAAAAGTCGCGGCTGCAAAGTGAGCGTTAGACCCTTTCCTGACTGACTCCAAATACCAGCGGGCGGTAAAAACCAGCGTTAGGAGCCTCTAACGCTGGTTTTGACGGCTACCGCCAAACTCTAAATCTAGGTCCAAGTATCCTCTATACTAGTTGGAGTTTTTAATCTTATTTCCCAGTTTTTATTCTGCGTTTTATTAAAAGTTATGTTTTATTAATTAAGGGGAATTCTTTCTTGCCCCATTAGTTTACTGCCATTATTGTGGACATTTGACTACTTGACATCATAGACTGTCTGAGTGCTACTAGTGTATTCTCTGAAAGGTTACTTATTCCATTCATCTCTGTCTATTAATATGCTGCAATTGCAGCATGGTGTGGGCATAGGTTATCTGTGCGGTAGCTTTAAGCACAGCGGAAATTTCAGATCCTCAACTTGCTGGCATTCTACTATAAGGAGACCAAAAGGTGCTTGTGTATACAGTAGGTTTAACGTGTGAATACTTCTGATGGGGGGGACTTCTGGGCAGCGGCCATAATCGGCTGCACCTGACTAGAAGATGTAGCTTGACAAAATACCAGAATAAAGTGTCATCCGACTTGAAATTTTATATCCCAAAATCAAGCTATGCATTCCCCAGCTGATGATCCTAAAATTAACTGGTTAGCTGCCAGCTTCAGAACACCAGAGCTTATATTGAGGCTGCGACCTCTCACCACCCCCCAGCAGAGTACCCTTGTGTCTCTGCCGTATCACAACACCGGAGCGTGTTGTAGCACTTACTGACATCTTAAGAAATGAAGGAAGCTTATATAGTATTACAGAATCCTTATTACAGCAGCTCCTGGGATCTCGCTGAACGAGGAAGTGGACACTGCGGAGCCGTTGCAGCCCAATTTAGTGGTAATTGAGCAGTCATACACAACGGAGGATGCTGTCTACCCGATATTAGATATGTCTCTAGCTAACCTCTCTGAGCCTGCCATTCCTGCCTGGAGGGAAGCGGCCGGCCTTCTGGAATGGGGCGGTGGGATAGGCTTTTGTGAACTATCTTCACTGCTGGAGCACCAGAGCTTGCCTCAGGGGCTACACGGTCAGCTTGATGTACCGATTCGAAGTGGGACTCTGACGATCCTTCAAGGTCCGAGACTAAGGTCAGAAGCAGTATTGGACGGTCTCATAGATTTTGCCCCACTTCCACGTTTGTCTAATATTCCCAAAATGAGAATCTCCATAACATGGGACTGCTTGGGAGGGACAACAGTGTTGGACACTTGGCAACGACTACTAATCTTTGAGAGGCATAAACAGGGAACTGGATGAGACTTGGGACTGTGCCTGTGTCACTGAACTGCATTCAGCATTTTTTCTATTTACGCTTGTTTGCTTGTCAGTGTGGTAGTATCACCTTTTGCTCTGTACAGTGGGGTATGCTATGAACTCTACAGCCTGATATATATTTTTACTGTCTGCACTTGACTATGGTGAATTTCTCACGTTATATCATCTAGTATACTGTAATAAGGAAGACTATTTAGAGCTGTAATACCCTGGAATCTATATTTTCCCTTAGAAAAGTGTTGTTTGTATGCCTATAACTCTTCTAATGCACTGCTATTTCTTCAACTAATTGGCTTGCAGCATTTTAGTCAGTCTTGGATAGATATAGTTTCCCAGTACAGCCTTATATATAAGATATTTGCCCTATTAAGTTATACACTATATGTGTGGCTGAAAGTTAATTTGTATTATGGATAGGGGGGGCCTTATATAGCTATAGCTCATACCTCAATAGTTACTCACCTAACTAACCTCCTATCAACTAGATTCATAGTATTATATTCTCTTATATGCCATTTCAGGTATAACTATGATGCCTGTATCTTATACTCCCACTATGCTATTTAACACAAGTACTATGCCCCTATGGATTGTTGCCCCTTCACTAAAGGTGTGCTCCAATAATCTATGGTTTAAGAGAAACCCCAGATGCTTAAGCAGTACCTTCCACGCCCAAGTTTTGAGCAAATACCATTTACTAGATAACTTAAAAGTTATATGAGTGTGTTACTTGCTATAGAGATATACTGCATTTAACAGTTCTTATGTTGCATAAAACTATACTTTATTAGAGGGTCCAAAAGTGGCCCTAAACTGTCAGATATCATCCTATAGTTGCTGTGATATAAAAAAAAAGTTTTCATTATTTGAGTTGTTTACAAATGTCATTCAAGGGTCCAAGAGTGGCCCTATTGTTATTTAAATCATACTAGTTTATTTGCCCTCCTCACACATAGTGAGTTCTATAGATTTACAGTTTCTATACTTGTTCGCCCATATTTGTAAGTACAGCTTTGATTTAGGCATGTACCATTTTAACCGATTGTGCTTTCCTCCTACAACTACTATGCTCTAGCCTTGGGGATATGATGTTTTAGTGTCGATTTTCTCTGTTTATGTGACATACAGGGAGTGCAGAATTATTAGGCAAATGAGTATTTTGACCACATCATCCTCTTTATGCATGTTGTCTTACTCCAAGCTGTATAGGTTTGAAAGCCTACTATCAATTAAGCATATTAGGTGATGTGCATCTCTGTAATGAGAAGGGGTGTGGTCTAATGACATCAACACCCTATATCAGGTGTGCATAATTATTAGGCAACTTCCTTTCCTTTGGCAAAATGGGTCAAAAGAAGGACTTGACAGGCTCAGAAAAGTCAAAAATAGTGAGATATCTTGCAGAGGGATGCAGCACTCTTAAAATTGCAAAGCTTCTGAAGCGTGATCATCGAACAATCAAGCGTTTCATTCAAAATAGTCAACAGGGTTGCAAGAAGCGTGTGGAAAAACCAAGGCGCAAAATAACTGCCCATGAACTGAGAAAAGTCAAGCGTGCAGCTGCCAAGATGCCACTTGCCACCAGTTTGGCCATATTTCAGAGCTGCAACATCACTGGAGTGCCCAAAAGCACAAGGTGTGCAATACTCAGAGACATGGCCAAGGTAAGAAAGGCTGAAAGACGACCACCACTGAACAAGACACGCAAGCTGAAACGTCAAGACTGGGCCAAGAAATATCTCAAGACTGATTTTTCTAAGGTTTTATGGACTGATGAAATGAGAGTGAGTCTTGATGGGCCAGATGGATGGGCCCGTGGCTGGATTGGTAAAGGGCAGAGAGCTCCAGTCCGACTCAGACGCCAGCAAGGTGGAGGTGGAGTACTGGTTTGGGCTGGTATCATCAAAGATGAGCTTGTGGGGCCTTTTCGGTTGAGGATGGAGTCAAGCTCAACTCCCAGTCCTACTGCCAGTTTCTGGAAGACACCTTCTTCAAGCAGTGGTACAGGAAGAAGTCTGCATCCTTCAAGAAAAACATGATTTTCATGCAGGACAATGCTCCATCACACGCGTCCAAGTACTCCACAGCGTGGCTGGCAAGAAAGGGTATAAAAGAAGAAAATCTAATGACATGGCCTCCTTGTTCACCTGATCTGAACCCCATTGAGAACCTGTGGTCCATCATCAAATGTGAGATTTACAAGGAGGGAAAACAGTACACCTCTCTGAACAGTGTCTGGGAGGCTGTGGTTGCTGCTGCACGCAATGTTGATGGTGAACAGATCAAAACACTGACAGAATCCATGGATGGCAGGCTTTTGAGTGTCCTTGCAAAGAAAGGTGGCTATATTGGTCACTGATTTGTTTTTGTTTTGTTTTTGAATGTCAGAAATGTATATTTGTGAATGTTGAGATGTTATATTGGTTTCACTGGTAAAAATAAATAATTGAAATGGGTATATATTTGTTTTTTGTTAAGTTGCCTAATAATTATGCACAGTAATAGTCACCTGCACACACAGATATCCCCCTAAAATAGCTAAAACTAAAAACAAACTAAAAACTACTTCCAAAAATATTCAGCTTTGATATTAATGAGTTTTTTGGGTTCATTGAGAACATGGTTGTTGTTCAATGATAAAATTAATCCTCAAAAATACAACTTGCCTAATAATTCTGCACTCCCTGTATATGTATATATATATATATATATATATATATATATATCGTTCCTCAGTGTGTTTGTTGTTGAGGTTTCTATGCACTTCTCCTAGGCAGCGCATGAATTCCTACTGTAGAGAGGTATCCTGCGTCTCCCTTCTTTTTATTTAGCTGTAGCAATGCATAGTTATACGGCAGCAGTAAATGTTTATGTAAATGATATCTCTATTTGAGTTAGAGTCCACTACATTCAGCCTAGTTAGCCTACTGAGGTTAATACTCTAGAGCCCAGCTTGTTTTCCTTGTCAGGATGGACCTAGTGGGCTCACGCCTAGGTAGTGAGATGTATAAGAGAAGTCTTAAACAAATGCTTGGTACACTTATTGTAAAGTGATAGTGACCTGCTGTATTCACATATTTGCTGAGGAAAGTAGTGGTATAGGGTGAAAGTACCTAGTTTTGTAACTGACTTGTAGCAGGATGTATGACTGTTATAATAGAATTTTATTGGCAACACACACTCATGAATTTTCATTGGTGGTGACCTGGAGATTTGTATTGTTACTCAGCTGTTAATTATTTTCATATATTTTTATATGTACCTAAAATCTGTCACTCCTAATATATATATATATATATATATATATACACAGGTATACCCCGCTCATACAGCGGGTTAGGGACCGGAGACCCGCTGTAAAGTGAAAACCGCCTTAAAGTGAAACAAGGGGGTTTTAGCTTTTTATTCACTTGCCAGTGTGCTTAAAAAATGTTTGAACTAATATATATTAGGGGTGCAATAGTGCTACGTTTAGTTTAACACTAGCACAGCCCAGTATTCAATTAGGATTCAATAAATACTGTACCTGTAAAATAGTGACAATTACTGTAGTAAAATTTGCAAGACTATAGCACTGAGACACAGATTGCACTGTAATGCTGTAAACAGAGTAAACTAAGCATAAAAAAATGGTGCCAGTCACTTTTCTTGCAATCTCAAAATGATTACAGCACTGTTTCAAAATCCTTGGAGGCTGAACTTCAGCTTCACAGAGCGCTGTATTAGCGAATCGCTGTAAAGTGAAGCGCTGTAAAGTGAGGTATACCTGTATATATATATATATATATATATATATATATATAAAACGAAAAGAGTACAGGACAAATGGCTACTATAAATGTGTCTTTTTCAATGGAAAAGATTATTATCAAAATTTATAAACATTAATGTTGTATTAAATACAATTTCAATGTGGTGCAGACCCTATAAAAATCTGACTTATTATGTCTTATAAACTTTGTAATATTTATTATTTTTTTCTTCTTTTGTAATAGTTAGGTTTGGTAGGTTTGTTACACAATGTTTAGCATTAAGATTAAGGTACATAATTGGTTAAAACTGGGAGGAGTCTCTGTAGATATATTCCCTCCCTGCAGGGCTAAGATCCATCCGCCCTGAGGAAGCCCCGTCTAACATTTGGCATTGTGGGTGAAACGATCAGGATTGTAGGCATTGGATCACGGACGCACATGTGACCAATCAGGAAGTAAGCACACAGCCCATCCACGCTGCAGTGTCTCAGCGTGTAGCACTTGACTGGCTCAGCAAACTGTCTCATGGGACACAATTACAAGGCAGTATCTCAGGAAGTAACCGGTAATTGAATTACTAACAACGGACTTCTATTGTGGACACCTCCAGAATCAGATAAGTGCATGCTTATGGTTTAACACAGGAACTTAGCTGTTTTCATATGCAATATGGGGGGTTAGCCTGGACTGACTCCTACTGCTCATTTGGCTTATTTGCTGTTTTCAAACAATATCTTCAGCAATAATGCGGACGATGCTTTACCAACACGCATGCAGCTTTGGCAGCACTTATCGCTTTTTGCATACCTTGGACTTATGCTAAGTTTGGCTGAAAACAATACCGCTATATTTGGAAAATCATCCTGGTGTGATTTGGTTGTTTTTTTCAGCAATACACTTCTGTGAGAATTCTATCTCTGTATATGCAGGCATTTCTATGTAAACTGCTATGTTTCTATGCAAACTGCTGTTCTGAGGCAATTCATTATGGAAGATTCATTACTATGTTTTATTGTCTATCTTATTGCTAATAACCATTGCAATAGTTATTCTTCATACTTGCATGCAATTTATTATCTATCTTATTGCTAATAACCTTTGCAATAGCTATTCTTCATACTTGTATGTAATTCTTTGTAATTGTTGTTATACTGCCGCTACTGTTGCTCCTGAAATCTTTACAAAGCACCTATCACTACTTAGATCCCTATATTTTACCTGTCCGGTAATTATCCCTTGAATTGTCTTGGGTACCGTGTACAGCTTGGGTGTAGTGGTGTACTAGGTGTCTTTGGACTGTATTTTTTGCCAACATTGTGTTCATGATGTGCACATCTTCAGGGTTTTAATTGGCCACATGTACCATTTTGTTTGTTTAACAATTTTTACTTTGTGTTCCTAACATATACCTGAATTGATATAGTCGGAGAGTTAGGATTTCTTTCTTTCTGTACCATTAATAAATTATTTATTGTTCTCTGTGATTGTACTGGTCAGAGATTTATTTCTTTTGTCTAATTCAGCTATATTTTTTTGAAAAAGAGTGCTTGATTCCCTATCTGTTCCGGGCCATGGAAATTTTTGATGGTCCTTGTTCTCCTCTTGTAGTTTGTTGAAATTTTTTTATATATATATATATATATATATATATATCAAATTATTTGTTTTACTATGTTAAGCCCACAGCTCTCAGAAAAGTTTTTGCCCCACGTTACTGTGCGCAGCAAACACCAATAGATAACTAATAGTTTTAAAAAGTTTTTGTTTTGTGACACTTGCAGTAGCAGTAAGCTAATATCTCAACAGACATAAAAGTTCATAGAGTAAAGCCCTAAGGTGGCCTATAATTGCTTCATCATTACCTGATAATATCATAATATTTACATACTGTTTGTAATGGTAATGTTTATTCACTATAGGAATATTTTTCTTATTCATATAATAGTTACTTAATTTTTCTTCTTGAGTTATTTATCGATAGTTCACATGCCCTCCGCTGGACTTTGAGTTTTCTGGACCTATCTGTGGCCCTGGCAGACTCAGGAGGTAAGACTGTTTGGCACAGGCCCAAACGTGGCCTGTTTCAACTAAAAATCCTCAGCTCAGAGAGTTTAATTGAGGTCAAAAAGTGGCCTAGGTTGTTTTTGAGGGGAGGTGTAGAGCTGTGCTCCCCAAATATTTTATAATCTGTTAAATGTACCAAGCAATCGACCATATTACGAGTTTTGCGTTATGAGCGGCTCGTTAATAATTTGCAAGTTATTTCCACCACTCACCTTTAATAGCGCTGCTATTACAGGTTTGCAAAAATCTGGCGTTAGCAGGCAATATGGCAGCGTTGAGCTCCATACCGCACACAAATACCAGCGCTGCTTTGAGCTGGTTTTACGTGCTTGTGCACGATTTCCCCATATACATCAATGGGGAGAGCAGGCTAAATAAAAGCCTAACACCTGCAATAAAGGAGCGTAAAGCTCCGTAATGCAGCCCCATTGATTCCTATGGGGAAAGAAAAGTTATGTTTACACCTAACACCCTAACATAAACCCTGAATCTAAACACCCCTAATATTACACTTATTAACCCCTAATCTGCTGCCCCTGACATCGCCTACACCTACATTACACTTATTAACCCCTAATCTGCCGCCCCAATGTTGTCGCTACCTACATTACACTTATTAACCCCTAATCTGCTGCCCCCAATGTCGTCGCTACCTACACTTATTAACCCCTAATTTGCCGCCCCTAACTTTGCTGCCACTATACTAAAGTTATTAACCCCTAAACCTAACCCTAAGTCTAACCCTAACCCTAAAGTAACCATAACCCTAACAGCCACTAACTTTAACATAATTAAAATAAATCTAAATAAAAATTTCAATTAATACCTAAATAATTCCTATTTAAAACTAAATACTTACCTATAAAATAAACCCTAAGCTAGCTACAATATAACTAATAGTTATATTGTAGCTATCTTAGGTTTTATTTTTATTTCACAGCTAAGTTTGCATTTATTTTAACTAGGTAGACTAGTTAGTAAATAGTTATTAACTATTTACTAACTACCTAGTTAAAATAAATACAAATTTACCTGTAAAATAAAACCTAACCTGTCTTACACTAACACCTAACATTACACTACAATTAAATCAATTACATTAATTAAATACAATTAACTTAAATTACAAAAAAGAATAAACACTAAATTACACAAAAATTACCAAATATTTAAAACTAATTACACCTAATCTAATAGCCCTATCAAAATAAAAAGCCCCCCCCCCCCCCAAATAAAAAAAAACCTTAGCCTAAACTAAACTGCCAATAGCCCTTAAAGGGGCCTTTTGCGGGGCATTGCCAAAAGAAATCAGCTCTTTTACCTGTAAAAAAAATACAAACAACCCCCAACAGTAAAACCCACCACCCACACAACCAAACCCCCCAAATAAAATCCTATCTAAAAAACCTAAGCTCCCCATAGCCCTGAAAAGGGCATTTGGATGGGCATTGCCCTTAAAAAGGGCATTTAGCTCTTTTCCATTGCCCAAACCCTAATCTAAAAATAAAACCCACCCAATAAACCCTTAAAAAAAAAACTAACACTAACCCCCCAAAGATCCACTTACAGTTTTTGAACACCGGATACCCATCCTCATCAAGCTGGGAGAAGTCTTCATCCAAGCAGGCAGAAAACTCAACGAAGCCGGGAGAAGTCTTCATCCAAGCGGCAAGAAGTGGTCCTCCAGACGGGCAGAAGTCTTCATCCAGACAGCATCTTCTATCTTCATCCTTCCGATGCGGCTCCATCTTCAAGACATCCGGCGCGGAGCATCCTCTTCTGTCGATGGCTACTGAAGAATGAAGGTTCCTTTAAGGGACGTCATTCAAGATGGCTTCCCTTGAATTCCGATTGGATCAGCCAATAGGATTTTTTCAACTTTAATTCCAATTGGCTGATAGAATTCTATCAGCCAATCAGAATTCAAGGGACGCCATCTTGGATGACATCCCTTAGGAACCTTCATTCTTCAGTAGCCGTCGACAGAAGAGGATTCTCCATGCCGGATGTCTTGAAAATGAAGCCGATCTGTGTCTGAAGAATTAAGACAGAAGATGCCGTCTGGATGAAGACTTCTCCCGGCTTGATGAGGATGGATTTCCGGTCTTCAAAAACTGTAAGTGGATCTTCAAGGGTTAGTGTTAGGTTTTTTAAGGGTTTATTGGGTGGGTTTTATTTTTAGCTTAGGGTTTGGGCAATGGAAAAGAGCTAAATGCCCTTTTAAGAGCAATGCCCATCCAAATGCCCTTTTCAGTGCAATGGGGAGCTTAGGTTTTTTAGATAGGATTTTATTTGGGGGGTTTGGTTGTGTGGGTGGTGGGTTTTACTGTTGGGGGGTTGTTTGTATTTTTTTTTTTTACAGGTAAAAGAGCTGATTTCTTTGGAGCAATGCCCTGCAAAAGGCCCTTTTAAGGGCTATTGGCAGTTTAGTTTAGGCTAGGGTTTTTTTTCTTGGGGGGGGGGGGGCTTGGTAGGGCTATTAGATTAGGTGTAATTAGTTTAAATATTTGATAAATTATTTTTTAATATGTGTAATTTAGTGTTTATTTTTTTTTAATAATTTAGTTAATTGTATTTAATTAATGTAATTGATTTAATTGTAGTGTAATGTTAGGTGTTAGTATAAGACAGGTTAGGTTTTATTTTACAGGTAAATGTGTATTTATTTTAACTAGGTAGCTAGTAAATAGTTAATTACTATTTACTAATTTTTATTTAGATTTATTTTAATTATATTAAAGTTAGGGGTGTTAGGGTTAGGTTTAGGGGTTAATAACTTTAGTATAGTGGCGGCGGTGACGTTGGGTGTGGCAGATTAAGAGTTAATAATATTTAACTAGTGTTTGCGATGCGGGAGTGCAGCGGTTTAGGGGTTAACATGTTTATTATAGTGGCAGCGATGTTCAGAGCGGCAGATTAGCTGTTAATAGGTAGTTTATGGGTGTTAGTGTACTTTGTAACACTTTAGTTATGAGTTTTATGCAACAGCTTTGTAACGTAAAACTCATAACTACTGACTTTAGATGGCGGTACGGATCTTGTCAATATAGGCTGTACCGCTAACTTTTTGGCCTCCCAAGCAAAACTCGTAATACCGGCGCTAAGGAAGTCCCATTGAAAAACGACTTTTTGAAAGGTGCGGTAGTTACGTTGCTTTACGGTCAAAAAATTGTGTGGTACAGCTATACCTGCAAGACTCGTAATAGCAGCGGTAGTGAAAAAGCAGTGTTATGAGGCTTTTTCACTCATAACGCAAAACTCGTAATTAAATAATAATAATTTAATGTAAAATAAAAATAAAACATTACTTCCGATGCTGTATGGAATTGAGCAATAATGCCAGTCTAAGATCTGACCTATTAGGTATGTCCACAGTACCAGTCTTATACTTCTGTCTATATTCTACCCTGTGTGTCTCCACACACATTTTATCCTCTACCTGTAAGACACCTCTAATCATACTCATTTAAGGGTCATTATAGTGATAAAATTACATGCTCTAATTTGTTAGAGCATGTCATTTTATCACTAGTGACACTGCAATGCTATGTGTTTAACCCCCAATTTAGTTAAAGGGACAATCTATACCAGTATTTTTTATTGTTTTAAAATATAGTTAATCCCTTTATTACCCATTCCCCATTTTTCATAACCAACCAACACAATTTTATTAATACACTTTTTACCTCTGTCATTACCTTGTATCTAAGCCTCTGCAAACTGCCCCCTTATTTCAGTTATTTTGACAGATTTGCATTTTAGCCAATCAGTGCAGACTCCTAGGTAACTCCACAGGCGTGAACACAATGATATCTATATGACACACATAAACTGACGCCCTCTAGTTGTGGAAAAAAAGTCAAAATACATTCAGATAAGAGGCAGCCTTCAAGGGCTAAGAAATTAGCATATAAGCCTACCTAGGTTTAGCTTTCAACTAAGAATACCAAGAGAACAAAGCAAAATTGATGATAAAAGTAAATTGGAAAGTTGTTTCAAATTACATACCCTATCTGAATCATGAAAGTTTATTTTTGACTAGACTGTCCCTTTAAAGTAGAGCTTGGGAGACGCAGAACACTGCTGGTCCAGAAATAAAAACGCTGCTGATCCAATCAAAAGCCCTTTAATTATTATCATGAAAAAGAAAATGATCTGAGTAACATACACTCAGGGTGAAAACTTTAAAAGTCTTACTTTTCAAAATAGCATCACTCACTTAGTAAACGGCCCATCACAGAGACAGGTTAAAGGTGTTAACAAAGAAAAGCTCTATAGAAATCTTATCCACTGCATGTTTCTTTGTTCTTACCATGCAAAAGATGAACTCTATGGGGGATATTTATCAAAGCGTCAACTATGTTGCATTCGCGAGCGTCAATACGCACGCCTAACATTGCCAAACATTGCAGCCGCAGATCTCAATACGCTCTCCTTATTTATAAAAAAAAAAGCCGTCAAAAACATGCGCACCAAGTACCTGGCGATGAGCATCGGACTGTTGTTAAAGTGAAAGTAAATCCTAGCATTTTACAAACGCTAGGATTTACTATTGAAACAAATAAATGGCACTTTCATTCATGAATCATGAAAGTTTATTTTTGACTAGACTGTCCCTTTAAAGTAGAGCTTGGGAGACGCAGAACACTGCTGGTCCAGAAATAAAAACGCTGCTGATCCAATCAAAAGCTCTTTAATTATTATCATGAAAAAGAAAATGATCTGAGTAACATACACTCAGGGTGAAAACTTTAAAAGTCTTACTAGTCAAAATCGCATCACTCACTTAGTAAACGGCCCATCACAGAGACAGGTTAAAGGTGTTAACAAAGAAAAGCTCTATAGAAATCTTATCCACTGCATGTTTCTTTGTTCTTACCATGCAAAAGATGAACTCTATGGGGGATATTTATCAAAGCGTCAACTATGTTGCATTCGCGAGCGTCAATACGCACGCCTAACATCGCCAAACATTGCAGCCGCAGATCTCAATACGCTCTCCTTATTTATAAAAAAAAAAGCCGTCAAAAACATGCGCACCAAGTACCTGGCAATGAGCATCGGACTGTTGTTAAAGTGAAAGTAAATCCTAGCATTTTACAAACGCTAGGATTTACTATTGAAACAAATAAATGGCACTTTCATTCATGAAGTATAAGATACTTCATGTAGAAAGCTCCTTTATTTGATTCAATCGATCGCCAGCAGAGCACGGCTAAAAACAATTTTGGCTAACAGGTGACGTTTTCACCTCTTAGCCAATAGCAGTGCGGTAAATCCGGGTTCCATGGGCGCCAAGCCGGATTTACAGCACTGCTATTGGCTAAGAGGGCTGCTGTAACAGCTAAAAACGGCGATCGATTGAATCAAATAAAAGAGCTTTCTACATGAAGTATCTTATACTTCATGAAAAAAGTGCCCTTTATTTGTTTCAATAGTAAATCCTAGCGTTTGTAAAACGCTAGGATTTACTTTCACTTTAACTAGCAGTCATCAATCTCGCGTCTATTTGGCTTTTTCCCAACTTTTTTTATACCATTTCACTAAACGCTGCTACTATACTAAAATGTTTAACCCCTATCCCGCCACTCCCCGACTTCGCCGCAACCTAAAGTTATTAACCCCTACCCCGCCACCACTAAATAAACTTATTAACCCCTAAACCTCTGGCCTTCCACATCACCACCACTAACTAAACCTATTAACCCCTACATCACAAAAAAATAAATTAAGCTATTAACCCCTAAACCTAACAACCCCTTAATTTTAAATTAAAATGACAACATCCCTATCTTCAAATAAAATACAACTTACCTGTAGAATTAAAATTAACTAATTTTAAACTATTAATTAACCTAGTATTATACTACAATTAAACTACCAATTAAACTAAATTACATCTTAAAAACCTAACCCTGCTAAAAATATTTAAATATACAATTAAACATTCTTACAAAGTCCTAAGTTACAAAAAAAAACAATAAATTACAAAAAATAACAAACCAAATTATCAAAAATAAAAAACATTACACTTAAAAAGGATGTAAAACCCATTTTTTTTCTTTAATGATTTCGATAGAACATAACATTTTAAACAACTTTCTAATTTACTTCTATTATCATATTTTCTTCGTTTTCTTGTTATCCTTATTTGAAAAGCAGAAATGTAAGCTCAAGAGTGTGCACGTCTGCAGCACTATATAGCAGCAGTTTTGCAACAATGTTATACATTAGCACTAGATGGCAGCACTATTTCCTGTCCTGTAGTGCTTCAGGCATGTGCATGCTACCTAACTAGGTATCTCTTTAACAAAGAATAACATGAGAATGAAACATTTTTGATAATAGAAGTAAATTGGAAACTTTTTAAAAATTGTATCCTCTATCTGAATAATGAAAGAACATTTGGGGGTTTAATGTCCCTTTAATCTTATAGCCCTATCAAAATAAAAAAGTCCCCCCAAAATAAAAAAAAACCCTAGCCTACAATAAACTACCAATGGCCCTTAAAAGGGCCTTTTGTGGGGCATTGTCCCAAAGATAACAGCTCTTTTACCTGGCAAAAAAAAATACAAACACCCCCCCAACAGTAAAATCCACCATCCAACCAACCCCCCCAAATAAAAAAAAAACTATCTAAAATAACCTAAGCTACGCATTGCCCTGAAAAGGGCATTTGTATGGGCATTGCCCTTAAAAGGGCATTTAGCTATTTTACTGCCCATACCCTAACCTAAAATTAGAACCCACCCAAAAAACCCTTAAAAAAACCTAACCCCCACCGATCTACTTACAGTTCTTGAAGTCCCGCTTGAAGGATCCATCTAGCCGGCGAAGTCCTTATCCATGTGGCAAGAAGTCTTCATCCATGCGGCAAGAAGTCTTCACCAGATGGCCTCTTCTATATTTATCCTGCCGGAGCGGAGCAGGTCCATCCTGAAGACATCCGGCGAGGTGCATCCTGAAGACATCCGGTGAGAAGCATCCTCTTCATACGGTCGCTGCTGTACACTGATTCTTCAATGCAAGTGACGTAATCCAAGATGGTGTCCTTTGCATTACTATTGGCTGAAAGATTTCATCCGGCCAATAGGAATTAGAGCTGCTAAAATCCTATTGGCTGTTCTAATCAGCCAATAGGATTGAGCTCTCATCCTATTGGCTGTTCCAATCAGCCAATAGAGTGAGAGCTCAATCCTACTGGCTAATTGGAACAGCCAATAGAATGAGAGCTCAATCCTATTGGCTGATTGGAACAGCCAATAGGATTTTAGTAGCTCTAATTCCTATTGGCTGATTGAAATCTTTCAGCCAATAGGAATGCAAGGGATGCCATCTTGGATTGCATCACTTGCATTGAAGAATCAGTGTACGGCGGCGACCATATGAAGAGGATGCTCCGCACTGGATGTCTTCAGGATGGACCCGCTCCGCGCCGGGTGGATGAAGATAGAAGAGGCCGCCTGGATGAAGACTTCTTGCCGCCTGGATGATGACTTCGCCGGCTGGATGGATCCTTCAAGCGTGACTTCAAGAAATGTAAGTGGATCGTCGGGGGTTAGTGTTAGGTTTTTTTAAGGGTTTTTTGGGTGGGTTTTATTTTTAGATTAGGGTCTGGGCAGTAAAAGAGCTAAATGCCCTTTTAAGGGCAATGCCCATACAAATGCCCTTTAGAGGGCAATGGGTAGCTTAGGTTATTTTAGATAGTTTGCGTTGGTTGGGTGGTGGGTTTTACTGTTGGGGGGGTGTTTGTATTTTTTTTACCCGGTAAAAGAGCTGTTATCTTTGGGGCAATGCCCCACAAAAGGCCCATTTTTTTAAGGGCCATTGGTAGTTTATTGTAGGCTAGGGGGGGGTTTTTATTGGGGGGGGGCTTTTTTATTTTGATAGGGCTATAAGATTAGGTGTAAAAAAATTATTTTTGATAATTTGGTTTGTTATTTTTCATAATTTAGTGTTTGTTTGTTTTTGTAACAGCTGTTTTTTTGTAATTTAGGACTTTGTAAGAATGTTTAATTGTATATTTAAATATTTTTAGTAGGGTTAGGTTTTTTTAATATGTAATTTAGTTTATTTAATTGTAGTATAATACTAGGTTAATTAATAGTTTAAAATTAGTTTATTTTAATTCTACAGGTAAGTTTTAATTTTTTTGAAGATAGGGATGTTGTCATTTTAATTTAAAATTAAGGGGTTGTTAGGTTTAGGGGTTAATAGCTTAATTTATTTTTTTGCGATGTGGGGGGCTGACGGTTTAGGGGTTAATAGGTTTAGTTAGTGGTGGTGATGTGGGAGGCCAGATGTTTAGGGGTTAATAAGTTTATTTAGTGACGGCGGTGTCGGGGAGCGGCAGAATAGAGGTTAATAACATTATGTAGGTGTCGGCGATGTCGAGGGTGGCAGATTAGGGGTGTTTAGACTCAGGGTTTATGTTAGGGTGTTAGGTGTAAATGTAACTTTTTTTCTACCATAGAAATCAATGGGGTATGCTTCATTCTCTTGCAGCATCGAACATAAGCTTTCGGTGCTTTCAGACTCCCATTGATTTCTATGGCATCCGCGGCCTCAAGGGTGGCGGATTGAAAACCAGGTACGCTGTGTCGGGAAAGACGCAAGCGTACCTGTTAAATATTTGATAAATGGGGAAAAGTGTCAAATAGAGCCGAATGTGTATTCAGAACATCTGTAATGACGTAAGCATCATGTATCAATTATATTTAGCAGTTTTTTTAATTTATCACTTGATTAAACACAAAGTTCTTAATAACCCATCAAACCCAGAACAAGTATATATGTATTCTCAAACTTCTATGGTCCATATTTTAAGCTAAAGGGGCACTAAAGACAAAATTAAACTTTAATGATTCACATAGGGCATGCAGTTTTAGTAGGCTTTCCAATTTATTTGCATTATTAAATCGGCACAGTCTTTTATATGCACACTTTTTGGGACACCAGTTACTACTGAGCATGTGCAAGATTTCACAGTGTATACGTATATAAGTGTGATTGGCTCATAGCTGTCACATGATGTTGTCTTTGTCAACAATCTTTTTTATTTATATTTTATTTTTACACATTTTAGTCAATGTAGGCAGTTTTTAGCCATCTTTATGTTAATATTCTGTCTAGCTTAGATTTCAGACTAGATAACCTGGCGCTGAAGAGACAAACTGCATTTCTTCCAATGGACCAAATCAGGAAATCAGATTATTGGAGATTGGGGGAAAAGTCAGTCTGCAGCCCAGAGTAGTATATCATTGTGTTCCACCAAAACCAAATATGTGCCCTGCCAGCAGTCTGCACAGAATGAGTACAGGGCTAAGGACATTACCAGAGTTCCCTCTAAGAACTTGTAACAAATGCTAGTCATTACTTCACGTGGCCATCCTCCATTCAAGAAGCCTCTGAATTAACACGTATATAATTAATTAGATTGAAAAGTCTGAGATTAAGGGCAAATTTTATCATGAGGTGAATTGAGCCAGCAACTGATATTTATGAAGCAGCTATTTAAAACGCTGCTTCATAAACCCTCTTGCACATTTGGATTTTGCGGATGAAAATCATCCAGAATCATTCAACCGGGGTGATTGACAAGCCCTACTCTCATCCAATTGGTTGTGTGAGGGTAGGGGGGCAGCATTGCACAAGCATTCACCTGTGCAATGTAAATTATGGTGAACAGATGCGGATAAGTTCACAACATGTGAACCCTTTCCGTTCACAGATTGATAAATCTTGCCCGTACAAGAGTCAGACTGACAATTAAATAGATTTTTGTGCATGGTTTTAGCACAAACAAATCACTGTTGAAGATAGTTCGGATAGACTGCTTGTTTGTTAACACATTTCACTTGTGTTTTTGATGGACCAACAGACTACTTCTCTACGTAATGGGATTATAAAATTGAAAATTGCAAAATAAATTAACAAGCCTCCAAGAGAAAAAAGGTAATCAAGGGCGCGATCCGATATCGATCGCAGTTTGCGGCGCAAGCGAGGGAACCGGCGTCGCCCGCAGTTTCAGCTCTCAACTCGAGCCATCCCATATAGGTCGCCGTCAGATGCTAACGTGCCGTAAGTCTCACAAACCAGCGATGTCCAGAAATCTGCGTAAGTACAAATTTCTGGCGTCGCCAGTGACTTGCGCCACGTTAGAATCTGCCGGCGCCTATAAAACCTGACTAAAGTCTAAAACACCCGCACTGTCTAACACGCCTCCCTAACATAGCCCGCACTGTCTAACACGCCTCCCTAACATAGCCCGCACTGTCTAACACGCCTCCCTAACATAGCCCGCACTGTCTAACACGCCTCCCTAACATAGCCCGCACTGTCTAACACGCCTCCCTAACATAGCCCGCACTGTCTAACACGCCTCCCTAACATAGCCCGCACTGTCTAACACGCCTCCCTAACATAGCCCGCACTGTCTAACACGCCTCCCTAACATAGCCCGCACTGTCTAACCCTCTATCCGCTATCCCCCCTCACTATCCTAACAATAAAAAAGCTATTAACCCCTAAACCGCCGCTCCTTTACCCCGCCGCAACCTAATAAAGTTATTAACCCCTAAACCGCCGCTCCCGTACCCCGCCGCCAGCTATATTATATCTATAACCCCCTAAAGTGAGCCCTTAACACCGCCGCCATCTATATTAAAATTATTAACCCCTAATCTAAGCCCCTTACACCGCCGCCATCTCTATTAAAATGATTAACCCCTAATTTAATCTACCTACCCTGCCGCCAGCTATATTATCTATATTAACCCTAAGTATATTATAGTTAATATAGGTATTACATTATATATATTAACTATATTAACCCTAATTATATTAGGGTTAATATAGTTAATATAGTTACTATAGTATTTATATTAACTATATTAACTCTATCTAACCCTAACTAAATTTATATTAAATTAATCTAATTCATTTATAAACTAAAATATTCCTATTTAAATCTAAATACTTACCTATAAAATAAACCATAAGATAGCTACAATATAATTAATAATTACATTGTAGCTATGTTAGGGTTAATATTTATTTTACAGGTAAATAGTTAATTATTTTAACTAGGTATAATAGATATTAAATAGTTATTAACTATTTAATATCTACCTAGTTAAAATAATTACCCAATTACCTGTAAAATAAATCCTAACCTAAGTTACAAATACACCTACACTATCAATAAATTTAATAAACTACAAACATCTATCTAAAAATACAATTAAATTAACTAAACTAAATTACAAAAAAAAACAAACACTAAATTACAAAAAATAAAAAAAAGATTACAAGATATTTAAGCTAATTACACCTATTCTAAGCCCCCTAATAAAATAATAAACCCCCAAAATAAAAAAAATTCCCTGCCCTATTCTAAATTCAACAAATTTCAAAGCTCTTTACCTTACCAGCCCTTAAAAGGGCCTTTTGTGGGGCATGCCCCAAAGAATTCAGCTCTTTTGCATACAAGAAATACAATACCCCCCCCCCCCCATTACAACCCACCACCCACATACCCCTATTCTAAACCCACCCAAACCCCCCTTAAAAAAGCCTAACACTACCCCCCTGAAGATCTCCCTACCTTGTCTTCACCACACCGGGCCGAACTCCTGATCCGATCCGGGCGATGTCTTCCTCCAAGCGGCAAAGAAGAATTCTTCCTCCGGCGATGTCTTCCTCCAAGCGGCAAAGAAGAATTCTTCCTCCGGCGACGTCTTCCTCCAAGCGGCAGCAAAGTCTTCATTCTTCCGGCGGCATCTTCAATCTTCTTTCTTCGCTCCGCCGCCGCGGAGCATCCATCCCGGCCGACTGCTGAACTTGGAATGATGTACCTTTAAATGACGTCATCCAAGATGGCGTCCGCCGAATTCCGATTGGCTGATAGGATTCTATCAGCCAATCGGAATTAAGTTAAAAAAATCTGATTGGCTGATTGAATCAGCCAATCAGATTCAAGTTCAATCCGATTGGCTGATCCAATCAGCCAATCAGATTGAGCTTGCATTCTATTGGCTGTTCCGATCAGCCAATAGAATGCGAGCTCAATCTGATTGGCTGATTGGATCAGCCAATCGGATTGAACTTGAATCTGATTGGCTGATTCAATCAGCCAATCAGATTTTTTTAACTTAATTCCGATTGGCTGATAGAATCCTATCAGCCAATCGGAATTCGGCGGACGCCATCTTGGATGACGTCATTTAAAGGTACATCATTCCAAGTTCAGCAGTCGGCCGGGATGGATGCTCCGCGGCGGCGGAGCGAAGAAAGAAGATTGAAGATGCCGCCGGAAGAATGAAGACTTTGCTGCCGCTTGGAGGAAGACGTCGCCGGAGGAAGAATTCTTCTTTGCCGCTTGGAGGAAGACATCGCCGGAGGAAGAATTCTTCTTTGCCGCTTGGAGGAAGACATCGCCCGGATCGGATCAGGAGTTCGGCCCGGTGTGGTGAAGACAAGGTAGGGAGATCTTCAGGGGGGTAGTGTTAGGCTTTTTTAAGGGGGGTTTGGGTGGGTTTAGAATAGGGGTATGTGGGTGGTGGGTTGTAATGGGGGGGGGGGTATTGTATTTCTTGTATGCAAAAGAGCTGAATTCTTTGGGGCATGCCCCACAAAAGGCCCTTTTAAGGGCTGGTAAGGTAAAGAGCTTTGAAATTTGTTGAATTTAGAATAGGGCAGGGAATTTTTTTTATTTTGGGGGTTTATTATTTTATTAGGGGGCTTAGAATAGGTGTAATTAGCTTAAATATCTTGTAATCTTTTTTTTATTTTTTGTAATTTAGTGTTTATTTTTTTTTGTAATTTAGTTTAGTTAATTTAATTGTATTTTTAGATAGATGTTTGTAGTTTATTTAATTTATTGATAGTGTAGGTGTATTTGTAACTTAGGTTAGGATTTATTTTACAGGTAATTGGGTAATTATTTTAACTAGGTAGATATTAAATAGTTAATAACTATTTAATAGCTATTATACCTAGTTAAAATAATTAACAATTTACCTGTAAAATAAATATTAACCCTAACATAGCTACAATGTAATTATTAATTATATTGTAGCTATCTTAGGGTTTATTTTATAGGTAAGTATTTAGATTTAAATAGGAACATTTTAGTTTATAAATGAATTAGATTAATTTAATAAGAATTTAGTTAGGGGTGTTAGGGTTAGATAGAGTTAATATAGTTAATATAAATACTATAGTAACTATATTAACTATATTAACCCTAATATAATTAGGGTTAATATAGTTAATATATATAATGTAATACCTATATTAACTATAATATACTTAGGGTTAATATAGATAATATAGCTGGCGGCGGGGTAGGTAGATTAAATTAGGGGTTAATCATTTTAATAGAGATGGCGGCGGTGTAAGGGGCTTACATTAGGGGTTAATCATTTTTATATAGGTGGCGGCGGTGTAAGGGGTCAGATTAGGGGATAGATAAGGTAGATGGCGGCGGTTTTAGAGGCTCACAGTAGGGGGTTAGTTTATGTAGATGGCGGCGGGGTCCGGGAGCGGCGGTTTAGGGGGTAATAACTTTATTAGGGATTTCGGGGGGGGGGGGGGGGGATCGCGGTTGACAGGTAGATAGACATTGCGCATGCGTTAGGTGTTAGGTTTATTTTAGCAGATCGCGGTTGACAGGGAGATAGACATTGCGCATGCGTTAGGTGTTAGGTTTATTTTCTAGTTAGTTTAGGGAGTTACGGGGCTCCAATAGTCAGCGTAAGGCTTCTTACGGCTGCTTTTTGTGGCGAGGTGAAAATGGAGTAAGTTTTCTCCATTTTCGCCACGTAAGTCCTTACGCTGCATATTGGATACCAAACTGCGCGGGTTTGGTATACCTGCCTATGGCCCAAAAAACTGCGGGCGACGGCAGAAATATACGCGCGTAACTTCTAGGTTACGCCGTATATGTGATACCAAATCCGCGCAAATATTGGCGTCGCCGGCTTTTGCGGGCGACGCTTTATATCGGATCGACCCCCTAATGCTTTAACAACCTCAAATATTTAAATCACACTCAAGGTACTACTTTTTTAATGTTCAGACATACAAATATTACAAAGACATTTACAGCATTTACATTAAGTATTTTTATGTATGGCTCATATGTTCGAGTAACTTTAATGCCTTGGATGAAAAGTACTGGCAAAATACTTAGAGACACTAAACACTAAGGGGTCGATTTATTAAAGGCTTTGCAAGCCTTTCAACCCACTACAGCTGCAGGTTCTCACAAGAGAACCTGCACGCCGTATTTAACAAGCAGCGATCATCAGACCGGTGCTTCCCTAATCTTTTGACACCTCCAAATTGGCAAAATTCAATCTCCACAGTCTAGTCCGACCGGGGAGATTGATAGCTTCTGTCCGCGCGTGATTGGCTGTGTGCGGGCAGGAGGCGGAATTGCACATGAGCGCAAAATAGCCACCAGGAGAAATCAGCCCGCCAGAGGAGAGCTGCAACGGACATGGGTGCGTATGTGCGCCCCTGTCCGCCTCAGCTTGATAAATCGCCCTCTAAATATGTTTCCTGCACCTCCTTGTAATCATGGGTGCTGTCAATATGGAACCTAAGTTACACTGCAGGTATCTGAAGTTGCTGCACATGTGCAAACAGGTCAGCAATGGAATTTAGTGAAAGATAGATTTCATGGGGGTTACTATGACTACACTTATAAAATGCATTTAGTGTTTAAAGACATATTTATTTACCATATATTAACAAACTAAATACTTGATTTCAGGAGTTGCTTATTTAAAATCCAAAATTTAAACGGACATCATGGAAATAACAGAAATGTGCAAAAGTGCATTTAAATTTAAGATAGAAACATGTTTTGTAATATATTTCTATTAGCAAAAAAGGATCTAGTAAAAGTTTTGGCAGCATACAGTCATACACACATGCTAGTTTAACATCAGTCAGCAACGGGTTGAATGACACAAATTAAAGTGACGGTAAATTTCAGGCATTAAGGATATTGCAAGGAAAAATATATTAGTGTACAAGCAAAACGCATTTAAAAAAAGATATATATATATATATATATATATATATATATATATTATACAAGATATCTTCTGCCCCCCCCCCCCTTCATTTACTCTTTTGGCTGGTCTATGACAGAGAGAGCAGTCTCACCCAGTCTCTACATAGGCTTCCTAAGGGCTTTCAAAGGGCTGGACTTCATGAGTGTCATATGACACACATGCTGATTGGATGTTCATTGGAATTGTAAAAAAAGTTCATCCCAGTGAGCCGACATAACACTGTAATAGAAACATTACTATAGGTGCAGAGTTAAAGGGGCATAAAACCCAATTTTTTTTAAAGATTATTATAAAGCATACAATTTTAAACAACTTTCCAATTTACTTCTATTATCTAATTGTCTTCATTATCTTGGTATCCTTTGTTGAAGAAACAGCAATGCACATGGGTGAGCCCATAACATGAGGCATATATTTGCAGCCACCAATCAGACGCTTCTGTTTTTTTACCTAGGTATGCTTTTCAATAAAGACAATTTGCGTTTCTACAAAGGCAGATTTCAATAAAATTATTGGGGGTTCATTTTTAAAATTTCCACTGAGTATAAACCCATGCAAATTTGTTATTGCAAATGAATATGTCACTATTAACCTATACCTCTAGTCATATCTTCACATTTATAACTGCTTTTTGTTTCAGCAGTCATATGCATTTCCTTTTTTTGCTAAATATTTCCTGTTATATTTATTGTTGGTTACTTTGAAACATCTTCAGTACATATATATTTGTGGTGGTCATTCCAGACATAATTCTATTATATAAGAAAGAAGCTTTTTCATGGGCATAAAAATATGCTTAGAAATGTAAACAACAAGGAGAACCCAAACTAATATGGAAATAATCTAACTATGTTAACTGGAGAAGCAACTGAGTGCATTTAACATTGGCAAGGATACTCTGTTTTTAATAATGGGCAACGTCAGAAATCTCAAACTAATAAAGCCTCACCCATTACATTTTTATGCACCTATAGGCAGATTGCGGGCATGCACACTCGTGCACACGCCCCCCACCCACCGGCGAGTGTTTCCACACAGCTGGACGGAAGTTCATCAGTGATGGGCCGCCCACCCACTACCCTGCAATTGCTCCCAAACATTCAACGATCGGCACTACCGCTGGCCGATGCAGAGAGGGACACAGAGTGACCCTCTCTGCATCGACAACTCTGCACATCTATTTCTGTAGTGCCCCACTTGGCAGAGAGAAGCCCAGGACTGCAGCAGCGTACAGGATACGTCGCTGGTCCTTAAGGGCATAACGGCCAACGTTGTGCAGGGTACGATGTTGGTCGTTAAGGGGTTAAGGTAATGTTTATTTTTGTTTAGTTAAATAAAACTATTAAAATTGTTATTATTATGGTAATCATTTTCTACTTCCAATAAAGTTGATCAAATTGAACGATTGACCTATTAAACTGGAGATAGTTCAAATTCCAATAATTTGATTAATTTCAATTATCTATCTATGCATATCTAATGCTATATAACCAAATCAGTAGTGGTCTGATATAACGAGAAAAATTATCGGAAAAGTTATTATTCTAAAAATGATAACCATGATTTAAATCGGTCTTAATGACTAGTGATTTAACTTGTGTGAATCCCTATACCTTTGCAACCGCACTACATTACCATGCTTAATCGGAGAGCTGGCGTAAACACAATAAGCTTTAACGACAGCTCTCTGTGCATATGTGATATCTAAATGCAGATACACAAACCAATCACTGGAAAAAAAAAAGTGTTTTGAAAAATGATTCTATTCAAAACTAAAATGCACTAATGGGCCACCAAAGTAAAAAAAAAAAAAATTTTGATTCAGATAAATCATGCAGTTTAAGAAAACTTTCCAATATACAATCATTATAAAAATGTGCATTTATATGTATACTTTCTGAGGCTCTAGTTCCTACTGAGCATGTGCAGAAGTAAACAGTCTATACGTATAGGAATTTTGTGATTGGCTAAGTCTAAGAGTTGTCACGTGACACAATAGAACCTTGACTTTAAAATGAGCAGTAAAATATTTTCTATAAAATTTCAAAGTTAAAGTGATTGTAAACTTTAACGAATTGAAGCCCAGCTTCAAATAATACTCTTAAAAACAGGGGCATTTTAATTCATTAAAGTATACAATGATTATTATTTTTTAAAATACTTACCTTTGCGTTATGGTAAACATAACGCTGATCCTCCACCGCATCTGCTGCTTTCTTTAGCAGATTGATGAAGAATCCAGCATCCTCCAATCATTGTGTGCCCCCTTTGGCGTCTTGCTTGTGGGGCAACACAATGATTGGAGGAAGCCGGATTCATCATAAATATGCTAATGACGGCATGAGATGCCGGCAGAGGACCCACATTATGTTTACCATAAAGCATAGGTAAGTATTTTAAAAAATAAGCATCATTGCAAACTTTAATGAATTAAAGTGCCCCTGTTTTTAAGAGTATTATTTGATACTGGGCTTTAATTTGTTAAAGTTTACAATCACTTTAACTTTGAAATTTGATAGAAAATATTCTACTGCTCATTTTAAATTCAAGGTTCTATTGTATTCTATTGTCTTTTTATTGTGTATTAATCAATTATTCAATTCTACTGTAATTAGTGGTACATTTTTACTAAAATTCCCCAATTTAAGAGGAGTCAGTCAAAATCAAACCCTGTACAGATGCATATAATGACACAGGTGCCAACAAATTAAACAGAACATGTTTAAAATGCCTTAGCATCATAGTTTCAAATAGATATTCATTCAGAACTCAGAAGTGACTTCAAATTTAAACATTACATACTGAACCTAATGTTTTGACCATATGATGAGCAATCCCCTACATGAAATTTATGGCATACAGGTCAGTGGAATAAATATATATATATATATATATATAATTAGATATTAGCAGAGTAAATAAAAGTTGTTTTGGACGACTTGTTCATCACAATAAAACAATTTCTTTTGTTTTGTGCAATGTCAATCCACAGGATCATTAAGTTGTTGTTTTTTTAATAGATTGAGAATTTGCCAAGATCACAAGTGAAGCTTACAGTATATACTTATTGGTTGACATCAAAATTAATTGCCAAGGACGCTGCAAAATCAGTCTACAGTAAAATGTAAATTTAAACTTTTGGAGACCTTTCAGACAAATGCAACAATAAAATAACACATGGGCAGCATTACACTTTATGTGCAAACAAGATTTTGTTATTTTTGCTAGTAGCATGCAAGAACACTAAAGTATCAAGCAATGGTGTTTGTAAACATGAATATGCTGCATAGTCTAAACTCTAAAGTTAGAAGCTTTAGAGTAAAATTCTTGGAGCCATGACTTCCAAGTTAGTGATTTGTCGAACCTTAGCACACCATCTCTTCCTCCACCTCAATATGCATTGCTTACGTCACATCTCCAGATGTGCTGACCAGATCCCTCTAATGGACCAATAAATCTACACTGTGTACTACAGCTTTAAGATCAAATCATTGTGCAAAGCATTTTACAAATGTTTAAATCGTGAGAACGATTGCAATTCATAAACATATCCACAGCACAAGCCATTAGTCTACAAGCTACAGTTCACCAATAAACATCTACACACAAACCGTTTCCAAATCTAGGCTTCATATAAAGACCATTTATTGTACAAACAAGTCAAGAACAATGTTTATGTCAGCACATAATAAAAACACTACCTCGCCCCAATAACATATTAAATTTGATATAGCAGAGTAAAGGTTTTTTATTTACTATATTTATTTACTGCATGGGTTGACGTGCAAGAAGTATTCTCTATGGCTAGTAGGCTATACGGCACAAGCCCCCTTCCCTGCGATCAGCTGTTCTCCATTGTCTGGGGACAATAGCAGCATTCTCGCCCGTGCAGCAGTGACTTTATATGTTCGGGCTTTACCTTCACCTTGGTCTTTGCGATGCCCCAGTCGCACTGTGCAGGATGCACTGTACCCGCAGCTGCCAGGCCGGTGGAGAGGGCAATGAGGATGTAGGGGAGGAGGCGGCTGGTACGTATAAAGCTGAAGCTGATCATAGATTCATCTCGGCGGCCATTTTGCGATTACTCATAATCACAAACTATAAAGAGGCGGAGTCTAGGTTAGGAGCTCCGGTCTGTATATGATGAGGCTGTGCTAGGCAAGATATATACTTCACTGGAAAGCGCCTCCCTCTCTTGCAGTGCACCAGGCTCTGTTTTAACGGGTCGGCAAATGCCCCTTTACCTCTATAATATTAAAATCCAACTACGCCAGCCTATGCATTGTTCCTCACAAACAACTTGAAAGGATACTTATGTATTCTTTCTTGTGTGTTCACCCGATTCATCACGGGTGGTCAACTAGAGTGTCAATAATGTCAACAGTTTTAATCGGCTAGTTAGTATACAGAAACCCTCATCCTATACTGTGATGGGTTATCCAAGCACATAAGGGATATGGCGGCGACCAATGTAGCCATGATATAGAATTTATTGCTCTGTTCTTCCATATGAGGTTTTATTGTGTTTTGTATATTGCAAGCCTTTTCCCAGTCCTGTCTGTATCTGAATTTCCTAACCTAAATCGTTTCCTTATGCCCTTTTGAGCAATAAGACCTCAGTGTAGAACCAGACTTGTCACCTTCACTGATATTTTATAAGGGTTAATTAACTTTGAGTCACTGACACTAATTTGGGTATGCGCAGGCTAGGTCTCCCCTATTACATATAATTCATAGCCTGGACCAATCTAGGTGTGAACATGAATTATGATGCCAACCTTGGCATCAGTGCTGATATTTTCAGGAGAATAATCTCTCTTGGGCTACTAATTCATATCCCAATCCCTCTAATGCTCACAGTTGGAAGCCCCCAATTGTTTTAAATGTCTTTGTATCCTGTAACATTAAGATAACAATTCATGAGAACCTAAGGAGCCTAGCTCAAACCCTAAAAAATAGCCCAGACCATTATCCTTCGTCAACCAAACTTTACAGTGGGCACTATGCATTCTGGTAGGTAGTGTTCTCACGTCCGCCAAAACCATATTCTTCTATCAGACTGCCAGATATTGAAGCGTGCTCCAGAGTCCATTGCACATAATGATGTAAGGCTTCTATACAGCTGCTCGGCCATGGAAATCCATTTCATGAAGCTCCCGACACACAGTTATTACGCTGACGTTGCTTTCAGAGGCAGTTTTAAACTCTGTAGTGAGTGATGCAACAGATAATAATAACACTACACGGTCATGCACTTGGTGGTCCCACTTTGTGAGTTTGCATGTTCTACCACTTTGTGGTTGTGCTGTTGTTGCTCCCAGATGCTTCCACTTCACACAAAAATAATCATAAAATATAGTGAAGATGTGTTAATTACAGTGAATCATATATATGTTTGATGCAGTGACTCAATGCAATCTGAGAATATATATATATCATATTACATCAGGATTTCCCCAAAGCCGCCTGGGTAATGTCAGGTTTACCCGGGTAATGCTAGGATTACCCAATTTCTTACTTTACCTGCAACACACACACACACACATATATATATATATATATATATATATATATATATATATATATATATACATATATATATATATATATATATATAAAATTATACACACACTGAAACATACAGTATACACATACACAAAAACACATGCACATATATAAACACATGCAGACACACAAACATGCACATATATATACACACACACACATATATATATACATGTAGACACAATCACACACTAACATTTATTCATTGTAAAAAAAGATAAAAGCACACAGAAAAGCTGTAATAGCTGGAATGTGACCTGACCCATGACCTTCACAAGTTGGACAAAGCTTAGAGGGAGCAGTGGCTGCAGGCCCCTTAAAAGGATGACAACCCCAGTGACCCTAGTAGTTACACCCCTGTGGTCCTCCCTTTTTTTTAGAATGTATAAAAAACAATATTGTGTTTTGTTTTACTCTTACCCATGTTTGTCCTATTGGTAATTCCCTGCTTTATGATTTCCTGTTCCATATCTGCAGCACTGAATCAGTTTATTACAATTATTTTGTCTTTTTTATCATCAATATAACATATCTTCTTGCTATGTTTTATTTTATGAAGTGCATTTCTTTGCCTAAAAAAAAAAAATATATTTGCTTGCTTGATAACTAACACTACTTTTATTGCTCATTTAAAATAAGAGCCTCTTCTTTAAGAAGTATTTTTGATTGTTTCATTATTTATCCCTATTACAAATGACTCTTTGATTCATCATTACATATTTTCAAAACCACACAATCTAGCCAATTCTTTCTCAAACTACCACATATCCAGTAACTGTTTCATGAATTTCTTGTCTACTACTGTAAAGCAAATATATTTCTGATGCCAAGATGCATATATGTGCAGGCACCATTCCGCAGCTAGCTACCAGTTCCTGAGCCTACCTAGGTATGCTTTTTCACAAAGGATGCCAACAGAATAAAGTAAATTGGAAATCTGATTAAAATTGTATGCTCTATCTGAATCATGAAATAAAAATATTGGGCTTCGTGTCCCTTTAAGTAAAAGTTCTTATGAATGCTTAATATGAATCCCCTCAAAGATTTGCACATTTTTCTAAAAAAAATAAATGTGCTGTTTTTTAAATGATTGTAAAGTTTAGACTTTTAATACACAGTATATAAAACTATTTCTTATCATTGCTCAGCTAAATTATGGATGAGATGCGGGCGGTGGAGCGGCACAATGTTTACCATCTCTAAATAGTAAATATTTTACAAAGGAAACGTGTTTAAATATTTTAATGGATTAAAGTGCCACTGTTTTTAGAAACAGTTTTATATACTGTGTACTAAAAGTCTAAACTTTACAATCACTTTAAGCTTTCTTAAAAAAAAGGAAATGACTTAGCATGTGTTTTCCATATGATTATGATGACATTTTCACTCATTCTCTACCAATTAAATTAAATTCCAAAACTTTCTGCTTGTCAACAGACTATAAAAACACATTAAAATATAATTTGCACATAACAAACATGCATGAACAACAAATGCATTTAATAACCTGCAACTATGTATCAATAAAATAATATTTTAATTGCTATTAACTGTGTACTTAAACTTTTTGTTTATATATCTAATGGGTGACGCGGTGACGCCTGTTAGCTATCTCAAACATAGGACACTAAGGGCAAGATTACAAATTGTGCTATATGAGTTTTCCGTGTGCGATATGGTCTTTTCACAATCAATTTCCATTGCACAGGTTTTATAAGTCTTGAAATATCGTGATTGCACGTGCGCATTCGCCTTATACACAACAATCCTTTCAGCACTTGAAGCGCTGTAGTTAACAGTTTTGCGCAACATAAAAGTTTCACAAAACACTTCAAAAATACATTACGAAGTACAGTTACACTCATATTAACACTGTCTAATAAAAATTATTTTAAAAAAAATATTGCACACAAAACTTATAAGGACTCAAAGATATGAGATCTTGGGTGTTAGAAAAAAAAAGCTGACACAGGGATTTTACATTGACATACATACACATACATGTTTAGAGATATGTTTAACTAGGAAGATAATTAAAGATTTTACATTACAATCTTATGCACATTCAACAATATCTCAAATGTATTATCAAAGAGATTTTCGCATATACTGTAGATCTCGAGATATCTAGACATATATATATATATACACTGCTCAAAAAAATAAAGGGAACACTTAAACAACACAATGTATCTCCAAGTCAATCACACTTCTGTGAAATCAAACTGTCCACTTAGGAAGCAACACTGAGTGACAATCAATTTCACATGCTGTTGTGCAAATGGGATAGACAACAGGTGGAAATTATAGGCAATTAGCAAGACACCCCCAATAAAGGAGTGGTTCTGCAGGTGGTGACCACAGACCACTTCTCAGTTCCTATGCTTTCTGGCTGATGTTATGGTCACTTTTGAATGCTGGTGGTGCTTGCACTCTAGTGGTAGCATGAGACGGAGTCTACAACCCACACAAGTGGCTCAGATAGTGCAGCTCATCCAGGATGGCACATCAGTGCGAGCTGTGGCAAGAAGGATTGCTGTGTCTGTCAGCGTAGTGTCCAGAGCATGGAGGCGCTACCAGGAGACAGGCCAGTACATCAGGAGACGTGGAGGAGGCCGTAGGAGGGCAACAACCCAGCAGCAGGACTGCTACCTCCGCCTTTGTGCAAGGAGGAACAGGAGGAGCACTGCCAGAGCCCTGCAAAATGACCTCCAGCAGGCCACAAATGTGCATGTGTCTGCTCAAACGGTCAGAAACAGACTCCATGAGGGTGGTATGAGGACCCAACGTCAACAGGTGGGGGTTGTGCTTACAGTCCAACACCGTGCAGGACGTTTGACATTTGCCAGAGAACACCAAGATTGGCAAATTCGCCACTGGCGCCCTGTGCTCTTCACAGATGAAAGCAGGGGCACACTGAGCACATTTGACAGACGTGACAGTCTGGAGACGCCGTGGAGAACGTTCTGCTGCCTGCAACATCCTCCAGCATGGCCAGTTTGGCAGTGGGTCAGTAATGGTGTGGGGTGGCATTTCTTTGAGGGGCCGAACAGCCCTCCATGTGCTCGCCAGAGGTAGCCTGACTGCCATTAGGTATCAAGATGAGATCCTCAGACCCCTTGTGAGACCATATGCTGGTGCGGTTGGCCCTGGGTTCCTCCTAATGCAAGACAATGCTAGAACTCATGTGGCTGGAGTGTGTCAGCAGTTCCTGCAAGATGAAGGCATTGATGCTATGGACTGGCCCTCCCGTTCCCCAGACCTGAATCCAATTGAGCACATCTGGGACATCATGTCTCGCTCCATCCACCAACTTCACTTTGCACCACAGACTGTCCAGGAGTTGGTGGATGCTTTAGTCCAGGTCTGGGAGGAGATCCCTCAGGAGACCATCCGCCACCTCATCAGGAGCATGCACAGGCGTTGTAGGGAGGTCATACAGGCACGTGGAGGCCACACACACTACTGAGCCTCATTTTGACTTGTTTTAAGGACATTACATCAAAGTTGGATCTGCCTGTAGTGTGTTTTTCCACTTTAATTTTGAGTGTGACTCCAAATCCAGACCTCCATGGGTTGAAAATTTTGATTTCCATTTTTAATTTTTGTGTGATTTTGTTGTCAGCACATTCAACTATGTAAAGAACAAAGTATTTAATTAGAATATTTTATTCATTCAGATCTAGGATGTGTTATTTTAGTGTTCCCTTTATTTTTTTGAGCAGTGTATATTCATATACATATCTCACAATAAATAGATATATCAGTCAAAAAATCATCACATATATAAATAAATATTTATTTAGAAATAAATAGAACATATTTCGTTGCAAAAACATTTTTGCAATATGAAATATTAACATTTTCATGTACACTTTTCAATAAGAATACGCCATGGGCTTTGCGTAACATATTAGTTTTTTTTAGTTTTTTTATTTGTCTTCTCTATTGACTTCTATGGGGAATACGTGAATGCACACACGATTTTGCAGTTTACATTACGCAGCTTAACACGCGTGCAAAATAAGTTATTTCTCAACTTGTAATAGCTGTGCAACCCCAAATGCGAAAAAACCATAATGCGTGTGGTGTTTTCGCAATTGATTTGCCTCGTGACTTGTAATCTTGCCCTAAGAAAATCATGAAACACATGGTCAAATGGTCAAATCAGTCAATTGTAAAATGGATTTTGCTCTGTATGATCAGATTGTAAAGATGGAGTGTATGAGAAGGACACAGCTTGTGAGAGAGGTATAAGGGGTACTACAAATTAAACTGTAGTGCCTGTGATAGACTGAGGTTGAGTGGCCCAGCCTCTTTCAAGGACTGTATGTGAGAGAGTTAGTGGAGTAAGAGTAGTGGACCCTCACATTGGGATTTTGACAAAAAGGCTAGATTTTGACAGTGGCCAAACTGCTGTGAGAAAGACAGGAATAGCTTGTGGGACGGCCAGGTCCTATGAATGTAGGTGTGAAAGAAATGGATAGTCACATAAGGTAACTCCCATCTGGAGTAGAACAAATGAAAGGCCCAGAAGAACCAAGAACCAGAGTTCCCTAAATACTGTGATAAAGGGTTCTGATTGGAGGCTAACTGGGGAGGAAATAGTGGATAAATATAGGGTGACTTGTTCAAGCCTCTATGCTTTGTATGCCTTGGATGTAATACCTCACAATTATGAATCTGTATCTGGGCTGGCAAGGAAGTTTGCCTGTGTCATTTTTCTGCCCGCTGGCATTTTTCAGTCTTCTGATGTGCTTGTCAGTGGAACAGCCTAGTCTACACTTCAAAGCTTCTGGGCCATTTCATAAAGACTCTGAAGCTGGGCGGCCAGAGGTTATTTCCTTTCCCTTCACTCATTAGGTTTGACACTATTAATTTTTATGGAGTTCTATGCACAGTCGCCCAATGTAGCAGTCAATAAACTCCAAAAAAAATATGGAATTTATAGAAACCATAAACTTTTCACTCAAACTATATGTATGTGTTTTTTTGTGGTTATTCTATGTGTGTAATGAATATACTTGCACCATCTCTCTCACCTCTTTGTGAGTTTGAGTAAGACTATTCACTCTTGAGTGGCTGCTGGGTAAACCACTATGTATATATGTTTCTGTGTAAGCCACGTGTCTTACTTCTTGCTCTCTGGCCCAGTCATGGGTAATGTAGACACTGTGCAAACGTCTTCTTTACATAATATGCCACCCTAGTGCAATGTCTTAGAGGCTTAATATAACCATGTACATATTTAATTTGTCATAATCCTTGTATGGAACTGTGTTTGTATTTAAAATCAACCAGACATTTTTTTAATTATTGTAAATAAGTCATATATGTGCATATATATTCTTACATATCATTTTGATATGACAGGATATTTTCTGAGGACAAGGGTGCTTTGTTACTAAGCAAATAAACAGTCCCCAATGGTAGGGAAAAAACCCTTCTGCATAAGCAATGCTGTTGGCAAGTGTTTCTAGGCAGTGTGTGACTCAAATGTAGTACTTACCCCCCTCTTCACAGCTCTATGATGAGCTTGCCTGGTGTGGAGCTGCCGTTAGGGAGACCCCTCTCCTAGGCAACTATCTGTCCAGAAACTACGCTTGGAGCCACAACGCTCCCACAAGCCGCTCGATCCGGACGCCAAGGAACTCTCACATGCTTCGGCTCAGGAGCATGACGTCATTGTGCTGTGCCGACTTGCGGGGGGTAAGAAACTTCCATTCTCCGTAGTCTCTTCAATACTTTGTTTCAAAGTCAGTGCCTTACTCAGCCAGGCTTGAAATTACCTGCCGGGGTGAATACTGCTTGCTCCAAAAATGGCCCAATGTGTAAATATGAAAAAGTTGGGATTCGAAGTAAAACAGTATAAGCTTTATTTCCATTCGTTAAAATAGGAACATAACATGTAGTAAAAGACAAACATGCCCTTAGTTAATAGAACAGCTCACGCATTTCAGCTTCCTAGCTGTACTCATAGCTCTCTAGCTACCCTTATTACTAATAGGCTTTATAAAAGGGTTTAAAATCATGTGATTGGCTAAGGGTCAGTAATTTGTTTGGCTCATTCCTTGCTGGTATAATTGTGAATTAAAGGGACACTCAATCAAAATTAAACTTTCATTATTCAGATAGAGCATGCAATTTTAAACAACTTTCCAATTTACTTCCATTAACAAAATGTGCACAGTCTTTTTATATTTAAACTTTTTGAGTCACCAGCTCCCACTGAGCATGTGCAAGAATAAGTGTGTATGCAATTATGAATGGCTGATGGCTGTCACATGGTATGTGTATGCATTTGTGATTGACTTATGGCTGTCACATGGTACAGGGGGAGTGGAAAAAGACATAACTTTTAAAATTGTCAGAAAAAAAATCTACTACTCATTTGAAGTTCAGACTAAGTGCTATTGCATTGTCTTGTTATCTTGCATTTGTTGATTATGCAAATCTACTGTGTTGACTGGTCCTTTAAGTAATGAGCATACATTTATATTCAATTGCATCTCTAATACAAATTCATGTTACTTATACATTCCATATATAAACATTTGATATCAAAATTTGCGGACTACAAAAATAAAAATAGGGTAAGAATTGGACATTTGTTAATGACTCAGGATTGGACTATCCTAAAGATTATACACTTTAAAATATCCCCTGCAAAGATTAATTTGTTAAGTAGTGGGAATAATGTCTGAAACTGAACAGTGACTTCACTCCCCTGATCTACTAATATTTCTCAATTGCCCTGTCCAGAATCGTAACTCTAACTTACAATAAACTTTATGTTTTGTTTCATATATAATATCAATGTGACTATGCAGTAGGTGTAAATGTGCCCAATCCTACCTGGTGTGTTCTCTATATTACGATTTGTGATAGATCTGAACTCATCAGGAATAACATAAGAGTAACTAAAATCTGGCTTGTTTAGTCATTACCATAGGTCCTTCTAATACCAATAATTAATTAGGTCGTAGGCTGAATTCAAACCTGTCGGGGATCTCGATTGCAACTGGAATATCCAGTACACCTCCCTCTTAGCAAGTGCCCTCTCTCTGTCCCCCCCTCTCCATCCGGCAGCCACAATTTCTATAATAATCCATTTGAAGCTAGTGCTATTTTTGTTGTGGACTCTATTGAAATGCTGGACTAGAGGGGTAGTTAAGGATCCTGCCTTAATATCAGAGAGGTGTTCCCTGATACGTACCCTTGTCTCCCTTGTAATCATCCCTACGTATTGTAGGCAGCAGGCCGTACAGCCTGCTAAATACACAGTGAATCCGCTTCTACAATTCATGCACCTCTTGTGATTGTAAATGTTGTTAGTGACATAGCTTCTAAAGCTTTCTCCCACCTGCAAGTGTTCACAGGCTTTGCATGTGAAATTGCTGCATTCGTATACACACTTGAATCTAAGCCACAAGCTACAGGGAGTGCAGAATTATTAGGCAAATGAGTATTTTGACCACATCATCCTCTTTATGCATGTTGTCTTACTCCAAGCTGTATAAGCTCGAAAGCCTACTACCAATTAAGCATATAAGGTGATGTGCATCTCTGTAATGAGAAGGGGTGTGGTCTAATGACATCAACACCCTATATCAGGTGTGCATAATTATTAGGCAACTTCCTTTCCTTTGGCAAAATGGGTCAAAAGAAGGACTTGACAGGCTCAGAAAAGTCAAAAATAGTGAGATATCTTGCAGAGGGATGCAGCACTCTTAAAATTGCAAAGCTTCTGAAGCGTGATCATCGAACAATCAAGCGTTTCATTCAAAATAGTCAACAGGGTCGCAAGAAGCGTGTGGAAAAACCAAGGCGCAAAATAACTGCCCATGGACTGAGAAAAGTCAAGCGTGCAGCTGCCAAGATGCCACTTGCCACCAGTTTGGCCATATTTCAGAGCTGCAACATCACTGGAGTGCCCAAAAGCACAAGGTGTGCAATACTCAGAGACATGGCCAAGGTAAGAAAGGCTGAAAGACGACCACCACTGAACAAGACACACAAGCTGAAACGTCAAGACTGGGCCAAGAAATATCTCATGACTGATTTTTCTAAGGTTTTATGGACTGATGAAATGAGAGTGAGTCTTGATGGGCCAGATGGATGGGCCCGTGGCTGGATTTGTAAAGGGCAGAGAGCTCCAGTCCGACTCAGACGCCAGCAAGGTGGAGGTGGAGTACTGGTTTGGGCTGGTATCATCAAAGATGAGCTTGTGGGGCCTTTTCGGGTTGAGGATTTAGTCAAGCTCAACTCCCAGTCCTACTGCCAGTTTCTGGAAGACACCTTCTTCGAGCAGTGGTACAGGAAGTCTGCATCCTTCAAGAAAAACATGATTTTCATGCAGGACAATGCTCCATCACACGCGTCCAAGTACTCCACAGCGTGGCTGGCAAGAAAGGGTATAAAAGAAGAAAATCTAATGACATGGCCTCCTTGTTCACCTGATCTGAACCCCATTGAGAACCTGTGGTCCATCATCAAATGTGAGATTTACAAGGAGGGAAAACAGTACACCTCTCTGAACAGTGTCTGGGAGGCTGTGGTTGCTGCTGCACGCAATGTTGATGGTGAACAGATCAAAACACTGACAGAATCCATGGATGGCAGGCTTTTGAGTGTCCTTGCAAAGAAAGGTGGCTATATTGGTCACTGATTTGTTTTTGTTTTGTTTTTGAATGTCAGAAATGTATATTTGTGAATGTTGAGATGTTATATTGGTTTCACTGGTAAAAATAAATAATTGAAATGGGTATATATTTGTTTTTTGTTAAGTTGCCTAATAATTATGCACAGTAATAGTCACCTGCACACACAGATATCCCCCTAAAATAGCTATAATTAAAAACAAACTAAAAACTACTTCCAAAACTATTCAGCTTTGATATTAATGAGTTTTTTGGGTTCATTGAGAACATGGTTGTTGTTCGATAATAAAATTAATCCTCAAAAATACAACTTGCCTAATAATTCTGCACTCCCTGTATGTACTTCCCTTTGTGGTGTTTTTAGTAATGTGGGTGCTAGAATGTTAGCCATTGACATTCACCTCCTAAAGGAACATCTGCACCCTTTGTCAACTGTCTCCACCAGAGCATCATCCACTGCCAAATGTCTGAAATGTTTCTCCACTATGTGGCAGATTTTATGATATTGTGTGCTGTAATCAGTTACAAAGAAAATTCATCCACTCTTGTTATTTGTTACTTCTGTTTTGTTCAACAATCTCTTTCTATTGACTAGTGCTACTTCATTCCTGGCCTTAGTGATATCTTGAGATTTATAACCTCTCGTCCTCAGACGGTTGGACAATTGATCTGCATGTGCTTCATATTGTTTTGCATTATTGCAATTCCTTTTCAATCTTGTAAATTGTCCCTTGGCGACTGACCTGAAGACCTGCTTTGGATGACTGCTCCTGGCGTGGAGAAGCGTATTACCTGTAATTGGTTTTCTGTAAACTTCAGTTTCAATCCCGGCATTGGGTATCCCCTTCAGGGTTAGGTTGAGAAAATTAATCCTCAATCTACTTAGTTCAAGAATGAACTCCAACCCAATGTCGTTATTGTTGAACCACCCCATGAAGCAGTGACGTGCAGTCATAGGAGGCAGGGGAGGCAGCGCCTCCCCTGTCCTATGTGGGTATTACACTTTTTTTTTAAATGTTAGAAGAAGTTTATTAAAAAAATTTTTTTTAAAAATTCTGTACCCCAAGGTAGCCCCCCAACAACCCACCACCCAAACACCCACTCCAACACACTGCCACATTTGAGCGATATTGATGATTGCACAGTGTGATCCATATTGTGCAATGGAGAGGCTGTGAGCCGTTCAGCTCCCCCTCCATTGCGCAATAGAGAAGGCTTACTACATTTTTGTATGAGCTGGAGCCAGCGCCACCAAGTGGTGCTTACGGCTCTTCGCAGCCCATACTGCTCACAAAGGAGGCTACTCTCTAAGTCGCCGCTGGATCCAATCAGCGGTCGTGCCAGATTCTGGGCAGGAAGAGAGCCGACAGCCTGAGCAAGTAACATCACGTATGAGCCTGCTGCCGGTGAGAAGTGGAGACTGAAAGTACAGAAAAGTCAGGCAGGAGCTGAAACTTTTTTTTGCCAGATACCGGTAAGTGCAAAATTACAAATTTATTTCAAACACATTCACATTCAGTAAAGGGGGGAGCTGCTGTTTAATATGGCCCGTGTTAGTTGCACTTCAGTGCACTGAACAGTGGTGTGGGTGGGTGAGGGGAGTGGGGAGGACTGAACTTGTTTGCTCCGTCTCTGTCCCCACGCTGCATTCCTTAAGAACCGTTAGCTGCTTTGCAGGCTTCAATAATGAGGTACGTGTGTGCTGTGTGGGGGGTGGTAAATCACACTACTGGTCTGGAATACTTTAGTATATAAAAGTGTCAGAGCAATGTTCGACTTCTACTGGTTTTTAGCTCTTTAGTTTTCCAATTCCAAATGTCATTTTCATGCCTCCTTTTTTTTTTCAGCCTGAGAAAAAAAAAAGGAGACATAAAAATTACATTTGGAATAATTGGAAAACAAAAGTGCTAAAGACCAGTAGGGCTAGTACACTGCACTGATGCTTTTATATACTCTTGCTCCTTTCTCTGATAACCCCTTCCTCCCTGTTTTTTTTTCCCTTTGACATTAATTTCCTATCCACGGGTCCTCTCAGCCTCAGACAGGGATTAAAGGCACATTGTAAATCTGTCTTTTTAAACAGGCTCATCCTCGGCTGGGCTAGGAAGGGAGGTCTGTCTGTTCAAGGTTTGTTTATTTTTACAGGTCGTCAAATAACCCCTCCTGTGTCAAACTGCAAAGTTTCTTTGCAGTCAGACTCAGGATGGAGGAGAGGATGAAACACTGGCAGCTGACCTCTGCTGTATAATATATTACTAGTATACTAGAACTATGCTTCATCCCTCCCCCATAGTGACCCTGCAGACCCACTGAACTTTTACTGAATCAAGTAAGTCTGTGCTGCACTGTGGAAGAAGGTATGAGTGTATGGCTCTCCAGGGAATTTATTTTGTGCACTCTGTCTCCCTTCTTTAAAATACACAAAACACATCTTTATTTGTCATCACAGGCCATATTATGTTTGTTGGGGGAGAACAGGGAAATACAGCAAGCAGGGCAGTCATTTGACTCATTCATGCAGTCATTGAGAAAAAAAAAAATTCTTGAAAAAACATGTTGATGTTTATAATAATGGCCATTGTAGTGTTCATCATATACATACTGTACATACACATTCTCACACACACATATCCATACACTCACTACACAAACATACATACACACTACACAAACATACATATTCATACACATATACACACTACACACACACACACTACACAAACATACATATTCATACACACATACACTCTACATATACACACTACACACACACACTACACAAACATACATATTCATACACACATACACTCTACATATACACACACACTACACAAACATAAATATTCATACACACATACACTCTACATATACACACTACACACACACACTACACAAACATAAATATTTATACACACATACACTCTACATATACACACTACACACACACTACACAAACATACATATTCATACACACATACACTCTACATATACACACTACACACACACTACACAAACATAAATATTTATACACACATACACTCTACATATACACACTACACACACTACACAAACATAAATATTCATACACACATACACTCTACATATACACACTACACACACACACTACACAAACATACATATTCATACACACATACACTCTACATATACACACTACACACACACACTACACAAACATAAATATTCATACACACATACACTCTACATATACACACTACACAAACATAAATATTCATACACACATTCACTCTACATATACACACTACACACACACACACACTACACAAACATAAATATTTATACACACATACACTCTACATATACACACTACACACACACACTACACAAACATAAATATTCATACACACATACACTCTACATATACACACTACACACACACTACACAAACATAAATATTCATACACACATTCACTCTACATATACACACTACACACACACACACACTACACAAACATAAATATTCATACACACATACACTCTACATATACACACTACATACACACACTACACAAACATACATATTCATACACACATACACTCTACATATACACACTACATACACACACTACACAAACATACATATTCATACACACATACACTCTACATATACACACTACACACACACGCACACTACACAAACATAGATATTCATACACACATACACTCTACATATACACACTACACACACACGCACACTACACAAACATACAGTACATATTCATACACACATACACTCTACATATACACACTACACAAACATAAATATTCATACACACATACACTCTACATATACACACTACACACACACACACTACACAAACATAAATATTCATACACACATACACTCTACATATACACACTACACACACACACTACACAAACATAAATATTCATACACACATACACTCTACATATACACACTACACACACACGCACACTACACAAACATAAATATTCATACACACATACACTCTACATATACACACTACACACACACGCACACTACACAAACATAAATATTCATACACACATACACTCTACATATACACACTACACACACACGCACACTACACAAACATACAGTACATATTCATACACACATACACTCTACATATACACACTACACACACACTACACAAACATAAATATTCATACACACTCTACATATACACACTACACACACACACTACACAAACATACATATTCATACACACATACACTCTACATATACACACTACACACACACTACACAAACATAAATATTCATACACACATACACTCTACATATACACACTACACACACATACTACACAAACATAAATATTCATACACACATACACTCTACATATACACACTACACACACACTACACAAACATAAATATTCATACACACATACACTCTACATATACACACTACACACACACACTACACAAACATAAATATTCATACACACATACACTCTACATATACACACTACACACACACTACACAAACATAAATATTCATACACACATACACTCTACATATACACACTACACACAAACACTACACAAACATACATATTCATACACACATACACTCTACATATACACACTACACACACACTACACAAACATAAATATTCATACACACATACACTCTACATATACACACTACACACACACACTACACAAACATAAATATTCATACACACATACACTCTACATATACACACTACACACACACTACACAAACATAAATATTCATACACACATACACTCTACATATACACACTACACACACACACTACACAAACATAAATATTCATACACACATACACTCTACATATACACACTACACACACACTACACAAACATAAATATTCATACACACATACACTCTACATATACACACTACACACACACACTACACAAACATAAATATTCATACACACATACACTCTACATATACACACTACACACACACACTACACAAACATAAATATTCATACACACATACACTCTACATATACACACTACACACACACTACACAAACATAAATATTCATACACACATACACTCTACATATACACACTACACACACACTACACAAACATAAATATTCATACACACATACACTCTACATATACACACTACACACACACACTACACAAACATAAATATTCATACACACATACACTCTACATATACACACTACACACACACACTACACAAACATAAATATTCATACACACATACACTCTACATATACACACTACACACACACTACACAAACATAAATATTCATACACACATACACTCTACATATACACACTACACACACACACTACACAAACATAAATATTCATACACACATACACTCTACATATACACACTACACACACACTACACAAACATAAATATTCATACACACATACACTCTACATATACACACTACACACACACACTAAACAAACATACATATTCATACACACATACACTCTACATATACACACTACACACACACTACACAAACATAAATATTCATACACACATACACTCTACATATACACACTACACAAACATAAATATTCATACACACATACACTCTACATATACACACTACACACACACACTACACAAACATAAATATTCATACACACATACACTCTACATATACACACTACACACACGCACACTACACAAACATACAGTACATATTCATACACACATACACTCTACATATACACACTACACACACACTACACAAACATAAATATTCATACACACATACACTCTACATATACACACTACACACACACACTACACAAACATAAATATTCATACACACATACACTCTACATATACACACTACACACACACACACTACACAAACATAAATATTCATACACACATACACTCTACATATACACACTACACAAACATAAATATTCATACACACATACACTCTACATATACACACTACACACACACACTACACAAACATAAATATTCATACACACATACACTCTACATATACACACTACACACACACACTACACAAACATAAATATTCATACACACATACACTCTACATATACACACTACACACACACACTACACAAACATAAATATTCATACACACATACACTCTACATATACACACTACACACACACACTACACAAACATAAATATTCATACACACATACACTCTACATATACACACTACACACACACACACACACACACAAACATAAATATTCATACACACATACACTCTACATATACACACTACACACACACACTACACAAACATAAATATTCATACACACATACACTCTACATATACACACTACACACACACACTACACAAACATAAATATTCATACACACATACACTCTACATATACACACTACACACACACTACACAAACATAAATATTCATACACACATACACTCTACATATACACACTACACACACACTAAACAAACATAAATATTCATACACACATACACTCTACATATACACACTACACACACACACTACACAAACATAAATATTCATACACACATACACTCTACATATACACACTACACACACACACTACACAAACATAAATATTCATACACACATACACTCTACATATACACACTACACACACACACTACACAAACATAAATATTCATACACACATACACTCTACATATACACACTACACACACACACTACACAAACATAAATATTCATACACACATACACTCTACATATACACACTACACACACACTACACAAACATAAATATTCATACACACATACACTCTACATATACACACTACACACACACACTACACAAACATAAATATTCATACACACATACACTCTACATATACACACTACACACACACACTACACAAACATAAATATTCATACACACATACACTCTACATATACACACTACACACACACACTACACAAACATAAATATTCATACACACATACACTCTACATATACACACTACACACACACACTACACAAACATAAATATTCATACACACATACACTCTACATATACACACTACACACACACTACACAAACATAAATATTCATACACACATACGCTCTACATATACACACTACACACACACACTACACAAACATAAATATTCATACACACATACACTCTACATATACACACTACACACACACACTACACAAACATAAATATTCATACACACATACACTCTACATATATACACTACACACACACACTACACAAACATAAATATTCATACACACATACACTCTACATATACACACTACACACACACACTACACAAACATAAATATTCATACACACATACACTCTACATATACACACTACACACACACTACACAAACATAAATATTCATACACACATACACTCTACATATACACACTACACACACACTACACAAACATAAATATTTATACACACATACACTCTACATATACACACTACACACACACACTACACAAACATAAATATTCATACACACATACACTCTACATATACACACTACACACACACGCACACTACACAAACATACAGTACATATTCATACACACATACACTCTACATATACACACTACACAAACATAAATATTCATACACACATTCACTCTACATATACACACTACACACACACACTACACAAACATAAATATTCATACACACATACACTCTACATATACACACTACACACACACACTACACAAACATAAATATTCATACACACATACACTCTACATATACACACTACACAAACATAAATATTCATACACACATACACTCTACATATACACACTACACACACACACGCACACTACACAAACGTAAATATTCATACACACATACACTCTACATATACACACTACACACACACACTACACAAACATAAATATTCATACACACATACACTCTACATATACACACTACACACACACACTACACAAACATAAATATTCATACACACATACACTCTACATATACACACACGCACACTACACAAACATACAGTACATATTCATACACACATACACTCTACATATACACACTACACACACACACACACTACACAAACATACAGTACATATTCATACACACATACACTCTACATATACACACTACACACACACTACACAAACATAAATATTCATACACACATACACTCTACATATACACACTACACACACACACTACACAAACATAAATATTCATACACACATACACTCTACATATACACACTACACACACACACTACACAAACATAAATATTCATACACACATACACTCTACATATACACACTACACACACACACTACACAAACATAAATATTCATACACGCATACACTCTACATATACACACTACACACACACACTACACAAACATAAATATTCATACACACATACACTCTACATATACACACTACACACACACACTACACAAACATAAATATTCATACACACATACACTCTACATATACACACTACACACACACACTACACAAACATAAATATTCATACACACATACACTCTACATATACACACTACACACACACACTACACAAACATAAATATTCATACACACATACACTCTACATATACACACTACACACACACTACACAAACATAAATATTCATACACACATACACTCTACATATACACACTACACACACACACTACACAAACATAAATATTCATACACACATACACTCTACATATACACACTTCACACACACACTACACAAACATAAATATTCATACACACATACACTCTACATATACACACTACACACACACTACACAAACATAAATATTCATACACACATACACTCTACATATACACACTACACACACACGACACAAACATAAATATTCATACACACATACACTCTACATATACACACTACACACACGCACACTACACAAACATACAGTACATATTCATACACACATACACTCTACATATACACACTACACACACACACACACTACACAAACATACAGTACATATTCATACACACACACTACACAATATATATATGTGTGTATGAGAAGCTGTGCAAACATATGTGCATTTATGTAAAAAAAGAGTGTGTGTGTTAGAAGATGTGCAAACAAATGTGCATTTTTGTAAGGAAAGAGCCATCATAGCAGTGCTTGCTGCTTTAGTGATTGTCCATTCTTTTGCCAACTTTTTGTGTCAATATATAGACCCCTACAAATATATATATATACACATGAACATATTTCTATGATATTTTATACTTCTTTCCAAGAATGTAGATATGTTTGTGCAGATTGATATTGTTATGTACACTACACAGACATTTTTAGATCACTCTAGTATATACAGTATGTTTGTACAAAAGCATCCATATAGAAGTCCTCCTTGTACTAGTAAGTCTGCAATGCACTGAAAATGTCTGCAGGATTTGATAGTGAATTGAATAAATAAATTAAGGCATTAAAGGTGAAGTAGAAAACAATTTGCAATTTTGGAAGCCTGTAAGTGGTTATGTAGATCTGAGATATTATCAGCTGTTTCAAGTTGTCAGAATCCTTTGTCTACACTATTTTGGTGAAAAATATTTGAGAGCTTCAATTATTACAAATAAATAACCCATCTCTTAAGCAAACTGCTTGCTGGGAACTTTCCAGACACAACATATTTTACACAAGGAAAAAGCTTATTTTTTTTTTAAAATGGCAGCAGACAACTTGCATGAATGTTCCAAATTGGAAGCTCAAATCTGCTGTCCTTTTACTTTCTATTTATTTGTCATTAATTACCAATCAGTACAGGCAAATTGTGGGTATTTCTGGGTAAATGTTTCTTTAAAAAAGACCACAAATTACAAATAAATAGAGGGTAAAAGGATTGTGTTCACTCAGCTGATAATACCTCATATCTATATAACCACTAAAGGCTTCCAAAAATGCAAATTGCTTTCTACTTCCCCTTTAATGCCTTAAATCCTTCAATTCACTGTCAAATCTTGCAGATATTTTCAGTGCACTGCAAACTTAACTGCAAGGACTTCCAAATATGCTTGGTATTGTACATAGACTAGAAATTAATTGTTTTAATTTATGTTGTGGAAATCATTCAGAAGATTAATTATATCTTAAATTGTACTCTTAGGACCATACTCTGTACAGATCTTTTCTTAACAGTCAAGCATTCTAAGAATCCATTATTCTTTATTTAGCTTTTATATGAAACTATTCACACAGCTATCTACATATCTACAGAGTTAAATAAGAAAATGTATGCAAATATTTTATATTAAAAACTGGAAACTGGAATGGATTCCACAACAAATAACCAGCAACAGGATATTTTTTTTTTTTTACTGATGTTGACATATGGACGCAAATAAAAATCTGTCCTCTACTTAGTCGATCATTTCAAGTTAGTACCAATGGGCAAAATATATAGAAAAATAACCATATTCTAACTATAGTTTTAATTTAGTTTGACTGAATCCACATTGATTATTCTGGATCAATAAGAGCTCTAGTTCCCATTAACTCTACAGACGCTGCCAAAGCCAGATCACAGGGACAGTTAACAAGACTAGGGACAGCTGCTGTGCTATCTGTAACTGGCATGTATATGAGTTAAGCATAGCATATAATATATGTATGATATAATATATATATATATATATATATATATATATATATATATATAATATATATATTTGGATCTTTATGTGTGTTTCTCGGGAGTATCAGCCAGTGCATTAGTGTTGACGATTTTCAAGATAGGAAATGGTCCTATGTATAGTTGTGTGAACTTACGAGAAGGTGTTCGTAACTTTAGGTGATGGGTAGAAAGCCAGACTTTATCTCCCACTTTGTATGGTGGAGCTGGTCCATGTCTAAGGTCATAATAGAACTTATGTCGTTTTTTGGGCTTCAATAATGTTGTCTTGTAGGGTTTTAAAAGTTTGTTTTATAGTATTTACAACATCATTAACCTTCGGACAGGAAGTCTGGAAATTGGGGATAAGGTGGAAACCTGGATTGAACCCATAATTTGCATAGAACGGAAAGATTTGAGTGGACTGGTTGAAGGTGTTGTTATAAGCGAGTTCCGCTGTACTTAGGAAATCGGCCCATTTATCCTGTTGTTGGGAGCAATATATCCTCAGATATTGTTCCAGTGACTGGTTGGTTCGTTCACATTGACCATTCGTCTGGGGATGGTATGAGGTGGTGAGTTTTCTATCAATGTTTAATGTCTGACATAGGGAAGTCCAAAATTCGGAGGTGAACTGAATACCTCTATCCGTGAGGATTGAAGATGGCAAACCATGTAACCTGATGACACTGTTCAATAACAATTCTGCTGTCTGGGAAGCTGTAGGAAGACTTGGTATGGGAAGGAAATGAGCCATTTTAGTGAATAAGTCTATAACAACAAGAATGGTTGTGTAAGAGGAGGATTTGGGTAGCTCCACAATAAAATCCATGGCTATCACCTTCCATGGGCGGATAGGTACTGGGAGAGGCATAAGTAAACCGTGTGGTTTTTGGCGATCCTTCTTGGATACAGTGCATGTAGAACAACCTTCAATATAGGTTTTAACAGTGTTAGACATGTTCGGCCACCAGAAAGATCTTCGAAGTAGGTTTATAGTGTTCTGTATATACCGGATGTCCACTTAAAATTGAATCATGTGTGAGACGGATAATAGTGTCTTGTATAATCGGAGGAACGTATAACAAACCCCCAAAGTAGTGAAGACCGTTCTCATGTTTCCTTAGGTTGTAGTTTGAGAGGGAAGGGTCTTGTTCTTGACTTTGTTTAATGGTTTGCAACAGATCGGTAGTGAGTGCAACAAAATCATCAGAAGGAATGACTGTTGTATGGGTTTTCATGAAATGAGGGCTTAAATCCTTCCTGGAAAGGGCATCTGCCTTACCATTTTTTGAACCGGGACGGTACCAATATGAGGTAGTGGAACCTGGAGAAGTACAAACTCCACCGGACTTGTCTGGCGGACAAGGTCCGGTTAGTTTGGAGGTATTGTAAATTTTTGTGATCCGTGTATATAAGAATAGGAACACTTGTACCCTCTAACAAGTGTCTCCAATGTTCCAAGGAGGATTTGATTGACAATAACTCCTTTTCCCCGATTGGATAATTCAATTCAGAGGGTGACAAAGAACGTGAGAAAAAAGCCATGGGGTGTATTGGTTCTTTTAGGGACTTTTGTTGGGATAGGATAGCCCCTTTGGCAGAATCAGAGGCATCAACCTCTAGTATATATTGAAGGTTTTGATCAGGGAAGTGTAGTATGGGTGCGGTAGTGAATGCCTTTTTAAGAAACTCAAAGTATTGTTGTGCTTGAGTAGACCAACTGAATTTGGTATTCTTCCCTGTAAGACTTGTTAGAGGTTTTCCAATGGAAGAAAAGTTCCTAATAAATTTTTGATAGAAGTTTGAAAAGCCTAAGAAACTTTGAAGATCCCTTTTATTGTTTGGTTGGGGCCAATTGGTAATAGTGGAGATCTTATTGTCTTCCATAAAAACCCCTTGTGGGGTAATTCTATATCCCAGAAAGGAAATCTCTTGAGTGTGGAATATGCACTTTTCTGGTTTGGCATAGAGTTGGTGATGTCTAAGACAAGAAGGACAGTTTGTACATGTTGTACATGATCATGTAGGTTATCAGAATAGATGAGTATGTCATCTAGGTAGATAATAACATATACATCTAAAATATCACAGAAAACTGAATTAGTGAAATTTGGAAAAGTTGCGGGGGCATTGCAGAGTCCGAATGGCATCACACAGTACTCATAGAGTCCGTACCTAGTGCGGAAGGCTGTGAGCTATTCGTCTCCACTTCTCATTCGAATAAGGTTATACGCACCCCTAAGATCCAGCTTAGTGTAAATAGTGGCTGTGGATAACCTTTCTATAAATTTGGGGATTAATGGAAGTGGAAAGCGATTTTTTACAGTGATTTTGTTCAGTTGCCTATAGTCTACAATTGGGCGAATAGAGTTGTCCTTGTTGCGGCCAAAAAATATAGCAGCTCCTGCTGGAGAATTGGAGAGTCTAATAAACCACTTTTTTTAGATTTTCATCTAAATATTCCTTTAAGTATTCTAATCCAGGTTGTGATAGAGGATACACATGACCAACAGTTATAGTAGAACCAGGAATTATTTCAATTGGACAATCAAATGGTCGGTGTGGAGGCAACAATTCTGCCTCTTTTTTATCAAATACATCTGCATATTGCAGGTATTCATTGGGGATGGATGGAACAGGTGAACTGTTAGGAACTACTTCCTGCAGCGCAGATATGGTAGGATAACAAAACTTTTTACAATGGTTGGAATCAAACCGTACGTTAAAATTACTACAATTTATACTGGGTTGATGAGTTTTTAACCAATTTAAGCCAAGTATTATTGGGAAAAAGGGAGAGAGAGTAACGTCAAAAACTATTTTTTCAGTATGACCTACTGTATGTGTGTGGTGACCAATATAGGTTGAGTTTGGTGTGTGATAGGACCATTTTAAACATGGTAACCATCAAATAAGTAAAGTACAAGAGGATTTTCCTTTTTAATTATAGGAATTTTAATTGCACAAACAATATTGGAATCTATAAAGTTTCCAGAGGCTCCGGAATCAATAATGGCCTTCAGCGTTATGACGACCCCCCTGTAGGGAAAGAGGAAGTTCACAGTAAGTATTAACACTGGTAACGGTAGAATCTTTGTAAGCTGGTTTATAAGGCTTACCTTTTTTATTCCTGGCCAAATTAGGACATTCTTTAACCTCATGGGTCTTGGATGCACAGTAGAGACAGAGGTTATTTGCCCTTCTTCTCATTTTGTCCTCAGGTTTGAGCAGTCCCCTGATGAAATTGATTTCCATGGCTTCGTCTGATACCTTTGGGGTTTGGAAAACTATTGGAACACTCCTTATAGTATTGGAATCCAGATGGAACCTTTCTTTCTTATGTTCCCTGAGTCAGCTGTCGATATTTATGGCAAGGGCCATTAGGGCATCCAGAGTCTCAGGAATATCCATTCTACAGAGTTCATCCTTGAGCCATTCGGATAACCCCAAGCGGAATTGATTCTGGAGTGAAATATTGTTCCACTGGGTATCCTTAGAGAGCCTTTTAAACTCTGCGATGTAATCCTCTACGGGCCTTTTTCCTTGTTTCAGGGCCCTCATTAGATTTTCAGAGGTGAGCTGTTTAAAGGGATCATCGTAGAGGAGTGCCATTGCCTGAAAAAATGTGTCTAAGGAATCTAAAATGGAATCATTCTGATCATAATAAGTGTTTGCCCAGGTTCTGGGTTCTGCTCTCAAAAAAGAAATAACAGTAAGAACCTTCTGTCTTTCTGTACCATAAGTTTTTGGTCTCATAGAAAATAGCAAGGTACATGCATTTCTAAAATCTCTGAAGGAATTCCTATCACCTGAGAATAATTCTGGAAGTGAAACTATAGGCTCTTGTACTGGGTCAGGGCAGACATGTTTAGTTGTTTAAGAATGTCTTGAAGGGTTTGGTTGTTTAAGAATGTCTTGAAGGGTTTGGTTCTCCACTTGTAGCTCTCTAAGTCCTTGAGTAAGATGATCCACTCTCTGTGAGAGGTTTACAACATGGTTGGAGAGTTCTGCTTGATCCATGTTTCTAGGGCTTGTTAATTTGTAATGGATTACTGGAAGCGAACCAAATATGCAGAACTTAGTGAATAATTAAACAGATTTGGTTATTTAACAACAGTGAAATGTAAGTGTAGCTATATTCCTCTGAACAGTTTCCAATTTCTTGATAGAAACTGTAAGAAAAAGTAGCAGTTAATATAACAACCTTAGGGGCCATTAACATAATGCTTTAAAGTTGTATATCCCCTAAAGAGTGTTTTGGTGATCACAGAATAGGGAATAATAAGCAGTACAATAAACTGAGGCTACTAAGTGAGAGATCAGCTGAAATATGGAACTTCAAATAATAGAGAACGTAAAGATAAGTGGCAGACAAAATAAGAGCGGAATGGATATGGAAGAAGCTGTATATACATGAACAAAATGAAAGCCAAGTGGTCAGCTTAATTAAACAGTCCAAGATGAATGGTAAGAGTTGGTTAAGTGTATGCATACAATAAGGTGCAGGAACGATCATACCTGTATGTGGTTTGACCTCGAAGGACGCTGATAATCTGAAAGATCGAGTCAGCTGATCCAGAGGGAAGCAGGAAGTTGCGTAGTCCGGAATACACAAATGCGAGTTGCGCCCGTAGTGGATTGCTATGGAGATGAGAGCAGGTGAAGTGTAGGTCTCTATCGATAGCGGAGGCTTGAAAGATCAATGATGAAATAGCCAAGTAGGCAGGATCAAAAATTAACAAGTAACTTGGGTAAGTAGAGAGGAGCTTATAAAGGGGTAAAAGACCAGCCCTTCTTAAAGGCACAGATAGATGAGAGAGGATATAACACCATTGATGCTTTCCCCTATATTCCTCTATCCCCCTCGACAAGGGTATTCTGGCTATCAGTTTTTTTCCTACAACATTTCATACAATATACCAAAGAGTTTCAGGAGTATATCCTGAGGATTACACTCTTTTTGCTGAACCACAACTTTTTTAAGCTTGAGGGGAATTTCTATCTTTAAAGGTGTGGTACAGCGATGGGAGCGAAATTTGCTCCATCGTATGCCAATCTGTATCTTGGATGGTGGGAGATGGAACAAATCTTTGGAAATAGAAATCCCTACAGGTCTCATATAGGAATGTACAAGCGTTTTATTGATGACCTACTTCTTATATGGGCGGGTTCGGTGGATCATATTGAACCTTTTTTTTTTTTTTATACTTATTTCTTTATTGAAAATTTTTCAACATACAATTATTAGACATTATATGCTCTTTCCATATTTACTTTACAGCAAAAGGTTCAGATTGACTCTCTCAGTTTACATAGTAACATGGAAATAGGCTAAAAATTACATGCACTTATGGATCGTCCAAAAACAATTAGGATCAATAAAAAGTAAACAAAAACGGAATAACCTAAAAAATTAAAAATTAAAAAATTAAGCAGAAAACATTACATCATTGGCACTTAAACTATTGTGTCATACTCAGCAGATTATTTCCATTTGACACATCCACTGACTAATGTAACTTAGTTCAGTCTCATCACTAAGCTAAACCAAAAGAATCTGAACATATAACCTATAGATGTCAACATATTCCATTATTTCTGCGTGATAAGTCCTCTATATGAGTCCCAGAAGAATAACATATCATTATATAGCTGCATTCTATTACTTCTAAGAAAATAGTACCTTTCTAGGTTAATTAAATTGTTGACTTTATCTCTCCAAGAGTCTAAAGAAGGGGCTATATTAGATTTCCAGTGAGAGGCTATCAGCATTTTTGCTGCATTAAACATTATCTGTGTTAGGTTTCTTTTTATTACACATTTTATTTCATCATATGAGTTAAATAGACAAACCCTAGGTGACAGTGATAGACTGCTGGTGGTTGCTAAATTGATCTCCTTCACCACTCGATTCCAAAAATCTTGTATTATGTGACAAGACCACCAAATGTGTCCCAAATCTCCCACCTCACCTTTGCATCTCCAACATTTATTAGAGGCTTTTGGGAACATGTGTTTAAGCCTGTGTGGGGTAAGATACCATCTCAGCATGATTTTGTAATTAGTTTCCAAGCCTTGGGTAGAGTGTGCCGAATGGGCTGTTCTTTGGAAAATATCTATCCACTCTTTGTCGTTAAACTGTAAGTTTAATTCCCTTTCCCAATTTTTGGTAAAATTATGCGGCTTTGGGGTAGTTGTTTTCAGTAGCATTTTATATAGTTGTGATGTTAGCCCTCTTAGCGGAAGACCAGTATGGCACATGTTTTCAAACATAGTTAGGGGTCTAAGAAAGTTGTGTCTTTCTCTGTGTGTGTTAATATAATGATTAACCTGGTGATAACTTAGCCAGGATGTGAAAAGGCCCCTGCCCACTTGTTCTATTTCGGGCTTAGGTTTTACTTTATTCAAGTGAGTCACTAAAACTATAGGCACTAATCTATTGCTGGTTTTATCAGAGTCTAGTATAAAAGATTTGTTGATTGGGAGATCTGGGTTTGATTGAATGGGGGTTAAGGGGGAGAATCCGCTGGATATCTCTTTGTTTTTAGAGCATATTGATCTCCAGTCTGAGAATGTGTTGTTGATAGTCTGTAATGGATCCCCATGTGTGAAATAGGGTATGTTAGGAGTCCAACTTGCACCCCCAAGTTGCTGACTTCCCGAAACATCGTGCTCAATCTGTATCCAGTGTTTAAAATTTACCTCGCTAAATCTACACCACTCTATTATCTTATGTAAAGAGATTGCTTTCTTGTATAGTATAAGATTTGGGACACCCAAGCCCCCCAGATCTTTAGATGCATACATGGTTGATCTGCTAATTCTGGAAGGCTTGTTCCCCCATATATATCGATTAATTATTTTTTGTAGTTTATGAATATAAGTCTCTGTGTGGGGAAATGGTCTGTAGGAAGTATAATATCTTTGGCAGAATTATCATTTTAGTGGAGTGGATCCTGCCTACCCATGACGTATGCTTAGCCTTCCATGAGGACGTTAACCTATTAATGTCTGCTGTAAGTTTTGAGAAATTTGTTGTGCGTGTAATTTCATTTTTGGGAGTGATACTAATTCCTAAGTATTTGATTGAACCCGATTGGATGTTGAATTTACTGCTTTCCTTAATTTTATTTAATTCACTAAGGGGAATATTAATGGGGAGAATATCCGATTTGGACATGTTAACCGAAAAATTTGAAACCTTCCCGTATTCCTTTAGGATTTTTTGGACTTTTAAAATAGACTCCTGAGGGGATGTTAGTGACATAAGGATGTCATCTGCGAACATGGACAATTGATATGTTTTGTTTTTAATCGTTATTCCTTTGATGGAAGAGCTATGTCTAATCTTGGATGCCAAAATTTCCAGGGATAGAACAAATAAAAGGGGGGACAAAGGGCAGCCCTGCCTCGTTCCATTTCTGATTTCAAACTGCTCTGATAAGGTACCATTTATGCGAATTTGTGCCGAGGGGAACGTATACAAAGCCATAACCTGTTTTATAAATAAGGGTGGAAAATTAAATTTATATAAGACTGATTCCAGGAACGACCAATCCAGCCTATCAAAAGCTTTTTCTGCATCTGTGGATAACAGAATTGTCGGGATATTATTTTTATTTACATATTCTATTAGGTCTAGTATTTTTATGGTGTTGTCTCTTGCTTCCCTCTTCGGCACGAATCCCACTTGGTCAGGGGAGATCAATTTGGGAAGGAATCTGTTCAATCTGGTGGCCAATATTTTGGCGTATATTTTTAAGTCTAGATTCAGAAGGGAAATGGGTCTATAATTAGCAGGTTGATCACTTTTTTTCCCTGGTTTGGGTAATATAGTGATGAAAGCCTGTAGCATTTCATCTGGGAATAACCCCCTTTCCTCAACTTCATGAAACATATTCAACATATGTGGTAGTAGCTCCTTTTGGTGTAATTTATAATATAGGCCTGAGAACCCATCTGGGCCAGGGGCTTTATCTATTTTAATTGTTTTGATTGCTTCTAGTATCTCCTGTGTCTGGATAGGAGAATTCAATGAATCCCCCTCATCCTCTGATAGTGAGGTTGTGTGGATTCCGTCCAGGTACGTAACACATTGCGGAGAGTGTTGTTCTTGCGTTCTATTTGGGAATAAATTGTAAAGGGAATGAAAATAATTTTTAAAGGTATCAGCAATTTGTTTGGTGTCTTCTACTGTATTACCTTCTGGTTGTTTTATTGAGTGAATATATGTTTTAGCTTGTTTGGTCTTTAGAGACATTGCCAGAAGCCTACCTGGTTTGTTGGCCTCTGCGTAGAATTTCTGTTTTAGTTTAAGGGCTATAGTTTGTGCTTTAATGTGTAAATGCGTTGTCATTTTATCCCTATAAAAATAAAGTTGCTCTTGTATGTTTTTGTCTTGTGGGTGTAATTTATGTAAGTAGTCTAATTGTGATATTTCTGTGGAAATGTGAGTGTATTCTTCCCTCAGGCGTTTGTTTCTATGTGCCGCGGCTTTAATCAGTACTCCCCGGATATAGCTCTTATGGGCTTCCCATACTGTGGAAGAGGATATTCCGTCTTGTGTGTTAAGTGTGAAATATTCTCTGAGCTCTGTTTCTACTAATTTATTGATCTCGGGATGTAAAAGAAGTGAAGAATCTAGCCTCCAGCTAAATTCCCTGATAGGAGCTGATGGCCACTTAATATTGCATTTCACCATGGAATGGTCTGACCATGCTGTATGTAAGATGGACACGTTTTCTACCAGAGATAATGTGATGTGGTCAACCATTATGTAATCTATTCTGGAGTATGTTTTATTTGGAGCCGAGAAGAAGGTATAATCTCTTTTATGTGGGTTGTGTATTCTCCATGGGTCATGTAGACATAATGTCCTAGTGAAGTTACACAACGCTTTGAGGTTTTTTTTGGGTACCTGTATATTACTGTTCGAACTATCCAATTTGGGAAACAGTGGGATATTAAAATCTCCTAGTACCAATAGCTGCCCTACTTGAATATCTCTAATTAAAGGGGTGATGGACTTGAGGAATGTTGCTTGGCCTTGGTTTGGGGCATATATATTTACTATTGTGGAAGGCTTGTTGAATAACATTCCACTTACAGCTATGAACCTACCTTCTTTATCTTTAATTTGATTTATCAGAGTAAAAGGGACCGACTTGTGTATAAAAATACTAACACCGTTTATTTTTTTCTTCGGGTGTGCGCTATGGAAATGTTGGGTGTAATTTTTATGAAAATATCTTGGGATACTACCCCTTTTAAAATGTGTTTCCTGCAATCCCAATATGTCGCCCTGTTTTTTTAAAAGGTCTTGGATTGCTAGAGATCTTTTTTGGGGACTGTTGAATCCCTTTACATTCTGTGATATTAACCGTATCACAGGTTCTTCTTTCATGTCTTGTGTTTTACCTGTTCTTGTTTAGAGCTGAACCCTATTTCTATTGACATAACATTTCCTGCTAAAACAAAATAACAACATAACTTAACAAAACCATTTTTAACATTGTGAACTAATTCTAACCTGTAATTGGTTACAGGGGGGTATATAACCAAAAAGAATTCCATATGGAACTCTATCAGCCCAATACATAGCTGTTAAAGACTGCAGTACTCAGGCAATAATTAGTTTACATACGTATTAAGTTCATAAACCAAATGTCCATGGAAACCTGAAAAGAGAAAAGACATAAACATTCAAAACAGCTTAATAAAAAAAAAAAAAACAATAACTTGAGTTTTGACTCTCAGAAAGGATACATATATGGGCCATTATAGGCCAGTCGTGTGTATTATCTGTTGATCATTTAGTGTCATTGCTGGATGCTGGATTTATTTTTCCTCTGTACTCTTTGCCAGTCAGAGCTTCTGTGACGGGTTAGTGTCTCTTTACTTGCCGGCAGATCTTGTTCTGTGGGTTTTCCAGCATCTAGTTTTACTGGAGGAATCTCTAGTTTACGACAGCAGTCCATCATTTCCGACGGGGTTGTGCATGTTGCTCTTCTGTTGTTCCAAGTGACAACTAGTTGGAAAGGATAGCTCCATCTGTATTTGATGTTCATAGACCTCAAATGTGAGGTTAATGGGGATAACTCTTTACGCCTCTGAAGTGTCCTAGTAGATAGGTCAGCATATAATTGCAGATTCTTATCTTCAAAGCGAATAGGCTGCTTCTCTCTAGCGTTTTTCATTATTTGTTCTTTCACGGCATATTTAGTTATTTTAACAATAGTGTCTCTAGGTGGGGCTCCTTCTTGTGGAACCGGTCTAAGAGCTCTGTGTGCTCTGTCTATTTCCACTGGCGATGAATCCTCTTGATTGGTTAGATTGGCAAACAGGGCTTGTAGATATTTAGGTAGATCTGTGGTTTGAACTGCTTCAGGAATACCTCTAATTCTTATATTATGTCTCCTGGACCTGTTCTCCAGGTCCTCTATTTTGTCTTCCATTTGTTGAATAGTGGTATCTTGCTGTTCCATCTTTGTGCTTATATCACTCTTAAAGGTGTTGAATGCACTGCAGTCCTCCTCTAATTTCTCTACCCTGTTGCCGATATCTGAAATGTCCTTTTTTAAGTCAGAGATTTCATCTTTGATACACTGTTTTACTTGCACTAGTAAAGATGCAAAATCTTTTTTGGAAGGTAGTGAGGTTAATAGTGATTTGGGAACACATATGGTGTCCTGGTCTGCTTCTGATTCAGATTCTGAGTTTGACGACTCCTGTGTCTGTTTAGGAGATGCAGATGGGGATATATCTGTGATCTGTGTATTAACAGTTTTAAAGAAATGATCCACTGAAGGTGTAGACGAACCTCTAGCAGTGTCCTTTTTTCCCTTCTCTTTCTGCGACATTTTCCTGGGTGACATGATCCTTAATGGTGTGATGTCAGGCCTGTGGCAGTTAAGCAAGCCGTGGGTATGTAGGAGTTGTCTGCGTCTAGTCTAAGGCACTTCTGCAAAATGGCTATACCCAGCGGTTGTTTTTTACTTTGAGAGAGAGCCTAAAACTGATTAAATCAAAAGCATATCACTCTCCATGTATTATATAGTCTCCTGCATTGTACAAGTATGTGAGAAATATTAACCGCACTGTGAAAGAAAGAGGAAGCTCGTGATGACCTTCTGTGCTTATATTATGGAGTTAGTTTTTCGCTAACGGTGATTTGTCCCTTGTGTTTCATATTTCTAAAATGTGTTCAGCTGTATACATACATCCTTCCATGAGCTTCTTATCCATATGTTTCTGTCTGCTTACACTGTCTGTTAGCCTCTGTTGAAAGCCTAACTGAGGGAGGTGCTGTGTCAAGATGGCGACCGCCACGTGTGCGGTGTAATCAGGGCTATGAAAAGCAGCTTTATATGATTTTTCAGGTAACCACGTTGATTAATTACCTTAGTTAGTGTCCCAACATTTCTCCCTCAGTTTCAACCTTCCATCTGTCACCTGTTTGATGGGTTTCCAGTGCCGCATTAGCCTCCGTGAAAGCTGTTTTCTCACAGCATGTTGCGCCGTGCGGTATTGTGATGGAGTATACGATATTCCGTCTCTCTCCTGTCTTCCGATGTGATCTTTGCCTCCTATATAGTTGCAGGTTTATGCCCGAACCTTCCAATTTTGATTTTTATTGCTTAATTTAGATATGCATTGGGCCGATGTACCGGAGCTCACCTAATGTGCGGCCATCTCCTGTGAGTGCCGGCTCCGCCCCTCCATATTGAACCTTTTATACACTATCTGAACAATAATGATATGGGTCTTTGTTTTACCTATGAGTTTAATCAAACCCAGATTGACTTTCTTTATCTCACATTTGTTGGTGAGGTAAATGGTAAGGTAATATCCAAGGTGTATCTAAAACCCATATCAGGGAATACTCTGTTACATGCCTCAAGTTGTCATCCTAGGTATGTGACATATGTGGCAAAGGTTCAATTCACCCGAATTAGATGCAATTGTAGTGAACCAATGGATTTGACTAAAGAGTCAGATGAATTAGAACTAGACTTGCAGCAAGGCAATATCCCAAAAAGAGATGTACTGCGAACCTAACGCAGTGTACAGTCTAAGAATAGGGACCAATTATTGCAAGATGGGCCAACCAAAGAAAATGATACAGGCTTCAAGGGAGTACATTTTGTGACTGGATATAGTGCCCAATATAAGCAGATTTGTAGTATCATTAGGAAACACTTTCCACTTTTGGCAGCAGACGATGGCCTAACGGATGTGGTAAACAATGGCATTAGATGTTCATACAAAAAATGTCGGACCCTGCAGTCTATTCTTTCCCCTACTCAGCTAAGACCAGAAACTGTACCAACTAGCTCCTGGCTTAGACATGTGGGTATGTTTAGATGTGGCAAAAAGAGAAAAAAACTGAGCAGTATCCAAAAGTATATAAACTTAGCACTTATTCACCCATAATGGTATTAAAAGGTCCATAGTTACACCACCATATAAAATACTAAATAGTTCAGAAAACAGCTGTATAGATAAGCATACGCGTTTCAGCAGAAGCAGTATTTATAGCTTATTGAGTGTCTAATCTGGCAAAATTATAATAATCTATTAAGTTAGGTGCCCCAATGCCTCCCAATTTCTTGTGTCTATTTAAGATTGATTTCGCTATTCTGTTCGTTTTATTGCCTCTAATGAATATTTGAATCTCTTTTTGTAATATCTCTAAATCTGTTTTCATTATTTTAATGGGCAGGGTTCTAAATAAGTATAATATCCTTGGTAAGGCATTCATTTTTACCACCGCCACTCTACCCAACCACGAGAAATTAAAACTTTTCCATTTCAACAGGTCTTTTTTAATTTGTTTAAATAGTGGGGTGTAGTTTACTCTGTATAGCTGCGAGGGGCAATTCGGAAGGTGAATTCCAAGATAGATCCATTTAAAGTTAAAACTTGACTCTAATAGTATCTTAGTCTGACTGGGGATCGCAATGGGGAGGGCTTCGCACTTTTCTGCATTGATTTTGAAACCCGAGATGGCAGTAAAGGTTGTTAGGGTTTGGTATAGATTAGGGAGTGATATCAGTGGGTTCGTTAAAGTCAATAGTATATCGTCCGTGAAAAGGGCTAATTTATATTCCGCTTTATTTATCTTGACTCCTGTTATATCTACCTGCGACCGAATTTTGGCAGCTAGTGGCTCTATGCAAAGGGCGAAGAGTAACGGGGACAGGGGGCACCCCTGTCTGGTCCCATTACGAATTGGGAAGGGTTGAGATTTATATCCTGCCGATGATACTTGTGCTCCTGGAAAAGAATAAATAGCCTTCAGTGCTTTAATGATTGCTCCCTCAAATCCCATCTTATGTAAAACCTGGAACATATAGTCCCAATCAATTCGATCAAACGCCTTCTCCGCATCCAATGATAGGAGCAGAGAAGGCGTTCGTGTCTCTTTCAGGATGTAAATCAAATTGGTAACTCTGCGTATATTATCTGGGGCTTCCCTGCCTTTAATAAAACCCACTTGATCTGGATGGACCAAGTGGGGCAAAATATGTTTAAGTCTGTTTGCTATTATCTTTGTGAAGATTTTAAGATCTTGGTTGATAAGGGATATTGCGCAATAATTTTGGCATTTTTTATGGTCCCTTCCAGGCTTTGGAATTACTATTAGTTTGGCGGCTAGCAATTCAGATGGAATCTCCCCTCCAGCCATAACATGATTGCAAAATTTGACAAGGTGCGGGATTAATACTGTTTTGAAGAGCTTATAGTATTCGCCGGGAAAACCATCCGGACCCGCAGCTTTTCCCGGTTTGAGATTTTTGATTGCCCCTATCACTTCTATGGTGGATATAGGTGCATTTAGTGTTTCCCTTTGCTTGCTAGAGTTTGCTCGCTAAGTTGTGAGTAAAGAACATTGATGTAAGTGTGTCTGTCTCTGTGGTATGTAGGACCTTTCTCCCGTCATATAGTTCGCCATAAAACGTTGCAAAAGTGTCTACTATTTCCTGCGGGTGTGAGGTCACTTTGTTGTTTGGTGTCTCAATAAGGGGGATCACTGAGGTTCTATATCTTTCCCTAATTTTGTATGCCATATATCTGTCTGGTTTGTTTGCGAATATAAAATATTGTGCCTGGAGTTTCTGGATGGCTCTAGTAGCTTGTGATTGAAGGAGTGTGGCTAACGCAGTTTTTTTAGATTGGAGGGTCTGGTAGACAGCTTTTGCTTTAGTGAATTTGTGTCTCCTTTCTAGTTCTTCGATCTCTGTGTGTAATTGTTTTAGGTTTTGTCTGTACTTTCAGATCTGTAATGTTTTTTCCTTGATTAATATCCCCCTTAAAACCGCTTTATGAGCCACCCATGTGATCCCTGGATTAGATGCAGTGTCCGTGTTTATGTGCCAATACTCTGTTAGTAATTTAAGTATATTGTCCTGTGTTTGGGGGTTTCTAATATATGTTTTGTCAAAAGTCCACGTTTTACTCCTACTTGGGTCGCACAGTCCTTCTACCTGTAAGGTAATGATCGAATGGTCAGACCATGCGCATGCATGGATCTGAGAGCTGTTTAGTAAAGGCTGTAGTATCTGGCTAACAAATATATAATCTAATCTAATGTAAGACTTGTGTGCTGCCGAGTAGAATGTGGTGTCGTTGGTTAGGCCATATAATGTAGTCCATGTCTCTATCAGGGAATGAGGTAACAGACTTTCCTTAATTGATTTAACGATGCGGTTATGTCTAGTTTGTTTATTAGTTAGAAGTTAAGTGTCGGTTGGACTTATAGACCTCATGGTGATATTGAAATCCCCTGCTAAGAATATTTTGGTATGGGACCACTGTGTGAGCAGGTGTGAGATGTGTTGAAAAAAGCTATGTTGATTCTTGTTTGGTGCATAGATATTGCACAGTGTGATTTCTGAGTCAGATATTCGCCCTTTTACTATAGTATATCTCCCTTCAGTGTCTGTAATTGTATCTTCTTGTATGAAATTAAGTGAGGAGTGTATGAGAATGGATGTGCCCCTTTTTTTAGATGTTGCTGTCGAATGGTAGTGGGTGTTCAAATATTTTGCCCAATATTTTGGGATGTTATCCTTAAGCAAATGGGTTTCCTGAAGAAATAGGATGTTAGCATGCAGGGAGGTGTATTGTGACATCGCCATTCTCCTTTTTACGTCTGTGTTTAAGCCCCTAACATTGTGGGACAATATCCTTATGTTAGGAGTCATGTTGATGTGCCTATGTTAACGTGGTGCAAAATGAATTTTGTTACCTGTGGGTCTCTAAGTTGGATCCCTAGTCGTGTAGATTGTGAGTACTCTGGGTTTTTATTGGCGGTCTGTACTATGTCGTCACTGGGAAGGGGGAGGAGGCTGGAAATAAAACAGATACTCTAAAATCCTCAACATAGGATTTCTAAAAAATAACTTGTAACTTATCATAAAAAGAGACGAAAAAAGAACAAGCAAATATAGTGCTCTGGGGGGGCCATATCCCCACAACATCATGTAACTTTTGTATTTACATCTCAGTTTGGAGTCACTGGGAGTCAGTAAGCTGAGAAGATGTTTGCAATAGACTGGAAATCAGAAAGGCTTGTCTTCCGCTGTTTTGAGAGGAATCTGGAGATATCTCAATCCACTTTTCTTCCAGCTATTCCCAGATGTCGCTCAAACTTTAAAGAGTGTGTAATACATAGAATTACAGTCCTAAGTTGTTTGTAGGATGTTCTAGGAGATTCTCCCTCTTGTTTCTTTGTTTCTTGTGGTTGATTGTCTGCCACTTAGAAGCATCTGGATGTCTGTCTGGGTCTTTGTTCTTCGCTGGGATGGCTATCGTATTTGGAATGGTGGGTGCTTCCAAATCCAAGATCTTACAAATCTCTGGTATGTCTTCTGGCTCCTTAAGTGTAATTGTCTTAGAATCTTTTGTAATAAATAAGGCAAATGGGAACCCCCATCTATACGAGATCTGATGTTTCCTGAGTAGGCTGGTGAGGGGACGTAGGGCTCCCCTTCTCTGCAGGGCCTTGATGCTGAGGTCTTGAAAAAACTGAATCACATTGCCTTGGTATTTATATGTTGGTTGTTTTCTTGCCGCCTGCAAAATTTTATCTTTGTCTGGAAAGAAAGTTAATTTGGTTATAATGTCTCTTGGGGGTTGGTCCCGCTTAGGTTTAGGTTTTAGCGCTCTATGCGCTCTTTCTATATGGAAAGTGTAATCGGGCGGAGAGTTTGTAATCTGGGTAAACAGTTGGGTGAGATAGGCTAGTATCTCTGACTGAGCTACTTCTTCTGGGACTCCTTTGAGGCGAATATTATTCCTCCGGCTCCTGTTCTCTAAATCTTCCATTTTATCTTGGAGTTCTTCTAGTGTTTGTTGTTGTGTGGACATTGTTTGAGACATTTCATCCACTTGGTCCACCATGGAGTCTTTTTGATCTTCTAAAGCCTCTATCCTATTGCCCATCTCCATTAAATCTGATTTGATTTCAGAGAGGCTATTGGTCACCGACGAATGTATGGAGTCAATTTTTTCCCACAATTTTTCGAAATTGTCTGCAATATCCTTTCTGGATACTAAGGCCTAGATTTAGAGTTTGGCGGTAGCCGTGAAAACCAGCGTTAGAGGCTCCTAACGCTGGTTTTAGGCTACCGCCGGTTTTTGGAGTCAGTCAGGAAAGGGTCTAACGCTCACTTTTCAGCCGCGACTTTTCCATACCGCAGATCCCCTTACGTCAATTGCGTATCCTATCTTTTCAATGGGATCTTTCTAACTCCGGTATTTAGAGTCGTGAATGAACTGAGCGTTAGAAATCTAACGACAAAACTCCAGCCGCAGAAAAAAGTCAGTAGTTAAGAGCTTTCTGGGCTAACGCCGGTTCATAAAGCTCTTAACTACTGTGCTCTAAAGTACACTAACACCCATAAACTACCTATGTACCCCTAAACCGAGGTCCCCCCACATCGCCGCCACTCAATTAAAAATTTTTAACCCCTAATCTGCCGACCGCCACCTACGTTATCCTTATGTACCCCTAATCTGCTGCCCCTAACACCGCCGACCCCTATATTATATTTATTATCCCCTAACCTGCCCCCGTCAATGTCGCCTCCACCTGCCTACACTTATTAACCCCTAATCTGCCGACCGCAAAGAGCCGCCACCTATGTTATCCTTATGTACCCCTAATCTGCTGCCCCTAACACTGCCGACCCCTATATTATATTTATTAACCCCTAATCTGCCCCCCTCAACGTCGCCTCCACCTGCCTACACTTATTAACCCCTAATCTGCCGACTGGAGCTCACCGCTATTCTAATAAATGTATTAACCCCTAAAGCTAAGTCTAACCCTAACACTAACACCCCCCTAAATTAAATATAATTTAAATCTAACGAAATAAATTAACTCTTATTAAATAAATTATTCCTATTTAAAGCTAAATACTTACCTGTAAAATAAATCCTAATATAGCTACAATATAAATTATAATTATATTATAGCTATTTTAGGATTTATATTTATTTTACAGGTAACTTTGTATTTATTTTAACCAGGTACAATAGCTATTAAATAGTTAAGAACTATTTAATAGCTAAAATAGTTAAAATAATTACAAAATTACCTGTAAAATAAATCCTAACCTAAGTTACAATTAAACCTAACACTACACTATCAATAAATAAATTAAATAAAATACCTACAATTATCTACAATTAAACCTAACACTACACTATCAATAAATAAATTAAATACAATTCCTACAAATAAATACAATTAAATAAACTAACTAAAGTACAAAAAATAAAAAAGAACTAAGTTACAAAAAATAAAAAAATATTTACAAACATTAGAAAAAAATTACAACAATTTTAAACTAATTACACCTACTCTAAGCCCCCTAATTAAATAACAAAGACCCCCAAAATAAAAAAATGCCCTACCCTATTCTAAATTACAAAAGTTCAAAGCTCTTTTACCTTACCAGCCCTGAACAGGGCCCTTTGCGGGGCATGCCCCAAAGAATTCAGCTCTTTTGCCTGTAAAAAAACACATACAATACCCCCCCCCAACATTACAACCCACCACCCACATACCCCTAATCTAACCCAAACCCCCCTTAAATAAACCTAACACTAAGCCCCCTGAAGATCTCCCTACCTTGTCTTCACCTCACCGGGTATCACACCGATCGGTCCTGGCTCCAAAATCTTCATCCAACCCAAGCGGGGGCTAGACATCCATCATCCGACGGCTGAAGAGGTCCAGAAGAGGCTCCAAAATCTTCATCCTATCCGGGAAGAAGAGGCGATCCAGACCGGCAACCATCTTGATCCAAGCGGCATCTTCTATCTTCATCCGATGAGGACCGGCTCCATCGTGAAGACCTCCAGCACAGATCAATCTTCTTCCGACGACGTCCAACTGAAGAATGACGGTTCCTTTAAGGGACGTCATCCAAGATGGCGTCCCTCGAATTCTGATTGGCTGATTGGATTCTATCAGCCAATCGGAATTAAGGTAGGAATATTCTGATTGGCTGATGGAATCAGCCAATCAGAATCAAGTTCAATCCGATTGGCTGATCCGATCAGCCAATCAGATTGAGCTTGCATTCTATTGGCTGATCGGAACAGCCAATAGAATGCAAGCTCAATCTGATTGGCTGATTCCATCAGCCAATCAGAATTTTCCTACCTTAATTCCGATTGGCTGATAGAATCCTATCAGCCAATCGGAATTCGAGGGACGCCATCTTGGATGACGTCCCTTAAAGGAACCGTCATTCGTCGGGAAGTCGTCGGTGAAGATGGATGTTCCGCGTCGGCGGGATGAACACGGATCCTGAAGAAAGAAGATTGAAGATGCCGTTGATAGAAGACTTCAGCCGGATCATGGACCTCTTCAGCTCCCGCTTGGATGAAGACTTCAGCTGGATCATGGACCTCTTCAGCTCCCGCTTGGATGAAGACTTCAGCCGGATCATGGACCTCTTCAGCCCCCCGCTTGGACTTGGATCACGACATCGGAGGAGCTCTTCTGGATCAATCGGTGAACCTGGTATGGTGAAGATAAGGTAGGAAGATCTTCAGGGGCTTAGTGTTAGATTTATTTAAGGGGGGTTTGGGTTAGATTAGGGGTATGTGGGTGGTGGGTTGTAATGTTGGGGGGGTATTGTATGTGTTTTTTTTACAGGCAAAAGAGCTGAATTCTTTGGGGCATGCCCACAAAGGGCCCTGTTCAGGGCTGGTAAGGTAAAAGAGCTTTGAACTTTTGTAATTTAGAATAGGGTAGGGCATTTTTTTTATTTTGGGGGTCTTTGTTATTTTATTAGGGGGCTAAGAGTAGGTGTAATTAGTTTAAAATTGTTGTAATTTTTTTCTAATGTTTGTAAATATTTTTTTATTTTTTGTAACTTAGTTCTTTTTTATTTTTTGTATTTTAGTTAGTTTATTTAATTGTATTTATTTGTAGGAATTGTATTTAATTTATTTATTGATAGTGTAGTGTTAGGTTTAATTGTAGATAATTGTAGGTATTTTATTTAATTAATTTATTGATAGTGTAGTGTTAGGTTTAATTGTAATTTAGGTTAGGATTTATTTTACAGGTAATTTTGTAATTATTTTAACTATTTTAGCTATTAAATAGTTCTTAGCTATTTAATAGCTATTGTGCCTGGTTAAAATAAATACAAAGTTACCTGTAAAATAAATATAAATCCTAAAATAGCTATAATATAATTATAATTTATATTGTAGCTATATTAGGATTTATTTTTCAGGTAAGTATTTAGCTTTAAATAGGAATAATTTATTTAATAAGAGTTAATTTATTTAGTTAGATTTAAATTATATTTAATTTAGGGGGGTGTTAGGGTTAGACTTAGCTTTAGGGGTTAATACATTTATTAGAATAGCGGTGAGCTCCTGTCGGCAGATTAGGGGTTAATACTTGAAGTTAGGTGTCGGCAATGTTAGGGAGGGCAGATTAGGGGTTAATACTATTTATTATAGGGTTATTGAGGCGGGAGTGAGGCGGATTAGGGGTTAATACATTTATTATAGTAGCGCTCAGGTCCGGTCGGTAGATTAGGGGTTAATAAGTGTAGTTAGGTGGAGGCGACGTTGGGGGCGGCAGATTAGGGTTAATAAATATAATATAGGGGTCGGCGATGTTAGGGCAGCAGATTAGGGGTACATAGGGATAATGTAGGTGGCGGGGGTGTACGGAGCGGCAGATTAGGGGTTAAAAATAATATGCAGGGGTCAGCGATAGCGGAGGGCGGCAGATTAGGGGTTAATAAGTGTAAGGTTAGGGGTGTTTAGACTCGGGGTACATGTTAGAGTGTTAGGTGCAGACGTAGGAAGTGTTTCCCCATTACAAACAATGGGGCTGCGTTAGGAGCTGAACGCAGGGTTTTTTTCAGCTCAAACAGCCCCATTGTTTTTTATGGGGGAATCGTGCACGAGCACGTTTTTTAAGTTGGCCGTGTGCGTAAGCAACTCTGGTATCGAGAGTTGAAGTTGCGTTAAATATGCTCTACGCTCCTTTTTTGGAGCCTAACGCAGCCATTCTGTGGACTCTCAATACCAGAGTTATTTAAAAGGTGCGGCCAGAAAAAAGCCAGCGTTAGCTTTGCGGGTCGTTACCGACAAAACTCTAAATCTAGCCGTATGTTTCTAAGGTCGGCTTTTGTTAGTGGACTTTTGTCGTGTAGCTGTTGAAGAGAATCCGTATCAGACTCTTCATCTGCTTCTATTTCCATTTTTGGTTTGTTTGTTTGAGCAGACTTAAAGAATGTGGATACAGCTGTAGATTTGATTGTTTTGTCTCCTTTGGTGGGTCTTTTAGAAGCCATCTTGGTGATGGATGGGTGTGAATAAGGCAAGTGATGAGGTTGTAAGGAGATCGCAACTCTCTTTTTAGTCAAAGGGGCTATCCCTTGCTGAGCTCTGAGTTGCAGGGTATTTAAGTTGAGGAGAGATGTGGTGTGAACCCGGCTTTTCTTTTAGAGCTTATAATTCGACAGACAATCTATGTAGAGTGAAACTTGAGGTATAATTTTTGTTTTCACATCTAATGGAGATTCAAATTGGTTTTGTTTCCACTATGATAACTAAAGTTTGACTCCCCCCGTACAGGCCAGGGTGTTATTCACATTCTAACTGATAAACATATTAGTCAGCTTTACAATGGAATTTTCTGTTTTCCTACATAAAGTGAGCTTTAAACCCCCTCTATGTTGCTTTATATGATTTTCAGGGGATGTAGGCAGCCCAAATTATTGTTAATGGAGATTGTGGTCTTTATTTAATCTTCAACCAGATATTAGCTAGATATGAGATGTATGATTTCCAAAACAGGCTATACTCTGCTTTTTAGAAAATGCAGTAAGTCAGTAGTCTCCCTCTCCCCAGGGGATTTATCCTCACAGGATGATCTCGGAGAAGGGTAGAGGCGATATGACCTGTCACCACTCACGGCTGACAGGAAAGGGGGGGGAGAGGGTGTTGAAATATTATAAAGAAAGTTATTTCTGCAGTTTTGTTATGTTAAAATGGCTTGCTGCTGAAAATACACCTAATTCAGTGCTTGCTAAGGTGTACAGGGGTCAGCCTACGAGTCTAGAGGGGTCAAAGAGTTCCTGGGGCATCCATCAGCTTTTGTATATAAAAGGGAGATTATAAATTCTGTTGAATGGCTTTATGACTATTTGGCTGTATTTGTAATTATAGGACAAAGTGGTTGGTGTTACACTTAGAGCTCTTGTATTGACAGTCGTTTGCCCACTTTAACTTATTATTTTTAGACCGTGTTATGTGCTTTCAGTCACTCGGTCAGATTGTGAGGCAGCTGTGGTGTTCAATCCCACGAAGCAGGTTAAGCTGCAATCTCACTAGCTCGAGGTATTGTGTTCCTCTGCCCTGTCTGAGTGTACCGGAGGTCTTTTAAAGTCTAAGTGCGCAGCTCTAGCACCTCTCTCCCCGATGCGTCTTATTCTGTAGCTGGCTCCGCTGTCTCTTCCGGTTTCCCCCTGTAGCCTACTGTGACGTCACCCGGTGATGGCGCCGTTTGCACCTTTTTTGTCTATGTCCAACTTCTATGTCTGGTCGGCTGGAGTTCTGACCCCTACTGTCCCTCTGACTCACCGGCACTCTTATGTTTCTATTAGCCGCCGCAGGGGAGAAGACACCTGTGGGATCTCTGGGTTCCGGTCTGTCCGATGGCTGTTTGCTGTGTCAGCTCAGATTGTAGTTCCAGTAAGGGTAATATAGTGACGATCTCAGAATCTATCATTGTCCCAGATCTTCCAATGTCCAGAAATATATGGATATCCCCTGAGTCAATGCAATTTGATATTTTAAATAGATTATATAGTTAAAGTATGCAGGAGCTCTCTCATGTCCCGTCTGCTCTGCTCTTAGGCTAGCTCCACCCCCTCCCTTCCAATTTTAAATAGATGTAGGACACATGTATTTGAATTGGCTTAAAGTCGTAAAGTCAGTGGTACTTGGTGAGTGTACTGATGGTGTCCATCATAGACAATCTTATTATGAAGAAAGTCCGTTATTTTTTGATCCTCACATTCATGCTTGTTAGCTAGGCATTTTTAAACTACAATATTTCTTTAGTGCATTTGGGGATATGATACTTCATTTTCCCTCTGTGACTTGTAGTTGGGATCTAATAGTATCATTTTTAGGTATCCTAATTTTATAGGCAACTGGAGATATTTTGTCAGTAATGATAAAAGGACCCTTCCATGATGTAAGAAATTTTTTCTCCTTAAAGGGACACTGAACCCAATTTTTTTATTTTGTGATTCAGATAGAGCATGCAATTTTAAGCAACTTTATAATTTACTCCTATTATCAAATTTTCTTCGTTCTCTTTCTATCTTTATTTGAAAATGAAGGCATCTAAGCTTTTTTTTTGTTTATCTACCAATCAGCAAGGACAACCCAGATTGTTCACCAACAGTGGGCCGGCATCTAAACTTACATTCTTGCATTTGAAAAAAAGATACCAAGAGAATAAAGAACATTTGATAATAGGAGTAAATTAGAAAGTTGCTTAAAATGTCATGCTCTATCTTGGGTTCAGTGTCCCTTTAAAGGGGCACTAAACCCATTTTTTTTTTCTTTCATGATTCAGATAGAGCATGCAATTTTAAGCAGCTTTTTAATTTATTCCTATTGTTAATTTTTCTTCGTACTCTTGCTACCTTTATTTAAAAAGCAGGAATGTGATGTATAGGAGCCGGCCCATTTTTGGTTGAGAACCTGGGCTATGCTTGCTTATTGGTGGGTAAATGTAATCCTCCAATAAGCAAGCGCTATCCATGGTGCTGAACCTAAAATGGGCTGGCTGCTAAGATTTACATTCCTGCTTTTAAAATAAAGATAAAAAGATAACAAAGAACATTTTGATAATAGGAGTAAATTAGAAAGTTGCTTAAAATGTCATGCTCTATCTGAATCATGAAAGAAAAAAAATTGGGTTCAGTGTCCTTTTAACTCTTCCAAAATTATAAAGATAACTTTATCATTAATTTCATATTCCTTTTTGGACGTTTTGAGACCATCATAGGTTTTAGCGTCAGTTGCTGCCTTCTCTATGTTCCTTTGAGCAAATGCATATTACAGGTGCTTCCTTAGGTTCTCCACATATTGATGTGTATTGGCAGCATTTATCAAGTTCTGGTCTGATGTATGGTACAATAGATGTTGAGGTAGAACCATTCTTCTACCAGTCATCAATTAAAAAGGTGACATCTTAGTAGCACTACTTGGAGTTGCTCTTAATGCCTGTTTTACTCACAAACTTTTTGAGGATTTTCACAATGGACTGGTTGTAACGCTCTACACCGCCACTAGAGGCAGCTCTATATGCAATATGGAGCTTTCTTTTGACCCCTAGTATTTTCCACATTTTGGTCATCACTTTGCTAGTGAAGTGGGTTCCCCGATTGGATTCGATTCGCTGGGGTAAACCAAATCTGGAAAACACGTGGTTGATGAGCAATGCTGTACATGTTTCAGCACTATTGTTAGGTGCACTGATGCACTCTACCCATTTAGTGAATAGGCATGTTGCTGTCCACATGTATTTGTTACCTTTTGATGACCTAGTTACTAGACCAATAAAATCAATTTGGATATCTGACCATGGCATTACCATCCCCCTTTTTGTGCAATGGTGCTCTATGCTTTTGGGTAGTGGGCTGGAACTGTGGTCAGATTAAACAACAATTTCATATGTTAATTTGGCACCACAATGACCAGATGTGGGAGGATCATGGGCATGTTGAAGCATGAGACCTCTGAACTTTGTAGGTACCACCCATTGTTGGATGCTAGTTTTGAAAGGTTCTAACTAACAAACCATCCTGTAACTTGAATTGTGATCTGGATTAAGATTCTAACATCTTCCTTGCCAATACCGTCCTCTTTTGAGATGGGGTTGCTTTCAGGATCTTCTATGTGTTTATAGAAGATGCCTATAATGGGGTCTTCTTTTTGACTAGTGATCAGGTCCTGACTAGGAGAATCCTGACTCCATTGTACCAAGTTAGGCTCACTTTGTTGTTTAGCCTGGTTTCTGGTAATGGCTTCTACCTGAATTGCACCCATTAAGTGGTCGATATTAAGGAGTTCTCCAGTTATGGCTCCTTGTTTCGCTAATGAATCCGCAAGATCAATGCCTTCCTTATCAGGACCCAGAATCCTGGAATAACCATTGGTCTTTTTCCAGTGTATGGTTAACCCATTGGATACCACTAGATTATCAATCTCGCAGAACAACTTGCCATGTTTGACTGGTTTGTTGTTAGTTTTCTGCATGCCATTTCTTTTCCAAGTTGGCAGGTATTCTGGTAACTGTCACACACATAATTTGAGTCAGTAATGATCACAAATTTGTTAATACCTTGTTCAATTGCCATCTCAATATTTTTTAGAACAGCAGTTAGTTCTGCAACTTGAGTGGATCTTGGTCCAATGTTGAAACCTACAGAAATATTTGGGAATCCATTGGCCCAAGTTATACCAATGCCGGCAACTAATCGGCACTCATTTTCAATAGTGGCATGGTACGAACAACCATCAACATATACCCAAGGTAATGTTTGACAATGGTCCTCATTGTATATTTTATATGGGGAAAGCAATTGTTCCTCCAGGAAATCATCTTCCAATAACTCTTCCCCATGATCCTTAGCAGTACAGTCATGGAGCTCAGCAAGCCTGTGTGACTGGATTCTTTTTATTTTGTTTGTAGTGAATTTCTAAAGGCCAGCCTTGTAAGGAAAGAGTCCAAGCTGTTATGCAGCTATTGGACAGATTCCCATCTATTATTCTCTCAATTTGAAGATATAGCAAAGGCTGGTGGGCCGTTTCTACAATAATTTTATCGCCCTGTATGTAGCTGCTGAAATTTTGTAGAGCCCATACAGTAGATAAGAGGGCTTTCTCGCAATCACTACATTTTATTTCTACTGGGGATAAAGTTTTGCTCGCATAAGCAATGACTTTGCTTAAATTATCATGCTTTTGGTATAAAACAGCACTCATGCTTATATCTGTGTAACCTGTCTCTAGGTAGAAAGGTTTACCCCCTTCAGGGTATGCTAAGCAAGGTGCTTGAGTGAGTTTTCTCTTCAGCTCTCTGATGGCTGTCTCTTGAGCCTCACTCCAGTGCCATTTCACATCCTTTTTTAGAAGAAGTAGCAGTGTTTTAGCTAATTCTGCATAATTATCAATACATTTGCGAGAATAATTAATTAAACCTAGGAATGATCTTAATTCCTTTAAGTTTACAGAAGTGCGGCACCATTGAGCTTTTTGTAGGGATAATTTGACACCTGCCCTTTTAAGTTGGCTGAGGACGTGTTAAAGTTCTGTGATGTGTTTTTCAAAGTCTCTGCTTTTGATCAAAACATAATCAACATAGGATAACGTCCCCCTTTCCAGTGCATTAGGCATAGCCTTATGCATGATTATAGCAAATTCATCTCCTGAATTTATGTATCCAAACGGGAGCCTTTGGAATGCATACTGGACCTTTTGTAATGAGAATGCAAGCTTATACTGGTCTTCCTTGTGTACCTTTATGGTCCAATATCCCTGTGCACAATCAATGGCAGTGAATATTTTAGATCCCTGCATCTGTGCCAGACATGTACACTCATTTGTTTAGGTGTCTTAAGTCAGCACACAAATGCCATTGTCCATTGGGTTTAATAACACCTAGAATATGATTGTTATAAGAGCTGTGCACCTGTCTGATTATACCCATTTCTTCCAGATTCCTTATGATTTCTACAAGAAAATCATATGAGGCTAAAGGAAGTCTGTATTGTTTAACTAAGACAGGTGGTGCATTGGGATCTGTTTGGATTCTTGCAATGTGTAGATCTGTAGTTCCACAGTCATAAGAATCCCTAGCAAACATATCCTTGTATTCCATCAGGAGTTCTCGTAGCTGTCGGCGTTCATCATCACTGGAACAGCCATTAGCTAAAGAGATTTGCTCTTTGACTATTTGCTAAAATCCTGGAAAGATTTCAGGCTGTGCTATCTCATAGGCTTCTTCCAACCTAGAGGTGAGATCCCCTTGATTGTAATTTACATTGCCCCATGATTCTGGGTATTGGGGTATTCTTGCCCTTTGATTGGCTGATCAAATACTAGGGAGGCTTCTTCAATTTTACAGATGCCTTCCCCTTAACTGAAGGGATAAATAGACTGAATTGTAAACAATCCCTCTGGAATAGATGCAAATGATTGTTCTATTAACTGTTCTTCAGTTAAGTATCTTCCAGGTATTAACCCAATCACATTATTCTGGAATCCAAAAGTATAGTAACTGGATGCTAGAGCATATCCTATGATAGTTCCCTTGGACAAGGTGATATCCTGTGGGGTCATGTTATACACAATAACATGTACTGGAATAGTTCAAATATTTACCATAGGAGTATGGGTCATTGTTATACCCAGACTTTGCATTCTATGGGAGATACAAATTATCATTTCAGAAGTTTTTAATTTCTGACCTCTTTTTACCTGTATGTATAAGAGGAATTTATCAGCCCCAGCAGGGTTTACAACATCATTAGACACCTGCATATTCACAGCATATGGCAATTGCTGGTTCGATTTCAGGGCTGCATTTTCATCCTGAAATATTTCAGGGTCCCCCTTTAACCTGCTCCAGAGGCAAAGGTTAATCAAATCTATTTGTATGGCATATCTATGTAAGAGATCATTGCCAATGTATATTTGATTATGGGGAGTATTTAAAACTAAAAACAGGTGCTTCGCTGATTTATTACCTATGGAAATAGATAATAGACACTTAGCTGTGATGTTATAGCTTTCACCCTTGTCATCCAGGTCATGGGCCAAGAGATCTTGGGGAGAAAGATATTTAATCACTTTAGGTTCAGCTATCTGAGCTAATAAGCCTTCGCTTATATAGCTGACTTCCTATTTTAAGTTCAATCTGGCATACTTGGTTTTCCCAAGGTCATGCACTTGCATAGGGATAAATAGATCATCTTTAACTTTCTCAATTTCTGTGAAGAATTGAGAGTGATCTCCCCCTTTAGGGGACTTAGCATCCCCCTTGGGGAGAGATATGGTTAATACATCGCTGTCTAAGGAAATATTGGCTATCTTTCCAGGCAAAATTTTAAAAGTATTACCATCAGAGCTGCTTAGGGGAGTCTGATCTTTTTGTAGGATAGTGATTTCAGGTACAGAGTCATTCCTGAAATGAATCTTCATAGCATCTGGTTTCTCTTCCACCATGCGACAGTGATGTCTGATGTGAGACACGCCGGACCGCTCATAATTAATAGGTCTTTTTACTTGTGAACAAATTACATTATGTATGCAATCAATTATGGTGCTTAATCATTTCAGGAGATCACTACCAATTATTAAACAATCAGTTGGTAGATCCACTCCAATGACAGGGTGTCTTATTACCCTGTTCCCTAGCTTTAACTTTAACCATGCAGTACTGTAGACTTTGAGAGAGTCACCCCCAACACCTATTAGTGAACCATCAAATTCTTTTATTTTAGGTTTGTGGGGTGTTAGCCGTGTGTAGTACCTGTGGGATAAAATAGTTGCCTGGGATCCAGTATCAATTATTCCCATGATAGGGTTGGAGACTGAATCCTGGAGCTCAGCTAATACATAATATCTTCCTGCAGTTTCTACCATTTCACACATAAAATTAGCATGATTACCCATCTGTGGACTTCGCCACAAGTTACCTGAATCCGCCACGTTACCTGATGCAGGAGAATTTTCACTCTCACCATTTATTTCCTATATAATAGGGTTGACTGGGTTCCTGTGTACTGCGTCTGTGGGAATAAGGTTAGGGGACAACTGTAAAAGAAAAGATTTCTTAGAGCTTCTTGGCTGAGGTTGCTTGTCATCACAGCTAAAACGTCCATTCTTGGTCTGTAGGGAGAGAACATTATTTGTACCATTATTGACATTTATAATTTCATTTGGTATCTCTCTCCCCTCTCTCTCAGGTAATACCACAGTATTTATGACTGTACCTGTGGCCCACTGCTGGCCAATGGCTGTACCCCTAAAAAATTATTATTAGGGTGCTGAGCCATCAAAGCTTGACTCATATTAGTAAATAGTGTACATAATTGACTTATTAGCATACTGAGTTGTCCCACTTGATTGGACAAGCTATTTCTACCCATGGACCGATTTTTGATATCCCAGGGTATTGATTCCTGGATCCTTGGGATCCCCCTCAGAATCATAGCTATTGTTCCTATTTTGATGTGGTTGTCTTTGGGGTTCCAATTGTTCAACATTAATATCTTGGGGAGCACTATTTACTTGGGGTGTCTGGTTACCTTGAGAGTATTTCCGCTATTTATTTTTACGGGGATAACTATTTGTCTGGGTATGCCCCCCATTTTGAGTATATTCTCTCTGCGCCTCGGCCTATGATGGGGGAGGGGCAGAGTTAAAACTTTGTGGGGAAAGCCTGTTTTCCCTGGCCACCTCCGCATAGGTTTTCTTTTTAGACTCCAAATTTAGGGGGCTAGGTGACACCCTAGTTTCTGCCACAATTTTGGGGCTGGGCCTTGGTTCCCTTTTAACCCCCTGTTCACCGGGCTGCTGAATAGAGTATAACTTTGTACTTTCTTTGATCAGCCAGTCCAATGAGCAGTTCTCATCAAAATCTCTAGCCAAATTAAGTTTGATGTGTGTGGGCAATGCTTTGTAAAATAAATTCACAAATTCTGAGCTTTCAAATATGGGGTAGTCTTTGGCCATACTGTACGCCAGGGGTGGGCAGACTTTTGTAAGGCAAGGGCTACCTCTAATTTTATTCCAAGTGACGTGGTCACCTAACTATATAAAAAAAAAAACACCAGTGTTGATAATGATAATTACAATAATGTATTTATTTGCATATGAAGAGAGAAGCGCTCTACCAGGAATGAACAACAGCTCATCAGCTAGTTCTATGGTGATTTACCACCCAGATGCAGCCTCTTTTAGACCAGTTTGCTTTTCACAGAGGAAAACTTTCCTGAAGTATATTGTATTTATTGCCCCAAATACGACCTGCTGGCTGAAAATTGTATTTTTTCCACAAATAGGACCTGCTGACTGTAAATTGTATTTTTGCCACAAATAGGACCTGCTGGCTGAATTTGTTTTATTTTTGACACAAATAGGACCTGCTGGCTGAAAATTGTATTTTTGCCACAAATAATACAGCTTTAAAAATCAGCTGCACTCTTTAACAAATTCAGCCGCTCTCTGTCTTTACTTACTGTGAGAGCTCTCTTTATGTCCCGCTGGGACTGTAAAGCAACCTTATCTGTGTACCGCACCTGCGTATGATAAGTAGTCTCACAATCAAGATGGCTCGAAACTCATTCTACAAAGTAATTTTATTGGCTGGACGCCATGTCAGGTTGATAAGGGGGCAGGTTCTGTAACTAAAGCTGGGGCAGCGAATTCAGCTACAGCTGTGTCACGCATGCTAAAGTACAGTGCCCATACCGCCATCATAGACTCCGTTAAAGCCGATTTCAAAAGTCTGCATAAGAGATTTCTCACACATCTACAGTGGTGAGGCTCTTCACTCAGAATCTAGATTCTATCTAGATTTCTAGATTCTGAGTGAAGAGCCTTGCTGCCGTAGATGTGTAAGAAAGCTTTCTCTTATTATGCAGACTTTTGAAATCTTACAGGCGGTCACCTCAAAATTCACTCGCGGTCCACTGGTAGACTGTGATCTACTTCTTGCCCATCCCTGCTCTAAATGGTCAATTACAGAAGTGGTTCCGTTTTTTTTAAATTTAAATACTGCATCCCTTAAGTAAGTAATTATTTTAGGGGTGTCATATACCTTATTAGATGTATCTTGGGCCTTTCTAGGGACCATAGTTGTGGGGCTGAAGCGCCCCCTATCTGCCCTATATTTACTATGGGGAGACGCCTTACACGCATTATTATTATATTGGCTATCTGGGTAGCTTGCTCCGCCCTCTGACTCACTACTAGAGCTGCCCTCCCCCTGTGAAGTATACCAGTTCCCTGAATTTATAACATGAGGTGACTGTCTATGTGGGAAGTTTACCTCTGACCCGACAGGGGTCCTTTGTTTAAATTCTTACCTAATGTTCTGCAGTTCATTTCTCATGAATTCTTTTTGGGTTTTTAAAATACCTGCATTATCCTCATTATTTCCATTATTTATAGAAGGGGGCGTATTATTGAAATACTATTTCTAAATTTTCTTCTCATTTGCGTGATGAGCGAATATCATCTTCTTGTCCCTGTAAACTCCTTTTCTATAAGGTGGATGGACATTTCATCCATAATGCATATTACAATGGGCCAGGATTTTAGTATTAGCTCATCTCGTTTTCTCACATTTTTACATTGATTAATTTTTAATAATTTTTGGAATAATTCACTGTTTTGTTCCACCTTCCATTATCAATAGCAATATTTTTGGCCTTAATTGCAAGCATATCCATATAATCATTTAAATCTCCCACAAGATTACACCTATTTTTAATGTAGCTGATAACGTTTATTTTAAAGCAATCAGCTTTAGTAAGGGGTAATTTTGGGGGACATATTTCAACACTGAGTATAGATTCATTTGATTCACTTCTAGTAATAGACATTATTATTTTGGCTTAGTGTTTGGTTAAATTAAAATGCTAATACAATTTTAACCAACGAAATGCTAGGGTGAACTTAAACAACACCCTTGCACTCTGAGTTTAATCCAGGACGTGACCCCACAACAAGTTCTATAAAACAAGGTATTCACGATATGGAGCAGTGTTGGTCAGAGTCCTCTGGGAAGAGTAATGGAATTCTTGATATCAGCCGGATAAACTTCTGAATAGGGAACTGTATTCAGGCAGTTCAGGAATAGTCCTCCACAGTAACAGGTAATCAGACAGTTTGAGGGTTAACCACCAGCGTGGTCAGTAATGCAGAGTTTGGCAACAGGTTATCAGGCAGTTTGAGGGTTAAACACAGCGTAGTCAGTAATGCAGAGTTTGGCAACAGGTTATCAGGCAGTTTGAGGGTTAAACACAGTGTAGACAGTACTTGCAGAGTTTGGCAACAGGTTATCAGGAAGTTTGAGGGTTAAACACAGCGTAGTCAATACTTGCAGAGTTTGGCAACAGGTTATGCGGCAGTTTGAGGGTTAAACACAGCGTAGTCAGTAATGCAGAGTTTGGCAACAGGTTATGCAGCAGTTTGAGGGTTAAACACAGCGTAGTCAGTAATGCAGAGTTTGGCAACAGGTTATCAGGCGGTTTGAGGGTTAAACACAGCGTAGTCAGTAATGCAGAGTTTGGCAACAGGTTATCAGGCAGAGGTTCAGGAGCAAAATAGAGTACTCACAGGAGCCACAAAGAGAAACAAACAAACGGGCACCGAAGGAACAGGAAGCCCGGAATAAGAAGTCTAGTCCTGATGTCAGCTGGAGGGGTCGCCTGGCAACCAAGCACGCAAGGAGGCCCGTCGGAGCTTCCTGGCGGCCGAGCGTGACAGATATTTTGGTTTGACTTCTGCTTCGTCTGACTATGCTTTTGTTTAACCCTTTGTTTGGACTGACTTGATATATGACTTTAGCTTGTTTGCGATATGTGCTGCTGTTTCCTGTGAGGCCTTGACCCGGACCCTTTGACAAAGCTTTTTAGGGAAACATGTTAAGGGACTTAGTGGGAGATAATGGGGACTTAGTGGGAGATAATTGGGGTCCTCCATTTTAATTTTAATTTGTTTAATTGTTGCCTTACCTATTCCTCATGCTGATATTTTACGAAACACTGAGAGCCTCTGTGTAGTATTTAAATCCCATGGGATTCCAGAGGAATCTACAATCTTGGGTGAACTAATGATAATCATTCCGCTCCTACTGAGCTAGATTGTTACATATAGGGATTACATTTATCATATGACATTAAATTGTTCAGATGAACACAATAATATCTCAAGAACAAACCAATGCTTTAGCTATAAAAGATAGTCACCTAGATTACGAGTTTTGCATTGCGGCTTTTAACGCTGAAAAAATGGAGTCGTGTCAGTAGTAGTAATGAAGTTTTTGCGTGGGATTTTCATAGCGCCGGTATTACAGGTTGTGCGGGGGGGGGGGGGGCATGTGCAGTAGCCTTAGCCCTCAGATTGAATAGCTTGCAGATAAGATGGTTGTGGTGGCCTACTTTCCTGAGATAGTCCTGACTTTGTAATGATAGCTCCTGTTTTACAGGATTATATATGTATTTATGGAAAATCTGCAAGAGCTTGTTGCATATGGGCTCAGAGAGCATCACTCCATGTTAGACCAAGACATCCCTCGGCTGTTGATATATCATTGATACTCTCTAAATCTGTAAGGTTACTCACCACATGGCTCCACTGAAAAACATAGGCTGGAAGCGTGTTTTCATCAAAATCACTCTATCTTCTTCCGAGCTCTGATATATGTAGTGGATCTTGGGTATTTAAACTGAAATCTAATCCTATGTTTATAAAGGAACCCCAAAGTGTAGTTCTTAGAGTCAGGAGCTCCACATGAACACATTCAGCCGCTTAAGTAGTTGACTCCACCCCCCTAAATTACAAATTTTTTTAAAAAACTAACACTACGAAAAAAAAATCTAAATTACAGTACAACTAAAAAAAAAACAAATCCTACGAAAAATTTAAAAAATCTAACTTTACCAAAAATAATAAACACTAACAGCACAAAAAAATAAAAAAACACTAAGATTACAACAATAAACAAAATTATCCAAAATAAAAACAATTACACCTAATCTAATACCCCTATAAAAATAAAAAAAGCCCCGCCAAAATAAAAACACGCCCAGCCTACAATAAACTACCAATATCCCTTAAAATGGCCTTTTGTAGGGCATTGCCCTAAAGAAATCAGCTCTTTTACCTGAAAAAGTCCCCCCAACAGTAAAACCCACCACCCAACCAACCCCCAAAATAAAAAAACCTAACTCTGAAAAAAAACACAGTAAAGTGTGGTTGGAGACTTTGGAGGAATCCTGGGACAGTTGCAGTTACCAGGAGTAGGTGAGCTGATACACCTGAAATCATCATCTTGTGACTACTAGCACATAAGGGTGCTTTTTTGAAATGTGAGTAACCCATGCAAAACTCCAAAAATGGACTGGACAAAATTATTGGCACCTTCTCAAAATTGAAAGAAATAATTGCATTCCAAGTTTGTGATGCTCCCGTAATTTGTAATTAAACTCACCTGTGTCAATTAACAGGTGCTTACAATATAGAAATCCTACCGGCAACCAGTTATAATATAAAAAAAATTGACTCAATCTTTCTGTTGTGTGTCTCTGTGTGCCACACTGAGCATGTAGAAGAGAAAGAGCAGCGAAGAATTGAGAATTTGAGAAAAAAAATTGTGGAAAAGCATGGACAATCTCAAGGTTACAAGTCCATCTCCAGAGATCTTAATGTTCCTGTGTCCACTGTGCGCAACATTGTCAAGAAGTTTACAGCACTGTAGCTAATCTCACTGGACGTGGACGAAAGAGAAAAATTGATCAAACATTGCAACAAAGGATTGTTCAAATGGTGGATAAAGAACCTCAATCAACTTCCAGTAAAATTCAAGCTGACCTTCAGGCACAGGGTACAAATGTGTCAGTTTGCACTATATGTCGCCATCTGAATGAAAAAGGGACACTATGGTAGGAGACCCAGGAGGACCCCTCTGCTGACACAGAAACATAAAAAAGCCAGATTGGAGTTTGCCAAAACTTACCCGAGGAAGCCAAAATACTTTTGGGAGAATGTGCTGTGGACAGATGAAACAAAATTACAGCTTTTTGGTAAAGCCCATCATACTACTGTTTTCAGAAAAATAAATTAGGCTTTTAAAGAACAGAATACAGTCCCTACAGTCAAACATGGTGGAGGTTCACTGATGTTTTTGGGTTGCTTTGCTGCGTCAGGCACTGGATGTCTTGACTGTGTGCATGGCATTATGAAATCTGAAGACTACCAAAGAATTCTATTGTGCAATTGTCAAGGTATCTGAGTATTATTAAATAATATACACATATATACTAATTATTATTTAATAAATCTAAGGTGGTGTACACCAAATAACTAATTTCATTGGTAAAACTCCAAAATGTCACTGTGTGTAATTTAGCCCCCGCTTCTTTTGATTACACAGGATGCATCACAGGCCTGTGTCCCAATTCATCAAAATAAATTGTTTTCAAAGTAATTTTAGAAAAGACAGTTGGTCTAGTTAATTTCAGACACTCATTTCAAAAAAAGGCAAATTACTAGAGATGGCCATCTATATTGTAAATCTTGGATCAAACGTGAAGATTCCCTTTTCTGATTAACAGGACATCTGAGAACAGGATTATCAGATAGATGACCACAGGCAGTGATATACAGACACAATGTCTGAGAAATCACTAGATCTTTCTTTTAGGCTTAATGAGATTCATAGAAAAAAAGCATTTTAGCTAAAGAAATGACTAAAGTGTCACCTATGTTTAAATTGTCCCTGCTGTGTATTGAATCAACATCTGTGCTGACCAGCAAAAACACATGTTGCATTGTAACTTTTGGGTTCATTTTAAAATACAGCTGATATAATTTTAAATACTGTATAACAATGTGTAATCTGCTAGGTTTTTATATGAATGTAAGGGAATACTCAAATGAATATATATATATATATATATATATATATATATATATTCAGACAACATATTAAGTGTAGGCACATGAATCTGGGAGATTGTCTAAGCCTAAGAGTCTAAATTTCAGCATGTCTTAATCTATATTTTCTTTTTTAAGCATGGAATGTTTTAAGGATTTAATATGGCCAATTTTGATGTGTGGTTGTCCCAATAAGAGGTATACTGAATATGAAATATGCTGTGGTTTTTTATGAATAAAAGGAAATAACCAAATGCTATTTTTAAATGGCTTTTAAGATAATAATTAGCAGTATAAATTGCTTATTAATATGATGATGATAATATAATGATGATATGATGATTAAAAATATGCTTATGTCTGGTATTGAAGTGATCAGAGAAAATAGCACTATATGGTCTTATGAATACTAGCTTTAAAGAAACAGAGGCACCTCCACAGTATGCGATTACGGCCAGCAAACCGAAACGCGTCAGTGGGTCACTGGGAACCACCCAAGTCTTTCCGACCTGAGCTGTACTAATGACAGTATATGTCATCTGCTGTTCAAAATTGAAAAATAAAAGAAAAATTTAAATCGCATACTGTGGAGGTGCCTCTGTTTCTTTAAAGCTAGTATCATCGGAGTAATCACAAGAGAGCACACACAGAGCGAGACTTGCTGCCACCACGCCCCACTGCGAATTACGTGACTGAAGCACGCCCCAGAACGTAACCCGCACACACAGAGGGACACAGGACGCCGAGTGAGGAAGAGCCGGGCATCCGCGAGATAGTGGAGTCTCTGCGACAGACCACAGGTAATTACCGGGTTTGTTTGGCTTCAGGAGATGGGTCCCGGACAAGAGGCGCATACATGTGTATTCCCTATGCGATATGATCGATTGAAGTATAGTGTGTGAACGGAGCAGCATTACTAGGGGATAATTTGTCAGTGTCACGGAGCAGTGGGGTTAGACCTGGGAACTTTGCAGCACAAAGGGTACTCTATAGGTGCTAAGCGTTTGGTTGTTGCCTATGAATACTAACACATACGGTTAGATTACGAGTTGTGCGTTAGGGTAAAAAAGCAGCATTAAGAGGTCCTAACGCTGCTTTTTTACGCCCGCTGGTATTACGAGTCTTGAAGGTTTAGGGTCACCGCACACTTCTTTGGTCTTACCGCGAAACGACTTAAATAAACTTCGTAAAGTCTTTTTTCTATGGGACTTCCATAGCGCTGATATTACAAGTCTGTTCTGGGAGGCCAAAAAGTGAGCGGTACACCCTCTACCTCCAAGATCCCTAACGCATTTAAAAGTCAGTAGTTATGAGTTTTATGGTACAACGCTGTAACATAAAACTCATAACTAAAGTGCTAAAAAGTACACTAACACCCATAAACTACCTATTAACCCCTAAACCGAGGTCTTCCCGCATCGCAAACACTATAATACATTTTTTAACCCCTAATCTGCCGCTCCAGTCCCCGCTGCCACCTACATTATAGTTATGAACCCCTAATCTGCTGCCCCCAACATCGCCGCCACCTACCTACACTTATTAACCCCTAATCTGCCGCCCCCCAATGTCGCCACCACCTACCTACACTTATTAACCCCTAATCTGCTGTCCCAACATCGCCGCCACTATAATAAACATATTAACCCCTAAACCGCCGCACTCCCACCTCACAAATATTAGTTAAGTAATTAATTAGTCGCCACCACCTACCTACACTTATTAACCCCTAATCTGCTGTCCCTAACATCGCCGCCACCTACCTACATTTATTAACCCCTAATCTGCCGCCCTCAATGTCGCCGCCACTATACTAAATGTATTAACCCCTAAATCTAAGTCTAACCCTAACACCCCCTAACTTAAATATAATTAAAATAAATCTAAATAAAAATTAATATTATTAACTAAATAATTCCTATATTAAACTAAATACTTACCTATAAAATAAACCCTAAGCTAGATACAATATAACTAATAGTTACATTGTATCTATCTTACGGTTTATTTTTATTTTACAGGCAAGTTTGTATTTATTTTAACTAGGTACAATAGTGTTTAAATAGTTATTAACTATTTAATAACTACCTAGCAAAAATAAATACAAAAGTACCTGTAAAATTAAATCTAACCTAAGTTACACTAACACCTAACACTACACTATAATTAAATAAATTAACTAAATTAAATACAATTACCTAAATAAAATACAATTAGCTAAAGTACAAAAAACAACACTAAATTACAGAAAATAATAAACAAATTACAGATATTTAAACTAATTACACCTAATCTAATAGCCCTATCAATATAAAAAAAAAAAAAAAACACCACCCACACAACCAACCCCCCAAACAAAATACTATCTAAAAAGTAAATTTATGTTTACCTGATAAATTAATTTCTTCTATGGTACGACGAGTCCACGGATTCATCCTTTACTTGTGGGATATTATCCTCCTGCTAACAGGAAGTGGCAAAGAGCTGTCTATATAGCTCCTCCCTTAGCTCCAACCCCCAGTTATTCGACCGAAGATACAGGAAGAAAAAGGAGAAACTAAAAGGTGCAGATGTGACTGAAGTTTAAAATCAAAAAATATAATCTGTCTTAAAATGACAGGGCGGGCCGTGGACTCCACAAACCCTGTGCTTTCAGGGAATTCTAGACTGCACCCCAGCCCAATAGGCTGGCATCCGTCGTCACTATGACCCACGCTGGCCTGCGGAAACACATTCCCTGGGACAGATGATCCTGTGACAACCACCAAAGAAGAGAGTCTCTGGTCTCTTGATCCAGATTTATCTGAGGAGATAAATCTGCATAATCCCCATTCCACTGTTTGAGCATGCATAGTTGCAGTGGTCTGAGATGCAAGCGAGCAAACAGAACTATGTCCATTCCCGCTACCATTAGTCCGATTACCTCCATACACTGAGCCACTAACGGCCGAGGAATGGAATGAAAAGCTTGGCAGGTGGTTAAAATCTTTGATTTCCTGACCTCCGTCAGAAAATTTTTCATGTCTACCGAATCTATCAGAGTTACCAGGAATGGAACTCTTGTGAGAGGGATAAGTGAACTCTTTTTTACCTTCACCTTCCACCCGTGAGATCTTAGAAAAGCCAACACGATGTCCGTGTGAGACTTGGCTAGTTGGTAAGTCGACACCTGAATTAAGATATCGTCCAGATAAGGCGCCACTGCTATGCCCCGCGGCCTTAGAACCGCCAGAAGGGACCCTAGCACCTTTGTGAAAATTCTGGGAGCTGTGGCCAACCCGAAGGGAAGAGCCACAAACTGGTAATGCTTGTCCAGAAAGGCGAACCTGAGAAACTGGTGATGATCTTTGTGGATAGGGATGTGTAGATACGCATCCTTTAAGTCCACAGTGGTCATATATTGACCCTCCTGGATCATTGGTAAAATAGTCTGAATGGTCTCCATCTTGAAAGATGGGACTCTGAGGAATTTGTTTAGGATCTTGAGATCTAAAATTGGTCTGATGGTTCCCTCTTTTTTGGGAACCACAAACAGATTGGAATAAAACCCCTGCCCATGTTCTGCTTTCGGAACTGGGCGGATCACTCCCATGGTATATAGGTCTTCTACACAGTGTAAGAATGCCTCTCTTTTTGTCTGGTTTGCAGACAATTGAGAAAGATGGAATCTCCCCCTTGGAGGAGAATCTTTGAAATCTAGAAGATACCCCTGGGTTACAATTTCTAAAGCCTAGGGCCTAGATTTGGAGTTTGGCGGTAAAAGGGCTGTTAACGCTCCGCGGGCTTTTTTCTGGCCGCACCATAAAATTAACTCTGGTATCGAGAGTTCAAACAAATGCTGCGTTAGGCTCCAAAAAAGGAGCGTAGAGCATTTTTACCGCAAATGCAACTCTCGATACCAGAGTTGCTTACGGACGTGGCCAGCCTCAAAAACGTGCTCGTGCACGATTCCCCCATAGGAAACAATGGGGCTGTTTGAGCTGAAAAAAAACCTAACACCTGCAAAAAAGCAGCGTTCAGCTCCTAACGCAGCCCCATTGTTTCCTATGGGGAAACACTTCCTACGTCTGCACCTAACACTCTAACATGTACCCCGAGTCTAAACACCCCTAGCCTTACACTTATTAACCCCTAATCTGCCGCCCCCGCTATCGCTGACACCTGCATATTTTTTTTAACCCCTAATCTGCCGCTCCGTAAACCGCCGCAACCTACGTTATCCCTATGTACCCCTAATCTGCTGCCCTAACATCGCCGACCCCTATATTATATTTATTAACCCCTAATCTGCCCCCCTCAACGTCGCCGACACCTGCCTACACTTATTAACCCCTAATCTGCCGAGCGGACCTGAGCGCTACTATAATAAAGTTATTAACCCCTAATCTGCCTCACTAACCCTATCATAAATAGTATTAACCCCTAATCTGCCCTCCCTAACATTGCCGACACCTACCTTCAATTATTAACCCCTAATCTTCCGAGCGGAGCTCACCGCTATTCTAATAAATGTATTAACCCCTAACGCTAAGTCTAACCCTAACACTAACACCCCCATAACTTAAATATAATTTACATCTAACAAAATTAATTAACTCTTATTAAATAAATGATTCCTATTTAAAGCTAAATACTTACCTGTAAAATAAATCCTAATATAGCTACAATATAAATTATAATTACATTGTAGCTATTTTAGGATTAATATTTATTTTACAGGCAACTTTGTAATTATTTTAACTAGGTACAATAGCTATTAAATAGTTAAGAAATATTTAATAGCTACCTAGTTAAAATAATAACAAATTTACCTGTAAAATAAATCCTAACCTAAGATATAATTAAACCTAACACTACCCTATCAATAAAATAATTAAATAAACTACCTACAATTACCTACAATTAACCTAACACTACACTATCAATAAATTAATTAAACACAATTGCTACAAATAAATACAATTAAATAAACTAGCTAAAGTGCAAAAAATAAAAAAGAACTAAGTTACAAAAAATAAAAAAATATTTACAAACATAAGAAAAATATTACAACAATTTTAAACTAATTGCACCTACTCTAAGCCCCCTAATAAAATAACAAAGCCCCCCAAAATAAAAAATTCCCTACCCTATTCTAAATTAAAAAAGTTACAAGCTCTTTTACCTTACCAGTCCTGAACAGGGCCCTTTGCGGGGCATGCCCCAAGAATTTCAGCTCTTTTGCCTGTAAAAGAATAAATACAATACCCCCCCCCAACATTACAACCCACCACCCACATACCCCTAATCTAACCCAAACCCCCCTTAAATAAACCTAGCACTAAGCCCCTGAAGATCTTCCTACCTTGTCTTCACCATACCAGGTTCACCGATCCGTCCTGGCTCCAACATCTTCATCCAACCCAAGCGGGGGTTGGCGATCCATCATCCGGTGCTGAAGAGGTCCAGAAGAGGCTCCAAAGTCTTCCTCCTATCCGGCAAGAAGAGGACATCCGGACCGGCAAACATCTTCTCCAAGCGGCATCTTCGATCTTCTTCCATCCGGTGCGGAGCGGGTCCATCTTGAAGCAGGCGACGCGGATCCATCCTCTTCTTCCGTTGTCTCCCGACTAATGACGGTTCCTTTAAGGGACGTCATCCAAGATGGCGTCCCTCGAATTCCGATTGGCTGATAGGATTCTATCAGCCAATCGGAATTAAGGTAGGAATTTTCTGATTGGCTGATGGAATCAGCCAATCAGAATCAAGTTCAATCCGATTGGCTGATCCAATCAGCCAATCAGATTGAGCTCGCATTCTATTGGCTGTTCCGATCAGCCAATAGAATGCGAGCTCAATCTGATTGGCTGATTGGATCAGCCAATCGGATTGAACTTGATTCTGATTGGCTGATTCCATCAGCCAATCAGAAAATTCCTACCTTAATTCCGATTGGCTGATAGAATCCTATCAGCCAATCGGAATTCGAGGGACGCCATCTTGGATGACGTCCCTTAAAGGAACCGTCATTCGTCGGGAGACAACGGAAGAAGAGGATGGATCCGCGTCGCCTGCTTCAAGATGGACCCGCTCCGCACCGGATGGAAGAAGATCCAAGATGCCGCTTGGAGAAGATGTTTGCCGGTCCGGATGTCCTCTTCTTGCCGGATAGGAGGAAGACTTTGGAGCCTCTTCTGGACCTCTTCAGCACCGGATGATGGATCGCCAACCCCCGCTTGGGTTGGATGAAGATGTTGGAGCCAGGACGGATCGGTGAACCTGGTATGGTGAAGACAAGGTAGGAAGATCTTCAGGGGCTTAGTGTTAGGTTTATTTAAGGGGGGTTTGGGTTAGATTAGGGGTATGTGGGTGGTGGGTTGTAATGTTGGGGGGGGGGTATTGTATTTATTCTTTTACAGGCAAAAGAGCTGAAATTCTTGGGGCATGCCCCGCAAAGGGCCCTGTTCAGGGCTGGTAAGGTAAAAGAGCTTGTAACTTTTTTAATTTAGAATAGGGTAGGGAATTTTTTTATTTTGGGGGGCTTTGTTATTTTATTAGGGGGCTTAGAGTAGGTGTAATTAGTTTAAAATTGTTGTAATATTTTTCTTATGTTTGTAAATATTTTTTTATTTTTTGTAACTTAGTTCTTTTTTATTTTTTGTACTTTAGCTAGTTTATTTAATTGTATTTTTTTAGCAATTGTGTTTAATTAATTTATTGATAGTGTAGTGTTAGGTTAATTGTAGGTAATTGTAGGTAGTTTATTTAATTATTTTATTGATAGGGTAGTGTTAGGTTTAATTATATCTTAGGTTAGGATTTATTTTACAGGTAAATTTGTTATTATTTTAACTAGGTAGCTATTAAATAGTTCTTAACTATTTAATAGCTATTGTACCTAGTTAAAATAAATACCAAGTTGCCTGTAAAATAAATATTAATCCTAAAATAGCTATAATATAATTATAATTTATATTGTAGCTATATTAGGATTTATTTTACAGGTAAGTATTTAGCTTTAAATAGGAATCATTTATTTAATAAGAGTTAATTAATTTCGTTAGATGTAAATTATATTTAAGTTAGGGGGGTGTTAGTGTTAGGGTTAGACTTAGCTTTAGGGGTTAATCAATTTATTAGAATAGCGGTGAGCTCCGGTCGTCAGATTAGGGGTTAATAATTGAAGGTAGGTGTCGGCGATGTTAGGGAGGGCAGATTAGGGGTTAATACTATTTATTATAGGGTTAGTGAGGCGGATTAGGGGTTAATAACTTTATTATAGTAGCGCTCAGGTCCGCTCGGCAGATTAGGGGTTAATAAGTGTAGGCAGGTGTCGGCGACGTTGAGGGGGGCAGATTAGGGGTTAATAAATATAATATAGGGGTCGGCGGTGTTAGGGGTAGCAGATTAGGGGTACATAAGTATAACGTAGGTGGCGGTCGGCAGATTAGGGGTTAAAAATTTTAATCGAGTGGCGGCGATGTGGGGGGAGCTCGGTTTAGGGGTACATAGGTAGTTTATGGGTGTTAGTGTACTTTAGGGTACAGTAGTTAAGAGCTTTATGAACCGGCGTTAGCCAGAAAGCTCTTAACTCCTGCTATTTTCAGGCGGCTGGAATTTTGTCGTTAGAGCTCTAACGCTCACTTCAGAAACGACTCTAAATACCGGCGTTAGGAAGATCCCATTGAAAAGATAGGATACGCAAATGGCGTAGGGGGATCTGCGGTATGGAAAAGTCGCGGCTGAAAAGTGAGCGTTAGACCCTTTAATCACTGACTCCAAATACCAGCGGGCGGCCAAAACCAGCGTTAGGAGCCTCTAACGCTGGTTTTGACGGCTACCGCCGAACTCCAAATCTAGGCCTAGGAGTCCTGAACGTCTCTTGCCCAAGCCAGAGCAAAGAGAGAAAGTCTGCCCCCTACTAGATCCGGTCCCGGATCGGGGGCTACCCCTTCATGCTGTCTTGGTGGCAGCAGCTGGCTTCTTGGCCTGTTTACCTTTGTTTGAAGTCTGGTAAGGTCTCCAGACTGACTTGGATTGAGCAAAATTATAAACTAATATTTTATCACCTCTTTCACTTTACCCTTCCTAGTACTTAGAGTAGGCAAAGAGAATGACTGGGGGTGGAGCTAAGAGAGGAGCTATATAGACAGCTCTGCTGTGGTGCTCTTTGCCACTTCCTGTTAGCAGGAGGATAATATCCCACAAGTAAAGGATGAATCCATGGACTCGTCGTACCTTATAGAAGAAAAAAACCTAAGCTCCCCATTACCCTGAAAACGGCATTTGGATGGGCATTGTCCTTAAAAGGGCAGTTAGCTCTTTTGCAGGCCCAAACCCTAACCTAAAAATAAAACCAACCCAATACACCCTTAAAAAAACCTAACACTAACCCCCTGAAGATTGACTTACCGGGAGAAGTCTTCATCCAAGCCGGGCCGAAGTCCTCAACGAAGCCGGGAGAAGTCTTCATCCAAGCTGGGCGAAGTGGTCCTCCAGACGGGCAGAAGTCTTCATCCAAATGCATCTTCTATCTTCATCCATCCAGCGAAGAGTGGGTCCATCTTCAAGATGTCCGACACGAAGCATCCTCTTCATCCGACAACTAAAGATGAATGAAGGTACCTTTAAGTGACGTCATTCAAGATGGCGTCCCTTAGATTCCGATTGGCTGATAGAATTCTATCAGCCAATCGGAATTAAGGTAGAAAAAATCCTATTGGCTGATGCAATCAGCCTATAGGATTGAAGTTCAATCCTATTGGCTGATCCAATCAGCCAATAGGATTGAGCTCGCATTCTATTGGCTGATTGGAACAATAAATATAATGCAGGTGTCGGCGATGTCGGGGGTGGCAGATTAGGGTTAATAAGTGTAAGATTAGGGGTGTTTAGACTCGGGGTTCATGTTAGGGTGTTAGGTGTAGACATAACTTTTATTTCCCCATAGGAATCAATGGGGCTGCGTTAGTGAGTTTTACGCTGCTTTTTTGCAGGTGTTAGACTTTTTCTCAGCCAGCTCTCCCCGTTGATTCCTATGGTGAAATTGTGCACGAGCACGTACGACCAGCTCACCGCTGACTTAAGCAGCGCTGGTATTGGAGTGCAGTAATAAGCAAAACTTTGCTCTAAGCCATAGTTTATTAATATCAAATTATAGTGTACATATTAAAAATATACAAGAATCTGTAATTTTCTGTTAGCAGTATTGAGAATGAACTGTTTGTTTTTGTCATGTTGCCCCCGATGTTGTGATGCGAGAATTACAGCCAAAAGATTTGACTGTTAACAAAGATGCGTTTCCCTAGTAACCATGCATTCCCAGTGAACTAATGGAGGGAAAAGCTTTCATTAAGGGCATAACCAATTCACCAATGATGGGACAGAATAAAAAGGGGTGGGGTTAGATCACATGAATTTAACCCCAAGCATGGAGATAGTCTGGGCTATCTTTTCTGCTAACTTGTGATTGATAATTGCTGCCTGGAATACGGTCACTATAAGCGAAATTGGGCTACCACATTGCAAAATACTTCTTTTGTTTTTCTGAGGTGAATTGGACTTGTTGATAATTCTGGAAGCTGAAATAATTCATTGGTTACCTGGTAAAGTATAAGAGGTTGCTAAATATAGGTAATATTTAAAACAAATATATCCATTATTGCTACAGTAAATAGGTTTAAAAGAGCATTTTGTATTTTTAGTTTGCATTCATAGTCCTGTATAGTGTTAAACTAATCATCAGTGCTAAGTAATTTATTCTTGCAAATATATATATATATATATATATATATATATATATATATATATATATTAGAATTCACTTTATTGCTACTAAAGAATTTATTTTATCTCAGATAACTTATAGTAACTGACTGTTTACATTAAGAATATATATACTTCTCGTGTTCTAATTAGAATTCTATTAGAATAATTTGTGGGTTCAATAACTTAATTGTACCAATCTGAATGTTAGTGACTCATATCTTGGTATCTCATTGTGATATTTTAATGAAATTAAATTGTGGATAAGGTTAATAAATAAGGTAATTTTTATGATCTTTGCATAGCATATTATAACAGTTTAAACATGTATAGTTTGATTCATCTCTGGTTTTCTATCAATATAATTCAATATGTCTATACATTTTAACTAATACAAATAATTTAGGAATTTACATTAATTTTATTGTTTTGGTATATGCATTTTTATTGGGGTTTTGTTTTAAAGAATAATTATTAAATATATTATATTATAACCCGGCCATATACTGACACAATGTAGGGCCCAATGTCAGAAAGTTGGGTCTCTGTTAAAGGTCATGGGTCTTACAGCAGGACAATGACCCAAAGCACACGTCAAAAAACACCCAGAAATGGTTTAAGACAAAGCGCTTGACAGTACTGAACTGGCTAGCAATGAGTCCAGATGTCAATCCCATAGAGCACTTGTGGAGAGATCTCAAAACAGCAGTTACGAAAATGAACCCTTCCAATCTGATAGACCTGGAGCAGTTGGGAAAAGAAGAATGGTCCAAAATTCCAGAAGGGAGGTGTAAGAAACTCATTGATGGTTACAGGATGCGCTTGATTTCAGTTATTTTATCCAAGGAGTGTGCTACCAAATAGTAAATTGAGGGTGCCAATAACTTTGTCCAGTCCATTTTTGGAGTTTTGCATGGAATGTGTCAGATTTGGCTTTTTTTTTTTGTTTCTCCATTTTTTTTTCTTCATACCAATACAAATAAAAGAAATAAACATGAGAATGCGTAAATATTTGTAATTGCAACAATTTCCTGTACGAAGTGGTGCATTATTGGGGTGCCAATATTTTGGCCATGACTGTACATAGCTTAGATATAATCAAAGCTTTAAAATTCTACTTACAGTATACAAAGGATTTTAGACAATTCTGTAATTTGTTAATTAATTTCTCTAGCCCATAAAAAGGCTGTTATTTTCACTTCTTGACTAAAACGCTTTTGATTCACAAGGCTGACTTGGAGGTGGGAAAGTCTCCCTCAATATGCAGTATAGCCCATTCTACCAGATCTGTTTCCTCTTCCTGGCTTTTAAAAGTGAGAATTCTGTTGAACCAATTTGCAAGTCAGCAACTTGGTCATCTTTACATATCTTTACTAAATTCTACCAGCGGCTTTTGGTGGTAAAATCCTCTAGGCAGCAGTATCTGGAAATTTGGTGCCTGTCTTTGTAAAAAGGTTTAGTCACGCTCAAAATTACTTGTGGTCTCTACAGCTTGGGTATTAGTTGCCACAAGTAATGACTCCCTGACTCTTTATGATAGTGAGAGTTAATGAGATGCGCCCATTTTCTATTTTATGTAGTTAATTTTTTAACCACCAATTGAGCAAATAGTAGAAATGTTTTTTAGCAAAGGATACCAAGAGATGAAAGCAAATTAGATTATAGAAGTCATTTGAAAATCTGTTTAAATTTGCATGCTCTACTTCAATCATGGTAGAAAAAACTAAGGGGCCTATTTATTAAGGTGCCAACGGACATGTTCCGATATAGCGTATCATGTCCGCTGCACATCGATAAATGCCGACAGCATACGCTGTCAGCATTTATCATTGCACAAGCACTTCTGGTAAATTGCTTGTGCAATCCCACCCCTGCAGATTTGGTGTCAATCAGCCGATCGTATAGGATCGGGCGGATTGATGTCCGAATTTAATAATTCGGCCCCGGGCCCCCATATGTCAAAGGAAAACTGAATATGGATGGATATTGCAAACTGAGTATATTGTAAGTTCTGGATACCTGCAGGTAGAGGGCCACCTGTGATAATATAAATTGCAGGGTAATTATATGATTAATTATATGACTTCGATGTGCTATTATGTGTGATATATACAAAATAGAATATATAAGAAGTGATTTGCCACTATTTATCGAACGCGTTTGTTTTAATAATCAACCCAATTTGAAGTCTTAAACGCAACGCATGGGATTCTTTAAGGAACACTTGGGGCCCGATCCGATATGCAGCGTCGCCCGCAAAAGCCGGCGACGCCAAATTTTGCGCAGATTTGTTATCCTATATACGGTGTAACCTAGAAGTTACGCTCATATATTTCTGCCTTCGGCCGTAGTTTTTTGGCCCATAGACAGGTATACCAAACCTGTGCAGTTTGGTATCCAATATACAGCGTAAGGACTTACGTGGCAAAAATGGAGAAATCTTACTCCATTTTCACCTTGCCACAAATTGCAGGCGTAGTAAGCCTTACGCTGAGTATTGGAGCCCCGTAACTCCCTAACTACCTGCAAAATAAAACCTAACACCTAACGCATGCGCAATGTCTATCTACCTGTCAACCGCAATCCCCCACCGCAATCCCTAATAAAGTGCTTAACCCCTAAACCGCCGCTCCCGGACCCCGCCGCCACCTACATTAAATGTCTAACCCCCTACACCGACGCCACTTATATTAAAATGATTAACGCCTAATCTAATCCCCCTACACTGCCGCCACCTATAATAAATGTATTACCCTCTAAAATACTAAAGTGTCCCTACACTGCATTGCCCCAAAGTAATCAGCTCTATTACCAGCCCTTAAAAGGGCCTTTTGCAAGGCATTGCCCCAAAGTAATCAGCTCTTTTACCTGTAATCTGACCCCCCTACTCCGCCGCCACCTATATTAAATATATTAACCCCTAATCTAATCCCCCTACACCGTCGCCACCTATATTAAATATATTAACCCCTAATCTAATCCCCCTACACCGCCGCCATCAATATTAAATATATTAACCCCTAATCTGACCCCCCTACACCGCCGCCAACTATATTAACCCTAATTATATTAGGGTTAATATAGTTAATATAGTTATTATATTATATATATTATTAATATAGTTAATAATTAATATAGTTATTATATTAAATATAGTTATTATAGTTATATATTAGTTATAGTTATTATATTATATATTAACTGTATTAACCCTATCTAACCCTAACAACCCTAACTTAATTATTATTGCAATAAATCTAAATAATATTAATATTATTAACTAAAATATTCCTATTTAAAACTAAATACTTACCTATAAAATAAACCCTACGATAACTACAATATAATTAATAATTACATTGTAGCTATTTTAGGGTTTATATTTATTTTACAAGTAACTTGGTATTTATTTTAACTAGGTACAATAGCTATTAAATAGTTAATAACTATTTAATAGCTACCTAGTTAAAATAATGACCAATTTACCTGTAAAATAAATCCTAACCTAAGTTACAAATACACCTACACTATCAATAAATTAATTAAATAAACTACAATTATCTAAATTAAATTATAATTAAATACACTAAACTAAATTACAAAAACAAGCAAACACTAAATTACAAAAAATAAAAAAGATTACAAGAATTTTAAGCTAATTACACCTAATCTAAGACCCCTAATAAAATAACAAAGCCCCCCAAAATTAAAAAATGTCCATACCCTAAACTAAATTACAAAAAGTAATCAGCTCTATTACCAGCCCTTAAAAGGGCCTTTTGTGGGGCATTGCCCCAAAGTAATCAGCTCTTCTACCTGTGGAAAAAAATAACCCCCCCCCCTTACAACCCACCAGCCACACACCCCTACTCTAAAACCCACCCTATCCCCCCTTAAAAACCTAAGTCTAACCCCCAAGTGGTCCTTACCTGTCCTGAAGACCGGCCGAGAAGGACCTGTTCCAGGCGGAGAAGTCTTCTTTCAGGCGGCGACCTCTTCTTCTTCCAGGAACCAGCCGGCACGGAGCGGAGGAGTTGAAGACTGATGAACGCGGAGCTGAAGACCGTCCTCTCTGGAACTGAAGACCGGCGACCCTGGAACTGAAGACCGGAGTCATGGAGCGTGGAGGATCCTCTTCATACGATCGCCGCCGTACACTGAATAGGAATTCAAGGTACGCGATTAAAAATGGCGTCCCTTGAATTCCTATTGGCTGATTTGAGCCTTCAAATTCAAATCAGCCAATCGGATGAGAGCTACTTTAATTCTATCGGCGGATTTGAATAGCCAATAGAATAAGAGCTACTGTAATTCTATTGGCTGATTAAGGGGGGTTTAGAGTGGGTTTTAGAGTAGGGGTGTGTGGGTGGTGGGTTGTAATGGGGGGGTTGTTCTTTTTTTCCACAGGTAAAATTGCTGATAACTTTGGGCAATGCCACAAAAGGCCCTTTTAAGGGCTGGTAATAGAGCTGATTACTTTTTGTAATTTAGTTTAGGGTATGGACATTTTTTTATTTTGGGGGGCTTTGTTATTTTATTAGGGGGTTTAGATTAGGTGTAATTAGCTTAAAATTCTTGTAATCTTTTTTTATTTTTTGTAATTTAGTGTTTGTTTTTTGTAATTTAGTTTAGTGTATTTAGTTATATTTTAGTTTAGATAATTGTAGTTTATTTAATTAATTTAATTATTAATTATATTGTAGCTATCTTAGTTTTTTTTATAGGTAAGTATTTAGTTTTAAATAGGAATATTTTAGTTAATAATATTAATATTATTTAGATTTATTGCAATAATAATTAAGTTAGGGGTGTTAGGGTTAGATAGGGTTAATATAGTTAATATATATCATATAATAACTATATTAATTATTAACTATATTAATAATATATGTAATATAATAACTATATTAACTATATTAACCCTAATATAATTAGGGTTAATAAAGTTAATATAGGTGGCGGCGGTGTAGGGGGTCAGATTAGGGGTTAATATATTTAATATAGGTGGCGGCGGTGTAGGGGGATTAGATTAGGGGTTAATATATTTAATATAGGTGGCGGCGGTGTAGGGGGGTCAGTTTACAGGTAAAAGAGCTGATTACTTTGGGGCAATGCCCCGCAAAAGGCCCTTTTAAGGGCTGGTAATAGAGCTGATTACTTTGGGGCAATGCAGTGTAGGGACACTTTAGTATTTTAGGGGGTAATACATTTATTATAGGTGGCGGCGGTGTAGCGGGATTAGATTAGGGGTTAATACATTTAATATAGGTGGTGGCGGCGGTGTAGGGGGATTAGATTAGGGGTTAATAATTTTAATATAGGTGGCGGCATGTAAGGGGGTCAGATTAGGGGGTAGTACGTATAATGTAGGTGGCGGCGGGGTAGGGGGCTCACATTAGGGTTAATATAGTTCAAATAGGTGGCGGCGGTGTAGGGGGATCATATAAGGGGGTAATATAGTTAATGTAGGTGGCGGCGGTGTAGGGGGATCATATTAGGGGGTAATGTAGGTGGCGGCGGGGTCCGGGAGCGGCGGTTTAGGGGTTAATATATTTATTGTTAGGAGTGAGAGGGGGGATTGCGGATAGACGGATATACGTGTCGGGCTATGTTTGGGAGGCGTGTTAGACAGTAACGGGAGATTTAGTAGTTTAGTCAGTTTTTTTATGCGGCGGCAGTTTCTAAAGTGCCGTAAGTCACTGGCGTAAGTCACTGGCGACTCCAGAAATTTGTACTTACGCAGATTTCTGGACATCGCTAGTTTGTCAGACTTATGGCACTTTAGCAACTGCCGGCGCCATATATGAGATAGCTCGATGTGCAAGCTGAAACTACGGGCGGTGCAGGTTTCCACGCTTGCGCAGAAACCTACGCTGTATATCGGATTGCGCCCTTGGTGCTTTAATGGGTATCCTTCTCAGTACTTTTACTGAATATGTAAAAAGTTTTACCTAGATACATAGCACTGGCAGCCACACAATGTCTTATAATTAATTAAAGGCAATTTAAATATTATTAAAGATAGGCAAAGTCCTTACATATATTAATCAGTGGTGTCATTGGAATATATCTTGGTATTGTGATTTAAACCTCCAGGTACTTCCTGTCTGTGTCTATTTTAATATTCTGCTTACTAATAAAGAATTTAATTGTTCAAAAGTGCAATATATACCACTTACACTGATTTTTGTATTTAAAAAGGTGCATTTGGTCACTGTAAATTAAGTTTGCTAATCTTAAAGTGATGGTAAACAATGTATTTATCTATGCTGCAATCATAATTAAGTAAAAGTATATATTTTTTTTTTTTAAAGTAGTATTTCCAAACCCTTATTTCTCACCTATTTTCTTAGCTGTCATCAACGCTGCAAAACCGGACCCGCTCTTTCGTCCTTTTTTTTATCACAATCCACCAATCCTAAACTGAGCCTGGCTATTTTCTATGAGTAAAAGAACCGGAAAATCATGCATGCGTACTACAGCTCTATTCCTGCAACCCCACAAAGTCAGCTGCACTCGTTCATGTGAATTTTCGCACATGCATGCTAATAGTAGTGGGCGTAACATAGTGACGCAATTGCAAACACTGAATCGTAGGTACTGTTAGGATTCAGTGCTTACTTGGAGGAAAACCACTGACAAAATTAGAGCATGGGCTTTGTAACAAGTACACGGGAGCATGCATCGAGAGATGTCTGTGAATGTGCTATCTTTATGGAGTTTGATCTGCATGCAATAGTACACATCTGACTCTACTTAAAATACTAACAAATAAATAAATAATAAATAATTAAAGGGCCATAAGAGTAGAAAAATTACATGCTCTAATTCATCAGCGCTAATTACTCAGCTAAGTTGCTGACTAGATCAGCTGCGGTTTCTGCTCGGAACCAGCAGTGCTCTGCGTGTCCGGAGCAGTACTTGCAGGGATTTAACACATAGTAGTACAGTGTCGATGATTTTAATATTACATGCATGTCATTTTTCCAATATTATGGCCTGTTAGCTCCTTAAAGTGACAGTCAACACCAGAATGTTTGTTGTTTTAAAAGATAGATAATCCCTTAATTACCAATTCCCCAGTTTTGCATAACCAACAAAGTTATAATTATACACGTTTTACCTCTGTAATAACCTTGTTTCTAAGCCTCAGCAGACTGCCCCCTTATTTCAGTTCTTTTGACAGACTTGCATTTTAGCCAATCAGAGCTGTCTCCATGGTAAATTCACGTGCATGAGCTCAATGTTATCTATATGAAACACGTGAACTAATGCCCTTAAGTGGTGAAAAACTATCAAAATGCATTTAGATTAGAGGCGGCCTTCAAGGTCTAAGAAATTAGCATATGAACCACCTAGGTTTAGCTTTCAACTAAGAATACCAAGAGAACAAAGCAAATTTGGGGATAAAAGTAAATTGGAAAGTTGTTTAAAATTACATGCCCTATTTGAAACATGAAAGTTTTTTTTGTACTTGACTGTCCCTTTAACTGCTGAGCCATTTCCACCTGTGCTGACTTTAAGCTGCTGCTGATAATCAAGCCCTACTGTAGGGCAGTTTTCAATGATATATGCACACATATTACATATTTCAGCAGATTCAAACTATATCATTATTTTATGTATATGTTACAGTGGAAGCAGATGGTCAGAGAACATAAACTATTACTAGTGAATGTATTCCTTCACTAAAGTAATCAGTGAATATGTACTTCAGTGTTATCTGTTCATGTTCACTAGTGAATGTGTACTTCAGTATTATCTGTTCATGTTCACTAGTGAATATGTACTTCAGTGTTATCTGTTCATGTTCACTAGTGAATGTGTACTTCAGTATTATCTGTTCATGTTCACTAGTGAATATGTACTTCAGTGTTATCTGTTCATGTTCACTAGTGAATGTGTACTTCAGTATTATCTGTTCATGTTCACTAGTGAATATGTACTTCAGTGTTATCTGTTCATGTTCACTAGTGAATGTGTACTTCAGTATTATCTGTTCATGTTCACTAGTGAATATGTACTTCAGTGTTATCTGTTCATGTTCACTAGTGAATATGTACCTCAGTGTTATCTGTTCATGTTCACTAGTGAATGTGTACTTCAGTATTATCTGTTCATGTTCACTAGTGAATATGTTCTTCAGTGTTATCTGTTCATGTTCACTAGTGAATAATGTACTTCAGTGTTATCTGTTCATGTTCACTAGTGAATGTGTACTTCAGTATTATCTGTTCATGTTCACTAGTGAATATGTACTTCAGTGTTATCTGTTCATGTTCACTAGTGAATGTGTACTTCAGTATTATCTGTTCATGTTCACTAGTGAATGTATACTTCAGTATTATCTGTTCATGTTCACTAGTGAATTTGTACTTCAGTATTATCTGTTCATGTTCACTAGTGAATGTGTACTTTAGTGTTATCTGTTCACGTTCACTAGTGAATGTGTACTTCAGTGTTATCTGTTCACGTTCACTAGTGAATGTGTACTTCCACTGTTTGTCATTAGTGACGCAGCTGTGGTTAATATATTCGAGCTTGCTAGGTCTTTAAATTCACTGTATGCATGATTTAAAGAACTTTCGCCTAGATTTTGAGTTTGGCGTTAGCCGTCAAAAGCAGCGTTAAGGGGTCCTAACGCTGCTTTTAACCGCCCGCTGGTATTTAGAGTCAGGCAGGAAAGGGTCTACCGCTCACTTTCTTTCCGCGACTCGAGGCTACCCCAGATCCCCTTATGTCAATTGCGTATCCTATCTTTTCAATGGGATTTGCCTAACGCTGGTAGACCCTCTACTGACAAGACTCCAACCGCAAAAAAAGTCAGTAGTCAGAGCTTTATGGGCTAACGCGGGAACATAAAGCTCTTAACTACTGTGCTATAAAGTACACTAACACCCATAATCTACCTATGAACCCCTAAACCGAGGCTTCCCCACATCGCCAACCCTATAATAAAAAATTTTAACCCCTAATCTGCCGCTCCGGACACCGCCGCAACATACATTATAACCTATGAACCCCTAATCTGCTGCCCCTAACATCGCCGACACCTACATTATATTTATTAACCCCTAATCTGCCCCCCACGTTGCCGCCACCTACCTACACTTATTAACCCCTAATCTGCCGACCGGACCTCGCCGCCACTATAATAAATGTATTAACCCCTAAAACGCCGCACTCCCGCCTCGCAAACACTATAATAAATTTTATTAACCCCTAATCCCCCCCCCCAACGTTGCCGCCACCTACCTACAAATATTAATCCCTAATCTGCCGCCCCTAACGTCGCCGCTACTATAATAAATTTATTAACCCCTAAACCTAAGTCTAACCCTAACACCCCCCTAAGTTAAATATAATTTAAATTAATATAAATAAATGTACTATAATTAAATAAATTATTCCTATTTAAAAATAAATACTTACCTATAAAAATAAACCCTATATAGCTACAATATAACTAATAGTTACATTGTAGCTATTTTAGGATTTATATTTATTTTACAGGCAACTTTGTATTTATTTTAACTAGGTACAATAGCTATTAAATAGTTAATAACTATTTAATAGCTACCTAGTTAAAATAATTACAAAATTACCTGTAAAATAAATCCTAACCTAAGTTACAAATACACCTAACACTACACTATCAATAAATTAATTAAATAAATTACCTACAATTAGCTAAACTAAAATACAATTAAATAAACTAATCTATAATACAAAAAAACCAAACACTAAATTACAGAAAATGAAAAAAAATTACAAGACTTCTACCGGATGAAGGACCTCTTGCCCCGCTTGGATGAATACTTCTATCGGATGAAGGACCTCTTCTTGCTCTGCTTGGATGAAGAATTCGGCTTGGCTGGGTGAAGACGACTCAAGGTAGGGAGATCTTCAGGGGGTTAGTGTTAGGTTTATATAAGGGGGTTTGGGTGGGTTAGAGTAGGGGTATGTGGGTGGTGGGTTTTAATGTTGGGGGGTATTGTATTTTTATTTACAGGTAAAAGAGCTGATTACTTTGGGGCAATGCCCCGCACAAAGCCCTTTTAAGGGCTGGTAAAAGAGCTGATTACTTTGTAATTTAGAATAGGGTAGGGCATTTTATTATTTTGGGGGGATTTTTTATTTTATTAGGGGGCTTAGATTAGGTGTAATTAGTTAAAACTTCTTGTAAAAATTTTTTATTTTCTGTAATTTAGTGTTTGTTTTTTTTGTATTATAGATTAGTTTATTTAATTGTATTTTAGTTTAGCTAATTGTAGTTAATTCATTTAATTTATTTATTTATTGATAGTGTAGTGTTAGGTGTATTTGTAACTTAGGTTAGGATTTATTTTACAGGTAATTTTGTAATTATTTTAACTAGGTAGCTATTAAATAGTTATTAACTATTTAATAGCTATTGTACCTAGTTAAAATAAATACAAAGTTGCTTGTAAAATAAATATAAATCCTAAAATAGCTACAATGTAACTATTAGTTATATTGTAGCTATATTAGGGTTTATTTTATAGGTGTTTATTTTTAAATAGGAATAATTTATTTCATTATAGTACATTTATTTAGATTAATTTAAATTATATTTAACTTATGGGGGTGTTAGGGATAGACTTAGGTTTAGGGGCAATTTTTTCCCGAAAATTCCCAGTCTTTAAAGTGATGGTATATTTCAGACTATAAGAATGTTGCGATGAAAAATATATTTGTTTGCATAATCATTTTTTTAAAGTGTATATGTTGTGGGTAAAGTCAGATATTGGGCAATCCTAGGATTACCCAGGTAAAACGGGCATTACCCAAGCGCAATGTATGATCAAAAATCCCCTCAGATGGCGGAGTCACCACATAAAACATATATAGCATGCACTGTAATTCCCCCTTCTTTACTATCTTTTTTGCATCCACCTGGGGGGTTCAAGGGTGGCGAAGCTCCTCTTTTAAACCTCCTTCCCCAAGGTTTACTTGGGGTGGATGCCAGAGGATCGGCGGAGCGCTTTCCTTGAACTCCCCAGGCAGAGGTAAAAGAAATAGTGTAGATGGGGAAATTACAGTACATCAGGCTTTACCCACAGCCGCTTGGGTAATGTACATTTTACCCGGGTAATCTTAGGATTACCCAGATTTCTTACTTTACCCATAACATATATATATTTTATAATAAAAGATTTATAATCCTAATTGGTATTGCCTGTTCCTCTGCCTAGTGCCCCCCTTCATTTCCTCTTTTGGCTGGGCTGTGATGTATAAAGCAGTCACATCCACTCTCTACAAAGGATTTTCTAAGGACTTTAAAGGGGCTTTACTTCAAGATTGTCAAATGACATACATGTTGATTGGATGTTCACTGTAATTGTCATTAAAAAAAAAGGACTTCATCCAAGTGGGCCTGCATCATTGCAATAGAAGCATTACTATATGAACTAATTTAATCTTTTCACAGATGGATTAAAAACAAAAAAAGGTACACACACTTTAATGACAAAGATTACATATGTGGCATTTGATTAGTTAAAGTTAACCATCACTTTAATGGTTTAAGCTGGGCAAGATAAGATAAGATAAACCTTACCAGAAATAAAATAAAATTAGAGGCAGCGCTAATCTAGCACGGATCAGAAAACAGGCAACTAAACAATTAGAATAGTTTTAAAAAGAGAATTGTAGTCTATAGCAATCATACAAACATATATTATCCAAACAGTAGCAATGGTAGGACCGTCTCCCTTAAATTTGCATAAGATTACTAAATATACTATGTTATATATAATACCAGGGAGGGTAGGAGCAGGAGGCAAGGGGTGATGAAGCCAGGCAATAGTGTTGCACAATTTGTAACATATCATTTCCCCCATGTATATACTGAGGCTTTGCTTAGCAGGGGCATAACACATCCGTTTTCATGCCCTGGGACTAGAATTCACAGAACATACAAAAATAGATTTAATATAGCATTTCTGGGCCTATTGACCGTTTGCTCACAATCACTGCAGCAGCAAAGATACAAACCATGCACCGTTACATCATAAAAAGCCACCTATTTGTGAAACTTTCACTAGTGTCTTAGCAAAAATAAAACCTAAAAACAAATCCTCAACATATATTGTTTTCAGCAGTATTAAGCATTAAGGAGGTTAAACATTATATTCATTTAAGGCTGTGTAATGTATATAAACTAGTGTGCTTTGTGGTGTTCTGCTATACAGATGCTGAAGGGTTAATCATTTGAGGCTTGCTTATTTTGGTACTTGCTGTAAAGTTATTCTTCCTATGTCATTTATGTGCTTGACAGTAAGGGAAGTGAGGAGTTTCTTGATGCTTTAACCTGCATTAAAGGGCTAGAACAGTGCATAAAGAAAATACTCTATTACTTGCATATAACCATGGGTATAACCCCTGGAGTCTGTGCAAGGGCAGCAATGCACTGCTGGGAGCTAGCTAAACACATCTGGTGAGCCAATAAGTCAAATGTGTGTAGCCACCAGTCAACAGCTAGCGCCCAGTAGTGCATTGCTGTTGCTTAAGATATGTACATATCCATTTTTAACAGTTACCCAAGAGAACAAAGTAGAAATTCATTTAAAAATGACATTCTCTATCTGAATCAATTCCTGTCCCTTTAAGAAATCAGTATGAAGGGGTCAATCTGAGTGGGAGGAGCTATGCAAACCATAAATGGACATGACTCTCCTGCATCTTGTCCCTGGAATTTTTATTGTGAAAGGTACAGCTGTGAAAAAGCCTGTAGCATCACAGTGCACTGCTCCTATCACAGGATACAACAATATGCAAGCTACAAGATGGCGACGCCCAGTATAAAAATGCAGAGCTTTACAAATTGGATTCTGTAATCAGTTTAAATAAGAGAATGGCTTTCAAGATAACTGCAGGTACAGGAGGGAAAACAATAGCATGGTGAGAAGTAGCAATTATATTGTAGTTGTAAAGTTCAAAAAAGGAAAAAAGTCTGTTGACTCAGAGTTGTTTGCTGGGAAAACTTGTTTATTGTGAAAATCCAAAACAAGTCTAAGTAAACAAAGTAAAGTACAAAGGGTCACAGTGAGGAACGCCTGACGCGTTTCGCGCATGCGTAGATGCGCTTCTTCAGAGCCTCTGAAGAAGCGCATCTACGCATGCGCGAAACGCGTCAGGCGTTCCTCACTGTGACCCTTTGTACTTTACTTTGTTTACTTAGACTTGTTTTGGATTTTCACAATAAACAAGTTTTACCAGCAAACAACTCTGAGTCAACAGACTTTTTTCCTTTTTTGAACTTTATTCTATAGCGGAGGATATACCGCATATTGATCTGTTGTTCCAGTAGCCTAACCAGCGTTGATTTCCGGGTCTGCCCGGAACTACAATACCCACAGTGCACCTAGCGACGTCACGGGGAGTGCAAGAGCATACCACGTTACCAGAGCCGGATCTCCAAGCACGCCAAGAAGGACCCACACGCTGCACCCCCACGGAAGGGTTTCCACACCAGTCCGAGGAGAAGTACAGCAGTGCGCCCAGGCACCCCACCAAGTCTTGTGGAGGGTAAGAGATTTTCCGGACAGCACTACAATGACTGTTTATTACCTCTGCACTTAGACACCCGTGACAACTAGGTTGGAGTGGCATCTATACTATCACCCGATAAGCACGGAACTTAACACCAGGAACCAACGCTGGGTTTTCTATATGTACTGCACATTGAGTGTTGTCCCTGACAAATACGGATTTTACTGGGACTGATTCCCTGGAAATATGAGGGTGTTATATTTAAACCATCCATAACCCCCTTTGGGAATCCTCATACTGAACACTTGCTTTGCTCTTTGATTATTCTATTGTAGTTGTACACAGCAGTTTTAGGGTTGCCACCCGTCCCTTAAAGTACAGAACACTTATAAGTTACACATGCTGCAGGGTGTGCAGGGAGGAATATGAATAGTGCTGTCCAGAAACACAATACATGTTCCTCCCTGCACACCCTGCAGCCTGTGTAACTCATAAGTGTCCAGGAAACATGGCTGAGGTGGCAACCCTAAAATAATGTCCCTTTAAATTATCTATATTGTATGCAAGTATGAGAGAAATTAAAATTGCTGCCATTAAATAAACTTTGATAGTCTTACTCAAAGATAAGCCTATTTTAGTATTTCTGGTGAATTCAACAACCAATCCTAATTCATAATGAGCATTAAAGGGACAGTCAAGTCCCAAAAAACTTCCATGTTTCAAATAGGGCATGTAATTTTTTTTTATTTTTTTTTTACTTTTATTTATATTTCAACAGTGTATACAGTTTAGAATAAACACTTTAATCTTTTCCAGTTTGCCTCGCAGGGCAAAAATAAGGAAAAGAGGACAAAAGAAAAAAAAGAAAAACAATACAAAATAAGCAAGAACTCTTCACATTTCGTGCCAAATTAACTTATGGACTAAAGCCTAATATGATGCTCCTAACCTTTCTATAACTGAACCTAACTCGCACAGCCAGTGCATCTTTAAGTTGAATAAGCGGTAGGGCAAATAAGTCTTTAAGATTTATTACATAATTATTTATTACACATTTGCATCCTATTTCCTTTATTCAAAGCTTCACTGTTGAGATTTTAGCTAATTTAAAATAATCTCCCGACCCTTATATGTATATACAAATAAGACAACACATGAGCAAAACAAAAAACACAAAAAGACAAAACAAGAAAAAAAAAAGAAAAAAAAAAGAGGAATTTTTCGTTTCACCCATCTCTCTCCCCCCCCCCCATCCCCCTACCACACTCCAAGAAGAACTAATTCCGAGTTTTGAAAGGGGAAAATCATATAATCAATTTCATTTTCAGAGAGTGATTTGATATAAACTGCCCATTTATTAAAGAAATTCTTTATGTCCTCTTCATTCTCTATATCTGTATCCTTTTGTTCTAGCATGCATTGTTTTTTTAGGCAGTTCTGAATTTCGGAGACACTAGGTGCGGAGCGCATTTTCCATTTTTTACAAATCAAATATCTGGTAGCTAGGATAGAGGTGGAGATCAACTTATCCTGCGGATGACGCTTATTTAAATTATCAAGGCAAAGTATTACCTGATAAAAAGAGAGAGTCACTGGGGGAATTTTCAACACCTTGTTTAACCAATATTCTAATTTACACCATGTTTTTCTAATCTTTGGACACATCCAGAACATATGTTCAAGATTGGCTGCTGATAATGAACATTTAGGACATCTGTCAAATTCCAAGTTATGCAATTTGTGGCCCTTCTCCGGGGTGAAGTACGCTCCGTGTAATAGTTTAATATGTGCTTCCCGCCATGTGGCAGATAAGGTTATCTTTGCTACTTTGTTTATAGAGTGCTGTAGAATCTTTGGATCCAGTAGTTTCTGATCTAAGATTAGCGTCCATTTCAGGGCAAGTTTTGCCAAGGTTGAGGTTCCTCTGTTGGTAAGCAAGAAATGATAACACATAGATATGGACTTCTGCCCAGCTCTATTAAATATAAGCCAATTTTCTAACTGGCCTAGTGTCCAGGGCCAACCTGTTTCTCTAATTATTTCAGATATGAAGTGTCTTATCTGCAGGTAAGCAAAGAAGTCCTTATTAGGCAAATTAAATTCCGATTTTAGTTCTTGAAAAGTTTTGATCTGTTTACTATCCCCATTAATTAAAAGAGATAGTTTGTTAAGACCATTCTTGTGCCATCGAAAAAAGACCTCAGAATGTAGCCCAGGTTGAAATCTTGGGTTACCTATTAGAGGTATATAATTAGATATTCTAGGATTGACTGAGAGAAGTTTTGATATCTTCCACCAAGCCTTAATCGGATTAACAATCGATTTGAATCCCTTGATCTCTGGAGGTAACTCTTTAGATGAAGAATGAAGAAGGGCTAGAGGAAGATATGGGTCACAAATACATGATTCAAGGTTATTATTTAAGATATAGTCTTTAGAGAGAAGCCACCTTGTTGCAATCCGAGCGAGGAAACTAAGGCCTAGATTTGGAGTTTTGTCGGTAAGGACCCGCGTAGCTAACGCCGGCTTTTTTCTGGCCGCACCATAAAAATAACTCTGGTATTGAGAGTCCACATAAAGGCTGCGTTAGGCTCCAAAAAAGGAGCGTAGAGCATTTTTAACGCAGCTTCAACTCTCGATACCAGAGTTGCTTACGCAAGCGGCCAGCCTCAAAAACGTGCTCGTGCACGATTCCCCCATAGAAAACAATGGGGCTGTTTGAGCTGAAAAAAAACCTAACACCTGCAAAAAAGCCGCGTTCAGCTCCTAACGCAGCCCCATTGTTTGCAATGCGGAAACACTTCCTACGTCTGCACCTAACACTCTAACATGTACCCCGAGTCTAAACACCCCTAACCTTACACTTATTAACCCCTAATCTGCCGCCCCCGCTATCGCTGACCCCTGCATATTATTATTAACCCCTAATCTGCCGCTCCGTAAACCGCCGCTACTTACATTATCCCTATGTACCCCTAATCTGCTGCCCTAATATCGCCGACCCCTATATTATATTTATTAACCCCTAATCTGCCCCCCACAACGTCGCCTCCACCTGCCTACACTTATTAACCCCTAATCTGCCGAGCGGACCTGAGCGCTACTATAATAAAGTTATTAACCCCTAATCCGCCTCACTAACCCTATAATAAATAGTATTAACCCCTAATCTGCCCTCCCTAACATCGCCGACACCTAACTTCAATTATTAACCCCTAATCTGCCGACTGGAGCCCACCGCTATTCTAATAAATGTATTAACCCCTAAAGCTAAGTCTAACCCTAACACTAACACCCCCCTAAGTTAAATATAATTTACATCTAACGAAATTAATTATCTCTTATTAAATAAATTATTCCTATTTAAAGCTAAATACTTACCTGTAAAATAAATCCTAATATAGCTACAATATAAATTATAATTATATTATAGCTATTTTAGGATTAATATTTATTTTACAGGCAACTTTGTAATTATTTTAACTATGTACAATAGCTATTAAATAGTTAAGAACTATTTAATAGTTACCTAGTTAAAATAATTACAAAATTACCTGTAAAATAAATCCTAACCTAAGTTACAATTAAACCTAACACTATACTATCATTAAATTAATTAAATAAAATACCTATAATTACCTACAATTAAACCTAACACTACACTATCAATACATTAATTAAATACAATATCTACAAATAACTACAATGAAATAAACTAACTAAAGTACAAAAAATAAAAAAGAACTAAGTTACAAAAAATAAAAAAATATTTACAAACATAAGAAAAATATTGGATCAGCCAATCGGATTGAACTTGATTCTGATTGGCTGATTCCATCAGCAAATCAGAATATTCCTACCTTAATTCCGATTGGCTGATAGAATCCTATCAGCCAATCGGAATTCGAGGGACGCCATCTTGGATGACGTCCCTTAAAGGAACCGTCATTCTTCAGTTGGACGTCGCCGGAAGAAGATGGGTCCGCGGTGGAGGTCTTCAGGATGGAGCCGGTCGTCATCGGATGAAGATAGAAGATGCCGCTTGGATCAAGATGGTTGCCGGTCCGGATCGCCTCTTCTTCCCGGATAGGATGAAGACTTTGGAGCCTCTTCTGGACCTCTTCAGCCACCGGATGATGGATCGCCAGCCCCCGCTTGGGTTTGATGAAGATTTTGGAGCCAGGACGGATCGGTGATACCTGGTGAGGTGAAGACAAGGTAGGATGATCTTCAGGGGCTTAGTGTTAGGTTTATTTAAGGGGGGTTTGGGTTAGATTAGGGGTATGTGGGTGGTGGGTTGTAATGTTGGGGGGGGGTATTGTATGTTTATTTTTACAGGCAAAAGAGCTGAACTTCTTGGGGCATGCCCCGCAAAGGGCCCTGTTCAGGGCTGGTAAGGTAAAAGAGCTTTGAACTTTAGTAATTTAGAATAGGGTAGGGCATTTTTTATTTTGGGGGTCTTTGTTATTTTATTAGGGGGCTTAGAGTAGGTGTAATTAGTTTAAAATTGTAATATTTTTCTTATGTTTGTAAATATTTTTTTATTTTTTGTAACTTAGTTCTTTTTTATTTTTTGTACTTTAGTTAGTTTATTTCATTGTAGTTATTTGTAGATATTATATTTAATTAATGTATTGATAGTGTAGTGTTAGGTTTAATTGTAGGTAATTATAGGTATTTTATTTAATTAATTTAATGATAGTATAGTGTTAGGTTTAATTGTAACTTAGGTTAGGATTTATTTTACAGGTAATTTTGTAATTATTTTAACTAGGTAACTATTAAATAGTTCTTAACTATTTATTAGCTATTGTACATGGTTAAAATAATTACAAAGTTGCCTGTAAAATAAATATTTATCCTAAAATAGCTATAATATAATTATAATTTATATTGTAGCTATATTAGGATTTATTTTACAGGTAAGTATTTAGCTTTAAATAGGAATAATTTAGTTAATAAGAGATAATTAATTTCGTTAGATGTAAATTATATTTAATTTAGGGGGTGTTAGTGTTAGGGTTAGACTTAGCTTTAGGGGTTAATACATTTATTAGAATAGCGGTGAGCTCCGGTCGGAAGATTAGGGGTTAATAATTGAAGTTAGGTGTCGGCGATGTTAGGGAGGGCAGATTAGGGGTTAATACTATTTATTATAGGGTTAGTGAGGCGGATTAGGGGTTAATAACTTTATTATAGTAGCGGTGCGGTCCGCTCGGCAGATTAGGGGTTAATAAGTGTAGGCAGGTGGAGGCAACGTTGAGGGTGGCAGATTAGGGGTTAATAAATATAATATAGGGGTCGGCGATGTTAGGGCAGCAGATTAGGGGTACATAGGGATAATGTAGCTGGCGGCGCTTTGCGGTCGGCAGATTAGGGGGTTAATAAGTGTAGGTAGCTGGCGGCGACGTTGTGGGGGGCAGATTAGGGGTTAATAAATATAATATAGGGGTCGGCGGTGTTAGGGGCAGCAGATTAGGGGTACATAAGGATAACGTAGGTGGCGGTCGGCAGATTAGGGGTTAAAAAAATTTAATCGAGTGGCGGCGATGTGGGGGGACCTCGGTTTAGGGGTACATAGGTAGTTTATGGGTGTTAGTGTACTTTAGAGTACAGTAGTTAAGAGCTTTATAAACCGGCGTTAGCCCAGAAAGCTCTTAACTACTGACTTTTTTCCTGCGGCTGGAGTTTTGTCGTTAGAGTTCTAACGCTCACTTCAGACACGACTCTAAATACCGGAGTTAGAAAGATCCCATTGAAAAGATAGGATACGCAATTGACGTAAGGGGATCTGCGGTATGGAAAAGTCGCGGCTGAAAAGTGAGTGTTAGACCCTATTTTGAGTGACTCCAAATACCGGAGGTAGCCTAAAACCAGCGTTAGGAGCCTCTAACGCTGGTTTTCACGGCTAAACCCAAACTCCAAATCTAGGCCTAAGATTGTAAGCTCTAATATCGGGAAGTGCCAGTCCACCATACTCCCTTGGGAGAGAGAGTTTAGTATGCGAGATCCGTGCTTTTTTCCCTTGCCAGAGAAATTGGCCTATCAATCTGTTCAGCAGGCGAACATCTTTTTCATAGAGAATTAACGGGACATTCTGGAGTACATATAGCAGTTTCGGAAGAAGAACCATTTTCCATGCTGCAATTCGCCCTGAAAGAGATAGTGGTAGATTTTGCCATATTCTAAGTTTTTCTCTAATTTGTTTTATGATCGGGGTTATATTATATTCATAGAGATCTCCAGACTTTACCGGAATATTTATCCCTAGATATCTAAAGGAGTCTTTGACTACTTTAAATGGGTTATCTATACATGAGTCATTGTTTTTCTGAATCCATAAAATTTCCGATTTAGATGTGTTGATCTTATATCCTGAGAATGTACCATAATGATCAATTATCCGTATAAGCTTAGGGATGTTGGTATTAGTATTAGAAATATATAGCAACACATCATCAGCATATAGATCGATTTTGATCTCGTATTTCGAGATCTTTATGCCTTCCAGATTTTGTCTTAAGGAAATTGCTAAGGGCTCGATGGCGACATCGAAAAGGATTGGGGAGAGAGGGCATCCTTGGCGTGTTCCTCTTTCCAATAAAATTGGAGAAGAAACCGATCCATTAACTATCAGACTTGTAACTGACTGTTTATATAGGTTCTCTACCAATTCTGGGAATTTGCCTTTAATTCCAAACTTACGCAAGGAAGTATTCAAGTGTCTAAAAGTGACAGAGTCAAACGCTTTTTCTGCGTCAATGGATAGAATGGCCTTATCCGATGTGTTCCCTCTCTCCTTTTTAGACTGTAGAACTTTTTCAAAGTATTCCAGAATAGTTAAGACTTCCCCGATTTTAGCTGAAGAATTTCTATTATTAAGGAAGCCGGCTTTATCCGAGTGAATAATTTTTGGAAGAATACGCTGTAGTCTGGAAGCTAAAATGGAGGTTAAGATCTTATAATCAGAATTATTCATTAATTATTAATTAAGTAAGGCTATTGGCCTATATGATTCCTTTTTTGACGGGTCCTTCCCTCCCTTAAGTATTAGCGTGGTGAAGGAGGAGGAAAATGAGGATGTAACGAGATTTCCATTAATGTAAATATCATTATATAAGTTTGTTAAATATGGGGAAATTTCCGCAGATAGGATCTTGTTGATCTCATTTGGTAACCCATCTGGGCCCGCTGCCTTATTGCTAGGAAGTTTAGAAATCACGTCAACTACTTCCTGCACAGCGATGGGGGAGTTAAGCCCACTAATACATTCCTCAGTTAGTGAGGGGAGGGCATGTAATTTTAAACAACTTTCTAATTTACTTTTATCACCAATTTTGCTTTGTTCTCTTGGTATTCTTAGTTGAAAGCTATGAGGTTCATATGCTAATTTCTTAGACCTTGAAGGCCGCCTCTAATCTAAATGCATTTTGATAGTTTTTCACCACTAGAGGGCATTAGTTCATGTGTTTCATATAGATAACATTGAGCTCATGCACATGAATTTAACATGGAGACAGCTCTGATTGGCTAAACTGCAAGTCTGTCAAAAGAACTGAAATAAGGGGGCAGTTTGCTGAGGCTTAGATACAAGGTAATTACAGAGGTAAAACGTGTATAATTATAACAGTGCGGTTATGCAAAACTAGGGAATTTGTAATTAAGGAATTATCTATCTTTTAAAACAACAACAATTCTGGTGTTGACTGTCCCTTTAATAATAATAATTTGTATTTTGGGTTGCTTTGTTTTTATTTATATGAAAATTCCCCTCCAGCCTCTGTGGCTTTTACTGATGCTTTTAAACCGTCATGTCACATCTCACAGCTCTGGAAGTGCCTGGTGGTTTCCAATTTCAAGGAATGGCATACAAAAGTCACTTACCTTTGCAATGTAGTAAAGAAATTAGATAAGGTGCTGTATTTTAACCCTTTCATGACAGGGTTATAATGTCTACATCGGAACAACGTTCCGATGTAGACAAATTGAAATCCCGCGATCGTGTACGCAATCGCAATATTTCAAATATGGGATTGGGTCAGGGGGGAGTCCATATGATGCTAGGCACGCCCTCCAGACCGCGATCACATCCAGGCAGCGTTGTTGGCTTTAGGACAGCCAAACGGCTATGACGTTGTATTTCGTTCTAATGTCGCTAAAGCCCAGTGCCGTTATCTCTCTCTCTCTTTATATATATATATATGGTACAAATTGTATATATGGTACAAATTGTATTCTGCATGTATACAGTAATCACAAAAAACATTTTTGTAAACTTATGTTTACATTTCAAATAGGGCTGCAACTAGGGTGGCCACCTCAGCCATGTTTTCCTGGACACTTATGAGTTACACATGCTGCGGGGTGTGCAGGGAGGAACATGTATTGTGTTTCTGGACAGCACTATTCATATTCCTACCTGCACACCCTGCAGCATGTGTAACTTATAAGTATTCTGTATTTTAAGGGATGGGTGGCAACCCTAGCTGCAACTAACGATTATTTTCATAGTCGATTAGTTTTTTTGATTAATCAGATAACATAAAAATACAATTTTTTTGATTACTTAAAGGGACAGTCTACACCAACATTTTTATTGTTTAAAAAGATAGATAATTCCTTTATTACCCATTCCCCAGTTTTGCAAAACCAACACTTTTGGTATACTTTTTACCTATGTGATTACTCTGATGTATAAATCTTATAACGCTGCGGAATCTGTTGGCGCTCTACAAATACCTGATAATAATAATAATAATAATAATATAACATTAAAATGAATCAGGGGCCATTTAACTTCGAGCAATACATTATGCCTAAATGACAAAAAAAAAATATATAATATCTTTTTCACTCATGGCTTGGACATAATCATATAATCAGAGCATGTAACTGAATAGGCTTTAAACAAATGCATTACCGGGTCTTTAACAGGTCAACATTAAAGGGACAGTAAACAATCCTTTATAAAGAAGCTTATTATATACACTTGTTATATTTTAATATCATGTTATGCTTTCGATATATCTATTATGCCTTTGAAAGTTTAAAATTGTACATGGAAAATTCGTTTTGATTCTTATCCCCCGTCCGCCCCAACTCACTGTCTTTTTTTTTGCTCTTAGGAACAGTGGGCAGTTTGGCTAGACTAAGCATATGCCCACTCCTCACAGATCATTCCATGCACTTGTGCTGCAGCATCACTCTCTGTTAGTTGACAGAGAAACAATATTTATGCTTACCTGATAAATAATTTTCTTTCCTGTCATGGAGAGTCCATGATTCCATTCATTACTGTTGGGAAATTCACCACCTGGCCAACAGGAGGAGGCAAAGACACCCCAGCCAGAGCTTAAGTATCCACTACCCATACTCCCCAGTCATTCAGCCGAGGGAAAAAAGGAAAGGTAGGAGAACGCTAGGGTTATATAGGTGCCTAAAGGTTAGAAATGCCACGAAAGAAAATAATTTATCAGGTAAGCATAAATTTTGTTTTCTTTCCAATGGCATGGAGAGTCCATGATTCCATTCATTACTGTTGTGAAACCAATATCCAAGCCAGAGAGGACACAGTATGGGCAGGGAGGGAGAACTAAAAGCAGGCAGCTCTAAACTGAAGGCATCACCGCTTGAAATACTTTTCTCCCAAAGGAAACCTCAGGTGAGTCAAAAAAACATAAACACTACAAACAAGGAAAAAGAAAAAAAAAATAGCCTAAAATTCTAGGTAGCCGGAGATTGAATCTTAAGGCAGGCACTACATCCAAGATGAGAAGCAGACGTTCCATCAGAGAAGGAATAGGACAAAAGGAAGGAACTACAATCTCCTGACAGTAATTGCAGTCAGAAACCACCCTAGGAAGAAATCCCAATGTGGAACGAGAATAGCCTTATCCGCATGGACTCTATGAGCAGAAGAAAAAGCCAACAAAAAACAAAAATTTTCAAGCTAAAAGTTTAATAACAGCAGATGCATAGGCTCAAGCAGAGCCCTTTGAAAAAAAACACCCAGAGCCAAAATAAGGCTCAAAGAAGGAACAACAGATGAAAACACAGGGCGGACTCTAACCAAGGCCTGAACAAAAGACTAATTGTCCGGAAGAATAGTGGACTCCTTGAGTAGCAAACCCGAAAGGACAGAGATCTGACCCTTTAAGGAACTAACCAACAAAAACTTTTTCTCCAGACCCTCTTGGAGAAAAACACAGAACTTGAGGAGCTCTCACTCTGAGCCAAGGGAAGCCTTGAAACTCGCACCAGGAGAGAAAGGTGTGCCAGACCTTATGCTACATCCAACATGTAACAAGTTTATGAGTCTGGATCAGAAAGGCAAAGACCCTATCTGAAAAAGGCCTTCAGATAAGACTTAGAGTTAAAACTCCACATAGAGAGCCTCAGAGAAACTAGGCATTGAATAAGGAACAGCCCTTGAAGTAGAAGGTTCTTTCTCAGCAGAAACCTTTACAAAGGGAAGGATGGCATCTCCACCAGATCAGCAAACCAAGTGCGAAGCCAAGCTGGAGCGAATAGGATCTCTAAAGCCCGCTCCTGAATAATGCGGGCTAAGACACTTGTTAAAAGACTATGACCCACACAGGGATTCAAACTCTCAACTGTCTGCTTGCAAGGTAAGTAAGATAGACACCTAGCTACACCAGCGCAGCTAGAGGGTTCCTCAATCTGGACCCGTATCTATCGTCTTAGCATTGAAGCGAGAAAACATGAGAACTATCTCCGGAACACCCCACCTGAGGGTGATCTCGGATTGCACATCTGGAAGAAAAACCCACTTTCCTGGGAGGAAACATCTTTTTGCTCAGATAGTAAACTTCTCAGAGGACTACTCTCAGAAAAAGGCCTTCCAGAATGATGATAGGAGGAGAGGACTCCACCAGCGACCAGGTTCCCTGAGTCCTCAGGGATATATCAGAGGCAAATGTGAAGATACCACAGAAGATAAACCTGGGAAAATCAAGGAAAAATACATTTTATGATCCAAAAGGCTATCTCTTATATGCCCATTGATGGATTGAGCTGCCAAAAATGTATCCCTGATCCACAGGCTAAACTACAAATAACACCAGGCCTGATAAATTGAGAGCACTTAAAGAAAAATAACCTTTAACGAGTGCTAAAAAACCCCATAATTTATGTAAGAACTTACCTGATAAATTAATTTATTTCATGGTGGCGAGAGTCCACAAGCTAGTTATTGATGGGATATACATTCCTACCAGGAGGGGCAAAGTTTCCCAAACCTCAAATTCCTATAAATACACCTCCCACCTCACTCATACCTCAGTTTAACATATAGCCAAGTTAGTGAGGTGTATAAGGAGTAAAAGCATAAAAAAGAGAAGAAGGATAAATAATGTGCTTTATACAAAAAAATTATAACCCAAAAAAAATGGGTGGGTCTCGTGAACTCTCACCACCATGAAAGTAATGAATTTATCAGGTAAGTTCTTAGATAAATTATGTTTTCTTTTATATAGGTGGCGAGAGTCCACAAGCTAGTTACTGATGGGATATAATGCCCAAGATGTGGAAGTCCACGAGTAACTATAGAGGGAGGGATAAAATAAAAACAGCTATTTCTGCTGAGAAATTAAATCCAAAAAAATTATTAAGTCTTCTTAAAAATTCAAAAAACTTAAACTTAACTTAAAAATTATTGGCACTAGAATCAAACTGGAACAGCTGCCTGAAGAACTTTTCTACCAAAAGCTGCTTCCGAAGAAGCAAAAACATCAATATGGTAACATTTTGTAAAGGTATGCAAAGAAAACCAAGTGGCTGCTTTGCAGATTTGATCAACTGAAGCTTCATTTTTGAAAGCCCAAGATGTGGCAACTGATCTTGTAGAATGAGCTGTTATACTCTGAGGCGGAGACAAGCCCGCCTCCAAATAAGCTTTGTGAATCAGAAGTTTCAACCAAGATGCCAAAGAAATGGCAGATGCTTTCTGCCCTTTTCTGGAACCAGAAAAAAATGACAAATAGACTAGAAGTATTTCTAAAATCTTTAGTAGCATCAACATAATATTTCAAAGCTCTTACCACATCCAAAGAATGTAAAGATCTTTCAAGTGTATTCTTAAGATTAGGACACAAGGAAGGAACAATAATTTCCCTATTAATGTTGCGTGTACAAAACTGTGAACATCAGGAAGATTAGCAATCTTTCTGTGAAATAAAACAGAAAGAGCAGAGATTTGTCCTTTCAAAGTATTGGCAGACAAACCTTTATCTAAACCAGTGATTTTCAACCTTTTTTTTGCCACAGCATATTTTTTTACATTAAAAAATCCTGCGGCACACCACCATCCCAAAATTTACTATTACTATTAATTTTTCTTCGTTCTCTTGGTATCTTTATTTGAAAAGCAGGAATGAAAGCTTAGGAGCCTGCCCATTTTAGGTTTAACACCTGGTTAGGCTTGCTGATTATTATTATTATTACTGTGCATACCCGACTGATTAAACTTATAGAATATGCGTAATGCAGTGCGTGCAGTATCAATTCATAAAGATTCACCTGTAATGATGTTCTCTATGCCCACGCAGCCGTCTGCCCAGTAAGTGGACCTGCTTTCTTATCCCAAATTCATATACCAGCGTAACTGTCGCGCTCGATGCACTAGCAGATTTTATAGAGTGGTAAAAATTGGAACAGACATCACAAGGTTTAGGTCAACATACTTTAGTTGCCACCCACTTTTCAATCAGCAAGTTTTAGTACTTCGCTAGAATATTAAACAAGCCTATGTGCAGGGAAGGAGAATAAAATGGCGGGTCTAGTAAAAATCTAAGTGCTAAGCTTTTTTTTTTTTATGTACCAATGGCACTCAAAAGCACTGCCTGTGTCCATTCTTTCTGCAGACATGCTGCATTTTCACAGCATGTTCTGCCTTGGGGGAAGGGGCCATTTCACTGCGGCACACCTGACAATCTCTCAAGGCACACTAGTGTGCTGCGGCACAGTGGTTGAAAATCACTGATCTAAACCATCCTGAAGAAACTGTAGAATCCTAGGAATTCTAAAAGAATACCAAGAATAATTTTGAGTGGAACACCATGAAATATAGGTTTTCCAAACCGTGTGATATATTTTCCTTGAAACAGGCTTATGATCCTGTATCATAGTGTTATCACAGAGTCAGAGAAACCTCTATGACTAAGGACTAAGCATTTAATTTCCATGCCTTCAAATTTAGAGATTTGAGATCCGGATGGAAAAATGGGCCTTGAGACAGAAGGTCTGGTCTTAGAGGAAGTGATAAAGAGTTCATCGAGGTGAGGAATATCCAGCAGTGAATGGACCGAGATGAAATACGAATAGAAAATTATCTTTATTGTATCAAAGGTAAAACTTGACTATAACTGAGTCAAAAAGTAACAATACCACAGCCAGAGTGTCAACCTAAGAGCATAGTGGTTTTACATCCAACATGTTTCGTGCCATTACAGCACTTCGTCAGGGATAGTAATGGGTTAACTGTTCAGGTGTTAAAAGCAATTTTTGCCCAATCAGATGTGTTCACTTAAAGGGACACTCAGGTTTAATTAAATTTTCATGATTCAGATACAGCATGTAATTTTAAACAACTTTCCAATTTACTTCCATTAAAAAAAATGTGCACAGTCTTTTATATTTACAATTTTTGAGTCACCAGATCCTACTGAGCATGTGCAAGAATTCACAGACTATACGTATATGCATTTGTGATTGGCTGATTGCTATCACATGGTACAAGGGGAGTGGAAATATACATAACTTTGAAATTTGTTATAAAAAAATATACTACTCATTTGAAGTTCAGACTAAGTGCTATTGCATTGTCTTGTTATCTTGCAATTGTTGATTATGCAAATCTAATGTGTTGACTGGTCCTTTAATTCAGCCACTCATAGCGGCCGATTTTGAAAAGCATCAGAGGCTTAATTTAATTGTGTGTTAACACATTCTGACAAGGTCGATTGTAATTACACGAGAACCGTATATAAAAAGATTAAGTACTTATACTATATATTTTTTGCTCATCTATCTACGAAACTTCACCTATGCAGTCAGAACACGCAGAGGTATTAAACGGCTCCTGCATAAACATAAGGACTTTTGGTGAGTGAGCGTTTTTAACTAAATATATTCTGGTTATTTTTTAAACCGCAACAGATTATCTTGCTACATACTAGGTCAGATATATTACATACTGCTGTGGACAAAGGTGTTTACTTAAGAACGACAGCTACAGGCTTTACTGCGACACTTATTTTACACATATTATAATTAACCTGTTAAGCTATGGACTACAAAGTTTAATACCTAAAAGCAACAAGAAAATACCACCTCTTCCCCTAGGCTTTGCAAACAGCAATGCTATATAAGCTTATAAGGGATAACATTCAGACTTTTCCTAAGTTGTATTTCAGCATCTCTGCCTGTCTGAATACACAATGGATACCAAGAATATCACAGCCAGAAAAGCAAAATTGCAATCTTTAATTAGAAGTCAACCTAACACTGATCTCAATTACTTGGATTTGGCAAGTTTATTTTCAAAAAGAGAGCAATTGGAAGTGAAAGAGTTAAAATTGTGGTGGGAAATTGAAGGAAAGAAAATAAAATCCCTAGAGGGCTAAGGATGAAAAAATATCCAGCCTATGCCACTCAGCGGAAAGACTTTATGGGGCCCATTTATCAAGCTCCCAATGGAGCTTGAGGGCCCGTGTTTCACACCAGTTATGAAGCAGCGGTCTAAAGACTGCTGCTCCATAACCCTGTCCGCCTGCTCTGATGAGGCGGACAGGAATCGTCGTAAATCTACCCGATCGAGACCTCCCTGCTGGCCGCCGATTAGCCGCGAGTCAGCAAGGGGCGGCGTTGCACCAGCAGCTCTTGTGAACTGCTGGTGCAATGTTAAATGTGGAGAGCGTATTGCTCTCTGCATTTAGCGAGGTCTTGCGGACCTGATCCGCACTGTCGGATCAGGTCCGCAAGACCTTTAATAAATAGTCCCCAATGGCTGAATGGAACAGCACTTTAACCCAATGCTCACTAACACTGATGAAACAACTGCTTAATAACAAACAGGTAGACCATGCCGAAGTCACAGAAGAATTCAAATTGATTAAGAACAGTATCACTCCTTTTATCTCTGACTCTAATTATGAGAGTTACAACAATCAGTTGTCTGATACCCTGAAAAAACTCAATGAGGAACTTTCTGACCGAAAGGCAAAGAAATACCATCATGACTGCAAAGATTATGATCTTGATGTGGTATATAATTGGACCACTATACAGAGGAACCCTATTCGAGCAAAAATAAATAAGAGTCACAAATATAACAACCAGAAAGGCCAAACGAACAAAAGAGTCACCTTCTCCAACTTTGAAACATCCTCTGTGGAAAGTCCCAGAGCATCTACTCCGGTGAATGTAACATCTGAAGATAGGAGTGTACGTACTAAAGATGGTAGTAGTCCTATCCCTGTACCTGAATTAGCTCTGGCCAATACATCTAACAAAATGAAAGAAGTTAGCCAAAAAAGGCAGCCAAAAAACAGAGAAGAAAAGGATTTCCCAGCCAGATATCCCAGCAGGAGAAGAGGAGGCATGAGAAAAAGTCCAAAGAACTAAAGAACTCTAAGCAACCAGTCATTCCCACCAGTATACCAAAGATTCTACAAAAGAAAAATGGAAATGAACATACATTTACAGAGATTAATGTTATCAATCTCTCTGATGTAATATTGTCAGATCTTGAAAACAAAGTTTTAACTAAGGGGTTAACATTTGCACTGACATCTAATTTTTCATTATTTGACACCCTAGTGGATATCAATAAATTTACACATAATCTTACCTTAAAAAGACACTTTAATGTTGGTAAGCATCTTCACACAGAACATAGTAAGTTAGATGAATTTGCTGACAATAGTGTCAATCAAGAAATACAGACAACATAAAGTGCTAATCTTAATTTTGAAGAACAGTGTAGTCTAATAGACTTGATGGGTCTAAACAGTGAGAGCATAAGGTATGATACTAACACACATATAGTGCCATCAGTAAAGGCTAAAGCAAAAAATGTAAAATTGTACCCTATACAAATGAGAGGGGACCTGATTGAAGCCTTACATACCATAGTAGTGAAGGAAATTGTTGAATTACATCATAAAACTCAGGAGAATTTAAACAACAAGGGTGACAATTTAACTAAATTTGAAAGGATAGCTCAAAATAGATTGAAAATAAATAATAATTTGGTTATCACTAATTCAGATAAGGGAGGATCAGTGGTGGTTCAAAATAAAGAAAATTACATTACAGAAGCCCTAAGACAGCTTGAGGATTTAGACACATATGTAAGACTTAGTTTTAATCCCACTAGTAAATTCCAGCAGGAATTAGATACATTCCTTGATCAATCGATATATATAAAGGATACATTACCAAAAATACAGCAGATAACTTAAAAGTTAGCCATCCACAAATTTCTGTATTTAAACATATACCTGAAAATCCATAAAGATCTGAAGTCCCCTCCCGGTAGACCCATTACTTCGGGTATTGGCACCCTAGGGGAAAAGCTACCCATTATCCTCTCTACCCCTGGGCATGTCAGAGATACGAATCATCTTTTAAATACACTGAAGGAAGTAGAAATTGATGATAAATGTACCCTTGTCTCTATTGATGTGTCATCACTTTACTCTTGCATCCCCCATAATCAAGGGCTATTTGCATTGTACCAAATGCTTACAAATTATGACACAGAATATATTGAGTATTTAATAGAGACTACAGGATACCTTTTGACGCACAATTATTTTCTATTTATGGGTCATTACTATCTACAAAAATGCAACACAGCAATGGGGGCAAAATTTGCCCCCTCATATGCCAATCTTTATTTGAATTTTTTTGAATTAATGAAAATATATACAGATGCAAACCCTTTTAAAACATACATAAAGGCCTATTTTAGATATATAGACACTCTTTTAATTGTCTGGAGGGGCACTACTAAACAACTACATGATTTTATGGGATACATAAATAATAATGATATGAATCTCAAATTTACACACAGTAACCCCAGTTTAGAGTTGGCTTTTTTGGATGTTTTATTTAAAGTGTCTATGAATAAAATAGAGACAGAAACATATTGTAAACCAACGGCAGGTAATACTATCCTAAGAGCCAACTCTCATCATCCAGAACACTTAAAAAGAGGAATACCTAAGGGCCAATATATGCGTTTACGTAGAAACTGCACTAACACATCCCAGTACTTGAAACAAGCCGATGAACTTACACTCAGATTACTAGCTAGAGGATATAAAAAGGATGTACTTATCAACACATAAGTCCTAAATATGGATAGGGATGAATTATTGAAAGATAAACAGAAAACAACCAACTTTTCCCGATCCTCAGTAGTCTTCTCAACGCCATATAGTAGACAGTACCAACAAATATGTTCAATCATTAGAAAGAACTTAGCAATACTTGAAAAAGATAAACTCCTTGATATGGATATACTGAGTAATGTTAAATTTGTCTCAAGAAAAGCAAACACCATTTGAAACAGTTTAAAGAGGCACTTTGATAAAAAAAAAAGCTGAGCATACACATAGAACCTGGCTTGAACCAAGACTAGGTTTCTTTAAATGTGGTACAAATCCTTGTAAGTCATGTGAGTATGCAGAAGTTGAAGCTACTTTTTCCTCCAGCTATACTGGAGAAACTTTTAATATAAAACATAATTTAGCATTTAAACTACTTTTGTAGTTTATTTAATAACATGTAAACTTTGTAAAAACAGTATACAGGCCGCACCTCCTGCATGCTTAAGGATTGAATAAGGGAACATCTCTTATCTTTCCTGGACAAGGAACCAAAAACACCAGTCGCCAAACATTTTAGAACGCATTGCGACAAACCACTTCAATATTTTTCATTCAAAGCAATAGATCACATACCCAAATTAATTACAGGAGGCAATAGACATAACAAACTCAATAAATGTGAGATCTATTGGATATTCACTTCACAATCGGGAGCCCCTATGGGCATAAATGAGAAAGCAGATATCAAATTATTTACTGGTTAAAAAAGAGAAGGAGATTTAACAACTCTGTTCAAATCTAAAAGCAGAAACTATACTAATAGACATCATCTGCTTATATACTGTTTTTTTCGATATTAGACAACACAAACTTTTTGTTGGAAAAGAAGGATTGGCGATATATTAGTCTGTTATAGTCAGTATAGGGATATGACATCAGTAATTTATGTATATTTTTTCATTATATAACAATTTAATATTAATTTTTTTCAGTAGCTCACTATTATATATCACAATTATTCAGTCGTCGACTGACTACATTATCAAGAACCATTACATGTTCAACTATCACTCCCCAAGTTATATTTATGCACACAGAATCACCTTATTCAATACATTCTTTTAATTTTTATTCATTTATTTTCACACAAATTGTTCACATCACAGATATGTATAAACCTTATGATACCTCAGGGAGTGGTGATGTATCACTTCATTTGGTAATTTCTTTTTGACCCTATCACCGATTAAATATATACAGTATGTATGTCTACATTATACCTATACTGATTTTATTATTAGTTACCATTACCTTCATTAAATCATTTTAGATAACATAATTTTCTAATATTTGCTATCCTGTGTAACGATCAGATTTGCCTGTAAATTCTAAATATTAAGTTTTTAAGTTGTAAAGTTTTTTTGTTTTTCGTTTTTTTTACTGAGGTTTTGTTTTTTGTACTTAATCTTTTTATATACTGTTCTCGTGTAATTACAATCGACCTTGTCAGAATGTGTTAACACACAATTAAATTAAGCCTCTGACGCTTTTCAAAATCGGCTGCTATGAGTGGCTGAATTAAGTGGACACATCTGATTGGGCAAAAATTGCTTTTAACACCGGAACAGTTAACCCATTACTATCCCTGATGAAGTGCTGTAATGGCACGAAACATGTTGGATGTAAAACCACTATGCTGTTAGGTTGACACTCTGGCTGTGGTATTGTTACTTTTTGACTCAGTTATAGTCAAGTGAACTCTTTATCTATATGCTATTTTTCCTAGCTGTTTTTATTGGGCTATATCCAATACCAGCAGCCAGTAAAAACACGCTCTCCTAACGGATTTTTTTGCTCATCTATTTACGAAACTTCACCTGTGCAGTCAGAACATGCAGAGGGATTAAACGGCTCCTGCATAAACATAAGGACTTTTGGTGAGTGAGCGTTTTTTACTAAATATATTCTGGTTATTTTCAAATGCTTGAACCGCAACAGATTATCTTGCTACACACTTGGTCAGATATATTACATACTGCTGTGGACAAAGGTGTTTACTTAAGAATGACAGCTACAGGCTTTACTGCGACACTTATTTTACACATATTATAATTAACCTGTTAAGCTATGGACTACAAAGTTTAATACCTAAAAGCAACAAGAATATACCTTCCCCTAGGCTTTGCAAACAGCACTGCTAAATAAGCTTATAAGGGATAACATTCAGACTTTTTTATTGGAAGTGACCATGGTTGGCAACTGGACATTCGGACAAGGTCCGCATACCAGAACCTGTGAGGCCATGCTTGTGCTATTAGAAATACATAAGATTGTTCCATTATAATCTTTGAGATCACTCTTGGAAGAAGAACTAGAGGTGGAAAAATGTAAGCAGGTTGGTAAAACCATGCAACTGAGCATCCATCAATTCCGCCTGAGTATCCCTGGACCTGGAGAGAAATCTGGGAAGGTTCTTTTTTAGAGGAGAGGCCATCAGATCTATGCCTGGAAGACCCCACATCTGCACAATTTGATAGAACAGATCTGGATGGAGAAACCACTCCCCCGGAAGTAGAGTCTGACGGCTGAGATAATCCACTACACCTGGTATATGAATCGGAGTGATTGTCTACACCTGGTATATGAATCGCAGTGATTAGACAAGAGTTGGATTCCGCCAAAGAAAGTATTAGAGATACTTCTTTCATTGCTAGGGGACTGCGAGTCCCCCCTTGATGATTGACATGCCACTGTTGTGACATTGTCTATTTGAAACCAAATATACAATTCTCTCTTTAATAGAGGCCAAGCCGGAAGAGCTCTGAAAATAGCATGGAGCTCTAAGATATTAATTGGTAACCTCGCCTCTCAAGGATTCCAAACTCCTTGTGCTGTCAGAGACCCCCAAACAGCTCCACAACCTGTGAGACTTGCATCTGTTGTAATCACAGTCCAGGTAGGACGAACAAAGGAGGCCCCTTGAACAATAAGGTGATGGTGTAACCACCAAGTCAGAGAGAGTTGAGTCTTGGGATTTAATTATATCAGTTGTGATATCTGAGTATAATCCCTGCACCATTGGTGCAACATGCAAAGCTGTAGAGGTTTTATATGAAAACGAGCAAAAGGCATCACGTCCGATGCTGCAATCATGAGAACTAAAACTTCCATGCACATACCCACTGAAGGGAATGATAGAGACTGAAGGTTTATACAAGCTGAAACCAATCTCAAAAGTATCTTTACTATTAGGGATAGAGTCATGGACACTGAATCTATCTGGAAACCTAAAAATGTGATCTTTGTCTAAGGAATCAAGAAACTCTTTGGTAAAGTGATCCTCCAACCATGTCTTAGAAGAAAAAACAACAGTTGTTTTGTGTGGAATTCTGCTAAATGAAAAGATTGAGCTAGTACCAAAGATATTGTCCAAATAAAGAAACACCACAATACCCTGCTCTCTGATTACAGATAGAAGGGCATCAAGAATCTTTGAGAATATTCTTGGTGCTGTTGCAAGGCCAAATGGAAGAGCGTCAAATTGGTAATGCTTGTTTAGAAAAGAGAATCTCAGAAATCGATAGTGGTCTAGATGAATCGGAATGTGAAGGTAAGCATCCTGTAAGTCTATTGTTGGCATGAAGTGACCTTGCTAAACAAAAGGCTGAATAGTCCTTATTGTCACCATCTTGAAAGTTGGGACTCTAACAAAACTATTTAAAGTTTTCAGATTCAAAATTGGTCTGAAAGAATTTTCCTTCTTTGGTACAATGAATAGATTTGAATAAAAACCCAATCCTTGTTCCTGCTGTGGAACTGGGACAATTACCCCTGAAAGTTCTAGATCTGAAACACATTTCAGAGAAGCTTGGGCTTTTACTGGGTTTTTTGGTACATGGGTAAGAAAGAATCTTCCCATGGGAGGTCTTATTCTGAATCCTATTCGAATGAGTTGCATGTTGAACTAAAACAATAATGTTAGATAATTCAGAATCTGAAGACAACTGCTGTGCTAAACTGTCCAACAAAAAAAGTAGAAGCAGCAGCAACATCAGCCATAGATTTAACAGGTCTAAGAATATAGCCAGTATGTAAATATGCCCTTCTTAGATAAGATTCAAGCTTCCTATTTAAATGATCCTTAAAGGGACACTGAACCCCAAATTTTTATTTTGTGATTCAGATAAAGCATGCAATTTTAAGCAACTTTCTAATTTACTCCGATTATCAAATGTTCTTAATTCTCTTGGTATCTTTATTTGAAAAGCAAGAATGTAAGTTTAGATACCAGCCCATTTTTGGTGAACAACATGGGTTGTTCTTGCTGATTGGTGGATAAATTCACCCACCAATAAACAAGTGCTGTCCAGTGTTCTGAACCAAATATTAGCTGGCTCCTTAGCTTAGATGCCTTCTTTTTCAAATAAAGATAGCAAGAGAACGAAGAAAAATTGATAATAGGAGTAATTTAGAAAGTTGCTTAAAATTGCATGCTCTATCTGAATCACAAAAGAACAAATTTGGGTTCAGTGTCCCTTTAAAAGAAGAACTGTCTTCCATAGGAATAGTACTATGTTTGGCAAGAGTGGAAATTGCCCCATCAACTTTAGGAACTGTTTCCCAAAGTTCTAAATTGGCCAGAGGTAAAGGAAACAATTTCTTAAACCTAGAAGAAGGGTTAAAAGAGGTACCAGGCTTAGACCATTCTTTAGCAATCAAATTAGAGATAGTGTCTGGAATAGGAAATACTTCAGGAGTAATAACAGTAGTCTTAACCTTTTGCCGTCGTTATGCCGTTGTATTCCATCAAAACGATGCTAGGCTTTGAAGCTGTTATGAATGAATACAACATCATAGCCAATGGCTGTCCTGAAGACAACTGCGCTTCCTGGATTTGATCGTGGTCTGGAGGGCATGCCTATCGTCATAGGGACGCCCCCCAGTCCCGACCCCATAATTGAAATCTTGCGATCGTGCAAAGTTTTTCCGATGTAGACTTTATAACCCTATCATGAAAGGGTTAAATACAGAATTTAGACGGTTACTAGCTTTAGTATCAGGAGGTTTAGACTCCTCAATACCCAAAGTAAACAAAACTTCCTTTAAGAGAGAGCGAATATATTCTATCTTAAATAAAAAAGATGATTTGTCTATATCTGTCTCTGACGTGGAGTCCTCTGAATCAGAGGAAACCCCATCAGTAGAGGATACATCAGTATGCTGAAGGTCAGAACTTAATTCACTAGGTTTAGGAAAATTTAGCAAAACCCTTTTACGTTTATTTGAAGGCGAAATAGCAGTCATTGCCTTCTCTATGGCGGCAACAATAAAATCTTTTATTTCTGCAGGAATACTATGTACATTAGACTGAGATGGAATAACAGTGGGTGCACTTGTACTCATAGATATATTATCAGCATTTAACAAATTGTCAAAACAAGAGCCACATAATTGAGCTGAAGAATTTAGATCAGGTTTTTTAAAACAAACACACTTAACTTTAGTAGATACGTGTTCAGCAGCTCAAATCCTATGGTAACATGAGAGGCAGGTTCAGTTTGAGACATAATTCCAAAAAACAAAATTTAAAAAAAATCAATTAATTCTGCAAATTGATATCCATGATATATATAACAGGCTTGAGAGAATGGGAAACAGAGCGAAAATTTATTAAAAAAAAAAAGAAAACTGATTCATAAAATAATGCTACATGAAAGCTCTCTAAGAGTTTTCTGAGAGCACTGAATGAGCTGGGAGTGGAGCTTCTAACGGCAAATTTGGCAGGAAATTTTGGCGCCCAAAAAACGGCGCGAAATGATGACGCATCACGGTATGACATAAATAGCGCCATCAAGTGTGCGTTTGCACGCGTTTTTCTAATATACCTATCACTCAAAAAAGCAGGTAACAATTGGTTTGTATATACAAAAAAAATAAATGTACCTAAATAAAGCCTAATGGATACTTCTATTATAGCTGCATAAAATGTGATTATCAACATTCAATGAGACTAACATAATATGTAGTATCCTAATTTATATATAAATTACTAGCTCCAAAAAAAACCTGTATGTTTCACAGACTCTACCAACCTTGACAAATATTTAGCCACCAAATAAAGTCACTAAAAAAGAGCACTGAATTACTTACTCAAGGCATGTATACAAACACTATATAACAACTTTACTTAAAAAGTGCCCAATCCATAGTTGAGAGTGTCTTATATAATAAAAGTATATACTTACCGTGTAAGACACCCATCCACATATAGCAGACAGCCAAACCAGTACTGAAACATATCAGCAGAGATAATGGTACAAGAGTATATTGTCAATATATAAAGGGAGGCAGCAGATGAATCCCTGCAACCGATTAACAAAGAGCCATATGAAAACCTTTCCCATAGGTGAAAAAATGGTATCATCAGGCAATACACTCTCTTCACATCCCTCAGACAAACATGCTTAGAAGCGCCTTTCACTGAAGAAATCAAGCACATCATGCTTCACCCCCTCCTAAGGAGGCAAAGTTTTTAAAACTGAGGTATGAGTGAGGTAGGAGGTGTATTTATAGGCATTTAAGGTTTGGGAAACTTTGCCCCCTCCTGGTAGGAATGTATATCCCATCAGTAACTAGCTATTGAAATCTCACCACCTATATGAAAGAAAAAAAAATGCAAATTCTAACATAAACAGTTTGCAAACACAAGGAGCAAAAGCTATAACTGGTTTCAAACTCTGGGGAGAGGAAAAAGTGCTGGATAATAATCGCCAATACGTAAACAAAGGTAGTTATTAAATTCCTAAACAGTTTATATTAACCAAAGATAAAAGAAAAGAAAAACTAATTGCGCTTCTGAAATCAAACAAATGATTCAAAGCTGAAACATATGGCGGATATATAGGAGGTGGCTAGTATAAAGGATAATTTATACAATTCAATTAGATTACTGCTGTATAGGTATTTTAACACATAAAATTAAAATAAAACAAAATTCACATATTAAAAACAATTAAAACAAGCAATACATAGTATCTCTCAACAAATCTAGTGAGGTATTACAGCCAGAGAAATGTCAATACACATAAAGTTCTTATTGTGTAAGGTGAGTCGTTCTCCAATGTCCGTTACAGGGATTCCGAACGTGCTGCAAATACAGACAAATACTTGTCTCAGGAGTATATAAAAACTTGTCACAAATTAAGTATATCCGAACTTACAGTTAAGTTTGTAACGATCAGCTTCGCTCCGGATCACACAGAATACTGAGTGTAGATGTTTGGAACCAAAACCCGTCAGCGTTCACTAAATATCAACTTGGAACCGGACCGGGTATGATGGTGGCCGTCATACACCAAAAGAAGCAGCGCATTTCAGATATTTCCTTTCTCAAGCTTCTAATTCACAGATGGAGGATGGCTCCTTAAAGGATTCCAAAACGTTCAATTCAATTTTTGCTTATAAATAAATTATCACAAACAAATCTACACCACTCAACTATCAAAACTTACCCACGTTGACCTTAAAACGAGCATTATAAGTGGAATAAAACTATATATATTATTTTGGAAAAAACGTCATCGAAGCCAAACCCCCGTTTATGGTGCCTTCAATACTAAAATCTGTCTCCAAACACAATTCGTTTTTGTGCATATCATTATCACATCTTTCGTCACCCGGTGCATGCGCAATACAATCCGGGGGTTCGCACATGCGCAGATTGCTGCTCTGATTCCTCGGTCAGCTGGTTCAGAGGATGGTGACGTATAGGATGACGTGTAAGAAAGCCACAAGTAAAACGGTATATTCTATATTAATTTACCTATTTCAAACTTACAATTCATTTGAAAAACAAGCCAATTATTATATAAAAGATATATATATATATATATATATATATATATATATATATATATATATAAATGCTGAAAATTAGTTAAAAAATGTATAGAAAATAATATTTATAAAATGAATATTTATATAAAAAGACTTTTAAATTTCTCGTTCAATATACTATGTATCCTTATAAATATTTAATAAAATATACCACTTTTTATAACACCTCAAATCGAAAATTGCAATATACATAGTAAATAAAATAGAGCAAAAAGCAACAAAGGATAAAAATACATTTCATGTTGGTTAAGATATATAAAAAACCTTTAAAGCCTATAAAACATTCCATCAACAAACAACCAAAATATAAGAACATACACAAAAGTTATATTTATAGTACAAAAAATACACCGAGAATGATAGCTAAGAGCATAAAATGTTATTATAATTATTAATTAAAATAATTATTATAATATTATTATTAAAAGAGGACATTATTATATGTGAAAATGTATACTGTATATATCTCCAATGCATCCGAGACAAACATCAAAGATCCTCTGAGAGACATACACTATATGATATACAAAACTAGTTATCTTACAAAAAACTGCCCAGGTCGAAATCTATATTCATTCCTACAGGGGCCAAAGTATTTAACTCAAAGATCCACTTTGCTTCTAACCTTAAAAGGGCATTATGTGGATCTCCCCTCTCCAGTTTCTGTTTAACTTGTCTAAAATAATATATTTAAAATATTTAAGTTACCATTATTACACTGTTTGAAATGTCTGGGTACTGGAAGGTCTTTATTTCTTTCTTCATTCGTATTCTCAATGATTTTTTCTGAATTTTTTTGGTAGTGTTAGGTTTTTTAAAATTTGTAATTTAATTTTTTTTATTGGTAACTTATTTTATTTTATTAGAATAGTAATATTAGGTTAATTTACTGTATAGTTTAAACTTAGTTTTTTTTTATTTCACAGGTAATTTTTTATTTATTTTAAGATATTATATTGTATTTTTAATTTGAAGTTAGGGGGGTGTTTGGTTTAGGGGTTAATAGTTTAATTTAGTGTTTTGCCATGTGGGGGGCTGGCAGATTAGGGGTTAATAACTTTATTTAGTGTCGGTGATGTCGGGGAGCGGCGGATTAGGGGTTAATAACTTTATTTAGTGTTGGTGATGTGGGGGAGCGGAGGATTAGGGGTTAATAGCTTTTATTAGTGTCGGCCATGTTGGGGAGCAGTGGATTACAGGTTAATAGCTTTTATTTAGTGTAGGCGATGTCGGGGGCGGCGGATTAGGAGTGTTTAGACTTGGGGTTTATGTTAGGGTGTTAGGTTTTAATGTAACTTTCTTTTCCCCATAGACATCAATGGGGTTGCGTTACGGTGCTCTCCATTCTGCACTTCAGGTGTTAGTTTTTTTTCTAACACTTTCTTCCCATTGATGTCAATGGGGGAAAGCGTGCACGAGCACGTCAAATCAACCCTTGGCTTTTGTGCAGTATGGAGCTTAACGCACCATAACGCACAGCATAAGGAGGCTTTTCAGTAACTCCTAATGGCAGCGCTATGGAGAGTGAAATAACGCAATTTTTTTCGGCGTTATTTTCACACCCTGTTTAGCGCAAAACTCGTAATCTAGGCGTATGAGAGAGATTGAAATAATGCATCCCTATATATAGAATATATATGTGAAATTAATCATATTAGTGTTTTAAGAATCACTAAGAGAAATATATATTTACTTAATACAAAGAGATGCTGCAGCAATTAGAGCAGTAAATCTCCTCACTATGAGGGAGATAGTAATATTGCATCCATATAAATAAAGATATAAGCATGAATTTTACATTAAAGCACCACAAGATGGCGACAAACTCTTGAAAATAAAGAAAAGTTGACTATTACTTTATAACCTTGGCTGTATTCAGAAATAAGCGGCTGTGTGCCGCGATAAAGCCCCTTAAAGCCAACGTTCACAGCAGAAAACGGACATATGCCGCGAAAGAGTGTGCAAACACAGGCTAAGATAAGCGGCTAAATGCTGTGAATGCGGCCATGTAACTGACTGTATGCCGCAATTGCTGCATGAGAGAGGGTCATCAATTTTATTACAAGATCAGAGACTTCATATTTGCATTACTTTCTTTTACTACTCGTGTGCAGCCTTTAAAGTACATATAACACATAAACAGTTAAAATAATACAGAGAAAAAAAGTCTATATAACTAGCCAATGAGAACGCTAGGTTAGAGACCAGAGAAAAAATGGACCTATCAGAAGACCCATATTGACCATAAACAGACCAATGTGCACCCCATCTTCCTCTTTCTTTTGCTGCTCAGCAATAAGATAAGTGTGCAATTTTATTTCTCTCATACATATATATTAAGTATTACCAAACTTTTTGAATTATCCGAAGAGGCAGTTTTAAACGAAACCTCTATGGACCCATCTCTCATTAGAGAATGGGTTCAGCGTATTTTATCTTTTGTTGGTAACACCAATGCTGCCATCATTGTAGAAAGAAGAAAAAATATTCTTCATAAAATTGACTTTTGCAATAAATGAACTACATTGTGACAAAGATGGTTTCCGTTTTGGAGATGCCTTCTTGAAAGACTTAAATCTTTATGCAAACACTTTCTCTACCCTTAAAAAAGTAAAAACTTCTATGAGGAAAATTCTTTACTCTCAAAATTTCTCTGACAGGGCCGGGAAAGGAAGAGGTCCCTTTCCCGGCCATACCACACATTTATCCAGACCTCACTTTCAGCAAAACTACACTCCTCAGTTCCAAACTCCCAGATATGCCAATGAAGCCAGCACCTCATACAGTTTTTTCCTGCAACGTGCCAGACCATGACATCAAAGAGGTCAATGCATCAGATTACGATCTCGCCCTTCTGCAGGTAAAATTTCCTCTTTTTTCTCCCCCTCCTTCTTTCCCACTAAAAGTTGGAGGAAGAATAGCTTTCTTTCCTCACAACTGGAATCTCATAACTTTGGATCCTTGGATTCTAAAAACGATTCAAGGAGTCCAAATAGATTTCATATCTCCCCCTGTTCAAATTTTATTTTCAAGACCTATTCATTTCTCTCAAAAAGACAACGTTTTAGTTCAAAAAGAGATAGAAAATCTTCATCAAAAAGAAGCAATCTCTCAAAGTCTAAATCCTCATCTGGCCTATTTCAGCAACCTATTTTTAGTGAAAAAGAAAAATGGCCAGTTCAGACCTGTTATAAATCTAAGATCTCTTAATGCTTACGTTGTATACAATCATTTCAAAATGGAAGGTATTCATCTCTTAAGAGATTGCCTTATGGACAATGATTGGCTTGTCAGGTTAGACCTTTCAGATGCTTATCCCACTGTTCCTATAGCTCCAGAACATTGGAAATATCTAACTTTTTCTTGGGAAGAAAAAAATTGGAATTTCACTTGTCTTCCTTTTGGCCTTTCCTCTGCCCCATGGATTTTTACAAAACTTCTCAAACCTATAGTTTCTTTTTTGAGACTCAGAGGAATTTGTTTATTTATCTGGACGATATTCTTTCTAATGAATCAGAATTTTCTTTCTCTTCAATCCCAATTAACCATGACAATAAATCTCTTGGAAAACTTGGGCTTTCTTGTAAACAAAGAAAAATCAGTGTTAGTTCCTTCCAAAACTCTAGTTTTCCTTGGTTTTCTTATAGATACTTCGAAAGCCACTTTAAGTTTGCCTTTATCCAAGATAAAGAACATCAAGAAAGAAATTTCCAAGACTCTCTCCAAACAATTTGTCTCAGTCAAACAGATAGCCAGAATAGTTAGGTTACTTTCATCCTCTATTCAGGCTATCTTTCCGGCCCCTCTTCATTATCGCAAACTCCAAAGGTTAAAAATCTCTTATCTTCAGAAAGGTTTTTCAAATTCTCACCTCATTCCGTTATCTTTGGAAACGAGAGAGGAGCTTTCATGGTAGCTTTGTCACATGGGAGAGCTATTTTTTGGAAAACTCCAGACTTAATTATAGAGTCCGATGCCAGTCTATCGGGCTGGGGAGCCCGTTGCGGTCCATCCATTACCGGAGGAGAAGAGAAACACTTACATATAAACTGTTTGGAACTTTTAGCCGGTTCCTTTGCGGTAAAAAGCTTCGTAAAATCTTTGGCTCCTGCTTCGATTCTTCTTCGGATGTACAATATCTCAGCAGTGAGATATCTCAATCGACTGGGTGGCACGAAATCAAGGAATCTTTCCAATATAACCAAAGATTTTATTCATCTTTGTCTAGACAGGAATATTTCCATCAAAGCGGAATATATTCCAGGTCTTTCCAATTCTGCAGCAGACTGAGGTTATCTTTTTCTCAGAGATTCCAGCGATTGGAAAATTTACAGGAAAATCTTCCTTTCTATTCAATCTCTTCTTGGTCCTTTTTCTTTGGACACTTTTGCTTCTCGTCTCAATCACCAACTTCCTCTATACTTCAGCTGGTGTCCAGACGCCGATGCATTGGCAATAGATGCTTTTTTATAAACCTGGCCGAATCTAGAAGCTTATGCGTTTCCTCCTTTTTCCCTGATAGCTTGGACGATTTCTGTAGTTTGCAGGAATCTTCTATCTCTAACTCTAATAACCCCCTTTTGGCCAACTCAAGCTTGGTATCCTTCCCTTCTAGAGATGTCCTACAAACCTCCTCTTCTCCTCCCTGTTCTTCCAGACTTTCTTCTAGACCAGAAGGCAACCCTCAATCTCATTCTCAACCAATCCCTCAGGTTGATAACTTGGTCAATTGCGGAGAACTCAGAAATCTCCTCGAACTTTCGGACTCAGCTAAAGCTCTCATGCGGGATTCATGAGCTCCAGGAACCCACAAATCTTACCTTTCTGCATGGTCCAGATGGTCTAGCTGGTGCATGCTTAGGAGTTTGGATCCCTTTCCAGCTCCTCTAACTCAAATTCTTAATTTTCTCTCTCATCTCTTTGACCTGAGTCTTGCCTATAGGACTATTAATCTTTCCAGATCTGCTATTTCTGCTAGATATGATTTTATTAATAATCAACCTATTGGGAAGAACCCTTTAATCTGTCGTCTCCTAAAATCTATTAGATTAAAGAGACCTCCTACTCCTAAGCATAATTTCTTTTGGGATGTAGATTTAATTTTCTCCCTTTCTAAATCTTGGCCCTCTAATGATTCTCTATCATTAAAACTTGCTACCCTTCTTTGCCTTATCTCTTTTCGCAGGGTTTCTGATGTTTGGGCTCTTGATTTCAACTCTAAATCCTTTTATCCTGAAGGTGTCACTTTTCTTATTTCTCGTAGAACTAAAACCTTATAATCTTCTATCTTTTACCCTTATTTTCCAACTGAACCCTCTCTCTGTGTTGTGTCTTGTCTTAAAGCTTATGAATCTAAAACTTCTCCCTTTAGAGATTCTTCTAATAATCAACTCTTGTTATCCTTTGTTCCTCCTCACGCTCCTGTATCTCCTACTTCTATTGCAAGATGGATTAAATGGGTGATGTCTGAAGCTGGAATTGATCTTTCTTTCACAGCTCATTCAGTTAGAGGATCTGCCGCTTCTAAAGCCCTTTTAAAATCTGCTCCTTTGCAAGAAATTTTAAAGGCAGCAGACTGGTCCTCCGATTCTACCTTCAAACATTTCTATTTTAAATCCATTCAACACACCTCTCTAAATCTTTTTCAATAATTGCTTTAAACATGCAAATATGAAGTCTCTGGTCTTGTAATAAAATTCTGATTATCCTAGCTTTGTGAAGGAATAATCTAGATTTTATTAAAGACACAGAGACGAATATTTTCCACCTCTTCTTCTTCTGTCTTCTCCCAACCCATACTGTTATTTCACTTGTTAATATACTAATGATATATATTTTATTTTAGTTACCAACTACTCAAACGTCATTAATTAAATCTGGATTTGTTCCTTCAATCAAGACATCTTCAACTTCATGGAGACATAGATGGATCTTTGGATGTTCATCTACCTTCCCTGAGTTTTCCTTGAGTCAAAATTCTCTAAAGTTTCTTCAAGTTTTATGGTTCTGTTTTCTCCTATGTTTGTTTCTTGGACAGTTGGGACTGTTTTGTTTCTTCAAGAGATTCTTTATTATGAGCATCAAGCAAGAAAGAGGAAGATGGGGTGCACATTGGTCTGTTTATGTTCAATATGGGTCTTCTGATTGGTCCATTTTTTCTCTGGTCTCTAACCTAGCATTCTCATTGGCTAGTTATATATACTCTTTTTTTCTCTGTATTATTTTAACTGTTTATGTGTTATATGTACTTTAAAGGCTGCACGCGAGTAGTAAAAGAAAGTAATACAAATATTCGTCTCTGTGTCTTTAATAAAATCTAGATTATTCCTTCACAAAGCTAGGATAATCGGAATTATCTCTATTAGTGCAACCAAACAGCCCGATCCAGTTCAACAATAAAGGTAAAACCCCTACCAGAAACCGGAGCGCCAACACTTTTACAGTAAGGGAAAACAAATAACCCCTAAGGATCTCTATGTTTCCCAGATGGCCAATTATATCAGAAACATTGCCACAGATACCATTCCACTAAGAGAAATGGACTTACTCTAAGGCGAGCTATGATTCTAGCCATAGCAGGAGCCTTCAAACCCTAACTGCTCATAGGCCATGAAAATATCCTGATCCCAGGATATATAATTTCTCTCAGAATCTCTAAGAGGTAATTTAGGTGCCATTATGACACCCACCACAAAATCCCCTGCACAGGTCCCCTATAAGGGAAAGAAAATACAAAAAGAATTACCCTCCAGGGTCTCTGCTGTGAAGCAGTCACAGCACTTCCAGGTCTGCCAGCTTCATCCAGACTTCTAACAGGGACCTGAAGAAAAGGAAAGCATTGTAACTCCTCCAACAGCTAACAGCTACCAATACACTTACTAAAGAGGATTACATGGACACAGCATACTCTAGTCCTATTTGAAGGGAAGCTACCCATTAAAGGAGTTCTATTCATATTTCTTCAAGATAGAGCACTATCTTCGTTTTCTTCTTGTTACAGTGGCAAAGAATGACTGGGGAGTATCGGTAGTAGGAGGATACTTAAGCTCTGGCTGGAGTGGACTCTCCATGCCATTGGAAAGAAATGTAAACAGTGGATCGCTATAACAATGTATTAGCGATCTGCTGTTAACACTACTAGGAAGAAGCGTTTTACTTTTTCTCAAGACATGTGAATAAAAAAATTTAAAAAAATATTTTATAAATCTTTTTAAATATTTATTCTATGACTGGTACTTAGAAAACTGTATGTATTTGAAGTAAAATATAAATGGCTGCTAAATAGTTGAAATAATCATCCATTTTGCACTTTAAAAAGTTTACATTGATAGTAAGACTTAAAAGCTATAAATTACAAACACGCATTGATATGAATATATGCAGCTTGATGCTCCAAAATAAGACAAAAAAACACCTGAGAGTGAACCTCTATCATACCTAGGCACCAAAATTATATCTATGAGTGAGGTGCTAGATCTCCTTCTTTTCCGGATTGTACTGTTACTCTAAAATAAAAAAAAATGCTGAGGATCTGTGGGCGGCCAGATGGGGGAGCCAAAATGGAACAATAAAAGGTATTAAACTGTCGATATCTGAAATATTACATGCCCAAAAACATCTTTACTTATACATTGAAGTATGTAGTTTTAATACATGTTAATTTATTAGAAACGTTGACTTTCCCTTTAAATTCATCACAACTAAAACAATATTATAATCTTAGCAGTACAAACTATTAGATCATCTTAAAGAGACGTTAGGTAGCTGGTGCAGCGCAATGTTAAAATACATAAGCTTGAATAAAAGACCATAAAAGCTAGTTCTAGAAAATGCAAAATATATAAGGCATCTAAAGAATGAGGAAGTAGAAGCAGATTCTAACCATTAGTAAAATCATAACAGTTAGTATTCCCTGTATAAAGAAACCCACAGGAATTATATAGGTCGTTTCCAACTGCTGTACCTTTGATATATATTTAATAATGCAAATGGACCCATATTCGCATTAAGTCGCAATTAGTATAACTGTAGCCCTTAGCTGGATAAAACGACTTGCTTGTACTTCTGTTCCCACAGTCCAGGGAGAAAACTCTGCAGGACAAGCATATCTGAATCTATATGTAAACTCCATGCACCGTTTTGGGTATTTCCTTGGGGAGGGTGAGTAATCAACCACCCCTTTAATTTTCCGACATCTTCTCACACTTGTCTGGAGTTAGGGGCATGAACGATTGGGGATTCCAACTGCTGGCCGATCTCTTTGCTAGGCCATATCACTGTGTTAGCTAACATCTCTCTCAGAGAGTTACTCTCCTGATCCGCTATCCAGAGGTGGGACCAAGTCCTTGGTTTGCAAGTCTCAAGTAAGTCTCAAGTCTTTGTATTTAATTCCTAAGTCAAGTCCCAAGTCAAGGCAGGCAAGTCCCAAGTCAAGGCAGGCAAGTCCCAAGTCAAATCCGTCTAGGTCAAGTTCTCAGCTTTAAGCTTCAAGTGTTCAACAAGTCAATAGTACTCTGCATAATATAGCGTTGGAGTATTAATTACTGTATATAATGTATACTAATTCATATCAGGAAGGTGTTTAAAATATGTTTATCTTTTCCCAGTTCAATTTAATGTGAGATTTAAAATTTGAAATTGTCACATAAGGACAAACAGTGAAAAACAGTACAGTATTTATTGGTAAATGAGAGTAACAAAATTATTATAGAAATAACACAACTGCCAAGTACCCAAAAACCCAAGTAATTGAAAAATGCTGTGCTGTCATATGTGATTGAGGGTTCTTTTCTTTGAATCCTATAAGGCAGTGTTTTTCAACCAGTGTCCGGTAGCACACTAGTGTGCCATGAGAGATCCTCAGGTGTGCCACGGCAGACTGACAACAGTGTGACATACTTTTTAAACTTTGCTTGTTTTTTACTCCCAGTGCAGGGGTAGTTTGTAGGAGGCATGGCATAACAGCACAATACATACAGTATGTGTGTGTTTGTGTGTATGTGTATATATATATGCTGTATTAGGCTACAATGTGTGATTTTTTTAAAATTTTGGGATGGTGGTGTGCCACATGATTTTTTAATGTAAAAAAGTGTGCCACGGCAAAAAAAAAAGGTTAAAAATCACTGCTATAAGGCATTGCACTTGCAAAAGATTAAATTGGCCAAAAGTCTATCAGATATTTGTGCCCGATGGGGCCATGGCATGATTCCTCCATGGCTGAAACACGCTCCACCGGAGCACTAGAAGCAGGCACTACCAAGACCCTTATGGCCACTTTAAATAGTGCTGGAAGAGTCTTTATTTTCATAACCCAGAACAAGAGAGCATTCTGACCTTCAGATATGTCAAGGTAGTGACTTACTGATGTGCTGGAGTAGTCCCAACGTCCTTTCTTGGTTTCTTGCGATATACTGCAAACAGCCCCACTTCATCTTCAGGCTGTTGAACCTCATCTTTTCCTCCTCAAAACAAGAAGCAGCAGATCAATCCTCAACAGCATCTTGGAAGATCTGTTCTAACAAAGAGTAAGCACAGCAGAAAGCAACAGACAAATAATACTATTACAATTAGAGATGCAGTAAGTTAAAAGAGCGTCATTACAAGAAAAATCTGTAAAGGGATATGAAACCCAAATTTTTATTTCATGATTCAGATAGAGCAGCAATTTTAAACATCTTTCTAATTTACTCCTATTATCAATTTTCCTTTGTTCTCTTGGTATCTTTATTTAAAAAGAAGCTTAGGAATCAGCTAATTTTTGGCTCAGCACCTGAGTAGTGCTTCCTGATTGGTGGCTAGCTACACATAAGCCACTAATCAATCGCTACACAGGTACTGAACCAAAAATGGGCTGGCTCCAAAGCTCCTGCTTTTAAAATGAAGACACCAAGAACCAAGAAAAAATGATAGGAGTAATTCCTATGCTTTTTTTGCATGCTTTATCTGAATCATGACAGAAAAAATGTGTTTCATATCCCTTTAAAGCATGATAATATTTACCGTTCACTTTTTGTGCAACTACTTCCTTGACTTCAGGGCTGATAAGCCTGTGATGCTCTACCCACTGCAGTGAAAAAAGCTGGATCCAAGACAGCTGCTATTAGGTAGATTGGGTCTGAAAAAGGTGCAGTGGTTCCATCTTTTGTGTTTGCCATTTTCACATTGGCAAAGATTCCAAGGAATCTTTTGGTCAGGGATGATTGTAGACTTCTGACCAGGCTAGTTAAGGGACAGACCTGAGACTTCAGCTTCTCCAAGTGGTGATTCAGAGCAAAAAAAGATGGAACAACAGATCTGATTGTCACCATTTTCTCCCCCTGTGTCAAATCTGTTGCCTCTGCAAATGGCTTCAGGATGCCCACCGATTGATGCCACTCCTTTGATGTGAACAACAGTTCTTTATGTCCAAACTTTTCCACAACACAACAGATCTTTTGATGATCACATTCAATTAATGCCTGTACCTGTCTCAGTGTTGCGTTCCATCTTGTGTTAACAGCAGCTGGAATCTTTCTCCAAATTAGGACTGAATAATGTCTTTAAATGATGCGCTTTTGTGAAGCAATGAGCTGATTTTGGATAATTTTGAGAGTCTGCAACATCACATTTGTTTCTTTCAAGCCGTCCCCCACTACGAGCTGAAGAGTGTGGGCGAAACGCTGAAGCCGTTGTTTACTTGCCATAGAAGCATACAGAGATTGCTGCTCCTCTTGGCATAGGTCATTCCAGAGCTGTGGATCATCAGGTTGGTCCTCATCATGTAGGTCTTCTTCTTGTTCAACGGGGAAGCACACAGTGAAGGCTTTCTTCATGTTGGCCGCATTATTACTAATAATATAGTATAATGTATCTTTAATGCTGAAATCATCACAAATGGTCTCAAATTACTCACTTATTAAATATCTTGGGGTGTAATTAAAACAAAAATGAGTTAGGTATTTTAAATATATTATTTTGTTTGTCATTCTCCAGGGACCTAAAAAAAGTGCATTAAAAACACCAGAGGGCGCTAATGTGACTAAAAATATACACCAAATATGAAGAATGTTAAAAAACAAATAAAAATTAGTTAATTCAAATGGATAATGGCACCTCATTAAAACGAATATCCCAGTGTAAAAGTCCACTATATAATGTACAGTCTTTTGATTTGACCAGAAAGTTCAAGGTTTTCTTAACCATCAGCAGTGGACTCTCCCTAATGGCAGAATCAAATTCCTTCTCACGAATAGAAGCCAATCTGTGCAGATTTAAACACAAACAAGAGCGACCATTGTGTGTATCCACAGCCCCAATAAATCCATGGCTGTGAAGTACACACCTATTCTCCTTATATCCTGTTTTAACAGTGAGGTTCTCATTACCAAGCCGCTGCTAAGTGAAGATCTGTTATCCTGAAATGCTGTGAGGAGCCAGTGGGTCTGTCTTTATCCACACCTGTGAGGAGAGAGCATACCGGAGAGAGCGAGCTGGTTTGCTCTGATAACCAGTCTATTTCCGCAAGCACACTGGTGTGCTCTGCAAAAGTGTGAGTACCCTGGAAATAGAATACTGCTGTGTGGGATTTATTGGGGCTATGGATACACACAATGGTCGCTCTTGTTTGTGTTTAAACCTGCACAGATTGGCTTCTATTCGTGAGAAGAAGGAATTTGATTCTGCCATTAGGGAGAGTCCACTGCTGACGGTTAAGAAAACCTTGAACTTTTTGGTCAAATCAAAAGACTGTACATTATATAGTGGACTTTTACACTGGGATATTCGTTTTAATGAGGTGCCATTATCCATTTGAATTAACTAATTTTTATTTGTTTTTTAACATTCTTCATATTTGGTGTTCATTTTTAGTCACATTAGCGCCCTCTGGTGTTTTTAATGCACTTTTTTTAGGATTCTGATTTACATTACTTTTAGAGTATATGTTTTGAGAGGTACAGCTTTAGATTTTTATATATGTGGTTGGTTATATATATCTCTGAACTTTGTATCATATAGATAGTGCTATAATTAAGAACACACAATATTGTCAAGGGTTCTTTATTCAAATTGTTTAGAGCTCATACTAACACGGGCTCCATAAACTAAAGATATATCTTTCAAGTTGCACTTTAGCGCCCTCTAGTGATCATATATCACATTCATTCTCCAGGGACCATCCTAGGTCACAACTCTGACCTTTAGAATGTATATAAACAGAAGAAAACAGCATTCACTGGGCTTGACAGCAAAATATGTCCTTTATTCAAGTGAAGTTTCGGGGCATAGACCGTTTCATCAGACCAACAGAACACAAGTAAATACCAAACTTAAATACCATATACGCCCCTCCCCCTATTGAAAAAACTGCCAAAGCAGTAGTCATAGCAACCTATGTTATTACACATAATTAGAAAAACAAGAAAAAAACAAAATGTATGCTTACCTGATAAATGTATTTATTTCCGGATATGATGAGTCCACAACGTCATCATTTACTGTTGGGAATATCACTCCTGGCCAGCAGGAGGAGGCAAAGAGCACCACAGTAAAACTGTTAAGTATCACTTCCCTTCCCACAACCCCCAGTCATTCGACCGAAGGGTAATAGAGAAAAAGGAGTAACACAAAGGTGTAGAGGTGCCTGAGGTTTAGACAAAAAATAACTGTCTAAAAATAAAGTGCGGGGTCATGGACTCACCATATCCGGAAATAAATAAATTTATCAGATAAGCATATGATATAAGCATAAGATATGGTGAATCTGTGACGTCATCATTTACTTTTGGGAACCAATGCCCAAGCTAGAGGACACAGATGACTAGGGAGGGACAAGACAGGTAGACCTAAACAGAAGGCACCATCTCTTGAATAACCTTTCTCCCAAAAGAAGCCTCAGCCAAGGCAAAAGTATCACATTTGAAAAATTTGGAAAGAGTATGCAAAAGAGGACCAAGTTGCAACCTTGCAAATTTGTTCCACAGAAGCTTCATGTTTAAAAGCCCAAGAAGGGGAGACAGCTCTCGTGGAATGAGCCGTAATTCTCTCAGGAGTCTGCTATCCAGCAGTCCCATAAGCCAAACATTTTTACTTCTGAACCAGAGAGAAATATAAGTAGCAGTAGCTTTCTAACCCTTTCTAGAGAAACAACCAAACAGCGCAGAAGACTGGTGAAAATCCTTAGTCGCCTGTAGATAGAATATCAGAGCATGCAAAACGTCCAGGCTGTGCAACAAACGTTCCTTATGATTAGGAGGATTAGGATATAGAGAAGGAACAACAATTTCCTGATTAATAATACTATCTGAAACCACTTTTAGGAAGAAAACCCAACTTTGAACGAAGAACTGCCTTATCAGCCTGAAAAATAATATAAGGCGATCACACTGCAAAGCCGAGAGTTCCGAAACTCTCAGAGCAGAAGAGAAAGCAAAAAGAAAACAGAACCTTCCAAGATAACAACTTAATATCTATGGAATGCCAAAGCTCAAACAGAGTCTGCAACAAAACTTTAAGAACAAGGTTAATGCTCCAAAGAGGAGAAACAGACTTAAACACAGGCCTGATTCTGAACAGAGCCTGACAAAAGAATTTAACATCTCAGGCAATCTACCTCCCTTATAAAGTTCAGAAAGGACCTCAAAACCTGGCTTTTCAACTGAATGCCCATCCCTCACCCCCCCCTCCTCCTATCCGCTTTCCCTTAGCACCTTGAGACCCTCACGGGTGATTAGTTTGCGCTCTAAGTACCCAATAGATAGAACATCTGGCACATCCGCCAGCCGATAGCCTTTCAGAGTACTGACAGACAATCTCTTCTTCAGCCACTACTAGAAAAAAGACAAATCCTAGGAATCCTAACCCTACCCCAAGAGTAGCCCTTGGATTCACACCAATAAAGGTATTTACGCCATAACTTATGGTAAATCTCTCTAGTAACAGGCTTGCAAGCCTGAATCATGGTCTCAATGACCGACTCAGAAAGAGCCACGCTTAGACAGAAATAAGCATTCAATCTCCAAGCAGACAGCGTCCGAGAAACGATATTTGGATGAAGTAATGGACCCTGAGTTAGAGATAGCCTCCAAGGTGAAAGAAATTACATCTTCACTAGGTCTGCATACCAGATCCTGCAAGAGAATTTATCAGGGCAGCCTGCTGATCTCTTGACATTTAAACATACCTTGGAAGCTTGGTGAACTGCCATCTGATCCAACTCCAGCACCCCCCATTTGAGGGTAAACCTGGAGAACACCTCTGGGAAGAGTGCCCACTCCCCAGAATGAAATGTCTGACTGCTCAAGAAGTCTGCTCCCATTATCCACTCCTGGAGGTGGATAGAAGATAGACAGCAATTGTGAGCGTCTGCCCACCCACCCAACAATCCACGCTACCTCCAACACGGTTAAGGAACTTCAGGTTCCTCCAAGGAGGTTGATGCAAACCTCTGAGGTGGAACTGTCCAACTAGAACCTGAGAACCCGGTTAAAGACAACTGAGGCCAAGTCATCAGAGCATTGTAGATCGCTCTCAACTCCAAGATGGTTATGGGGAGAGCAGACGCCTGGCATCCGTGGTTACTATTACCCAGGAAGGTCTCTGAAAGCATTTGCCCTGAGACAGATGGTCCTGAGAAAACCGTCATGGCAGAAAATCCCACACGATCCCCATTCTAGTATCTGAGCATGCATAACAGCAGAACTCTCAGATGGAAACAAACTAAAGGAATGATGTCCAATGAAGCGACCATCAGACCAATTACCTCCATACATTGACCCACTGAAGCCTAACAGTAGACTGCAGAGAAAGGGAAGAGAAAAAAAAACTTTAAAAAAACATTCAGCTAGATCATGAGTTTTGTAGGTAAGGCTGTGCGTTGCTAACACTCCTTTTTTTCTTACCGCTCCCTTTAAACAACGCTGGTATTACGAGCTTTCTTTAAGCCGGCGTTAGCCTCAGAAAAGTGAGCGTTGAGCAAAATTTAGCTCTACATCTCACCTCGATACCAGCGTTGCTTACGGTAGCGGTAAGCTGGCAAAACGTGCTCGTGCACGATTTCCCCATAGGAAACAATGGGGCTGAGCTGGCTGAAAAAAAACTAACACCTGCAAAAAAGCAGCGTTCAGCTCCTAAAGCAGCCCCATTGTTTCCTATGGGAAAATAAAAAATATGTCTACACCTAACACCCTAACATGAACCCCCGAGTCTAAACACCCCTAATCTTACACTTATTAACCCCTAATCTGCCGCCCCCAACATCGTCGCCACCTGCATTATACTATTAACCCCTAATTTGCCGCTCCGGACACCCCCGCCACATACATTATACTTATAAACCCCTAATCTGCCCCCCCCAACGTCGCCGCAACTATATTAAATTTATTAACCCCTAATCTGCCGCTGCCAACGTCGCCGCCACTATAATAAAGTTATTAACCCCTAAACCTAAGTCTAACCCTAACACCCCCCTAACTTAAATATAATTTAAATTAAACGAAATTAATTTAAGATAATTAAATAAATTAATCCTATTTAAAACTAAATACTTACCGATAAAATAAACCCTAAGATAGCTACAATATAACTAATAGTTACATTGTAGCTAGCTTAGGATTTATATTTATTTTACAGGCAACTTGTATTTATTTTAACTAGGTAGAATAGTTATTAAATAGTTATTAACTATTTAATAACTACCTAGCTAAAATAAGTACAAAATTACCTGTAAAATAAATCCTAACCTAAGTTACAATTACACCTAACACTACACTATCATTAAACTAATTACCTAAACTACCTACAATTATTACAATTAAATTAAATAAACTAAATTATGAAAAACAACAAACACTAAATTACAGAAAATAAAAAAAGAATTACAAGAATTTTAAACTAATTACACCTAATCTAATCCCCCTAATAAAATAAAAAAGCCCCCCAAAATAATAAAATTTCCCTACCCTATGATTGGAACAGCCAATAAAATGTGAGGTCAATCCTATTGGCTGATTGGATCAGCCAATAGGATTGCACTTCAATCCGATTGGCTGATTACATCAGCCAATAGGATTTTTCCTACCTTAATTCCGATTGGCTGATAGGATTCTATCAGCCAATCGGTATTCAAGGGACGCCATCTTGGATGACGTCATTTAAAGAAACCTTCTTTCTACGTTAGGACTTTGTTTGAAGAGGATGCTCCGCGTCGGCTGGATTGAAGATGGACCCGCTCCGCTCTGGAAGGATGAAGATAGAAGATGCCGTCTGGATGAAGCCTTCTGCCGTCTGGAGGACCTCTTCTGCCCCGATCGGATGAAGACTTCTGCCGTATGGAGGACCAAATTGTGCCCGGCTGGGTGAAGATGGCTCAAGGTAGGGTGATCTTCAGGGGGTTAGTGTTAGGTTTTTTTAAAGGGGGGATTGGGTGGGTTTTAGAGTAGGGGTGTGGGTGGTGGGTTGTAATGTTGGGGGTTATTGTATTTTTTTTTTTTACAGGTAAAAGAGCTGATTCCTTTGGGGCAATGCCCCGCAAAAGGCCCTTTTAAGGGCTATTTGTAATTTAGTATAGGGTAGGGAAATTTTATTATTTTGGGGGGGGGCTTTTTTATTTTGTTAGGGGGATTAGATTAGGTGTAATTAGTTTAAAATTCTTGTAATTCTTTTTTTATTTTCTGTAATTTAGTGTTTGTTGTTTTTCGTAATTTAGTTTATTTAATTTAATTGTAATTAATTGTAGGTAGTTTAGGTAATTAGTTTAATGATAGTGTAGTGTTAGGTGTAATTGTAACTTAGGTTAGGATTTATTATACGGGTAATTTTGTACTTATTTTAGCTAGGTAGCTATTAAATAGTTAATAACTATTTAATAACTATTCTACCTAGTTAAAATAAATACAAAGTTGCCTGTAAAATAAATATAAATCCTAAGCTAGCTAAAATGTAACTATTAGTTATATTGTAGCTAGCTTAGGGTTTATTTTATCGGTAAGTATTTAGTTTTGAATAGGATTAATTTATATAATTATGTTAAATTAATTTCGTTTAATTTAAATTATATTTAAGTTAGGGGGGTTAGGTTTAGACTTAGGTTTAGGGGTTAATAAATTTATTATAGTAGCGGCGACGTTGGGGTTGGAAGATTAGGGGTTAATAAATGTAGGTAGGTGTCAGCGACGTTGGGGGGGGGGCAGATTAGGGGTTAATAAATATAATGTAGGTGTCGGCGATATTAGGGGCAGCAGATTAGGGGTTCATAGGTATAATGTAGGTGGCGGCAATGTCCGGTCGGCAGATTAGGGGTTAAAAAAATTATTTTAGTGTTTGCGATGTGGGGGGCCTCGGTTTAGAGGTTAATAGGTAGTTTATGGGTGTTAGTGTACTTTTTAGCACTTTAGTTAAGAGCTTTATGTTCCAGCGTTAGACCATAAAACTCTTAACTACTGACTTTTAAATGCGGTAGGAGTCTGGACAGGAGAGGGTCTACCGCTCACTTCTTCCAAGACTCGTAATACCAGCGTTAGGCAAATCCCATTAAAAAGATAGGATACGCAATTGACATAAGGGGTTTTGCGGTAGCCTCGAGTCGCGGAAAAAAAGTGAGCGGTACACCTCTACCTGCCAGACTCGTATTACCAGCAAGTGGTAAAAAGCAGTGTTAGGACCCCTTAACGCTGCTTTTTTACCCTAACACCAAACTCGTGATCTAGCCGTTAATTTTCTGACCTCTGTCAGAAAAATTTTCAGAGATAGGGAAACTATTATGTCCATAAGAAAACTACCCTTGTACTTGGAACAAGGGAACTCATTTCCATATTCACTTCCCATTCATGGGGATGAAGAAAGACAACAAGATATCTGTATAAGAGTTTGTTTGTTGAAAAGATGGTGCTTGAACCATTATGTCATCCAGGAAAGGCACCACAACAATTCCCTGAAACCTGATCATTGCCAATACAGTCCCTTCTGAGAATCGCGGCAAGGCCAAAGGGAAGAGCCACAAACTAAAAGTGTTTGACCGAAAGGCAAATCTCAGGAACTCAAAGATACGCGTCCTCCAGGTCTATGGTCATCATGAACTGACCCTCTTGGACCAAAGGAAAAAATGGAACCAATGGTTTCCATTTTGAAGGACGATACCCTGAGAAAACTTGTTTAGACACTTTAGGTCTAGATAGGATGAAAAATTCCCTTTGGGAACCATGAGCAGGAATGAATTGAATCCTAGACCCTGTTCCCTTACAGGAACTGGAACTATCACTAACAGAGAAGAGAGGTCCCAAACACACAACAAAAATGCCTCACTGTTATCTGGCCTGCAGATAAAATTGAGAGGAGGAACCTGCCTCTGGGAGGAAAAATATGAATTCTATATAGAAAACCTGACATACTATGTCCGTAGTCTATCTGGAACATCTCATATCCATGTTTGAAGACAAACAGAGAGATGCAGCCCCTCACTTGGTCCGATCCCAGGAATGGAGGCAAACTCCCTTGGGTCTTGTGGTAGAAAAAAAAACATTTTTCCACCCGTATATCAGAAATACTCCTGTCAGATCAGGACCAAACAAGGTCTTACCCTTGTAAGGAAGCGCCAGAAGCTTGGACTCAGGGGAAAATTCCACTAACCAAGATAGTCACAACACCCCACAGGCTATTACAGCAAAGCCAGATATCTAATCTCCCGGCTGAAAGACTGGCATGGTAGCATCAGAAATAGAATTGTCTAGCTTAAAAGCCTAATTCTGTACAGGATCTCCTCCAAAGGAGTCCCTACCAAAATGGAATCAGACAAAAGTCGCACCAATAAGATGCCTCCACGTTAGACCATTGATCCTGAGAAGAGCAGCAATCCTCTCTAGGGATTGTAGTTCTCTTAGCCAGAGTATGAATGGCCCCAACTACTTTAGGCACCGTGCGCCATGATATTTAATGGAAACAGCAACAGGAAACATCTTTTTAAAGATAAGAGAGGCGGAAAAAAAGGAATCCCTGACTTCCCCCATTCCTGTGAAAAATCTCCTAGCACGGTCTGGAACAGGAAAACTTCCACAGAGGAATCCTAGTATTTATAAAGTTTACTAGATTCTTTAGGATTGCCAATGACAGGTGTATCGGAGTAGCTCCACAGTAGCCAAAACCTCCTTTAACAATACACAAAGGTGTTAAAGCTTAAATCTGAAAGTTACTAGTTCAGCATCAGATGAAGGAATTATACTGTCCGAATCTGAGATTTCACCCTCAGAGGCTACCGACATATCCTCCTCATCAGGCTTATGAGAGAGGGCAACCTGTGTAATAAAGCGGAACAGAAACCTTACTATCTGAATCTCTAAATTTACTCTTACATTTTCCCTCTAACAAAGGAAAAACATAATTTATGTAAGAACTTACCTGATAAATTAATTTCTTTCATATTAGCAAGAGTCCATGAGCTAGTGACGTATGGGATATACATTCCTACCAGGAGGGGCAAAGTTTCCCAAACCTCAAAATGCCTATAAATACACCCCTCACCACAACCACAAATCAGTTTAACGTATAGCCAAGAAGTGGGGTGATAAGAAAAAAGTGCGAAAGCATAAAAAATAAGGAATTGGAATAATTGTGCTTTATACAAAAAAATCATAACCACCACAAAAAAGGGTGGGCCTCATGGACTCTTGCTAATATGTAAGAAATGAATTTATCAGGTAAGTTCTTACATAAATTATGTTTTCTTTCATGTAATTAGCAAGAGTCCATGAGTTAGTGACGTATGGGATAATGACTACCCAAGATGTGGATCTTCCACGCAAGAGTCACTAGAGAGGGAGGGATAAAATAAAGACAGCCAATTCCGCTGAAAAAAATCCACACCCAAAACAAAGTTTAAATCTTATAATGAAAAAAACTGAAATTATAAGCAGAAGAATCAAACTGAAACAGCTGCCTGAAGTACTTTTCTACCACAAACTGCTTCAGAAGAAGAAAACACATCAAAATGGTAGAATTTAGTAAAAGTATGCAAAGAAGACCAAGTGGCTGCTTTGCAAATCTGATCAACCGAAGCTTCATTCCTAAACGCCCAGGAAGTAGAAACTGACCTAATAGAATGAGCTGTAATCCTTTGAGGCGGAGTTTTACCCGACTCGACATAAGCAAGATGAATCAAAGATTTTAACCAAGATGCCAAAGAAATGGCAGAAGCCTTCTGAACTTTCCTAGAACCGGAAAAGATAACAAATAGACTAGAAGTCTTTCGGAAATCCTTAGTAGCTTCAACATAATATTTCAAAGCTCTAACTACATCCAAAGAATGCAACGACTTTTCCTTAGAATTCTTAGGATTAGGACACAATGAAGGAACCACAATTTCTCTACTAATGTTGTTAGAATTCACAACCTTAGGTAAAAATTTAAAAGAAGTTCGCAACACCGCCTTATCCTGATGAAAAATCAGAAAAGGAGACTCACAAGAAAGAGCAGATAATTCAGAAACTCTTCTAGCAGAAGAGATGGCCAAAAGAAACAAAACTTTCCAAGAAAGTAATTTAATGTCCAGCGAATGCATAGGTTCAAACGGAGGAGCTTGAAGAGCCCCCAGACCCAAATTCAAACTCCAAGGAGGAGAAATTGACTTAATAACAGGTTTTATACGAACCAAAGCTTGTACAAAACAATGAATATCAGGAAGACTAGCAATCTTTCTATGAAAAAGAACAGAAAGAGCAGAGATTTGTCCTTTCAAGGAACTTGCAGACAAACCTTTATCCAAACCATCCTGAAGAAACTGTAAAATTCTAGGAATTCTAAAAGAATGCCAAGAAAAATGATGAGAAAAACACCAAGAAATGTAAATCTTCCAGACTCGATAATATATCTTCCTAGATACAGATTTACGAGCCTGTAACAGTATTAATCACAGAGTCAGAGAAACCTCTATGACTGAGAATCAAGCGTTCAATCTCCATACCTTCAAATTTAAGGATTTGAGATCCTGATGGAAAAAAGGACCTTGCGATAGAAGGTCTGGTCTTAACGGAAGAGTCCACGGTTGGCAAGTGGCCATCCGGACAAGATCCACATACCAAAACCTGTGAGGCCATGCTGGAGCCACCAGCAGAACAAACGAGCACTCCTTTAGAATCTTGGAAATCACTCTTGGAAGAAGAACTAGAGGCGGAAAGATATAGGCAGGATGATACTTCCAAGGAAGTGACAATGCATCCACTGCCTCCGCTTGAGGATCCCTGGATCTGGACAGATACCTGGGAAGCTTCTTGTTTAGATGAGAAGCCATCAGATCTATTTCTGGAAGTCCCCACATTTGAACAATCTGAAGAAATACCTCTGGGTGAAGAGACCATTCGCCCGGATGTAACGTTTGGCGACTGAGATAATCCGCTTCCCAATTGTCTATACCTGGGATATGAACCGCAGAAATTAGACAGGAGCTGGATTCCGCCCGTACCAGTATTCGAGATACTTCTTTCATAGCCAGAGGACTGTGAGTCCCTCCTTGATGATTGACATATGCCACGGTTGTGACATTGTCCGTCTGAAAACAAATGAACGACTCTCTCTTTAGAAGAGGCCATGACTGAAGAGCTCTGAAAATTGCACGGAGTTCCAAAATTTTGATTGGTAATCTCACCTCCTGAGATTCCCAAACCCCTTGTGCTGTCAGAGACCCCCAAACGGCTCCCCAACCTGTCAGACTTGCATCTGTTGAAATCACAGTCCAGGTCGGAAGAACAAAAGAAGCCCCCTGAACTAAACGATGGTGGTCTGTCCACCACGTCAGAGATTGTCGTACAATCGGTTTTAAAGATATTAATTGAGATATCTTTGTATAATCCCTGCACCACTGGTTCAGCATACAGAGCTGAAGAGGTCGCATGTGAAAACGAGCAAAGGGGATCGCGTCCAATGCAGCAGTCATAAGACCTAGAATTTCCATGCATAAGGCTACCGAAGGGAATGATTGAGACTGAAGGTTTCGACAAGCTGAAACCAATTTTAGACGTCTCTTGTCTGTCAGAGACAGAGTCATGGACACTGAATCTATCTGGAAGCCTAAAAAGGTTACCCTTGTCTGAGGAATCAATGAACTTTTTGGTAAATTGATCCTCCAACCATGTTCTCGAAGAAACAATACAAGTCGATTCGTATGAGATTCTGCTAAATGTGAAGACTGAGCAAGTACCAAGATATCGTCCAAATAAGGAAATACCACAATACCCTGTTCTCTGATTACAGAGAGAAGGGCACCGAGAACCTTTGTAAAAATCCTTGGAGCTGTTGCTAGGCCAAACGGCAGAGCCACAAACTGGTAATGCTTGTCTAGGAAAGAGAATCTCAGAAACTGATAGTGATCTGGATGAATCGGAATATGCAGATATGCATTCTGTAAATCTATTGTGGACATATAATACCCTTGCTGAACAAAAGGCAGAATAGTCCTTATAGTTACCATCTTGAATGTTGGTATCCTTACATAATGATTCAATATTTTTAAATCCAGAACTGGTCTGAAGGAATTCTCCTTCTTTGGTACAATGAAAAGATTTGAGTAAAACCCCAGCCCCTGTTCCAGAACTGGAACTGGCATAATTACTACAGCCAACTCTAGATTTGAAACACATTTCAGAAATGCTTGAGCCTTCACTGGATTTACTGGGACACGGGAAAGAAAAAATCTTCTTGCAGGAGGCCTTATCTTGAAGCCTATTCTGTACCCTTGTGAAACAATGTTCTGAATCCAAAGATTGTGAATCGAATTGATCCAAATTTCTTTGAAAAATCGTAATCTGCCCCCTACCAGCTGAGCTGGAATGAGGGCCGCACCTTCATGTTGACTTGGGAGCTGGCTTTGGCTTTCTAAAAGGCTTGGATTTATTCCAGACTGGAGATGGTTTCCAAACTGATACTGCTCCTGTAGGGGAAGGATCAGGCTTTTGTTCCTTATTGTGACGAAAGGAACGAAAATGATTAGTAGACCTAAATTTACCTTTAGATATTTTTATCCTGTGGTAAAAAGTTCCTTTCCCCCCAGTAACAGTTGAAATAATAGAATCCAACTGTGAACCAAATAATTTATTACCCTGGAAAGAAAGGGAAAGCAAAGTTGACTTAGAAGACATATCAGCATTCCAAGTTTTAAGCCATAAAGCTCTTCTAGCTAAAATAGCTAGAGACATATACCTGACATCAACCTTAATGATATCAAAGATGGCATCACAAATAAAATTATTAGCATGTTGAAGAAGATTAACAATGCTATGAGAATTATGATCTGATACATGTTGCGCTAAAGCTTCCAACCAAAAAGTTGAAGCTGCAGCAACATCCGCTAAAGATATAGCAGGTCTAAGAAGATTACCTGAACATAAGTAAGCTTTTCTTAGAAAGGATTCAATTTTCCTATCTAAAGGATCCTTAAAGGAAGTACTATCTGCCGTAGGAATAGTAGTACGTTTAGCAAGAGTAGAGATAGCCCCATCAACCTTAGGGATTTTGTCCCAAAACTCTAATCTGTCAGATGGCACAGGATATAATTGCTTAAAACGTTTAGAAGGAGTGAATGAATTACCCAAATTATTCCATTCCCTGGAAATTACTTCAGAAATAGCATCAGGGACAGGAAAAACTTCTGGAATAACTACAGGAGATTTAAAAACCTTATTTAAACGTTTAGATTTAGTATCAAGAGGACCAGATTCCTCTATCTCTAATGCAATTAAGACTTCTTTAAGTAAAGAACGAATAAATTCCATTTTGAATAAATATGAAGATTTATCAGCATCAACCTCTGAAACTGAATCCTCTGAACCAGAGGAAACATTATCAGAATCAGAATGATGATGTTCATTTAAAAATTCATCTGAAAAATGAGAAGTTTTAAAAGACCTTTTACGTTTACTAGAAGGAGGAATAACAGACATAGCCTTCTTAATGGATTTAGAAACAAAATCTCTTATGTTAACAGGAACACTCTGAGTATTAGATGTTGATGGAACAGTAACAGGTAATGTAACATTACTAAAGGAAATATTATCTGCATTAACAAGTTTGTCATGACATTCATTACAAACAACAGCTGGAGGAACAGATACAGCAGTTTACAGCAAATACACTTAACTTTGGTAGATCCAACATCAGGCAGCGATTTTCCAGAAGTATCTTCTGATTCAGGGTCAATCTGAGACATCTTGCAATATGTAATAGAAAAAACAACATATAAAGCAAAATTGATCAAATTCCTTAAATGACAGTTTCAGGAATGGGAAAAAATGCCAGTGAACAAGCTTCTAGCAACCAGAAGCAAATAAACAATGAGACTTAAATAATGTGGAGACAATAATGACGCCTATATTTTTTAGCGCCAAAAAAGACGCCCACATTATTTGGCGCCTAAATGCTTTTAGCGCCAAAAATGACGCCACATCCGGTAACGCCGACACTTTTGGCGCAAAAAACGTCAAAAATGACGCAACTTCCGGTGACAAGAATGACGCCGGAAATAACACATTTTTTTTTTTTGCGCCAAAAAAGTCTGCGCCAAGAATGACGCAATAAAATGAAGCATTTTCAGCCCCCGCGAGCCTAACAGCCCACAGGGAAAAAAGTCAAATTTTAAGGTAAGAAAAAAATTGATTATTCAAATGCATTATCCCAAATAATGAAACTGACTGTCTGAAATAAGGAATATTGAACATCCTGAATCAAGGCAAATAAATGTTTAAACACAAATATTTAGAACTTTATATAAAAGTGCCCAACCATAGCTTAGAGTGTCACAAAAATAAGACTTACTTACCCCAGGACACTCATCTACATGTAATAGAAAGCCAAACCAGTACTGAAACGAGAATCAGTAGAGGTAATGGTATATATAAGAGTATATCGTCGATCTGAAAAGGGAGGTAAGAGATGAATCTCTACGACCGATAACAGAGAACCTATGAAATAGACCCCGTAGAAGGAGATCACTGCATTCAAATAGGCAATACTCTCCTCACATCCCTCTGACATTCACTGCACGCTGAGAGGAAAACCGGGCTCCAACCTGCTGCGGAGCGCATATCAACGTAGAATCTAGCACAAACTTACTTCACCACCTCCACAGGAGGCAAAGTTTGTAAAACTGATTTGTGGGTGTGGTGAGGGGTGTATTTGTAGGCATTTTGAGGTTTGGGAAACTTTGTCCCTCCTGGTAGGAATGTATATCCCATACGTCACTAGCTCATGGACTCTTGCTAATTACATGAAAGAAAACAGATAATGCCGCAGATACCAAAGAAGATAACTGTATCGCAAAATCTATAGGCAAAAATACTTCAGGAGATTGAGAGGAACTGCAGGGCACTGCATGTGAGGCCATTGAGGCTTGGGACATTAGAGGAGGAAGCTGTGGCATTGCCTGAACAGCATCATCCTAAGAGACATTGGGCTCAGGGATTAACCATCTATCAAATTGTGCCACAGAGCATAACCAGGCTTTAACAAAAAACACAGACACCCATGTCCTGGCATTCTAAATATTTATATACCTGACAGAAGGGGTATGAGTCACACCTGGATGTTGTATCTCCAATAGCTCAAGTGACAACAATCACATATACACAGGACTCTGTTCCGAAAACATGAAAAACAAAAGACTTAACTCCTGGCTGGAAGTGTAATCCAAACTTCCAAATACAAAAAGATTACCACTAAACTTCAGTGGCATTTAATAACTTCAGTGGCCTTAATTTTTAAAGATAACTCTGTTTTCATGCATGTGTGATGAGTGCATGATCACAAAAAGAGCTTTGAGACTTGTATTTATTCAGTCAGTGGGCCATGAGACTTTAGGTTTGCAACATGTAATCTCATGTAACAGTATAACATAGCTTCGATATGAGGAACCGTCCCCCACAGAGATGCCGCTCTTGTTAGACATTGCTCCGCTCTATTTCGATATCGTTCCGTTCCATCAGAGAAAAAAAAAAGGGGACGTGGTCACATGACGGGCTCAGAGAGTGCCAAAAAACAAAATTTATGCTTACCTGATAAATTTCTTTCTTTTGCGATGTACCGAGTCCACGGTTTCATCCTTACTTGTGGGATATTATCCTTCCGAACAGGAAATGGCAAAGAGAGCACCACAGCAGAGCTGTCTATATAGCTCCCCCCTTAACTCCACCCCCCAGTCATTCGACCGAAGGCCAAGGAAGAAAAAGGACAAACTATAAGGTATAGACAGGGCGGGCCGTGGACTCGGTACATCGCAAAAGAAAGTAGACATGTGCGGGTTGTTTCGGATTTATTCGGAAATTCGGAAAATTCGGTAAATTCTGAGATTCGGATCCATTCGGATTTCCGAATTAAAATACTTCCGAATCTACCGAATGAATCCAAAATAGCTGCCGTATCTCCGAATAAATCCGAATTAGCTCGGTAAAATTCGGCATTTCCCCATAGGAAACAATGGGAGTTTCGGCTGAAAAAAACCTAACACCGCAGCCCCATTGTTTCCTATGGGGAAACACTAAGTCTGCACCTAACACCCTAACATGTACCCCGAGTCTCTAAACACCCCTAATCTAACACTTATTAACCCCTAATCTGCCGCCCCCGCTATCGCTGACACCTGCATTATTTTATTAACCCCTAATCTGCCGACCTGATATCGCCGCCGCCTACATTATAGCTATTAACCCCTAATCTGCTGTCCCTAACACCGCCGACCCCTACATTATAGTTATTAACCCCTAATCTGCCCCCCCCCAACGTCGCCGCAATCTAACTACAAGTATTAACCCCTAATCTGCCGACCCGATATCGCCGCCGCCTACATTATAGCTATTAACCCCTAATCTGCTGTCCCTAACACCGCCGACCCCTACATTATAGTTATTAACCCCTAATCTGCCCCCCCCAACGTCGCCGCAATCTAACTACAAGTATGAACCCCTAATCTGCAGACCCGGTATCACCGCCGCCTACATTATAGCTATTAACCCCTAATCTGGTGTCCCTAACACCGCCGACCCCTACATTATAGTTATTAACCCCTAATCTGCCCCCCCCAACGTCGCCGCAATCTAACTACAAGTATTAACCCCTAATCTGCCGACCCGATATCGCCGCCGCCTACATTATAGCTATTAACCCCTAATCTGGTGTCCCTAACACCGCCGACCCCTACATTATAGTTATTAACCCCTAATCTGCCCCCCCCCCCAACGTCGCCGCAATCTAACTACAAGTATTAACCCCTAATCTGCCGACCGCAAATCGCCGCCACTATAATAAATGTATTAACCCCTAAACCGCCGCACTCCCGCCTCGCAAACACTATAATACATTTTATTAACCCCTAATCTGCCCTCCCTAACATCGCCGCCACCTACCTACAATTATTAACCCCTAATCTCCCGCCCCCAACGTCGCGGCTACTATAATAAGGTTATTAACCCCTAAACCTAAGTCTAACCCTAACACTAACACCCCCTAACTTAAATATAATTTAAATAAAACAAAATAAGTTTACTATAGTTAAATAAATGAATCCTATGTAAAACTAAAGACTTACCTGTAAAATAAACCCTAAGATAGCGGCAATATAACTAATAGTTACATTGTAGCTATTTTAGGATTTATTTTTATTTTACAGGCAACTTTGTATTTATTTTAACTAGGTACAATAGTTATTAAATAGTTAATAACTATTTAATAACTACCTAGCTAAAATAAATACAAATTTACCTGTAAAATAAATCCTAACCTAAGTTACAATTACACCTAACATTACACTATCATTTAATTAATTAAATAAATGAATCATATTTAAAACTAAATACTTACCTGTAAAATAAACCCTAATATAGCTGCAATATAACTAATAGTTACATTGTAGCTATTTTAGCATTTATATTTATTTTACAGGCAACTTTGTATTTATTTTAACTAGGTACAATAGCTATTAAATAGTTATTGACTAATTAATAGCTACCTAGTTAAAATAATTACAAAATTACCTGTAAAATAAATCCTAACCTAAGTTACAATTAAACCTAACACTACACTATCATTAAATAAATTAACTACAAGTACCTACAATTATCTACAATTAAATAAACTAAAATACAAAACCCCCCCACTAAATTACAAAAACAAACAAACACTAAATTACAAAAAATAAAAAAAGATTACAAGAATTTTAAACTAATTACACCTAATCTAAGCCCCCTAATAAAATAACAAAGCCCCCCAAAATAAAAAAAAATGCCCTACCCTATACTAAATTACAAAAGTTAACAGCTCTATTACCTTACCAGCCCTGAACAGGGCCCTTTGCGGGGCATGCCCCAAAGAAAACAGCTCTTTTGCCTGTAAAAAAAAAAACACAATCCCCCCCCACATTACAACCCACCACCCACATACCCCTACTCTAACCCAAACCCCCCTTAAATAAACCTAACACTACCCCCCTGAAGATCTCCCTACCTTGAGTCGTGTTCACCCAGCCGGGCCGAAGTCTTCATCCGATGGGGCAGAAGAGGACATCCAGACCGGCAGAAGTCTTCATCCAAGCGGGGCAAGAAGAGGTCTTCCATCCATCATACAAGTACCAAAATACAAACAAACACTAAATTACCAAAAATAATAAAATATTACAATAATTTTAAACTAATTACACCTAATCTAAGCCCCCTACTAGCTATTAATATAGCTACAATATAACTAATAGTTACATTGTAGCTATTTTAGGATTTATATTTATTTTACAGGCAACTTTGTATTTATTTTAACTAGGTACAATAGTTATTAAATAGTTAATAACTATTTAATAACTACCTAGCTAAAATAAATACAAATTTACCTGATAATTCTATCAGCCAATCGGAATTAAGGTAGGAAAAATCTGATTGGCTGTTCCGATCAGCCAATAGAATGCGAGGTCAATCTGATTGGCTGATTGGATCAGCCAATCGGATTGAACTTGAATCTGATTGGCTGATTGAATCAGCCAATCAGATTTTTCCTACCTTAATTCCGATTGGCTGATAGAATCCTATCAGCCAATCGGAATTCAAGGGACGCTATCTTGGATGACGTCACTTAAAGGTACAGTCACTTAGTCGTCGGATCAAGAAAGAAGAGGATGCTCTGCGTGGGATGTCTTCAGGATGCTGCCGCTCCGCTCCGGATGGATGAACAGAGAAGATGCCGCCTGGATCAAGACTTCTGCCGGTCTGGATGTCCTCTTCTGCCCGATCGGATGAAGACTTCTGCCGGTCTGGATGTCCTCTTCTGCCCGATCGGATGAAGACTTCGGCCCGCTGGGTGAAGACACGGTAGAGAGATCTTCAGGGGGGTAGTGTTAGGTTTATTTAAGGGGGGTTTGGGTTAGAGTAGGAGTATGTGGGTGGTGGGTTGTAATGTGGGGGGTGTATTGTGTTTTTTTTTACAGGCAAAAGAGCTGTTTTCTTTGGGGCATGCCCCCGCAAAAGGCCCTTTTAAGGGCTGGTAAGGTAATAGAGCTGATTACTTTTGTAATTTAGTATAGGGTAGGGCATTTTTTTATTTTGGGGGGCTTTGTTATTTTATTAGGGGGCTTAGATTAGGTGTAATTAGTTTAAAATTCTTTTTCTTATCTTTTTTTATTTTTTGTAATTTAGTGTTTGTTTTTTTGTACTTTAGTTTAGTTTATTTCATTGTATTTAATTGTAGGTACTTGTAGTTAATGTATTTAATGATAGTGTAGTGTTAGGTTTAATTGTAACTTAGGTTAGGATTTATTTTACAGGTAATTTTGTAATTATTTTAACTAGGTAGCTATTAAACAGTAAATATCTATTTAATAGCTATTGTACCTAGTTAAAATAAATACAAAGTTGCCTGTAAAATAAATATAAATGCTAAAATAGCTACAATGTAACTATTAGTTATATTGCAGCTATATTAGGGTTTATTTTACAGGTAAGTCTTTAGTTTTATATAGGATTCATTTATTTAGTTAATTTAATGACAGTGTAGTGTTAGGTGTAATTGTAACTTAGGTTAGGATTTATTTTACAGGTAAATTTGTATTTATTTTAGTTAGGTAGTTATTAAATAGTTCTTAACTATTTAATAGCTATTGTACCTAGTTAAAATAAATACAAAGTTGCCTGTAAAATAAATATAAATCCTAAAATAGCTACAATGTAACTATTAGTTATATTGTAGCTATATTAATAGCTAGTAGGGGGCTTAGATTAGGTGTAATTAGTTTAAAATTATTGTAATATTTTATTATTTTTGGTAATTTAGTGTTTGTTTGTTTTTTTGTACTTTTCTGATGGATGGAAGACCTCTTCTTGCCCCGCTTGGATGAAGACTTCTGCCGGTCTGGATGTCCTCTTCTGCCCCATCGGATGAAGACTTCGGCCCGGCTTGGTGAACACGACTCAAGGTAGGGAGATCTTCAGGGGGGTAGTGTTAGGTTTATTTAAGGGGGGTTTGGGTTAGAGTAGGGGTATGTGGGTGTTGGGTTGTAATGTGGGGGGGGTATTGTGTGTTTTTTTTTTACAGGCAAAAGAACTGTTTTCTTTGGGGCATGCCCCAGCAAAAGGCCCTTTTAAGGGCTGGTAAGGTAATAGAGCTGTTAACTTTTGTAATTTAGTATAGGGTAGGGCATTTTTTTATTTTGGGGGGCTTTGTTATTTTATTAGGGGGCTTAGATTAGGTGTAATTAGTTTAAAATTATTGTAATATTTTTTTATTTTTTGTAATTTAGTGGGGGGGGGTTTGTACTTTAGTTTAGTTTATTTAATTGTATTTAATTGTAGGTACTTGTAGTTAATTTATTTAATGATAGTGTAGTGTTAGGTTTAATTGTAACTTAGGTTAGGATTTATTTTACAGGTAATTTTGTAATTATTTTAACTAGGTAGCTATTAAATAGTCAATATCTATTTAATAGCTATTGAACCTAGTTAAAATAAATACAAAGTTGCCTGTACAATAAATATAAATGCTAAAATAGCTACAATGTAACTATTAGTTATATTGCAGCTATATTAGGGTTTATTTTACAGGTAAGTCTTTAGTTTTATATAGGATTCATTTATTTAGTTAATTTAATGATAGTGTAGTGTTAGGTGTAATTGTAACTTAGGTTATGATTTATTTTACAGGTAAATTTGTATTTATTTTAGCTAGGTAGTTATTAAATAGTTATTAACTATTTAATAACTATTGTACCTAGTTAAAATAAATACAAAGTTGCCTGTAAAATAAATATAAATCCTAAAATAGCTACAATGTAACTATTAGTTATATTGTAGCTATATTAATAGCTAGTAGGGGGCTAAGATTAGGTGTAATTAGTTTAAAATTATTGTAATATTTTATTATTTTTGGTAATTTAGTGTTTGTTTGTATTTTGGTACTTGTATGATGGATGGAAGACCTCTTCTTGCCCCGCTTGGATGAAGACTTCTGCCGGTCTGGATGTCCTCTTCTGCCCCATCGGATGAAGACTTCAGCCCAGCTGGGTGAACACGACTCAAGGTAGGGAGATCTTCAGGGGGGTAGTGTTAGGTTTATTTAAGGGGGGTTTGGGTTAGAGTAGGGGTATGTGGGTGGTGGGTTGTAATGTGGGGGGGGGGGGGGATTGTGTTTTTTTTTTACAGGCAAAAGAGCTGTTTTCTTTGGGGCATGCCCCGCAAAGGGCCCTGTTCAGGGCTGGTAAGGTAATAGAGCTGTTAACTTTTGTAATTTAGTATAGGGTAGGGCATTTTTTTTATTTTGGGGGGCTTTGTTATTTTATTAGGGGGCTTAGATTAGGTGTAATTAGTTTAAAATGCTTGTAATATTTTTTTATTTTTTGTAATTTAGTGTTTGTTTGTTTTTGTAATTTAGTGTGGGGTTTTTGTACTTTAGTTTATTTAATTGTAGATAATTGTAGGTACTTGTAGTTAATTTATTTAATGATAGTGTAGTGTTAGGTTTAATTGTAACTTAGGTTAGGATTTATTTTACAGGTAATTTTGTAATTATTTTAACTAGGTAGCTATTAATTAGTCAATAACTATTTAATAGCTATTGTACCTAGTTAAAATAAATACAAAGTTGCCTGTAAAATAAATATAAATGCTAAAATAGCTACAATGTAACTATTAGTTATATTGCAGCTATATTAGGGTTTATTTTACAGGTAAGTATTTAGTTTTAAATATGATTCATTTATTTAATTAATTAAATGATAGTGTAATGTTAGGTGTAATTGTAAGGTTAGGATTTATTTTACAGGTAAATTTGTATTTATTTTAGCTAGGTAGTTATTAAATAGTTATTAACTATTTAATAACTATTGTACCTAGTTAAAATAAATACAAAGTTGCCTGTAGTTATATTGCAGCTATCTTAGGGTTTATTTTACAGGTAAGTCTTTAGTTTTAAATAGGATTCATTTATTTAACTATAGTAAACTTATTTCGTTTTATTTAAATTATATTTAAGTTAGGGGGTGTTAGTGTTAGGGTTAGACTTAGGTTTAGGGGTTAATAACCTTATTATAGTAGCGGCGACGTTGGGGGCGGGAGATTAGGGGTTAATAATTGTAGGTAGGTGGCGGCGATGTTAGGGAGGGCAGATTAGGGGTTAATAAAATGTATTATAGTGTTTGCGAGGCGGGAGTGCGGCGGTTTAGGGGTTAATACATTTATTATAGTGGCGGCGATTTGCGGTCGGCAGATTAGGGGTTAATACTTGTAGTTAGATTGCAGCGACGTTGGGGGGGGCAGATTAGGGGTTAATAACTATAATGTAGGGGTCGGCGGTGTTAGGGACACCAGATTAGGGGTTAATAGCTATAATGTAGGCGGCGGCGATATCGGGTCGGCAGATTAGGGGTTAATACTTGTAGTTAGATTGCGGCGACGTTGGGGGGGCATATTAGGGGTTAATAACTATAATGTAGGGGTCGGCGGTGTTAGGGACACCAGATTAGGGGTTAATAGCTATAATGTAGGCGGCGGCGATATCGGGTCGGCAGATTAGGGGTTAATACTTGTAGTTAGATTGCGGTGACGTTGGGGGGGGCAGATTAGGGGTTAATAACTATAATGTAGGGGTCGGCGGTGTTAGGGACACCAGATTAGGGGTTAATAGCTATAATGTAGGCGGCGATATCGGGTCGGCAGATTAGGGGTTAATACTTGTAGTTAGATTGCGGCGACGTGGGGGGGGGGCATATTAGGGGTTAATAACTATAATGTAGGGGTTGGCGGTGTTAGGGACACCAGATTAGGGGTTAATAGCTATAATGTAGGCGGCGATATCGGGTCGGCAGATTAGGGGTTAATACTTGTAGCTAGATTGCGGCGACGTTGGGGGGGGGCAGATTAGGGGTTAATAACTATAATGTAGGGGTCGGCGGTGTTAGGGACAGCAGATTAGGGGTTAATAGCTATAATGTAGGCGGCGATATCGGGTCGGCAGATTAGGGGTTAATACTTGTAGTTAGATTGCGGCGACGTTGGGGGGGCAGATTAGGGGTTAATAACTATAATGTAGGGGTCGGCGGTGTTAGGGACAGCAGATTAGGGGTTAATATCTATAATGTAGGTTGCGGCGATATCCGATCGGCAGATTAGGGGTTAAAAAATGTTATTATAGGGTTTGCGATGTGGGGGGGCCTCGGTTTAGTGGTTCATAGGTAGTTTATGGGTGTTAGTGACTTAGTGTACTAAAACATACCGAATTTCGGAACCGAATAGAACCGAATTCAGCCTAATCCGAATAAATCCGAAACGAATTTATTCGGATACGAATAAATCCGAAACTAATTTATTCAAATTTTGCCGAATCCGATTCAATCCGAAACGAAATTCGAAAAGTCCGAATCGATCCGAACCGAAAACGAACCGAATTTTTTAGCCGTGCACATGTCTAAAAGAAAGAAATTTATCAGGTAAGCATGAATTTTGATTTCTTTTGCAAGATGTACCGAGTCCACGGTTTCATCCTTACTTGTGGGATACCAATGCCAAAGCTTTAGGACACTGATGAAGGGAGGGACAAGACAGGAGCCTAAACGGAAGGCACCACTGCTTGCAAAACCTTTCTCCCAAAAAAACCCTCCGAAGAAGCAAAAGTATCAAATTTGTAAAATTTAGAAAAGGTATGAAGTGAAGACCAAGTCGCAGCCTTACAAATCTGTTCAACAGAAGCATCATTTTTAAAAGCCCATGTGGAAGCCACCGCTCCAGTAGAGTGAGCAGTAATTCTTTCAGGAGGCTGCTGTCCAGCAGTCTCATAAGCCAAACGGATGATGCTTTTCAGCCAAAAGGAAAGAGAGGTAGCCGTAGTCTTTTGACCCCTACGTCTTCCAGAATAAACAACAAACAAAGAAGATGTTTGACGAAAATCTTTGGTTGCCTGCAAATAGAACTTCAAAGCACGAACCACGTCCAAGTTGTGCAATAAATGTTCCTTCTTAGAAGAAGGATTAGGACTCAGAGAAGGAACAACAATCTCCTGATTGATATTCCTGTTAGTAACAACCTTAGGGAGGAACCCAGGCTTGGTTTTCAAAACCACCTTATCAGCATGGAAAACAAGATAAGGCAAGTCACATTGTAATGCAGATAGTTCAGAAACTCTTCGAGCTGAAGAGATAGCAACTAGAAACAGAACTTTCCAAGATAGAAGCTTAATATCTATGGAATGCATGGGTTCAAACGGAACCCCCTGAAGAACTTTAAGAACTATGAAGAACTTTAAGAACTAAATTTAGACTCCATGGCGGAGCAACAGGTTTAAACACAGGCTTGATTCTAACTAAAGCCTGATAAAAAGCCCGAACGTCTGGGACATCTGCTAGACACTTGTGCAATAGAATAGACTAAGCAGATATCTGTCCTTTTAAGGAACTAGCTGACAATCCTTTCTCCAATCCCTCTTGAAGAAAGAACAAAATCCTAGGAATCCTGATCTTACTCCATGAGTAGCCTTTGGATTTGCACCAAAAAAGATATTTATGCCATATCTTATGATAGATTTTCCTGGTGACAGGCTTTCAAGCCTGAATCAAGGTATCTATGACCAACTCAGAGAAACCCCGCTTTGATAAAATCAAGCGTTCAATCTCCAAGCAGTCAGTTGCAAAGAAATTAGATTTGGATGCTTGAACGGACCTTGAATCAGAAGGTCCTGTCTCAGTGGCAGGGTCCATGGTGGCAGAGATGACATGTCCACCAGGTCTGCATACCAAGTCCTGCGTGGCCACACAGGAGCTATCAAAATCACTGAAGCTCTCTCCTGTTTGATTCTGGCAATCAGACGCGGAAGGAGAGGGAAAGGTGGAAACACATAAGCCAGGTTGAACGACCAGGGTACTGCTAGAGCATCTATCAGTACTGCCTGAGGATCCCTTGACCTGGATCCGTAACGAGGAAGTTTGGCGTTCTGACGAGACGCCATCAGATCCAATTCTGGTTTGCCCCATAGCTGAACCACTTGAGCAAACACCTCCAGATGGAGCTCCCTCCCACTCCCCCGGATGAAATCTGCCTCCCTGTTCTCTACTCCTGGGATATAGATCGCTGACAGATGGCAAGAGTGAGTCTCTGCCCATCGAATTATCCTGGAAACTTATATTATCGCTAAGGAACTCCTTGTTCCCCCCTGATGATTGATATAAGCTACAGTCGTGATGTTGTCCGTCTGAAATCTGATCCGGCCGAAGCCAGCTGAGGCCACGCCTGAAGAGCATTGAATATCGCTCTTAATTCCAGAATATTTATCGTAGTAGGACCTCCTCCTGAGTCCACAAACCCTGTGCTTTCAGGGAATTCCAGACTGCACCCCAGCCCAGTAGGCTGGCGTCCGTCGTCACTATAACCCACGCTGGCCTGCGGAAACACATTCCCTGGGACAGGTGATCCTGTGACAACCACCAAAGAAGAGAGTCTCTGGTCTATAGATCCAGATTTATCTGAGGAGATAAATCTGCATAATCCCCATTCCACTGTCTGAGCATGCATAGTTGCAGTGGTCTGAGATGTAAGCGAGCATATGGAACTACATCCATCGCCGCTACCATTAAACTGATTACCTCCATAGACTGAGCCACTGACGGCCGAGGAATGGAATGAAGAGCTCGGCAGGTGGACAAAATCTTTGATTTCCTGACCTCTGTCAGAAATATTTTCATGTCCACCGAGTCTATCAGAGTCCCTAGAAATGAAACTCTTGTGAGAGGGGAAGGAGAACTCTTTTTTACGTTCACCTTCCACCCATGAGATCTTAGAAAGGCCAACACTAAGTCCATGTGAGACTTGGCTAGTTGGAAAGTCGACGCTTGAATTAGGATGTTGTCTAGATAAGACGCCACTGCTATGCCCCGTGGCCTTAGAACCGCCAGAAGGGACCCTAGCACCTTTGTGAAGATTCTTGGCGCCGTGGCCAACCCAAAGGAAAGAGCCACAAACTGGTAATGCTTGTCCAGAAAGGCAAACCTGAGGAACTGGTGATGATCTTTGTGGATAGGAATGTGTAGATACGCATCCTTTAAGTCCACGGTGGTCATATATTGACCCTCCTGGATCATTGGTAAAATAGTCCGAATGGTCTCCATCTTGAAGGACGGAACTTTTAGGAATTGGTTTAGAATTTTGAGATCTAGAATTGGTCTGAAGGTTCCCTCTTTTTTGGGAACCACAAACAGATTGGAGTAGAACCCTTGCCCCTGTTCTGCTTTCGGAACTGGGCAGATCACTCCCATGGTAAAAAGGTCTTCTACACAGCGTAAGAACGCCTCTCTTTTTGTCTGGTTTACAGACAATTGAGAAAGATGGAATCTCCCCCTTGGAGGAGAATCTTTGAAATCTAGAAGATACCCCTGGGTTACAATCTCTACGGCCCAGGAGTCCTGAACGTCTCTTGCCCAGGCCTGAGCAAAGAGAGAGTGTCTGCCCCCTACTAGATCCGGTCCCGGATCGGGGGCTACCCCTTCATGCTGTCTTAGTGGCAGCAGCAGGCTTCTTGGCCTGTTTACCCTTGTTCCAAGCCTGGTTAGGTCTCCAGACTGGCTTGGATTGAGCAAAGTTCCCCTCTTGCTTTGCAGCAGGGGAAGAGGAAGCGGGACCACCCTTGAAGTTTCAAAAGGAACGAAAATTATTTTGTTTGGTCCTCGTCTTGTTTGACTTATCCTGAGGGAGGGCATGACCCTTCCCTCCAGTGATGTCTGCAATGATTTCTTTCAGTGCAGGCCTGAATAGGGTCTTAACCTTGAAACGGATGGTCAAAAGCTTAGATTTTGATGACACATCAGCCGACCAGGACTTAAGCCATAACGCTCTACACGCTAAAATGGCAAAACCTGAATTCTTTGCCGCTAACTTAGCTAGATGAAAAGCGGCGTCTGTAATGAAAGAATTAGCTAGCTTAAGAGGCCTTATTCTGTCCAGAATATCATCTAGTGGGGTCTCCACCTGAAGAGCCTCTTCCAGAGCCTCAAAACAAAAGGCAGCTGCAGTGGTTACAGGAACAATGCACGCTATAGGCTGGAGAAGAAAACCCTGATGAACAAAAATTTTCTTTAGGAGACCCTCTAATTTTTTATCCATAGTATCTTTGAAAGCACAACTGTCCTCAATAGGTATAGTTGTACGCTTAGGCAGAGTAGAAATAGTTCCCTCCACCTTAGGGACCGTCTGCCATGAGTCCCGTATGGTGTCAGATATGGGAAACATCTTCTTAAAAACAGGAGGGGGGAGCGAACGGAATACCTGGTCTATCCCACTCCTTAGTAACAATGTCCCAAATCCTCTTAGGGACCGGAAAAACATCAGTGTAAACAGGAACCTCTAAATATTTGTCCATTTTACACAATTTCTCTGGAACTACAATAGGGTCACAATCATCCAGAGTCGCTAAAACCTCCGTGAGCAATAAACGGAGGTGCTCTAGCTTAAATTTAAATGCCTTCATATCTGAATCTGTCTGAGGGAACATTTTTCCTGAATCAGAAATCTCTCCCTCAGAGAGCAAATCTCTCATCCCTACCTCTGAACAGTGTGAGGGAATATCGGATACGGCTACTAAAGCGTCAGAAGGCTCAGCATTCATTCTTAACCCAGAGCTACTGCGCTTCCCTTGCAACCCAGGCAGTTTAGATAAAACCTCTGTGAGGGTAGTATTCATAACTGAGGCCATATCTTGCAAGGTAAAAGAATTAGACGCACTAGAGGTACTTGGCGTCACTTGTGCGGGCGTTACAGGTTGTGACACCTAGGGAGAACTAGATGGCAAAACCTGATTTCCTTCTATCTGAGAATCATCCAGTGCCAAACTCTTATAAGTCAAAATATGCTGTTTGCAATTTATAGACATATCAGTACAAGTGGGACACATTCTAAGAGGGGGTTCCACAATGGCTTCTAAACAAATTGAGCAATGAGTTTCCTCAGTGTCAGACATGTTGAACAGGCTGGTAATGAGACAAGCAAGCTTGGAAAACACCTTATTTAATGAAAAAACAACAAAGGTACTGTGCCTTTAAGAGAAAAAAATGCATACACAAAATGCAAAACTGCTTAAAATTACTTTAAATTTTCTGAAATTTTTGCAGTAGACACACTAAGCTATATACAAGCAATTTAACATTTAACCCCCAAATAAGCAAAACCGGATTGACATACTGCCAAAAACCGGTAAAAACCCCTGTCAACACCTTGCCACAGCTCTGCTGTGGCACCTACCTGCCCTTAAGGATAGATAATGTGGGGATAAAGCTTTGATTAGGCCCAAGAAGTCCTCCAGCACCCTCCGGTGTTGTAGCTTGCTGCCTGACTATAGAAAACAACTGCGCAACTGAGGCGCAAAATTAGGCCCCGCCCACCACACTTGATGTTGCTAAGGCCCTTAAAAAAATCTACCAAGAGTTTTTCCAGCCATGTGGGTTATCAAAACCCCAAAAAAGCCAAGTGAACCCTCAATATAGATGTCCTTTCAAATAATAAAAAACGTTACTCCCAGACAACATAAACGTTTGGTTATATATCATTCAAATTGAGTGCCCATAAGTTAAGCCCTTTATGCAAGCAAGTAAAGCCCCTTCAAAGACTAGGATTACTGCTTACCCTTCCCCTTATGGGGATACTGTCAGCCTTTCTGAGTTATCACAGTCTCTACAGAAAAAATGACTGAACATACCTCATTGCTGTATAGCAAGAAACCGTTCCTCACACTGAAGTTTTCCTGTACTCCTCAGCTTCTGTGGGAACAGCAGTGGACCTTAGTTACAAATGCTAAGATCTTCATCCTCTAGGCAGAAATCTTCATCCATCTCCTGCCTGAGAGTAAATAGTACACACCGGTACCATTTCAAAATAACAAACTCTTGCTTGAAGATAAAATAAAAACTAACAGTTTATCACCTCTTTCACTTTACCCTTCCTGCTTAGAGCCGGCAAAGAGAATGACTGGGGGGTGGAGTTAAGAGGGGAGCTATATAGACAGCTCTGCTGTGGTACTCTCTTTGCCACTTCCTGTTAGGAAGGATAATATCCCACAAGTAAGGATGAAACCGTGGACTCGGTACATCTTGCAAAAGAAAATGACACTTCTCCACTACCAACGAAGAAGGAGGTGGGAACACAAGTCTGCACAGAAATAAAGCCTGCAGCTAATACTAACCTTGCGCTTCAATCTGTCAGCCGAGAAAAGTCAGAAAAGTGCAAAGGCAAAAATATAGATTTGCAGTCCTATAAGTCAAAGACCCTGATCAGCTCATGAAGCCCATAATGGCGCCGCTCTTTACAGTTATTAAAACAGCGCGCTCTCAATAGCGATAGAAATCACTCATCAGAGTATACTGAAAATGTGTCTTGACAGCTGAACAGCTAGCTCTGTCGGATGATTGAATATATCCTAGTCTGTAGATATTATGCCAACAAGTCCACAAACACATAAGATTCATCCATGAATCAAAAACTGCAATTAACCCTAATAAACCTTAATAAGATGCAATAATCAGGGAATACTCTACACATAAAGTATTAACCCCTAGTCTCCTGGTCACCAGTGCCTGCATCCTGCCTAAAATATCCTTCCCCAGGATATATATGTCCCAGAATATTGCAGTCTAATTCTTTCAGAAGTGCAAGTCCCCAAAACATAGAAGACCAAGCACTTACCTGCATCTAGCTGTCCTGCAGGAGGACAGCCTAAACGGTGTGAGAGGATGCCACTCCAGTCCTCACAGAGACCTGTAGAAAAAAGAAAGAATAGAGTAAACCTGCAATGGCTTTCTATACTAGGGCAGCAAATATGTTAGGAAAACACAGCAAGGCCCACCTCACAAGTTCCTAACTGCTTTAAAGCAACCACTACTGAAGAGATTAACATGGACTAAGGCTAGACCCAATCCTTGAAACAAAGGAAAGAACAGAGTAAACCTACTTTGGCTTTCTATACTAGGGAAAATCTTGCTTGTAGCGAAAGAAATCCAATTTTCTTCAGACACTAAAACTTCATCTCCTCCATGCACCAAGGCAAAGAGAATGACTGGGGTTTGTGGGAAGGGAAGTGATACGTAACAGTTTTACTGTGGTGCTCTTTGCCTCCTCTTGCTGCCCAGGAGTGATATTCCCAACAGTAAATTATGATGTTGTGGACCATATCCTAGGAAAGAAACAAAGCATGACTGTTTTACATGTCATTGTATACAAAGTGTCAAATACAGGTGTTGTATTACAATATGACAATATGCAGAGAAACTGTGTGTCCCATTGACATAGAAAAGTGCAAAAGTGTGAGTGAATATTATCCCATAATAATCTATTACATCCCATAATAATACAAAACTCAAATAAAACAAAAAACGGATCAAGATGTAAACTCTACATAATGCCTATATATAAGCTGAACCTACCCCTGCATCAAGTGCTAGGGATCAACCATCTAAAAATAAGAGGGGGAAATACATATAATCCAGGCCTCTAAGACTATATCAAAGTATGGAGGGTAATATATAAGCCTCACTACTTTGCATAACCGCACATAGTAAGAAGAGATAATGAGGAGTATACAAAGAGAATCAGTGCGTACCTATACAGATTCAAATAGTCATGGAGCAGAAGAGTGTGTCAACCGGGCTAGCCACATTCAACTGCTATTGCGCAGTGTTCCAAGCGCAACAGTACTAAGTCTGTGGGTATTCCACATTCCAATAGTGTGAGTGGGACATGCCCCCTGTCCACCAGTGAATCGGATGACAAGCGCATAGTGCGTATGCTATCTAAACCTCTCACTTACAAACCCCTTCCATGTGACTCTACCATCACATACAAGTTATGTATTGACAGGGTGGTAGAGAAGGCACAACAACAGAATTTGATTGGTGATACACTGAAACAGTAGCTGACAGTGAAATTCCTGATCAGGCTTTTCCTCTACACCCTGCCGAAAATTCATAAAAACCTCACCCACCCTCCAGGCCGCCCGATTGTATCAGCCTGGGGCTCTTTATTACAACCTCTTGCCACATTTGTGGACCACATACTGCAACCATGTGTTATCAACATGAAATCCTACCTCCGTGATTCGCTGGCACTTATTGACATTCTTTCTGAAGTAAAAGACCTGAGGATATCCTAGCCAGAATGGGCGTGACCAGCCTCTACATCATTTTACCTCATGAGGCAGGTATCAACATAGTTGCTATGTGCCTTAATAAATACCCCTATGTCAGACCACCACCTGAATTTATTCTTGAGCTGTTAACCATCTGTCTCAAATACAATTACTTTAAATTTAAAAAAAGTGTTTACTTACAGCTGACAGGTACAGCCATGGCTCTAGCTTTTGCAAACCTCTTTATGGAACACATAGAGGAAGAGACAAAGGTCTATGAACAGGGACGCATTATCCACTACAAGAGGTACATAGATGATATTCTCATGATATGGAGAGGGTCTATGGAAAATCTGAATGAATGGGTAAACAGCATTAAAGCATCTACATGTCCAGCAAAATTGAAAGTTACTGCCAGCAAACAACAAGTTGATTTCTTTGACCTTCGTATATTCAAGGAAGGGACCTCTTTGGGAACTACACTATTTAAGAAAGAGACTGATTGTTACTCTATTCTACATGCCCAGAGCTGTCATCCATGATCACTCATCAGGGCAATACCAAAAGCACAAATGCTAAGGGTTATAAGGAATAACTCTTCTGAGGAGAGGCACTCAAATCCACTACAAGAGATGGAACTGACCTTTGCCAGGAGGAGATACAGTAACTAGATCATTACTAGAGCCAGAGAAGCAGTAGTGGGTGACAATCAAACCACTAAGAGGAATGATGTTTTACAACGGAAGACACAACAAAGAGTGAATTTCACAACTACTTTCTCACCCCAAACTGATGCACTCTAAAAGAGAATTGGAGCATTTTGAAATCCAATGACACTCTCCTATTTAGGAAGTTTGGACCCCCGAGAGTTGGGTACAGACAAGGAAGGAACCTCAGGGACATTCTAATGAAAACCGATCCAGTCAACAGCTATAGTACAGAAGCAGCAACTAGACCTTTCAGATTAGGTTCCTTCAGATGCCCGCATTGCACTACATGCCACTCCATGTTCCAGGGGGGGAGCTTCTCTTAAAAAAAAAAAAAAATTAAATATTTTGTATACACACAAACAAAATATCGTTAGGATCCCAGAGGAATATTACAAAAATAACTTGCAGCTCTAAACCTCAGCTCTGCTGATGACTCACCACTCCGGTGACCAGTAGAGAATGTCACACTAGTTGAAATCTCGAAGACTTGAGCACCAGCTAAGATATACAGACCAGGATAGGCTAACCAAGACAGCTGCTATATTATACAGCTCACCAAACACTCCCCTCATTGGTCGGCTGATAGAGAAAGCCATGGAGCGGAATTGCAGAGGCCGGTCACGTAACCACAACAGATTAAAGAAACTGTGCAAACTAACTAGGTCATTATAGACTGAAGGGAACAAAATTACCCTTAAAGTACAAATCACCCTCATAAATCCTTGCAACAGGTTGCCATATATAATAAATATTGAGCCTCCAAGTCACAGATATTTATGAGCACCATTAACCCTCTCATTGCCAGCCTCTTAAAATGTAACTTGAATACAAGTTGATACACCCCTATCTAGAAGATGCAGAGCCCATTAATATGCCCCTTCTTAATATATCTCCACATTTAGAGATAAGTTATGTCCCAGGAAAATTCCACAAAGGATTTAACCCCTAGAGTGCTGGTTCTTCTAACCTAAAAGGGAAAGCACTTACCTGTGGATCCAGCTGCAGGGTAGGGAACAGCTTCTTAGGTGTGACAGATTTATCAACTTCTGACAGGGACCTGTAGAAAAAGAAAAACAGAGTAACCAACCATGGTTTTCTAAAAAAAAGGGGAAGCATTGATGTTAGAAGTTAAGCAAAGACCACCTCACCATCTTCTAACTGCTAAAAGCCACCATTACTCTTACTAAAGAGAATTACATGGACACAGCATAGCCCCAAGTCTTGCTTGCAGGGAAAAGTACCCATTAAAGGATTAATTATCTTCAGACACCATCTTCGCACATCGTCCCGATGATAAAGTCAAAGAATGACTGGGGGCTTATGGGAAGTAGGTTTGATACTTAACAGCTCTGCTGGGGTATTCTTTGCCTCCTCCTGGTGGCCAGGAGTTGAATTCTCACTAGTAATTAGAATGGATTTTTGGACACTCCATGCCATTGGAAAGAAAATAATCACATTAGTGTTGTAAGAATCACTAAGATAAAAATGTATCTTACTTAATATAAGAGATGCTGCAGTAGTAGAGCAGTAAATCTCACTATGAGAGAGATTGAAATAATGCATCCCTATATATATAAAATAAGTATGAAATTAATCATATTAGTGTTCTAAGAATCACTAAGACAAATATATATTTACTTAATACAAAGAGATGCTGCAGCAATTAGAGTAGTAAATCTCCTCACTATGAGGGAGATAGTAATAGTGCATCCATATAAATAAAGATATAAGCATGAATTTTACATTAAACCGCCACAAGATGGCAACAAACTCTTGAAAATAAGAAAAGTTGACTAATACTTTATAAATGTAATATGAGTCTTGTGAGCAAAGAAACTCAGCCCCCATTCCATCTTGTAATTATTCATAAATGTGTAACCTGAAAAGCACAGTATAATAGCAATAAACTATGACTAAACGAGGATCAGATAATACTCACGCTAAAAAAACTCCATGAAGGAGCTGATCTAATAATCACATACCGTGGCGGGAAAAAGTACCGCCACAGAGTTATTAAAAATGGTGCATTAAACAATGAGGTTCGCCATGAATAAATGTCTGTGAGCCCTTCCTTTATAAAAGGCACCGGATATGATCAATATGCATTGTATTTACTACATTCTGAAATAAAAAAAGACGTCTGATCGAATAAGTCCCTAAGGACACAAAAGAGGTGAACGCCGCAACCATCCTCTCGTACAAAGCAGAGCGAGTCTCGCCATTACAAATCTGAAGCTTGGCTACATTCAGAAATAAGCGGCTGTGTGCTGTGATAAAGCCCCTTAAAGCGAACGTTCACAGCAGAAAACAGACATATGTCACAATAGTGTGTAAACAAATGCTATGCTAAGCGGCTGAATGCCGTGAATGCGGCCAAGTAACTGACATCAATTCTCTCTATTAGTGCAACCAAACAGCCAGCTCCAGTTCAACAATAAAGGTAAAACCCCTACCAGAAACCGGAGCACCAAGGCTTTTACAGTAAGGGAAAAAAAATAACCCCTAGGGAGCTCTATGTTTCCCAGATTGCCACAGATACCCTTCCACTAAGAAAAAGGGACTTAATCTAAGGCGAGCTATGATTCTAGCCGTAGCAGGAGCCTTAAACCCCTAACTGCTTATAGGCCATGAAAATATTCTGATCCCAGGATATATAATTTCTCTCCGAACCCCTAAGAGGGAATTTAGGTGCCATTATGACACCCACCACAGAATCCCCTGCACAGGTCACCTATAAGGGAAAGAATATACACAAGGAATTACCCTCCAGGTTCTCTGCTGTGGAGCAGTCACAGCACTTCCAGGTCTGCCAGCTTCATCCGGACTTCTTACAGGGACCTGAAGAATAGGAAAGCAGTGTAGCTAACACTGGTTAGCAGGTTGGGGGTTAGCATACATTGTTGGAGAGAGAACAGAGAAGCCTCCCTGCGACCTCCAACACCTACCAATACACTTACTAAAGAGAATTACATGGACACAGCATTACCCCAGTCCTATTTGAAGGGAAGTTACCCATTAAAGGACTTCTTTTCATATTTCTTCAGAGCACTATCTTCGTTTCCTCCTTGTTACAGAGGCAAAGAATGACTGGGGAGTATGGGTAGTGGGAGGATACTTAAGCTCTGGCTGGGTGTCTTTGCCTCCTCCTGGTGGCCAGGCGGTGAATTTCCCAACAGTAATGAATGGAAACGCGGACTCTCCATGCCATTGGAAAGAAATGTAAACAGTGGATCGCTATAACAATGTATTAGTGATCTGCTGTTTACACTACTAGGAGGAAGCATTTTACTTTTTCTCAAGACACATGTATAAAAAAATGTTAAAAACATTTTATAAATCTTTTAAAATATTTATTCTATGTCTGGTACTTAGATCAGTGTATTTGTGTCCAATAGACATAGAAAAGTGCAAAAGTGTGAGCGAATGTTATCCCATAATAATCTATTACATCCCATAATAATACAAAACTCAAACAAAACAAAAAACGGATCAAGATGTAAACTGTACATAATGCCTATATACAAGCTGAACCTACCCCTGCATCAAGTGCTAGGGATCAACCATCTAAAGATAAGAGCGGGAAATACATATAATTCAGGTCTCTAAGACTATATCAAAGTATGGAGTATAATATATAAGCATCGCTACTCTGCATAACCGCACATAGTAAGAAGAGATAATGAGGAGTATACAAAGAGAATCAGTGCATATCTATACAGATTCAAATAGTCATGGAGCAGAAGTGTGTGTTAACCGGGCTAGCCACATTCAGCTGCTATTGCGCAGTGTTCCAGGCGCAACAGTACTAAGTCTGTGGATATTCCACATTCCAATTGGGTGAGTGGGACATGCCTCCTGTCCACCAGTGAATCTGATGACAAGCGCATAGTGCCTATGCTATATGTACCTCTCACTTACAAACCCCTTCCATGTGACCCTACCATCACATACAAGTTATGTATTGACAGGGTGGTAGAGAAGGCACAACAACAGAATTGGATTGATGATATACTGAAACAGTGGCTGACAGTGAAATCCCCGATCAGACCTTTCCTCTACATCCTGCCTAAAATTCATAAAAACCTCACTCACCCTCCAGGCCGCCCGATTGTATCAGCCTGGGGCTCTTTATTACAACGTAATTATTTTGAGTGGACCCTGCGCTAATATCAATACCTCTGGCTCCCCTCGAAAGGTTCCCTAGTAAACCTTAAAATATACAATAGTAAAAGTGATGAAGCGAGCGCCACAATAGGTTGAGGTGGATGACTAAAAAAGGAAATTTATGATTACCTGATAAATGTATTTCTTTTACGATACAACGAGTCCACGGATTTCATCCTTACTTTTGGGATTTATCCTCCTGCTAACAGGAAGTGGCAAAGAGCACCACAGCAGAGCTGTATATATAGCTCCTCCCTTCCCTCCACCTCCAGTCATTCAAAGTTAGGAAGAGAAAGAAAAAGCCAAAGGTGCAGAGGTGACTGAAGTTTATAAAAAAATAAATACATAACTGTCTTAAAAAATGACAGGGTGGGGGGGCGGAGCCGGCCGAGAAAGAGCATGGCCGCAAACAACTGAAGCTCCGGCATCATCCACCTGATGCTTTAATAAAAAAGGGAGCAAAACACCACAAGTTTGCATTAAATGATGCACTACATGAGCTAAAACTGGGGGTGTATTTGGGGAGTCGGAGGCGCTGTTACAGACGGCAGGAGAACCTGATACACAGGGGACCATATCGGAGGCCTAGCTGGAGTGAGCCGCGCTGCACGCAGTATTTCCTGCCCTGAGGGCAATCAACACAGGTAAACTCCGAACTGCAAGTATAGCAGGAAACATAGCAGGACCTGAAATTAACGAGGCCAGTTGAGAGCGGAGATCGCTATCACAGAGGGCAGGTGCCTTCACTAAATACCAGATCGTCACGGAGGCCTAGAAGATCACGCTGCACACAGAGAGTACTAGACGGCCACGAGACAAGCCACAAGCCTGCCGCAAGCAGGAACTAACATCAGAATCGCTGACTGTAATGAAGTAAGTAGGACACACACAACTTTATTGGGGTCAAAGAATAAAGGGTGAATCCCATATAGGGGGAGCAAACTGCCATGGGACACATTATCACGCGGGAAACCTCCTAGACATACTACAGAGGGACTTTAGAGGAGAGAATTCTTCTTCCTATAGCTTTACAAGTGGGCCCCTCATAGCTGCAAAATAAAGGGAAAACAAAGAGACCCCACTGAGGAGAAGGAAATACAGCCCCAAGTAGAGACCCTTTATAGAGAATCTGCATTACTGGATATACAGCTTGCATTTTACTCTGCTGCTTTAAAATGGCAGCAAGGAAACAGAAGGCAGACAAAATACAGAAACCTGCAACTCCTGGAGGGGGGAAACTAAATTCTTTTTTCAAACCATTTGATAATGTGAATTCAGTCCCAGTGGAGGCCTCACAGTTGGATATCTCAGAATTTACAGATCAACCTGAAGATCCCTCTCCCATAACTAGAGCAGATCTAAGTTTACTGCCTACTAAGGATGACCTCAACTAACTTATGATTCAAGTTAGCAAAGTGATAAAAGATGGCTTGGTGGAGGTTAAGAGGGACATTAATGCTCTAGGCCACAGGGTACTCCATCTAGAGGAGCAAGCGGAAGAATATACAAAAACCACTGACGATATGACCCTAGCACTGCAACAGCAGAACACCACAATACTGCAGCTGCAGTCACAAGTTGAAAATCTTGACAATAGAGGGAGACGTCAGAATCTGAGAATCAGGGGAGTACCTGAACAGATCTTGCCACCACAAATACCATCCTATTTACAGAACTTATTTAAGTTCCTGCTGGGACTAGAAAAGAATGACACTATACTTTTAGATAGAGCACACTGTGCTCTTAGAGCTAAGCCACCACCAACAGCACCACCCAGAGATATAATCCTGTGCTGCCACAAATTTGTAGACAAAGAGAAAATATTGCTAGCAGCAAGAAAGAAATCTCCAATCAAATTTGAAGACTCCCTCCAGATCTTTGCGGACCTTAGCCCTTTGCCATCAGGGTCATCAAAAATGACAACACCTTTACATACAAAGACCCAGAGGACTTGGAAACATTTTGCCAGCAACTAGGCATTCCGCAACCATCACTGCCTTCAATAAAGGACCATATAGCCGATAAGCCGGCACAGAAGAAGCTGCCAAAGAACAATCAACAATCTGAGTGGACATCATTGCCGAAAAAGAGGAGCAATACAGCTGCTGCCCCACAGTCACTTAATTGAGCAGATTCGGAACCAACATGAAAAGAGTTTCCTGGGATGACCACAAGAAGGTGTTCTAGTAGAGACTGCTATGGAAAAATGGTTTGACGTGACCATTGACCCCTGCTTTTTATATATACATGACAGTTTGATCTGAAACCTGCTGGGGGCTCCTTCGTGTGCCCCCCTCCACCTCCCCTCCCCCCTTTCCCCCCCCCCCTAATCACTTTCTCCTCCCTTATCTAAACAAATTGCTCAATATAGCATCAAGAGTGGATAGGCATATTAGCTGCCTTATACCCCCTTCACTCCTTTACATTTTATTCCCTTTCTCCAATCACTGGGAATAAATATCCACCCCCCAGTCCCCCTTCCCTTTGCCCATGTGATGCAAATGCATTGCACAACATGTTGTTTGAAATGTTATTGTTGGATGTTTTCTGATTTGATGTTTTATTTATATTTGTTACTTGTTTATTGCAGCACAGATACTAATACTTATATCTCTCTACTCATAAACGCCACTTCTGGAAGGCGGAAAGCAGCTTGCTCCTCTACAGCTCTCTTCTATCTCTGTCCTTTCCTCTTTGGCAGGGGACCTCAACTCCAGCCACTGACGAGACGCCTGAGGTTAAGATTACATAGTACACTAATATCCACACATGCATATGGCTAGTCCAGTAGTAAACATGTTATCACAGAACACAAAGGGTCTGAATTCACACATGAAGAGAGCGATAGCCCTACGTAGTTTATCTAAATACAAAGACTCAATCATATTTCTTCAAGAAACTCACTTTGTGAGGGAGGCGGAACCCACATTTCATTCTAAAGAATTTACAATAGGTTACTACAGTTCAGATAGAGTTAAAAAAAATGGGGTTTGTACACTATTGCACAAAAACATATACAATTTCAACTTAACAAAAGGATAACAGACACTGAAGGCAGAATACTAATTTTGACAGGACTATTATTCCACCGACCGGTGATATTAGTTAATGTCTATGCTCCCAACAGCAGGAAGGCACAATTCTTTCAAACTTTACAAAATCTAGTGTCAGAACACAAAATTGGAACTCTTATACTAGAAAGTGACCTAAATGTCACCCTTGATCCTACTCTGGACGCCTCCTCCAACAGACCTACAGCTCAAACAAGACCACCTAACACTGTGTTCAAATGTTTAGCACACTTAGGCTTACTTGATACCTGGAGGATAAGACACCCGGCACAGCTAAATTACACCTTTTTCATTCATCCCTGGTCGGTATACACCAGAATTGACTACGTTTTTATAGACAGAAACCATCTTTCCATACTTAAAGACTCTGACATCCAACCGACCCCCTGGTCGGATCATTCATTGACATGTTCTCAGTTGCAATGGCCCAACCACCCGACCACCCCGTTTATTTGGAGGATTAATTATTCCCTGTTACACCAACCACATACATCGGAAGCAATAGCAAAATCCTTAAAAGAATACTTTCTCATTAACGCGACACCAAACACCCCCCCTTCCACGGTTTGGGAAGCGCACAAGGCAGTAATTAGAGGAGACTGCATCAAACACACCGCATATAGGAGGAAAATATACAACCGAACCATAGACACTTTGACCACACAATTGAGCCGCCATGAACTGAACCACAAAAACTCCCCAAAAGATAATGCGCTGCTTAAGTGAGTGAGAGACCAGACAAGAACTCAACAAGATATTAATGAATGAGGCTCAAAGATGGGCATTAAATATTAAAAAGACCTATTTCTTTGAGGGTAACAGAGCGGGTCCATTACTGGCCAGAGCTTTAAAAGCTCAAACACTTAAATCACAAATACATAAAATAACGACCCCAGACAACCTAGACATTCTTGATAGTGAAGGCATTGCTAACCACTTTACAGATTATTATTCCAGGTTATATAATTTGGAGTTAAATGATGCCCCTGAACATTTGGCACAAATGCGAGAATACATTAATAAAGCTGACCTACCCATCATACAACCAGCGCAGCGTACAGTAATGGAAAGTCCTATAAGTCTACTTGAGGTCACATCAGCAATGAGACCTACCGACTGGCAAAAGCCCAGGGCCAGATGGTTTTACAAATGCATATTATAAATCTTATAGAAACATTCTAGCCCCACACCTACTTAAATTATTCCATACATTGGAGGATAACTGTACACTCTCCGAAGACATGCTGACAGCACACATTTCGGTCATACCCAAGCCGCAAAAAAATGCCACAGAGTAGTTACAGACCAATATCCCTCTTGAACACGGATATTAAGATCCTTGGCAAAATCTTGGCAAAAAGAATCAATGTTGAACTGCAGTCTTTAATACATACTGATCAGGTGGGCTTTGTCCCTGGGAGGGAGGCACGGGACAACACTATTAGAGCATTAACACTCATTTCGTAGGCCAAACATAACAAAATTCAAGCTGCCCTCTTGACGACCGATGCTGAGAAGGCATTCGATCGTATTAGTTGTGTGTTCCTACGAGAAACTTTAAATGCGATTGGGTTTGGCCCGCATATGACCGCGCGTATCCTTAGCCTATACGCAAATCCCTCTGCAAAAGTGAAAGCGAACGGGATGTTGTCTAGCTCTTTTAAGATCCAGAATGGCATGGGCCAGGGGTGCCCTCTATCCCCTATACTTTTCATTCTTACCATGGAAGTTTTTGCGGCACACATTAGACAAAATCAGGAGATACAGGGCATTAGGATAGGCCCGCACAACTTTAAAATTGCGTTATACACTGATGACGTGCTCTTCACAGTCACTGACCCACTCCATACTATGCCCATAATTTTAGACGAAATACACACCTTTGGCCGGTTCTCAAATTTCTCGGTAAACACCCAGAAGTCGGAGATCCTCAATTTCTCTATGACCCAAGCTGACTTACTGTTTCGGCTGCTTGCCCAATGATTCCCCAAAATAAGTTGATGAAATATTTAGGGGTTCACATATCCCCTACCCATTCAAAACTATTTACTGAGAATTACATCAAACTCCTGACAAAGACACAACAGGACCTCCGTACCTGGGCTCTAAAGCCAATATCCTGGTGGGGGCGCACACAATGCATCAAAATTACCACTTTGCCCAGAGTATTGTATTTGTTCCAGACCGTACCTATACCTCTCCCCAAATGGTATTTAGCACAACTCCAAAGACATATCAATTCTTTCATATGGGGAAAGAGCAAACCTAGGATTAACAGAGCCAACATGTATACAACAATGCATGGGGGGCTGGGTTTACCAGATCTAACAACATATAACGCAGTGACCCTACAGAGACTTTTAAACTGGCATAGGGCGGGAGACACAAAGGCGTGGGTGTCTCTAGACTCACATATTCTCAAAGTCCCATCAGTGGGAGCATTGTGCTGGGTACCGAAATCTCTCCGACCACCTCAGTGCAGTGATTTGGTGATACATAAACATGTATTTGACACATGGGATACTATCAAACTCCAACAAACTCACATTACTGGAACTCGCTCACCCCTATTCCCCATCCCACTGAATGCTGAGATGATAGGGGGACTAGACAGTGGACAACAGAGGCTAGCAGAATGGGGATACACTATTCCACTAAAAGAATTCACACAAAATGGGAAATTAATAGTGAGAGAAAACTTGACATCAGTGGCAGGTGGGCAGTACTCCAACTGGCTGAAATATTCCTAGTTAACGCACTTCATACACACCTCTCCACATCAGAAAGATTACCTTAGAGAGTTGTTCCCCTTCGAGAACTTATACACAAGTAAGAACACCCTACGACATGCTGTTTCTTTGGCACGAAAACTTCTCCAATCAGAACATGCACAAACACTCCCCTCATATGCTGCAAGATGGCATGAGCAGTTAGGGTACACCCTGAGTAGGGATGACTGGCTAAGGATCTTTCGTAATACTAAGAGGTCTTCAGGATCTCCCCAGCTTCTGGAGCTTAATTTTAAAGTTTTGATGCGGTGGTATTTGACTCCCTCCCGTATCCATTCAATCTACCCAGAGGCAGGCAACAACTGCTGGAGGGGTTGCTCTGCCAAGGGGCAGTATCTGCACATGTGGTGGGACTGTGGGAGAATTAGACCTTTTTGGCACAAAATAGAATCCTTCTACCGGCAGACATTGACAGACGAATTTACCCTGACACCTAGAATGGAATTGCTTAACGACCTCCCACCATTCCCGTGCCAACTGAGACTTAAACTGTTACAGATAGGAATCATAGGGGCCAAATTACTTATAGCACGGCATTGGAAAACACAATATGCTCCGACAATGCAAGATCGGGTTAACAGGGTTTCAGCTATATTGGTTCTTGAAGAATACGGGTACTTCAAGAAGAAAAAAGTAAGCCTATTGTCAGATATTACATTTTTATTGGAAGTACTGATTACACGACAAACCCCTTCACCCTCAAACGCAACATAGAGGTCTTTCTTCCCTTCCCTCCTACCTTTACATTCCCTTTTCTTTCCCCTCTTTTCTCCCCGCCTTCCAGAGAGACTGGTATTTCCTCTGCCTCTACCTTCGTGAATAGAGGTGGGTTATCCACATAGTTCCTGACATTGTCTTACGGTGCTGTGTACTGCAGTAGACAAATTTTTCTTTTTTTTTGTTTTTACTTTTTCTTTTTCATAGTTATGGTTAATGTTGAAGCAATATGACTTCATACTTTTCTGATGCTGTCATCTATTTATTTGCAAACAGGAGGCGAATATGTTTATCTAAGCCCATATCTATGTAACTTTGATTTATCCCATCCTACATTTAAAAAAAATGACAGGGTGGGCCGTGGACTCGTCGTATTGTAAAAGAAATAAATTTATCAGGTAAGCATAGATTTCCTTTTCGTTTACAAGATACGACGAGTCCACGGATTTCATCCTTATTTGTGAGATACAATACCAAAGCTATAGGACACGGATGAAAAGGGAGGGACAAGACAGGAACCTAAACGGAAGGCACCACAGCTTGAAGAACCTTTCTCCCAAAAACAGCCTCAGAAGAAGCAAAAGTATCAAATTTGTAAAATTTGTAAAAAACTGAATTTATGCTTACCTGATAAATTACTTTCTTCAACGGTGTGTCCGGTCCACGGCGTCATCCTTACTTGTGGGATATTCTCTTCCCCAACAGGAAATGGCAAAGAGCCCAGCAAAGCTGGTCATATGATCCCTCCTAGGCTCCGCCTACCCCAGTCATTCGACCGACGTACAGGAGGAAATATGCATAGGAGAAACCATATGATACCGTGGTGACTGTAGTTAGAGAAAATAATTCATCAGACCTGATTAAAAAAACCAGGGCGGGCCGTGGACCGGACACACCGTTGGAGAAAGTAATTTATCAGGTAAGCATAAATTCTGTTTTCTCCAACATAGGTGTGTCCGGTCCACGGCGTCATCCTTACTTGTGGGAACCAATACCAAAGCTTTAGGACACGGATGAAGGGAGGGAGCAAATCAGGTCACCTAAATGGAAGGCACCACGGCTTGCAAAACCTTTCTCCCAAAAATAGCCTCTGAAGAAGCAAAAGTATCAAATTTGTAAAATTTGGCAAAAGTGTGCAGTGAAGACCAAGTCGCTGCCTTACATATCTGGTCAACAGAAGCCTCGTTCTTGAAGGCCCATGTGGAAGCCACAGCCCTAGTGGAGTGAGCTGTGATTCTTTCAGGAGGCTGCCGTCCGGCAGTCTCATAAGCCAAACGGATAATGCTTTTAAGCCAAAAAGAAAGAGAGGTAGAAGTTGCTTTTTGACCTCTCCTTTTACCAGAATAAACAACAAACAAAGAAGAAGTTTGTCTGAAATCTTTAGTGGCCTCTAAATAGAATTTTAGAGCACGGACTACGTCCAAATTGTGTAACAAACGTTCCTTCTTTGAAACTGGATTCGGGCACAAAGAAGGTACAACTATCTCCTGGTTAATATTCTTGTTGGAAACAACTTTCGGAAGAAAACCAGGCTTAGTACGCAAAACCACCTTATCTGCATGGAACACCAGATAGGGCGGAGAACACTGCAGAGCAGATAACTCAGAAACTCTTCTAGCAGAAGAAATTGCAACCAAAAACAAAACTTTCCAAGATAATAACTTAATATCTACGGAATGTAAGGGTTCAAACGGAACCCCTTGAAGAACTGAAAGAACTAGATTAAGACTCCAGGGAGGAGTCAAAGGTCTGTAAACAGGCTTGATTCTAACCAGAGCCTGAACAAACGCTTGAACGTCTGGCACAGCTGCCAGCTTTTTGTGAAGTAAAACAGATAACGCAGAAATCTGTCCCTTCAGAGAACTTGCAGATAATCCCTTCTCCAAACCCTCTTGTAGAAAGGATAAAATCCTAGGAATTTTTATCTTGTTCCATGGGAATCCTTTAGATTCACACCAATAGATATATTTTTTCCTTATCTTATGGTAAATTTTTCTAGTTACAGGCTTTCTAGCCTGAATCAGAGTATCTATTACAGAATCTGAAAACCCACGCTTTGATAAAATCAAGCGTTCAATCTCCAAGCAGTCAGTTGGAGAGAAACCAGATTCGGATGTTCGAATGGACCTTGAACAAGAAGGTCCTGTCTCAAAGGTAGCTTCCATGGTGGAGCCGATGACATATTCACCAGGTCTGCATACCAAGTCCTGCGTGGCCACGCAGGAGCTATCAAGATCACCGAAGCCCTCTCCTGGTTGATCCTGGCTACCAGCCTGGGAATGAGAGGAAACGGTGGGAAAACATAAGCTAGGTTGAAGGTCCAAGGTGCTACTAGTGCATCTACTAGAGTCGCCTTGGGATCCCTGGATCTGGACCCGTAACAAGGAACCTTGAAGTTCTGACGAGACGCCATCAGATCCATGTCTGGAATGCCCCATAATTGAGTTATTTGGGCAAAGATTTCCGGGTGGAGTTCCCACTCCCCCGGATGGAATGTCTGACGACTCAGAAAATCCGCTTCCCAATTTTCCACTCCTGGGATGTGGATTGCAGACAAGTGGCAGGAGTGATCCTCCGCCCATTGAATTATCTTGGTCACTTCCTCCATCGCCAGGGAACTCCTTGTTCCCCCCTGATGGTTGATATATGCAACTGTCGTCATGTTGTCTGATTGAAACCTTATGAATTTGGCCTTTGCTAGATGAGGCCAAGCTTTGAGAGCATTGAATATCGCTCTCAGTTCCAGAATGTTTATCGGGAGAAGAGATTCTTCCCGAGACCATAGACCCTGAGCTTTCAGGGGTTCCCAGACCGCGCCCCAGCCCACCAGACTGGCGTCGGTCGTGACAATGACCCACTCTGGTCTGCGGAAGCTCATTCCCTGTGACAGGTTGTCCAGGATTAGCCACCAACGGAGTGAATCTCTGGTCCTTTGATCTACTTGAATCGTCGGAGACAAGTCTGTATAATCCCCATTCCACTGTCTGAGCATGCACAGTTGTAATGGTCTTAGATGAATTCGTGCGAAAAGGAACTATGTCCATTGCTGCAACCATCAATCCTATTACTTCCATGCACTGCGCTATGGAAGGACGAAGAACGGAATGAAGAACTTGACAAGAGCTTAGAAGTTTTGATTTTCTGACCTCTGTCAGAAAAATTCTCATTTCTAAGGAGTCTATTATTGTTCCCAAGAAGGGAACTCTTGTTGACGGGGAAAGAGAACTTTTTTCTATGTTTACTTTCCATCCGTGAGATCTGAGAAAGGTTAGGACGATGTCCGTATGAGCCTTTGCTTTTGACAGAGACGACGCTTGAATCAGGATGTCGTCCAAGTACGGTACTACTGCAATGCCCCTTGGTCTTAGAACCGCTAGAAGGGACCCTAGTACCTTTGTGAAAATTCTCAGAGCAGTGGCTAATCCGAATGGAAGTGCCACAAACTGGTAATGCTTGTCCAGAAAAGCGAACCTCAGGAACTGATGATGTTCCTTGTGGATAGGAATATGGAGGTACGCATCCTTTAAATCCACCGTGGTCATAAATTGACCTTCCTGGATGGTAGGAAGGATCGTTCGAATGGTTTCCATTTTGAACGATGGAACCCTGAGAAATTTGTTTAGGATCTTGAGATCTAGAATTGGTCTGAACGTTCCCTCTTTTTTGGGAACTATGAACAGGTTGGAGTAAAACCCCATCCCTTGTTCTCTTATTGGAACTGGATGAATTACTCCCATCCTTAACAGGTCTTCTACACAATGTAAGAATGCCTGTCTTTTTATTTGGTTTGAAGATAATTGAGACCTGTGGAACCTTCCCCTTGGGGGTAGTTCCTTGAATTCCAGGAGATAACCTTGAGAAACTATTTCTAGTGCCCAAGGATCCTGAACATCTCTTGCCCAGGCCTGAGCAAAGAGAGAAAGTCTGCCCCCCACCAGATCCGGTCCCGGATCGGGGGCCATCCCTTCATGCTGTTTTGGTAGCAGTGGCAGGCTTCTTGGCCTGCTTACCCTTGTTCCAGCCTTGCATCGGTCTCCAGGCTGGTTTGGGTTGAGAAGTATTACCCTCTTGCTTAGAGGATGTAGAAGTAGAGGCTGGTCCGTTTCTGCGAAAGGGACGAAAATTAGGCTTATTTCTAGCCTTAAAAGACCTATCCTGAGGAAGGGCGTGGCCCTTTCCTCCGGTGATGTCTGAAATAATCTCTTTCAAATCAGGACCAAACAGTGTTTTGCCCTTGAAAGGGATGTTAAGCAATTTTGTCTTGGAAGACACATCCGCTGACCAAGACTTTAGCCAGAGCGCTCTGTGCGCCACGATAGCAAACCCTGAATTTTTCGCCGCTAATCTCGCTAATTGCAAAGCGGCATCTAGAATAAAAGAGTTAGCCAATTTAAGTGCATGAACTCTGTCCATAATCTCCTCATACGAAGATTCTTTATCGAGCGACTTTTCTAGTTCTTCGAACCAGAAACACGCTGCCGTAGTGACAGGAACAATGCATGAAATTGGTTGAAGAAGGTAACCTTGCTGAACAAACATTTTTTTAAGCAAACCCTCTAATTTTTTATCCATAGGATCTTTAAAAGCACAACTATCTTCTATGGGAATAGTAGTGCGTTTGTTTAGAGTAGAGACCGCCCCCTCGACCTTAGGGACTGTCTGCCATAAGTCCTTTCTGGGGTCGACTATAGGAAATAATTTCTTAAATATAGGGGGAGGCACAAAAGGTATGCCGGGCCTTTCCCATTCCTTGTTTACTATGTCCGCCACCCGCTTGGGTATAGGAAAAACATCGGGGGGCACCGGAACCTCTAGGAACTTGTCCATCTTACATAATTTCTCTGGAATGACCAAATTGTCACAATCATCCAGAGTAGATAATACCTCCTTAAGCAGTGCGCGGAGATGTTCTAATTTAAATTTAAATGTTACAACATCAGGTTCAGCTTGTTGAGAAATTTTCCCTGAATCTGAAATTTCTCCCTCAGACAAAACCTCCCTCCTGGCCCTTTCAGATTGGTGTGAGGGTATGTCAGAAGCGTTATCATCAGCGTCCTCTTGCTCTTCAGTGTTTAAAACAGAGCAATCGCGCTTTCTTTGATAAGTAGGCATTTTAGATAAAATATTTGCAATAGAATTATCCATAACAGACGTTAATTGTTGCATAGTAATAAGTATTGGCGCACTAGATGTACTAGGGGCCTCTTGTGTGGGCAAAACTGGTGTAGACACAGAAGGGGGTGATGCAGTACCATGCTTACTCCCCTCATCTGAAGAATCATCTTGGGCATTATTATTATCTGTGGCATCATTGTCCCTACTTTGTTTGGACACCATGTCACAATTATCACATATATTTAAATGGGGAGACACATTGGCTTTCATACATATAGAACATCGTTTATCTGATGGTTCAGACATGTTAAACAGGCTTAAACTTGTCAACAAAGCACAAAAAACGTTTTAAAATAAAACCGTTACTGTCACTTTAAATTTTAAACAGAACACACTTTATTACTGAATATGCGAAAAAGTATGAAGCAATTGTTCAAAATTCACCAAAATTTCACCACAGTGTCTTAAAGCCTTAAAAGTATTGCACACCAAATTTGAAAGCTTTAACCCTTAAAATAACGGAACCGGAGCCGTTTTTACATTTAACCCCTATACAGTCCCAGGAATCTGCTTTGCTGAGACCCAACCAAGCCCAGAGGGGAATACGATACCAAATGACGCCTTCTATAAGCTTTTTCAGTGGATCTTAGCTCCTCACACATGCATCTGCATGCCTTGCCTTCCAAAAACAACTGCGCATTAGTGGCGCGAAAATGAGGCTCTGCCTATGACTAGAGAAGGCCCCCATCTGAAAAAGGTGTCCATACAGTGCCTGCCGTTTTTTAACAACAATCCCCAAGATTATAATAACTATAAAGCGCTATAATCTGTCAAATATGCTTAGCAAGTAATCGTTTTAGCCCAGAAAAATGTCTACCAGTTTTTTAAGCCCTTATAAAGCCTTTATTCTTATACTTAATCTAAGAAAATGGCTTACCGGTCCCCATAGGGAAAATGACAGCCTTCCAGCATTACCAAGTCGTGTTAGAAATGTGGCCATCATACCTCAGGCAGAAAAGTCTGCCAACTGCTTCCCCCAACTGAAGTTACTTCATCTCAACAGTCCTGTGTGGAAACAGCAATCGATTTTAGTAACGTTTGCTAAAATCATCTTCCTCTCACAAACAGAAATCTTCTTCTCTTTTCTGTTTCAGAGTAAATAGTACATACCAGCACTATTTTAAAATAACAAACACTTGATTGAAGAATAAAAACTACATTTAAACACCAAAAAACTCTTAGCCATCTCCGTGGAGATGTTGCCTGTGCAACGGCAAAGAGAATGACTGGGGTAGGCGGAGCCTAGGAGGGATCATATGACCAGCTTTGCTGGGCTCTTTGCCATTTCCTGTTGGGGAAGAGAATATCCCACAAGTAAGGATGACGCCGTGGACCGGACACACCTATGTTGGAGAAAGTGTGAAGAGACGACCAAGTTGCAGCCTTGCAAATCTGTTCAACAGAAGCATCGTTTTGCCCATGAGGAAGCCACAGCCCTGCATCCTTTAAATCCACGGTAGTCATATATTGACCCTCCTGGATCAATGGAACAATAGTTTGGATAGTCTCCATCTTGAAGGATGGGACTCTTAAAAACTGGTTTAGACTTTTGAGGTCTAAAATGGGTCTGAATGTTCCCTCCTTTTTGGGAACCACAAAAAGATTTGAGTAAAACCCCTGCCCCTGTTACAGAATTGGAACCGGACAGATTACTCATATAGTAGAGAGGTCTTTTACACAACGTAAGAACGCCTCTCTTTTTTCTGGTCTACAGACAATCGTGAAAGAAGGAACCTCCCTCTTGGGAGAAAATTTTTGAACTCCAGACGATACCATTGGGACACAATTTCCAGTGTTCAAGGATCTTGAACATCTCTTATCCCAGCCTGGGTAAAGAGAGGCAGTCTGCCCCCTACAAGATCCGGTCCTGGATTAGGGGCCGCCCCTTCATGCTGTCTTGGGAGCAGCAGTGGGCTTCTTGGATTGTTTACCCTTGTTCCAAGCCTGATTGGGTCTCCAGACGGACTTGGTTTGAGCAAAGATCCCTTCCTATTTAGTGAAAGAGGAGGAGGGGACTCCCTTGAAGTTTCGAAAGGAACGAAAATTACTCTGTCTACCCCTCTGCTTAGATGTTTTATCTTGAGGTAACAGATGGCCCTTACCTCCCGTAATGTCAGAAATAATTTCCTTCAAGTCAGGGCCGAATAGAGTCTTCCCCTTGAAAGGAATAGATAAAAGCTTGGTTTTAGAAGATACGTCCGCAGACCAAGACTTTAACCACAAGGCTCTGTGCGCTAGAATAGCAAAACCTGCATTCTTAGCCGCTAACTTAGCAATCTGAAAAGCGGCATCAGTGACAAAGGAATTGGCCAATTTTAGGGCCTTAATCCTATCCAATATTTCCTCCAAAGAAGTCTCAGTCTTCAGAAATACTTCCAAGGCATCAAACCAAAAAGCAGCCGCTGTTGTAACTGGTACAATACAAGCAGTCGGCTGTAAAAGAAAACCTTGATGAACAAACAGCTTCTTCAGCAGACCCTCTAATTTTTTATCCATAGGGTCCTTGAAAAAACAACTGACTTCAATAGGAATAGTTGTACGCTTAGCTAGTGTAGAAATAGCTCCCTCCACCTTAGGGACTGTTTGCCAAAAGTCCTTCACGGTGTTAGGTATAGGGTACATCTTCTTGAACATAGAGGAAGGTGAGAACGGGATACCCGGCCTCTCCCATTCCTTGGAGACAATCTCCGAAATTCTCATACAAATATAACTCCGAAAGACTGGGAAAAAAATCTTCCTCATACACAAAGAAATGAACTTTAAATTTTTCTCACATTGGTATCTGACCCCTGTCAGGTTAAAACAAATTTATAAAAACACTGATGGTAGATGCTGGAGGGGGTGTGATGAGGAAGCTGACCTCCTGCACATTTGGTGGGGGTGTGATAGAATCGCCCCTTTTGGAGTGAGGTTGTTACATTTATTAGACATACATTTTCAGTGACCTTACCCTTAAAACCAGACATATTTCATTCATTACCTAAGGTGGAGGATACTGCCACGCAATTGCTCCTAATTACCTTTTTGAATAGTGCTAAAGCCCTTATCCCCCAGAGGTGGAAGTCGACTTTGATACCCACACTAGATCATTGGAAGGCTCAGGTAACACTTACTTTAAATTTAGATAGAAGACATTATTGGGAGTCAGGCAGAGCAGTGACACATGAGCTAATGATGATTAGATGGAAGGAGGCCCTGGGGGGTGATAATGATCATGGTATGCAGTTATAAATTATTGCCTGAGTCGAGCTGACTTGTGTTGGCCTGCACTAAGATGTTCCTCTGCTTTTCTTTTTTATAGCCCCTCCCCCCACTGCTTTTCTTTTCTCTAGCCCCTCCCCCTCCCTACTGTTGTGCTTAAACCTATCGGCTACTACTTTCCTACCCGTTTCTTACCCCCCCTTTTTTTTCCCTCTCCCCCCTCTCCTCTACCCATTTGACACTTATCTGGTTAATTTACTATTATATATGGCCCAAAGGAATACTATATATTAATATCTAAAATTTCGAGCTATGGGTTTTTCTCCTATTTCTGATTATTGTTATTGTTAACACTATTTCATAATGTTCGGATTATCTTCTGTTCTAGATAATACTGTTAAAGAACAAAAAAAAAAGAAAATAATGGAGCACACTGATGGACTAATGATGTAAACACTACATATATGTTTTGAGTATTATGTATTGGTCATGATATGACTTTGAAACATCTGTATGTCCTTATTCTGCTGTACTTTTCTTTTTATATTTCAATAAAGCTTTTTTAAAAAAATAAATAAATAAAACATACAGGTTTTCAGTAATACCCTCTATTTCAACAGGTCTACTGCTTACCCTTTTTCCCTTGCAGGGAAAAACATGTCAGCCAGTTCTGATACACCAAGTTTCTTCAGAAGTAAAGGACTGAACATACCTCAATGCTGCTTGTAGCATGAAACCGTTCTCCACACTGAAGATCTCTCTTGTACTACCTTCAGAAGCTCTGTGGGAACCAACGTGGATCTTAGTTACATCTGCTAAGATCATTAACCTCAGGGCAGAAATCTTCTTCTATATCCCCAAGGAAAATAGTACTCACCGGTACCATTTAAACTAAAAAAACGTCTTGATTGAAGAAACTAAAACTAACACCTCACTTTACCTCTTCCTAGTACAAACACAGGCAAAGAGAATGACTGGGGGTGGAGGGGAAGGGAGGAGCTATATATACAGCTCTGCCGTGGTGCTCTTTGCCACTTCCTGTTAGCAGGAGGAGAATATCCCACAAGTAAGGATGAAATCCCTGGACTCGTCGTATCTTGTAGAAGAAAAAACCTCTGACACTTCTCTGCCAACTTCCTGGGACGAAAGGCAAAGAATGACTGGGGGATGAGGGAAGTGGGAGGAGTATTTAAGCCTTTGGCGGGAGTGTCTTTGCCTCCTCCTGGTGGCCAGGTTCTTATTTCCCAAAAGTAATGAATGCAGCTGGGGACTCTTTCCATTTAAGAAGAAAAGATAGCTCTCAACTCCAAGATATTTATGGGGAGAGGGGACTCTTACCGAGACCTCAGGCCCTAAAGCCTGGCGTCTGTAGTTACAATTTCCCAGGAAGGTCTCAGAAAGCAAGTGCCCTGAGACAGATATTTCTGTGACTCACACCACAAGAGTCTCTTGTCAGAAGGTCCATAGCATACAAAGCTGCAGTGGTCGTAGATGGAACCGAGCAAAAGGAATGATGTCCATGGATGCCACCATCAGTCCAATCACCTCAAAGCATTGGGCTACAGATGGACGAAAGGCAGACTAGAGAGAAAGGCAGGAAGCAAGAATCTTATCTTTTCTGACCTCCGTCAAAAAAATCTTCATGGACAGGGAATCTATTATAGTCCCTAGGAAACACACTTTGGTAGATGGAACAAGATAACTTTTTTCCAAATTCACCTTCCACCCATGGGAACGAAGAAAAGACAACATCTCTGTATGAGATTGGGTTAGTTGAAAAGAGAATACCTGATACAAGATGTCGTCCAGATAAGGCACCACAGCAATTCCCTGGGATCTGATCACAGCCAAATAGAGCCCCCAGAACCTTTGTGAATATTCTGGGATCCGTGGCCAGACCAAATGGAAGAGCAACAAATTGGAAGTGCTTGTGCAGAAAGGCAAACCTTAGATACTGGTGGTGTTCCCTGGTGGTGGTGTTCCCTGCGAATGGGAACATGAAGGTATGCGTCATTCAGGTCTATAGTCGTCATAAACTGACCTTCCTGTACCGAAGGAAGAATGGAACGAATAGTTTCCATCTTGAAGGACGGAACCCTGAGGAATTTGTTGAGACACTTGAGGTCTAGATGGGCCGAAAAGTTCCCTCCTTTTTGGAAACCACAAATAGATTTGAATAGAATCCTAGACCCTGTTCTTTTAGAGGGACAGGAACAATAACTCGTAGAGAGTATAGGTCTTTTACACAGTTACTTCTTTGGTTTGAGGATAGTCTTGAGAGGAGAAATCTGCCCCTGTGGAGGGCAAGACTTGGAACCCATTCTGTAACCCTGGGATACTATATTCACTGTTTAAGGGTCTGGGACATCGCGTATCCAGGCTTGACGAAAAAAAGAGAAAGTCTGCACCCCACCTGATCTATACTGGAATCGGGGGCGGAACCTTCATGCTGATTTATAGTTAGCAGAAGGCTTATTGTTTTGTTTTCCCTTGTTCCAGGGCTGGTTGGATTTCCAAGTGGATCTGGGTTGATCTGGTTTTGAAGAGGACTTTTGTCCCTTAAAGTTACGAAAGGAACGAAAAACATAATTTATGTAAGAACTTACCTGATAAATTAATTTCTTTCATATTAGCAAGAGTCCATGAGCTAGTGACGTATGGGATATACATTCCTACCAGGAGGGGCAAAGTTTTCCAAACCTCAAAATGCCTATAAATACACCCCTCACCACACCCACAAATCAGTTTAACGAATAGCCAAGAAGTGGGGTGATAAGAAAAAAGTGCGAAAGCATAAAAAATAAGGAATTGGAATAATTGTGCCTTATACAAAAAAATCATAACCACCACAAAAAAGGGTGGGCCTCATGGACTCTTGCTAATATGAAAGAAATGAATTTATCAGGTAAGTTCTTACATAAATTATGTTTTCTTTCATGTAATTAGCAAGAGTCCATGAGCTAGTGACGTATGGGATAATGACTACCCAAGATGTGGATCTTTCCACGCAAGAGTAACTAGAGAGGGAGGGATAAAATAAAGAAAGCCAAGAAATAATCCACACCCAAAATAAAGTTTAAATGATAAGCAGAAGATTCAAACTGAAACAGCTGCCTAAAGTACTTTTCTACCAAAAACAGCTTCAGAAGAAGAAAACACATCAAAATGGTAGAATTTAGTAAAAGTATGCAAAGAAGACCAAGTTGCTGCTTTGCAAATCTGATCAACCGAAGCCTCATTCCTAAACGCCCAGGAAGTAGAAACTGACCTAGTAGAATGAGCTGTAATCCTTTGAGGCGGAGTTTTACCCGACTCGACATAAGCATGATGAATTAAAGATTTCAACCAAGATGCCAAAGAAATGGCAGAGGCCTTCTGACCTTTCCTAGAACCGGAAAAGATAACAAATAGACTAGAAGTCTTTCGGAAATTCTTAGTAGCTTCAACATAATATTTCAAAGCTCTAACAACATCCAAAGAATGCAATGATCTCTCCTTAGAATTCTTAGGATTAGGACAGAATGAAGGAACCACAATTTCTCTACTAATGTTGTTAGAATTCACAACCTTAGGTAAAAATTTAAAAGAAGTTCGCAACACCGCCTTATCCTGATAAAAAATCAGAAAAGGAGACTCACAAGAAAGAGCAGATAATTCAGAAACTCGTCTGGCAGAAGAGATAGCCAAAAGGAGAAAACTTTCCAAGAAAGAAATTTGATGTCCAACGAATGCATAGGTTCAAACGGAGGAGCTTGAAGAGTCCCCAGAACCAAATTCAAACTCCAAGGAGGAGAAATTGACTTAATGACAGGTTTTATACGAACCAAAGCTTGTACAAAACAATGAATATCAGGAAGATTAGCAATCTTTCTGTGAAAAAGAACAGAAAGAGCAGAGATTTGTCCTTTCAAGGAACTTCTAAAAGAATGCCAGGAAAAATGATGAGAAAGACGAAAGACACCAAGAAATATAAGTCTTCCAGACTCTATAATATATCTCCCTAGATACAGATTTACGAGCCTGTAACATAGTATTAATCACAGAGTCAGAGAAACCTCTTTGACTAAGAATCAAGCGTTCAATCTCCATACCTTTAAATTTAAGGATTTGAGATCCTGATGGAAAAAAGGACCTTGCAACAAAAGGTCTGGTCTTAACGGAAGAGTCCACGGTTGGCAAGAGGCCATCCGGACAAGATCCGCATACCAAAACCTGTGAGGCCATGCTGGAGCTACCAGCAGAACAAACAAGCATTCCTTCAGAATCTTGGAGATTACTCTTGGAAGAAGAACTAGAGGCGGAAAGATATAGACAGGATGATACTTCCAAGGAAGTGACAATGCATCCACTGCTTCCGCTTGAGGATCCCTGGATCAGGACAGATACCTGGGAAGTTTCTTGTTTAGATGAGAGGCCATCAGATCTATTTCTGGAAGTCCCCACATTTGAACAATCTGAAGAAATACCTCTGGGTGAAGAGACCATTCGCCCGGATGTAACGTTTGGCGGCTGAGATAATCCGCTTCCCAATTGTCTATACCTGGGATATGAATCGCAGAAACTAGACAGGAGCTGGATTCCGCCCATACCAGAATTCAAGATACTTCCTTCATAGCCAGAGGACTGTGAGTCCCTCCTTGATGATTGATGTATGCCACAGTTGTGACATTGTCTGTCTGAAAACAAATGAACGATTCTCTCTTTAGAAGAGGCCATGACTGAAGAGCTCTGAAAATTGCACGGAGTTCCAAAATATTGATCGGTAATCTCACCTCCTGAGATTCCCAAACCCCTTGTGCTGTCAGAGACCCCCAAACAGCTCCCCAACCTGTCAGACTTGCATCTGTTGAAATTACAGTCCAGGCCGGAAGAACAAAAGAAGCCCCCTGAACTAAACGATGGTGATCTGTCCACCACATCAGAGAGTGTCGTACAATCGATGTTAAAGATATTAATTGAGATATCTTTGTGTAATCCCTGCACCACTGGTTCAGCATACAGAGCTGAAGAGGTCGCATGTGAAAACGAGCAAAGGGGATCGCGTCCGATGCTGCAGTCATAAGACCTAGAATTTCCATGCATAAAGCTACCGAAGGGAATGATTGTGACTGAAGGTTTCGACAAGCTAATATCAACTTTAGACGTCTCTTGTCTGTCAAAGGCAGAGTCATGGACACTGAATCTATCTGAAAACCTAAAAAGGTTACCCTTGTCTGAGGAATCAATTAATTTTTTGGTAAATTGATCCTCCAACCATGATCTTGAAGAAACAACACAAGTCGATTTGTATGAGATTCTGCTAAATGTGAAGACTGAGCAAGTACCAAGATATCGTCCAAATAAGGAAATACCACAATACCCTGTTCTCTGATTACAGACAGAAGGGCACCGAGAACCTTTGTAAAAATTCTTGGGGCTGTAGCTAGGCCAAACGGTAGAGCCACAAACTGGTAATGCTTGTCTAGGAAAGAGAATCTCAGAAACTGATAGTGATCTGGATGAATCGGAATATGCAGATATGCATCCTGTAAATCTATTGTGGACATATAATGCCCTTGCTGAACAAAAGGCAGGATAGTCCTTATAGTTACCATTTTGAATGTTGGTATCCTTACATAACGATTCAATATTTTTAGATCCAGAACTGGTCTGAAGGAATTCTCCTTCTTTGGTACAATGAAGAGATTTGAATAAAACCCCAGCCCCTGTTCCAGATCTGGAACTGGTATAATTACTCCAGCCAACTCTAGATCTGAAACACATTTCAGAAATGCTTGAGCCTTCGCTAGGTTTACTGGGACACGGGAAAGAAAAAATCTCTTTGCAGGAGGCCTTATCTTGAAGCCAATTCTGTACCCTTTTGAAACGATGTTCTGAATCCAGAGATTGTGAACAGAATTGAACTAAATTTCTTTGAAAAAACGTAATCTGCCCCCTACCAGCTGAACTGGAATGAGGGCCGCACCTTCATGTGGACTTGGGAGCTGGCTTTGGTTTTCTAAAAGGCTTGGATTTATTCCAGACTGGAAATGGTTTCCAAACTGATACCGCTCCTGAGGATGAAGGATCAGGCTTTTGTTCCTTGTTGTGACGAAAGGAACGAAAACGATTATTAGACCTAAATTTACCTTTAGATTTTTTATCCTGTGGTAAAAAAGTTCCTTTCCCTCCAGTAACAGTTGAGATAATAGAATCCAACTGAGAACCAAATAATTTATTACCCTGGAAAGAAAGGGAAAGCAGAGTAGACTTAGAAGACATATCAGCATTCCAAGTTTTAAGCCATAAAGCTCTTCTAGCTAAAATAGCTAGAGACATATACCTGACATCAACTCTAATGATATCAAAGATGGCATCACAAATACAATTATTAGCATGTTGTAGAAGAATAATAATGCTATGAGAATTATGATCTGTTACTTGTTGCGCTAAAGCTTCTAACCAAAAGGTTAAATCTGCAGCAACATCCGCTCTAGATATAGCAGGTCTAAGAAGATTACCTGAACACAAGTAAGCTTTTCTTAGAAAGGATTCAATTTTCCTATCTAAAGGATCCTTAAAGGAAGTACCATCTGCCTTAGGGATTTTGTCCCAAAATTCTAATCTGTCAGATGGCACAGGATATAATTGCTTAAAACGTTTAGAAGGAGTAAAAGAATTACCCAAATTATTCCATTCCCTGGAAATTACTTCAGAAATAGCACCAGGGACAGGAAAAACTTCTGGAATAACTACAGGAGATTTAAAAACCTTATCTAAACGTTTAGATTTAGTATCAAGAGGACTAGAATCCTCAATTTCTAATGCAATTAGGACTTCTTTAAGTAAAGAACGAATAAATTCCATTTTAAATAAATATGAAGATTTATCAGCATCAACCTCTGAGACAGAATCCTCTGAATCAGAAGAACCAATATCAGTATCAGAATGATGATGTTCATTTAAAAATTCATCTGAAAAATGAGAAGTTTTAAAAGACTTTTTACGTTTACTAGAAGGAGGAATAACAGACATAGCCTTCTTAATGGATTTAGAAACAAAATCTCTTATGTTATCAGGAACACTCTGAGTATTAGATGTTGACGGAACAGCAACAGGTAATGTAACAGTACTAAAGGAAATATTATCTGCATTAGCAAGTTTGTCATGACAAACAGTACAAACAACAGCTGGAGGAACAGATACCAAAAGTTTACAGCAGATACACTTAGCTTTGGTAGCTCCAGCACCAGGCAGGGATATTCCAGAAGTATCTTCTGACTCAGCTTCAACGTGGGACATCTTGCAATATGTAATAGAAAAAACAACATATAAAGCAAAATTGATCAAATTCCTTAAATGACAGTTTCAGGAATGGGAAAAAAATGCCATAGAACAAGCTTCTAGCAACCAGAAGCACAAAATAATGAGACTTAAATAATGTGGAGACAATAGTGACGCCCATATTTTTTTAGCGCCAAAAAAGCCGCCCACATTATTTGGCGCCTAAATGCTTTTGGCGCCAAAATGACGCCACATCCGGAACGCCGACACCTTTGGCGCAAAAAAACGTCAAAAATGACGCAACTTTCGGCGACACGTATGACGCCGGAAACAGAAAAAAATTTTGCGCCAAAAAAGTCTGCGCCAAGAATCACGCAATAAAATGAAGCATTTTCAGCCCCCGCGAGCCTAACAGCCCACAGGGAAAAGTCAAATTTTTAAGGTAAGAAAAAATGATTTATTCATATGCATTATCCCAAATATGAAACTGACTGTCTGAAATAAGGAATGTTGAACATCCTGAGTCAAGGCAAATAAATGTTTGAATACATATATTTAGAACTTTATATAAAAGTGCCCAACCATAGCTTAGAGTGTCACAGAAAAATATAATTTTTGCTTACCTGATAAATTCATTTCTCCTGTAGTGTAGTCAGTCCACGGGTCATCCATTACTTATGGGATTATAACTCCTCCCTAACAGGAAGTGCAAGAGGATCACCCAAGCAGAGCTGCTATATAGCTCCTCCCCTCTACGTCATATCCAGTCATTCAACCGAAACCATACGAGAAAGGAGAAACTATAGGGTGTAGTGGTGACTGGAGTTTAATTAAAATTTAGACCTGCCATAAAAACAGGGCGGGCCGTGGACTGACTACACTACAGGAGAAATGAATTTATCAGGTAAGCATAAATTATATTTTCTCCTGTTAAGTGTAGTCAGTCCACGGGTCATCCATTACTTATGGGATACCAATACCAAAGCTAAAACTACACGGATGACGGGAGGGACAGGCAGGATCTTTACACGGAAGGAACCACTGCCTGTAGAACCTTTCTCCCAAAAACAGCCTCCGAAGAAGCAAAAGTGTCAAATTTGTAAAATTTTGAAAAAGTGTGAAGTGAAGACCAAGTTGCAGCCTTGCAAATCTGTTCAACAGAGGCCTCATTCTTAAAGGCCCAAGTGGAAGCCACAGCTCTAGTAGAATGAGCTGTAATCCTTTCAGGAGGCTGCTGTCCAGCAGTCTCATAGGCTAAACGTATTATGCTACGAAGCCAAAAAGAGAGAGAGGTAGCCGAAGCTTTTTGACCTCTCCTCTGTCCAGAATAAACGACAAACAGGGAAGAAGTTTGACGAAAATCTTTAGTTGCCTGCAAATAAAATTTCAGGGCATGGACGACGTCCAGATTGTGCAAAAGTCGTTCCTTCTTTGAAGAAGGGTTAGGGCACAATGATGGAACAATAATCTCTTGATTGATATTCTTGTTAGTGACTACCTTAGGTAAGAACCCAGGTTTAGTACGCAGAACTACCTTGTCTGAATGAAAAATCAGATAAGGAGAATCACAATGTAAGGCCGATAACTCAGAGACTCTTCGAGCCGAGGAAATAGCCATTAAAAACAGAACTTTCCAAGATAACAGCTTGATATCGATGGAATGAAGGGGTTCAAACGGAACACCTTGCAGAACGTTAAGAACTAAGTTTAAGCTCCACGGCGGCAGGGCCGGTGCTAGGATTTTTGGCTACACAGGCAAAGACACATTTTGCCGCCCCCCCAAAAAAAAAATTATAAAAATATAAATATATATATATATATATATATATATATGATATACCCTGCTACTTAACATAATGTTCTAGTAATGTGTGTTTAACATAGCAGATAATAAAATTTACCTACACACAAAATACATATTCATACAATTTCACATATGCATACATACTTACACATACATATTTACACACACTCATATTTACACATACACACACACAAACACATATTTACATATACATATTTACACATACACATATTTACACACACAAACACACATATTTACACATACATACACATATTTACACATACACACACACACAAACACACACATATTTACACATACACACAAACACACACATTTACCTATACATATTTACTCATACACACACAAACACACATATTTACCTATACATATTTACACACACAAACACACATATTTACACATACACATTTACACACACACACACACATATTTACACATACACACACATTTTTACACACACATATTTACACATACACACACACACACACACATATTTACACACATATTTACACATACATACACACACATATTTACACACACAATTTACACATACACACACATTTACACATACACACACATTTACACATACATACTTACACATACACACACATTTACACATACATACTTACACATACACACACATATTTACACATACATACTTACACATACATATTTACACATATTTACACATACATACACACACAAACATATTTACACATACACACACATATTTTAATGTTTAATGTCTGCCATCACCCATAGTTTTGTAATATTATTAATTTACAACATGCCACAACTCAACTGCCTAAAGCAAGTAGCATACTTCTGGTTCAGGCAAATAGGAGTTGTTGCAGATATCCAGTGCAGCATAAGTGTCTGTGTCTTGCAAGTTGTGACTCAATTAAAAGTCCCTCTTCACATCTTATATCCCCAAGTAAGTTGAGCAGCCTGAACTAGCAAAAACTTCAGTGAAAACTGAACAGACACAACACACAGCCTAGCAAAACTCTCTGCCTACCCATCCCCCTTCTCCTGTCTGCCTCCCCTCTGCTTTACTGCTTACCATGAGGGGCTTGTGTTCCCAGTTGTTACATGATCGTAATCTCCCTCTGCATAAACAGCTCCCTTGGTTTAATAGTGTACAGTATCTCTCTGCACGGGGCTCGGGCTGCATTAAGCAGATACTACCACAAATGGCACTAAGGTTAAAATGCAGCCATAAATCAGAAAAAAAACGAAGCCTCTTTAAATGAAAGTCTTTATTGAAGCAACAGTTGAGAACGTGCAGCATGTAAAATAGTTCAGACAGTGAAGTAAAAGTAAACTATTTTCCATGGTGCAGGTTCTGAGCTGTTTGCTTAAATAAAGATTTGCTTTTAAAGGACAGGCTTTGTTTTTTCTATAGTAACAGCTTTTTATCAATGTACAGGCTTTACCTGTGACTGTCTGCTGCCGGCATCAGGACTGAGATACACACACTGGCAATGGCAAATTCATTCCACTTCAAGCCAGGACAGCGTAGCTCCTTCATAACTGCTCCACCCCCTCCTCCTTTCCCTACAGAAGCCCGCGCACACTGAACAGAGAACTGTTACAGCCTGTGCGCGTGGGAAACATTTTCAAACAATATATTGTAATTATAAGAATTAAAGCTACATATGGAAATAAATGCAAGAGTCAATATTAGCACGATCTGCACCCCAATTTCCCAAGTACCCTAAAGGAAATTCAATGTTGTCTGGGGGCGGATCGCAAGTAGTACTGACTGTGACTCTGACTTAAAAAAAAAAAGTTGCTGTTGCAGATTTACAACCGGCAGTTTGCGCCCACATGCTGAGGCGCCCTTAAGCGGTTGCCTTGCTTGCCTATATGCAAGCGCCGGCCCTGCACGGCGGAGCAACAGTCTTAAACACAGGCTTAATCCTAGGCAAAGCCTGAACGTCTGGAACTTCTGCCAGACGTTTGTGTAAAAGGATAGACAGAGCTGAAATCTGTCCCTTTAACGAACTAGCAGATAAACCCTTTTCTAAACCCTCTTGTAGAAAAGACAATATCCTAGGAATCCTAACCTTACTCCATGAGTAACTCTTGGATTCGCACCAATATAAGTATTTACGCCATATTTTATGGTACATTTTCCTGGTAACAGGTTTCCTAGCCTGTATTAAGGTATCAATCACTGACTCCGAGAATCCACGCTTTGATAGAATCAAGCGTTCAATCTCCATGCAGTCAGCCTCAGAGAAATTAGATTTGGATGTTTGAAAGGACCCTGAATCAGAAGGTCCTGTCTCAGAGGCAGAGACCATGGTGGACAGGACGACATGTCCACTAGATCTGCATACCAGGTCCTGCGGCCCTGCATGCTATCCCCTGTTCTGAAGTTACCTCACTCCTCAGAATGGCCGAGAACAGCAAGTGGATCTTAGTTACGACCGCTAAGATCATAGAAAACTCAGGCAGATTCTTCTTCTAATGCTGCCTGAGAACAAACAACACACTCCGGTGCCGTTTAAAATAACAAACTTTTGATTGAAGAAATAAAAACTAAGTTTAACACACCACAGTCCTCTCACACGTCCTATCTTTAGTTAGGTGCAAGAGAATGACTGGGTATGACGTAGAGGGGAGGAGCTATATAGCAGCTCTGCTTGGGTGATCCTCTTGCACTTCCTGTTAGGGAGGAGTTATAATCCCATAAGTAATGGATGACCCGTAGACTGACTACACTTAACAGGAGAAATAAGACTTACCCCAGGACACTCATCTACATGTAGTAGAAAGCCAAACCAGTACTGAAACGAGAATCAGTAGAGGAAATGGTATATATAAGAGTATATCGTCGATCTGAAAAGGGAGGTAAGAGATGAATCTCTACGACCGATAACAGAGAACCTATGAAATAGACCCCGTAGAAGGAGATCACTGCATTCAAATAGGCAATACTCTCCTCACATCCCTCTGACATTCACTGCACGCTGAGAGGAAAACCGGGCTCCAACCTGCTGCGGAGCGCATATCAACGTAGAATCTAGCACAAACTTACTTCACCACCTCCATAGGAGGCAAAGTTTGTAAAACGGATTTGTGGGTGTGGTGAGGGGTGTATTTATAGGCATTTTGAGGTTTGGGAAACTTTGCCCCTCCTGGTAGGAATGTATATCCCATACGTCACTAGCTCATGGACTCTTGCTAATTACATGAAAGAAATTAGAAGTTGGACGACCTCTAGGTCTATTCTTCTTGTCCTGAAGTAGTAAAGATCCCTTTCCATCAGTAATCTCTGCCAGACCAGGTCCAAACAGTATTTCCCTTGTAAGGTAAAGTCAAAAGCTTGGCCTTAAGAAGAGACATCAGCCAACCAAGATTTTAACCACAGAGCCCTTCCGTCTAGTACCGTGAAGCTAGACATCTTCGCTCCCAGACGAATTATCTGCATATTGGCATCACAGATAAAGGTATTGGCCTATTTGAGAGCTTTGATCCTGTCTTGGATCTCCTCTACTGTAGTTTCCTCTGTAATAAGATCAGACAATGCATCGCACCAATAAGATGCCGATCCTGCAACCGTAGCAATACTCGCTGCAGGTTGCCACTGTAACCCTTGATGGATGTACACTTTTTTAAGTAAGCCTCTAGCTTCTTGTCCATTGGGTCCTTAAAAGAGCAACTATCCTCTATAGGAATAGAAGTTCTCTTAGCCAGAGTAGAAATAGCTCCTACCTTAGGAGCAGTGCGCCATGAGTCACGAATTGAGTCAACAGGAAAAAAACCTTCTTAAAAATAGGGGAAGGGGAAAAGGAACCCCTGGCTTATCCCATTCCTGGAAGAGAGAAGGCCCAGCACTTAATGCAACCGGGTGCACGCTACTGAGGTCCTGCACATACCCCACACATAGAATCCAATAGTAGAAAGTAGCAGCACCGCTCGGTAAACTTCAACATCTGTTTATTGAGACATCACACAAAACACCTGACCTTAATCATGTTGTATAGACACATGCCTAATACCACTCTATATAAAGCCTTTATGGGAGGAGTCTGATACCTGTACAGGTGATTCACATTTTGCTTCAGTCATCTACTGACAAAATATTTCAACATTCCATCTAGTGGCCACAGCGATAATCATCTATACATATATGCTAAAGTGTCAGAGTCTGAGATCTGACCTTCAGAAGCTACTGAAGTATTCTCATCAGACAACTGACTAGCTAGTGGCTAGTCTTAGTAACAGGCAAATGTTTAGATTTTCTCTTGCGCTTACCCAACGCAGGGAAAGCTGACATAGCCGCTGTTACTTCAGAGGAAACCAGAGCAGCAAAATCCCCAGGTAAATAAACACCCCCAGGTGGTTGAGCAGACACAGAAGGCACAGAATGAGAAACAATTAAGGCTTGGGACGTTTGAGGAGAAAGCTGAGGCATGTCACACACAGCATTGTCCTGAGAGACACTTGGCTCAGAAAAAAGTAACTTAAAATTTTAGAGTCTTTGATAAGCATGAGGAACAAAATTGCATTGGCAGGACAATTCTAGCCTCTAAACATAGTAAGCACTTGTCCACAGACATTGATTGCTCTAAATCAGAATCCATTACTGTAGCCACAGAAAAAAACATAATTTATGCTTACCTGATAAATTTATTTCTCTTGTAGTGTATCCAGTCCACGGATCATCCATTACTTGTGGGATATTCTCCTTCCCAACAGGAAGTTGCAAGAGGATCACCCACAGCAGAGCTGCTATATAGCTCCTCCCCTCACTGCCATATCCAGTCATTCGACCGAAACAAGCCGAGAAAGGAGAAACCATAGGGTGCAGTGGTGACTGTAGTTTAATTAAAATTTAGACCTGCCTGAAAAGGACAGGGCGGGCCGTGGACTGGATACACTACAAGAGAAATAAATTTATCAGGTAAGCATAAATTATGTTTTCTCTTGTTAAGTGTATCCAGTCCACGGATCATCCATTACTTGTGGGATACCAATACCAAAGCTAAAGTACACGGATGATGGGAGGGACAAGGCAGGAACTTAAACGGAAGGAACCACTGCCTGTAGAACCTTTCTCCCAAAAACAGCTTCCGAAGAAGCAAAAGTATCAAATTTGGAAAATTTGGAAAAAGTATGAAGCGAAGACCAAGTTGCAGCCTTGCAAATCTGTTCAACAGAGGCCTCATTTTTAAAGGCCCAGGTGGAAGCCACAGCTCTAGTAGAATGAGCTGTAATCCTTACAGGAGGCTGCTGTCCAGCAGTCTCATAGGCTAAACGGATTATACTCCGAAGCCAAAAAGAAAGAGAGGTTGCCGAGGCCTTCTGACCTCTCCTCTGTCCAGAGTAAACAAACAAACAGGTTAGATGTTTGGCGAAAATCTTTAGTAGCCTGTAAGTAAAACTTCAAGGCACGGACTACGTCTAGATTATGCAAAAGACGTTCCTTCTTTGAAGAAGGATTAGGACATAATGATGGAACAACAATCTCTTGATTGATATTCTTGTTAGAAACCACCTTAGGTAAAAACCCAGGCAGATAACTCTTCGAGCCGAGGAAATAGCCATCAGAAAAAGAACTTTCCATGAAAGAAGTTTGATATCAATAGAATGAAGGGGTTCAAACGGAACCCCTTGAAGAACTTTAAGAACCAAGTTTAAGCTCCATAGAGGAGCAACAGGTTTAAACACAGGCTTAATTCTAACTAAAGCCTAACAAAATGCCTGAACGTCTGGAACTTCTGCCAGACGCTTGTGTAAAAGAATAGACAGAGCAGAAATCTGTCCCTTTAAAGAACTAGCTGATAATCCTTTGTCCAAACCCTCTTGGAGGAAGGACAATATCCTAGGAATCCTAACCCTACTCCATGAGTAATTCTTGGATTCACACCAATGAAGATATTTACGCCATATCTTGTGGTAAATTTTCCTGGTGATAGGCTTTTGTGCCTGTATTAAGGTATCAATTACTGACTCGAAGAAGCCACGCTTTGATAGGATCAAGCGTTCAATCTCCATGCAGTCCGTCTCAGAGAAAGTAGATTCGGATGATTGAAAGGACCTTGTATTAGAAGGTCTTGTCTCAGAGGCAGAGTCCATGGTGGAAAGGATGACATGTCCACTAGGTCTGCATACCAGGTCCTGCGTAGCCACGCAGGCACTATCAATATCACCGATGCTCTTTCCTGTTTGATTTTGGCAATCAGACGAGGGAGCAAAGGAAACGGTGGAAACACATAAGCCAGGTTGAAGAACCAAGGCGCTGCTAGAGCATCTATCAGTGCCGCTTCTGGGTCCCTGGACCTGGATCCGTAACAAGGAAGCTTGGCGTTCTGGCGAGACGCCATGAGATCCAATTCTGGTTTGCCCCAACGGAGAACCAATTGAGCAAACACCTCCGGATGGAGTTCCCATTCCCCCGGATGAAAAGTCTGACGACTTAGAAAATCCGCCTCCCAGTTCTCTACACCTGGGATATGGATCGCTGACAGGTGGCAAGAGTGAGTCTCTGCCCAGCGAATTATCTTGGAGACTTCTGACATCGCAAGGGAACTCCTGGTTCCCCCTTGATGATTGATGTAAGCCACAGTCGTGATGTTGTCCGACTGAAATCTGATGAACCTCAGTGTTGCTAGCTGAGGCCAAGCCAGAAGAGCATTGAATATTGCTCTTAACTCCAGGATATTTATTGGGAGGAGTTTCTCCTCCGGAGTCCATTAACCCTGAGCCTTCAGGGAGTTCCAGACTGCACCCCCACCTAGAAGGCTGGCATCTGTTGTTACAATTGTCCAATCTGGTCTGCGAAAGGTCATACCCTTGGACAGATGGGCCCGAGATAACCACCAGAGAAGAGAATCTCTGGTTTCCTGACCCAGATTTAGTAGAGGGGACAAATCTGTGTAATCCCCATTCCACTGACTGAGCATGCATAATTGCAGCAGTCTGAGATGCAGGCGCGCGAATGGCACTATGTCCATCGCCGCTACCATTAAGCCGATTACTTCCATGCACTGAGCCACCGTGGGGCGCGGAATGGAGTGAAGAACACGGCAAGCATTTAGAAGTTTTGATAACCTGGACTCCGTCAGGTAAATTTCCATTTCTACAGAATCTATTAGAGTCCCTAGGAAGGAAACCCTTGTGAGAGGAGATAGAGAACTCTTTTCTTCGTTCACTTTCCACCCATGCGACCTCAGGAATGCCAGAACTATCTCTGTATGAGATTTGGCAATTTGAAAGCTTGACGCCTGTATCAGGATGTCGTCCAGGTAAGGAGCCACCGATATGCCTCGCGGTCTTAGGACCGCCAGAAGTGAGCCCAGAACCTTTGTAAAAATTCTTGGGGCTGTAGCCAACCCGAATGGAAGAGCTACAAATTGGTAATGCCTGTCTAGAAAGGCAAACCTCAGGAACTGATGATGATTCTTGTGAATCGGAATGTGAAGGTAGGCATCCTTTAAGTCCACTGTGGTCATGTACTGACCCTCTTGGATCATGGGTAAAATGTTTCAAATAGTTTCCATCTTGAATGACGGAACTCTGAGGAATTTGTTTAGGATCTTTAAATCCAAAATTGGTCTGAAGGTTCCCTCTTTTTTGGGAACCACAGATTTGAATAAAACCCCTGTCCTTGTTCCGTCCGCGGAACTGGATGGATCACTCCCATTACAAGGAGATCTTGTAAGCAGCTTAGGAATGCCTCTTTCTTTATCTGGTTTGCAGATAATCTTGAAAGGTGAAATCTCCCTTGTGGAGGAGAAGCTTTGAAGTCCAGAAGATATCCCTGAGATATGATCTCCAACGCCCAGGGATCCTGAACATCTCTTGCCCACGCCTGGGCGAAGAGAGAGTCTGCTCCCTACTAGATCCGTTGTCGGATAGGGGTCCGCTCCTTCATGCTGTCTTAGAGGCAGCAGCAGGCTTTCTGGCCTGCTTGCCCTTGTTCCAGGAGTGGTTAGGTTTCCAGGCCTGCTTGGATTGAGCAAAAGTTCCCTCTTGTTTTGAAGCAGAGGAAGTTAATGCTGCACCTGCTTTGAAATTTCGAAAGGCACGAAAATTAGACTGTTTGGCCTTTGATTTGGCCCTGTCCTGAGGAAGGGTATGACCCTTACCTCCAGTAATGTCAGCAATAATTTCTTTCAAACCAGGCCCGAATAAGGTCTGCCCCTTGAAAGGAATGTTGAGTAATTTAGACTTTGAAGTCACATCAGCTGACCAGGATTTGAGCCATAGCGCGCCCTACCGCCTGGATGGCGAATCCGGAATTCTTAGCCGTTAGTTTAGTCAAATGAACAATGGCATCAGAAACAAATGAGTTAGCTAGCTTAAGAGTTCTAAGCTTGTCAACAATTTCAGTCAATGGAGCTGTATGGATGGCCTCTTGCAGGGCCTCAAACCAGAATGCCGCCGTAGCAGTGACAGGCGCAATGCATGCAAGGGGCTGTAAAATAAAACCTTGTTGAATAAACATTTTCTTAAGGTAACCCTCTAATTTTTTATCCATTGGATCTGAAAAAGCACAACTGTCCTCAACCGGGATAGTGGTACGCTTTGCTAAAGTAGAAACTGCTCCCTCCACCTTAGGGACAGTCTGCCATAAGTCCCCTGTAGTGGTATCTATTGGAAACATTTTTCTAAATATAGGAGGTGGGGAAAAGGGCACACCGGGCCTATCCCACTCCTTACTAATAATTTCTGTAAGCCTTTTAGGTATTGGAAAAACATCAGTACTCACCGGCACTGCATAGTATTTATCCAGCCTACACAATTTCTCTGGCACTGCAATTGTGTGTCAGTCATTCAGAGCAGCTAATACCTCCCCAAGCAATACACGGAGGTTCTCAAGCTTAAATTTAAAATTAGAAATCTCTGAATCAGGTCTCCCCGATTCAGAGACGTCACCCACAGACTGAAACTCTCCGTCCTCAGGTTCTGCATATTGTGACGCAGTATCAGACATGGCTCTTACAGCATCTACGCGCTCTGTATCTCGTCTAACCCCAGAGCTATCGCACTTGCCTCTCAATTCAGGCAATCTGGATAATACCTCTGACAGGGTATTATTCATGATTGCAGCCATGTCCTGCAAAGTAATCGCTATGGGCGTCCCTGATGTACTTGGCGCCATATTATCGTGTGCGTCCCTTGAGCGGGAGGCGAAGGGTCCGACACGTGGGGAGAGTTAGTCGGCATAACTTCCCCCTCGACAGACCCCTCTGGTGACAATTCTTTTATAGATAAAGACTGATCTTTACTGTTTAAGGTGAAATCAATACATTTAGTACACATTCTCCTATGGGGCTCCACCATGGCTTTTAAACATAATGAACAAGTATCCTCTGTTTCAGACATGTTTGTACCGACTAGCAATGAGACTAGCAAGCTTGGAAAACACTTTAAAGCAAGTTAACAAGCAATATAAAAAACGTTACTGTGCCTTTAAGAGAAACAAATTGACAAAATTTGAAATAACAGTGAAAAAAGGCAGTTACACTAACAAAATTTTTACAGTGTATGTAACAAGTCAGCAGAGCATTGCACCCACTTGCAAATGGATGATTAACCCCTTAATAACAAAAACAGAATAATAAATGACAAAAACGTTTTTTTTTTTTTTTTTTTAAACACAGTCACAACAACTGCCACAGTTTTGTTACCCTCCTCAAACACGACTTTGAAGTCTTTTGAGCCCTTCAGAGATGTCCTGTATCATGCAGAGGGAAGCTGGATGTCTGTCAGTATAACTGCACAGAAAAGCACTAAAAAAGGCCCCTCTCACTCATATTACAACAGTGGAAAGCCTCCAGGAACTGTTTCTAGGCAAAAATCAAGCCAGCCATGTGGAGAAAAAAACTAGGTCCCAATCAGTTTTATCACCAAACATATATAAAAACGATTAACATGCCAGCAAACGTTTTATATTGCACTTTTATAAGAGTATGTATCTCTGTTAATAAGCCTGATACTAGTCGCTATTAAATCACTGCATTTAAGGCTTAACTTACATTAATCCGGTATCAGCAGCATTTTTCTAGCAATTCCATCCCTAGAAAACAGAATTTATGCTTACCTGATAAATTACTTTCTCCAACGGTGTGTCCGGTCCACGGCGTCATCCTTACTTGTGGGATATCTCTTCCCCAACAGGAAATGGCAAAGAGTCCCAGCAAAGCTGGCCATATAGTCCCTCCTAGGCTCCGCCCACCCCAGTCATTCGACCGACGGACAGGAGGAAATATATATAGGAGAAACCATATGGTACCGTGGTGACTGTAGTTAGAGAAAATAATTCATCAGACCTGATTAAAAAACCAGGGCGGTCTGTGGACCGGACACACCGTTGGAGAAAGTAATTTATCAGGTAAGCATAAATTCTGTTTTCTCCAACATTGGTGTGTCCGGTCCACAGCGTCATCCTTACTTGTGGGAACCAATACCAAAGCTTTAGGACACGGATGAAGGGAGGGAGCAAATCAGGTTACCTAAACGGAAGGCACCACAGCTTGCAAAACCTTTCTCCCAAAAATAGCCTCCGAAGAAGCAAAAGTATCAAATTTGTAAAATTTGGCAAAAGTGTGCAGTGAAGACCAAGTCGCTGCCTTACATATCTGGTCAACAGAAGCCTCGTTCTTGAAGGCCCATGTGGAAGCCACAGCCCTAGTGGAGTGAGCTGTGATTCTTTCAGGAGGCTGCCGTCCGGCAGTCTCATAAGCCAATCGGATGATGCTTTTAAGCCAAAAAGAAAGAGAGGTAGAAGTCGCTTTTTGACCTCTCCTTTTACCAGAATAAACAACAAACAAGGAAGATGTTTGTCTGAAATCTTTTGTAGCCTCTAAATAGAATTTTAGAGCACGGACTACGTCCAAATTGTGTAACAAACGTTCCTTCTTTGAAACTGGATTCGGACATAAAGAAGGTACAACTATCTCCTGGTTAATATTTTTGTTAGAAACAACCTTAGGAAGAAAACCAGGCTTAGTACGCAAAACCACCTTATCTGCATGGAACACCAAATAGGGCGGAGAACACTGCAGAGCAGATAACTCTGAAACTCTTCTAGCAGAAGAAATTGCAACCAAAAACAAAACTTTCCAAGATAGTAACTTAATATCTATGGAATGTAAAGGTTCAAACGGAACCCCTTGAAGAACTGAAAGAACTAGATTTAGACTCCAGGGGGGAGTCAAAGGTCTGTAAACAGGCTTGATCCTAACCAGAGCCTGAACAAATGCTTGAACATCTGGCACAGCTGCCAGTCTTTTGTGTAGTAAGACAGATAAAGCAGAGATCTGTCCCTTTAGAGAACTTGCAGATAATCCTTTCTCCAAACCTTCTTGTAGAAAGGAGAGAATCTTAGGAATGTTTATCTTATTCCATGGGAATCCTTTGGATTCACACCAACAGATATATTTTTTCCATATTTTATGGTAAATCTTTCTAGTTACCGGTTTTCTGGCCTGAACCAGAGTATCTATCACAGAATCTGAAAACACACGCTTCGATAGAATCAAGCGTTCAATCTCCAAGCCGTCAGCTGGAGGGAGACCAGATTTGGATGTTCGAATGGACCCTGAACAAGAAGGTCCTGTCTCAAAGGTAGCTTCCATGGTGGAGCCGATGACATATTCACCAGGTCTGCATACCAAGTCCTGCGTGGCCACGCAGGAGCTATCAAGATCACCGAGGCCCTCTCCTGATTGATCCTGGCTACCAGCCTGGGGATGAGAGGAAACGGTGGAAATACATAAGCTAGGTTGAAGGTCCAAGGTGCTACTAGTGCATCTACTAGAGTCGCCTTGGGATCCCTGGATCTGGACCCGTAGCAAGGAACCTTGAAGTTCTGACGAGACGCCATCAGATCCATGTCTGGAATGCCCCATAATTGAGTTATTTGGGCAAAGATCTCCGGATGGAGTTCCCACTCCCCCGGATGGAATGTCTGACGACTCAGAAAATCCGCCTCCCAGTTTTCCACACCTGGGATGTGGATCGCAGACAGGTGGCAGGAGTGATCCTCCGCCCATTGAATTATTTTGGTCACTTCTTTCATCGCCAGGGAACTCCTTGTTCCCCCCTGATGATTGATATACGCAACGGTCATCATGTTGTCTGATTGGAACCTTATGAATCTGGCCTTTGCTAGCTGAGGCCAAGCCCTGAGAGCATTGAATATCGCTCAGTTCCAGAATGTTTATCGGGAGAAGAGACTCTTCCCGAGACCATAGACCCTGAGCTTTCAGGGATTCCCAGACCGCGCCCCAGCCCACTAGACTGGCGTCGGTCGTGACAATGACCCACTCTGGTCTGCGGAAGCTCATTGCCTGGGACAGATGGTCCAGGGTCAGCCACCAACGGAGTGAATCTCTGGTCTTCTGATCTACTTGAATCATTGGAGACAAGTCTGTATAGTCCCCATTCCACTGTTTGAGCATACACAGTTGTAATGGTCTTAGATGAATTTGTGCAAAAGGAACTATGTCCATTGCTGCAACCATCAACCCTACTAATTCCCTGCACTGCGCTATGGAAGGACGAGGAACAGAATGAAGCACTTGACAAGAGCTTAGAAGTTTTGATTTTCTGACCTCTGTCAGAAAAATCCTCATTTCTAAGGAATCTATTATTGTTCCCAAGAAGGGAACTCTTGTCGACGGAGAACTTTTTTCTATGTTCACCTTCCATCCGTGTGATCTGAGAAAGGCTAGAACGATGTCTGTATGAGCCTTTGCTTTTGACAGGGACGACGCTTGTATTAGAATGTCGTCCAAGTAAGGTACTACTGCAATGCCCCTCGGTCTTAGAACCGCTAGAAGGGACCCTAGCACCTTTGTGAAAATCCTTGGAGCAGTGGCTAACCCGAATGGGAGGGCCACAAACTGGTAATGCTTGTCCAGAAAAGCGAACCTTAGGAACTGATGATGTTCTTTGTGGATAGGAATATGTAGGTACGCATCCTTTAGATCCACGGTAGTCATAAATTGACTTTCCTGGATAGTGGGTAGAATCGTTCGAATGGTTTCCATTTTGAACGATGGTACCCTGAGAAATTGGTTTAGGATCTTCAAATCCAAAATTGGTCTGAAAGTTCCCTCTTTTTTGGGAACTACGAACAGATTGGAATAAAAACATAATTTATGTAAGAACTTACCTGATAAATTCATTTCTTTCATATTAGCAAGAGTCCATGAGCTAGTGACGTATGGGATATACATTCCTACCAGGAGGGGCAAAGTTTCCCAAACCTCAAAATGCCTATAAATACACCCCTCACCACACCCACAATTCAGTTTAACGAATAGCCAAGAAGTGGGTGATAAAAAAGTGCGAAAGCATATAAAATAAGGAATTGGAACAATTGTGCTTTATACAAAAATCATAACCACCACAAAAAAAGGGCGGGCCTCATGGACTCTTGCTAATATGAAAGAAATGAATTTATCAGGTAAGTTCTTACATAAATTATGTTTTCTTTCATGTAATTAGCAAGAGTCCATGAGCTAGTGACGTATGGGATAATGACTACCCAAGATGTGGATCTTTCCACACAAGAGTCACTAGAGAGGGAGGGATAAAATAAAGACAGCCAATTCCTGCTGAAAATAATCCACACCCAAAAATAAAGTTTAACGAAAAACATAAGCAGAAGATTCAAACTGAAACCGCGGCCTGAAGTACTTTTCTACCAAAAACTGCTTCAGAAGAAGAAAATACATCAAAATGGTAGAATTTAGTAAAAGTATGCAAAGAGGACCAAGTTGCTGCTTTGCAAATCTGGTCAACCGAAGCTTCATTCCTAAACGCCCAGGAAGTAGAAACTGACCTAGTAGAATGAGCTGTAATTCTTTGAGGCGGAGTTTTACCCGACTCAACATAGGCAAGATGAATTAAAGATTTCAACCAAGATGCCAAAGAAATGGCAGAAGCTTTCTGGCCTTTTCTAGAACCGGAAAAGATAACAAATAAACTAGAAGTCTTACGGAAAGATTTCGTAGCTTCAACATAATATTTCAAAGCTCTAACAACATCCAAAGAATGCAACGATTTCTCCTTAGAATTCTTAGGATTAGGACATAATGAAGGAACCACAATTTCTCTACTAATGTTGTTGGAATTCACAACTTTAGGTAAAAATTCAAAAGAAGTTCGCAACACCGCCTTATCCTGATGAAAAATCAGAAAAGGAGACTCACAAGAAAGAGCAGATAATTCAGAAACTCTTCTGGCAGAAGAGATGGCCAAAAGGAACGAAACTTTACAAGAAAGTAATTTAATGTCCAATGAATGCATAGGTTCAAACGGAGGAGCTTGAAGAGCTCCCAGAACCAAATTCAAACTCCAAGGAGGAGAAATTGACTTAATAACAGGTTTTATACGAACCAAAGCTTGTATAAAACAATGAATATCAGGAAGAATAGCAATCTTTCTGTGAAAAAGAACAGAAAGAGCAGAGATTTGTCCTTTCAAAGAACTTGCGGACAAACCCTTATCTAAACCATCCTGAAGAAACTGTAAAATTCTCGGTATTCTAAAAGAATGCCAAGAAAAATGATGAGAAAGACACCAAGAAATATAAGTCTTCCAGACTCTATTATATATCTCTCGAGATACAGATTTACGAGCCTGTAACATAGTATTAATCACAGAGTCAGAGAAACCTCTTTGACCAAGAATCAAGCGTTCAATCTCCATACCTTTAAATTTAAGGATTTCAGATCCTGATGGAAAAAAGGACCTTGTGACAGAAGGTCTGGTCTTAACGGAAGAGTCCACGGTTGGCAAGAGGCCATCCGGACAAGATCCGCATACCAAAACCTGTGAGGCCATGCCGGAGCTACCAGCAGAACAAACGAGCATTCCTTCAGAATCTTGAAGATTACTCTTGGAAGAAGAACTAGAGGCGGAAAGATATAGGCAGGATGATACTTCCAAGGAAGTGATAATGCATCCACTGCCTCCGCCTGAGGATCCCGGGATCTGGACAGATACCTGGGAAGTTTCTTGTTTAGATGGGACGCCATCAGATCTATTTCTGGAAGTTCCCACATTTGAACAATCTGAAGAAATACCTCTGGGTGAAGAGACCATTCGCCCGGATGCAACGTTTGGCGACTGAGATAATCCGCTTCCCAATTGTCTATACCTGGGATATGAACCGCAGAGATTAGACAGGAGCTGGATTCCGCCCAAACCAAAATTTGAGATACTTCTTTCATAGCCAGAGGACTGTGAGTCCCTCCTTGATGATTGATGTATGCCACAGTTGTGACATTGTCTGTCTGAAAACAAATGAACGATTCTCTCTTCAGAAGAGGACAAAACTGAAGAGCTCTGAAAATTGCACGGAGTTCCAAAATATTGATCGTTAATCTCACCTCCTGAGATTCCCAAACTCCTTGTGCCGTCAGAGATCCCCACACAGCTCCCCAACCTGTGAGACTTGCATCTGTTGAAATTACAGTCCAGGTCGGAAGCACAAAAGAAGCCCCCTGAATTAAACGATGGTGATCTGTCCACCACATCAGAGAGTGTCGTACAATCGATGTTAAAGATATTAATTGAGATATCTTTGTGTAATCCTTGCACCATTGATTCAGCATACAGAGCTGAAGAGGTCGCATGTGAAAACGAGCAAAGGGGATCGCGTCCGATGCAGCAGTCATAAGACCTAGAATTTCCATGCATAAGGCTACCGAAGGGAATGATTGTGACTGAAGGTTTCGACAAGCTGCAAACAATTTTAGACGTCTCTTGTCTGTTAAAGACAGAGTCATGGACACTGAATCTATCTGGAAACCCAGAAAGGTTACCCTTGTCTGAGGAATCAAAGAACTTTTTGGTAAATTGATCCTCCAACCATGATCTTGAAGAAACAACACAAGTCGATTCGTATGAGATTCTGCTAAATGTAAAGACTGAGCAAGTACCAAGATATCGTCCAAATAAGGAAATACCACAATACCCTGTTCTCTGATTACAGACAGAAGGGCACCGAGAACCTTTGTAAAAATTCTTGGGGCTGTAGCTAGGCCAAACGGCAGAGCCACAAACTGGTAATGCTTGTCCAGAAAAGAGAATCTCAGGAACTGATAATGATCTGGATGAATCGGAATATGCAGATATGCATCCTGTAAATCTATTGTGGACATATAATTCCCTTGCTGAACAAAAGGCAAGATAGTCCTTACAGTTACCATCTTGAACGTTGGTATTCTTACATAACGATTCAATATTTTTAGATCCAGAACTGGTCTGAAGGAATTCTCCTTCTTTGGTACAATGAAGAGATTTGAATAAAACCCCATCCCCTGTTCCGAAACTGGAACTGGCATAATTACTCCAGTCAACTCTAGATCTGAAACACATTTCAGAAATGCTTGAGCTTTTACTGGATTTACTGGGACACGGGAAAGAAAAAATCTCTTTGCAGGAGGTCTCATCTTGAAACCAATTCTGTACCCTTCTGAAACAATGCTCTGAATCCAAAGATTGTGAACAGAATTGATCCAAATTTCCTTGAAAAAACGTAACCTGCCCCCTACCAGCTGAGCTGGAATGAGGGCCGCACCTTCATGTGGACTTAGAAGCAGGCTTTGCCTTTCTAGCTGGCTTGGATTTATTCCAGACTGGAGATGGTTTCCAAACTGAAACTGCTCCTGAGGATGAAGGATCAGGCTTTTGTTCTTTGTTGAAACGAAAGGAATGAAAACTATTATTAGCCCTGCTTTTACCTTTAGATTTTTTATCCTGTGGTAAAAAAGTTCCTTTCCCACCAGTAACAGTTGAAATAATGGAATCCAACTGAGAACCAAATAATTTGTTACCCTGGAAAGAAATGGAAAGTAAAGTTGATTTAGAAGCCATATCAGCATTCCAAGTTTTAAGCCATAAAGCTCTTCTAGCTAAAATAGCTAGAGACATAAACCTGACATCAACTCTGATAATATCAAAAATGGCATCACAGATAAAATTATTAGCATGCTGTAGAAGAATAATAATATCATGAGAATCATGATGTGTTACTTGTTGCGCTAAAGTTTCCAACCAGAAAGTTGAAGCTGCAGCAACATCAGCCAAAGATATAGCAGGTCTAAGAAGATTACCTGAACACAGATAAGCTTTTCTTAGAAAGGATTCAATTTTCCTATCTAAAGGATCCTTAAACGAAGTACCATCTGACGTAGGAATAGTAGTACGTTTAGCAAGGGTAGAAATAGCCCCATCAACTTTAGGGATTTTGTCCCAAAATTCTAATCTGTCAGACGGCACAGGATATAATCGCTTAAAACGTTTAGAAGGAGTAAATGAATTACCCAATTTATCCCATTCTTTGGAAATTACTGCAGAAATAGCATTAGGAACAGGAAAAACTTCTGGAATAACCACAGGAGCTTTAAATACCTTATCCAAACGTTTAGAATTAGTATCAAGAGGACCAGAATCCTCTATTTCTAAAGCAATTAGTACTTCTTTAAGTAAAGAACGAATAAATTCCATTTTAAATAAATATGAAGATTTATCAGCATCAACCTCTGAGACAGAATCCTCTGAACCAGAAGAATCATCAGAATCAGAATGATGATGTTCATTTAAAAATTCATCTGTAGGGAGAGAAGTTTTAAAAGATTTTTTACGTTTACTAGAAGGAGAAATAACAGACATAGCCTTCTTTATGGATTCAGAAACAAAATCTCTTATATTATCAGGAACATTCTGCACCTTAGATGTTGAAGGAACTGCAACAGGCAATGGTACTTTACTAAAGGAAATATTATCTGCTTTAACAAGTTTGTCATGACAATCAATACAAACAACAGCTGGAGGAATAGCTACCAAAAGTTTACAGCAGATACACTTAGCTTTGGTAGATCCAGCACTAGACAGCGATTTTCCTGTAGTATCTTCTGACTCAGATGCAACGTGAGACATCTTGCAATATGTAAGAGAAAAAACAACATATATATAAAGCAAAATTGATCAAATTCCTTAAATGACAGTTTCAGGAATGGGAAAAAATACCAAAGAACAAGCTTCTAGCAACCAGAAGCAATGAAAAATGAGACTAAAATAATGTGGAGACAAAAGCGAAGCCCATATTTTTTGCGCCAATAAGACGCTCACATTATTTGGCGCCTAAATGCTTTTTGGCGCCAAAATGACGCCACATCCGGAACGCCGACATTTTTGGCGCAAAATAACGTCAAAAAATGATGCAACTTCCGGCGACACGTATGACGCCGGAAACGGAAACGAATTTTTTGCGCCAAAAAAGTCCACGCCAAGAATGACGCAATAAAATGAAGCATTTTCAGCCCCCGCGAGCCTAACAGCCCACAGGGAAGAGTCAAATTTTTGAAGGTAAGAAAAAATGATTAAATCAAATGCATTATCCCAAATATGAAACTGACTGTCTGAAAATAAGGAAAGTTGAACATTCTGAGTCAAGGCAAATAAATGTTTGAATACATATATTTAGAACTTTATAAACAAAGTGCCCAACCATAGCTTAGAGTGTCACAGAAAATAAGATTTACTTACCCCAGGACACTCATCTACATGTTTGTAGAAAGCCAAACCAGTACTGAAACGAGAATCAGCAGAGGAAATGGTATATATAAGAGTATATCGTCGATCTGAAAAGGGAGGTAAGAGATGAATCTCTACGACCGATAACAGAGAACCTATGAAATAGACCCCGTAGAAGGAGATCACTGTATTCAAATAGGCAATACTCTCCTCACATCCCTCTGACATTCACTGCACGCTGAGAGGAAAACCGGGCTCCAACTTGCTGCGGAGCGCATATCAACGTAGAATCTAGCACAAACTTACTTCACCACCTCCATCGGAGGCAAAGTTTGTAAAACTGAATTGTGGGTGTGGTGAGGGGTGTATTTATAGGCATTTTGAGGTTTGGGAAACTTTGCCCCTCCTGGTAGGAATGTATATCCCATATGTCACTAGCTCATGGACTCTTGCTAATTACATGAAAGAAATCCCATTCCTTGTTCCTTTATTGGAACTGGGTGTATCACTCCCATCTTTAACAGGTCTTCTACACAATGTAAGAATGCCTGTCTCTTTATTTGGTTTGAGGATAAGTGAGACATGTGGAACCTTCCCCTTGGGGGTAGTTCCTTGAATTCCAGGAGATAACCTTGAGAAACTATTTCTAGTGCCCAGGGATCCTGAACATCTCTTGCCCAAGCCTGAGCAAAGAGGGAGAGTCTGCCCCCCACTAGATCCGGTCCCGGATCGGGGGCTACTCCTTCATGCTATTTTGTTAGCAGCGGCAGTCTTCTTGGCCTGCTTACCCTTGTTCTAGCCTTGCATCGGTTTCCAGGCTGGTTTGGGTTGTGAGGCATTACCCTCTTGCTTAGAGGATGCAGAATTAGTGGCCGGTCCATTCCTGAAATTGCGAAAGGAACGAAAATTAGACTTATTTTTAGCCTTGAAAGACCTATCTTGTGGAAGGGCGTGGCCCTTTCCCCCAGTGATGTCTGAAATAATCTCTTTCAATTCTGGTCCAAATAGAGTTTTACATTTGAAAGGGATGTTAAGCAATTTTGTCTTGGATGACACATCCGCTGACCAAGACTTTAGCCAAAGCGCTCTGCGCGCCACAATAGCAAACCCTGAATTTTTCGCCGCTAATCTAGCTAATTGCAAAGCGGCATCTAAAATAAAAGTTAGCCAATTTAAGTGCGTGAACTCTGTCCATAACCTCCTCATATGGAGTCTCTCTACTGAGCGACTTTTCTAGTTCCTCTAACCAGAACCACGCTGCTGTAGTGACAGGAACAATGCACGAAATTGGTTGCAGAAGGTAACCTTGCTGTACAAAAATCTTTTTAAGCAAACCTTCCAATTTTTAATCCATAGGATCTTTGAAAGCACAACTATCTTCGATAGGAATAGTAGTGCGTTTGTTTAGAGTAGAAACTGCCCCCTCGACCTTAGGGACTGTCTGCCATAAGTCCTTTCTGGGGTCGACCATAGGAAATAATTTCTTAAATATAGGGGGGGAACAAAAGGTATGCCGGGCTTTTCCCACTCCTTATTTACTATGTCCGCCACCCGCTTGGGTATAGGAAAAGCGTCGGGGTGCACCGGAACCTCTAGGAACTTGTCCATCTTGCATAATTTCTCTGGAATGACCAAATTGTCACAATCATCCAGAGTAGATAACACCTCCTTAAGCAGTGCGCGGAGATGTTCTAATTTAAATGTCACAACATCAGGTTCAGCTTGTTGAGAAATTTTTCCTGAATCTGAAATTTCTCCATCTGACAAAACCTCCCTCATGGCCCCTTCAGATTGGTGTGAGGGTATGACAGAACAATTATTATCAGCGCCCTCCTGCTCTTCAGTGTTTAAAACAGAGCAATCGCGCTTTCTCTGATAAGTAGGCATTTTGGATAAAATATTTGCTATGGAGTTATCCATTACAGCCGTTAATTGTTGCATGGTAATAAGCATTGGCGCACTAGATGTACTAGGGGCCTCCTGCGTGGGCAAAACTGGTGTAGACACAGTAGGAGATGATGTAGTATCATGTTTACTCCCCTCATCTGAGGAATCATCTTGGGCAATTTCATTATCTGTGGCAGTACTGTCCTTACTTTGTTTGGACGCTATGGCACAATTATCACAAATTTAAATGGGGAGACACATTGGCTTTCATACATATAGAACATAGCTTATCTGAAGGTACAGACATGTTAAACAGGCTTAAACTTGTCAACAAAGCACAAAAAAACGTTTTAAAACAAAACCGTTACTGTCTCTTTAAATTTTAAACAGAAAACACTTTATTACTGAATATGTGAAAAAGTATGAAGGAATTGTTCAAAAATTACCAACAGTGTCTTAAAGCATTAATAGTATTGCACACCAAATTTCAGAGCTTTAACCCTTAAAATAACGGAACCTGAGCCGTTTATAAATTTAACCCCTATACAGTCCCAGCTATAGTCTTTGCTGAGACCCAACCAAGCCCAGAGGGGAATACGATACCAATTGACGCCTTCTAGAAGCTTTTCCAGCAATTTTTAGATCTTCACACATGCATCTGCATGCCCTGCTCTCAAAAAACAACTGCGCAGTAATGGCGCGAAAATGAGGCTCAGTCTACAACTAGGAAGGCCCCCTGACTGGAAAAGGTGTCTAACACAGTGCCTGCCGTTTAATAAACGTTCCCCAAGTTTATAAATGCAAATTGTCAGCATAAATATGAATAAAATGCCCAAATAAAGCAATCGATTTAGCCCATAAAAACGTCTACCAGTTTTTTAGCCCATAATAAGCCCTTTATTCTGTTTGTTTGACTAAGAAAATGGCTTACCGGTCCCCATGAGGGGAAATGACAGCCTTCCAGCATTACATCGTCTTGTTAGAAATGTGGCTAGTCATACCTTAAGCAGAAAAGTCTGCTAACTGCTTCCCCCAACTGAAGTTACTTCATCTCAACAGTCCTATGTGGAAACAGCAATCGATTTTAGTTACTGTATGCTAAAAACAGAATTTATGTTTACCTGATAAATTACTTTCTCCAACGGTGTGTCCGGTCCACGGCGTCATCCTTACTTGTGGGATATTCTCTTCCCCAACAGGAAATGGCAAAGAGCCCAGCAAAGCTGGTCACATGATCCCTCCTAGGCTCCGCCTACCCCAGTCATTCGACCGACGTTAAGGAGGAATATTTGCATAGGAGAAACCATATGTTACCGTGGTGACTGTAGTTAAAGAAAATAAATTATCAGACCTGATTAAAAAAACCAGGGCGGGCCGTGGACCGGACACACCGTTGGAGAAAGTAATTTATCAGGTAAACATAAATTCTGTTTTCTCCAACATAGGTGTGTCCGGTCCACGGCGTCATCCTTACTTGTGGGAACCAATACCAAAGCTTTAGGACACGGATGAAGGGAGGGAGCAAATCAGGTCACCTAAATGGAAGGCACCACGGCTTGCAAAACCTTTCTCCCAAAAATAGCCTCAGAAGAAGCAAAAGTATCAAATTTGTAAAATTTAGAAAAAGTGTGCAGTGAAGACCAAGTCGCTGCCTTACATATCTGATCAACAGAAGCCTCGTTCTTGAAGGCCCATGTGGAAGCCACAGCCCTAGTGGAGTGAGCTGTGATTCTTTCAGGAGGCTGCCGTCCGGCAGTCTCATAAGCCAATCGGATAATGCTTTTAATCCAGAAGGAGAGAGAGGTAGAAGTTGCTTTTTGACCTCTCCGTTTACCAGAATAAACAACAAACAAAGACAAAGTTTGTCTGAAATCCTTAGTAGCTGCTAAGTAAAATTTGAGAGCACGAACTACATCCAAGTTGTGCAACAAACGTTCCTTCTTTGAAACTGGATTAGGACACAAAGAAGGCACAACTATCTCCTGGTTAATGTTTTTGTTAGAAACAACTTTTGGAAGAAAACCAGGTTTAGTACGCAAAACCACCTTATCTGCATGGAACACCAGATAAGGAGAAGAACACTGCAGAGCAGATAATTCTGAAACTCTTCTAGCAGAAGAATTGCAACCAAAAACAAAACTTTCCAAGATAACTTAATATCAACGGAATGTAAGGGTTCAAACGGAACCCCCTGAAGAACTGAAAGAACTAGGTTGAGACTCCAAGGAGGAGTCAAAATTTTGTAAACAGGCTTGATTCTAACCAGAGCCTGAACAAAGGCTAGAACATCTGGCACAGCTGCCAGCTTTTTGTGAAGTAACACAGACAAGGCAGAAATCTGTCCCATCAAGGAACTTGCAGATAATCCTTTTTCCAATCCTTCTCGAAGGAAGGATAGACTCTTAGGAATCTTAACCTTGTCCCAAGGGAATCCTGCAGATTCACACCAACAGATATACCAAATTATGTGGTAATTTTTCTGGTTACAGGCTTTCAGGCCTGAACAAGAGTATTAATAACAGAATCTGAGAACCCTCGCTTTGATAAGATCAAGCGTTCAATCTCCAAGCAGTCAGCTGGAGTGGGTCGAACGGACCTAGAACAAGAAGGTCTCTCAAAGGTAGCTTCCATGGTGGAGCCGATGACATATTCACCAGATCTGCATACCAAGTCCTGCGTGGCCACGCAGGAGCTATCAAAATCACCGACGCCCTCTCCTGATTGATCCTGGCTACCAGCCTGGGGATGAGAGGAAACGGCGGGAACACATAAGCTAGTTTGAAGGTCCAAGGTGCTACTAGTGCATCCACTAGAGCCGCCTTGGGATCCCTGGATCTGTACCCGTAGTAAGGAACTCTGAAGTTCTGACGAGAGGCCATCAGATCCATGTCTGGAATGCCCCACGGTTGAGTGACTTGGGCAAAGATTTCCGGATGGAGTTCCCACTCCCCCGGATGCAATGTCTGACGACTCAGAAAATCCGCTTCCCAATTTTCCACTCCTGGGATGTGGATAGCAGACAGGTGGCAGGAGTGAGACTCCGCCCATAGAATGATTTTGGTCACTTCTTCCATCGCTAGGGAACTCCTTGTTCCCCCCTGATGGTTGATGTATGAACTTGGCCCTCGCTAGCTGAGGCCAAGCTTTGAGAGCATTGAATATCGCTCTCAGTTCCAGAATATTTATCGGTAGAAGAGATTCTACCCGAGACCAAAGACCCTGAGCTTTCAGGGATCCCCAGACCGCGCCCCAGCCCATCAGACTGGCGTCGGTCGTGACAATGACCCACTCTGGTCTGCGGAAGGTCATCCCTTGTGACAGGTTGTCCAGGGACAGCCACCAACGGAATGAGTCTCTGGTCCTCTGATTTACTTGTATCTTCGGAGACAAGTCTGAATAGTCCCCATTCCACTGACTGAGCATGAACAGTTGTAATGGTCTTAGATGAATGCGCACAAAAGGAACTATGTCCATTGCCGCTACCATCAAACCTATCACTTCCATGCACTGCGCTATGGAAGGAAGAGGAACGGAATGAAGTATCCGACAAGAGTCTAGAAGTTTTGTTTTTCTGGCTTCTGTCAGAAAAATCCTCATTTCTAAGGAGTCTATTATTGTTCCCAAGAAGGGAACCCTTGTCGACGGAGATAGAGAACTCTTTTCCACGTTCACTTTCCATCCGTGAGATCTGAGAAAGGCCAGGACAATGTCCGTGTGAGCCTTTACTTGAGGAAGGGACGACGCTCGAATCAGAATGTCGTCCAAGTAAGGTACTACAGCAATGCCCCTTGGTCTTAGCACCGCCAGAAGGGACCCTAGTACCTATGAGAAAATCCTAGGAGCAGTGGCTAATCCGAAAGAAAATGCCACGAACTGGAAATGCTTGTCCAGGAATGCAAACCTTAGGAACCGATGATGTTCCTTGTGGATAGGAATATGTAGATACGCATCCTTGAAATCCACCTTGGTCATGAATTGACCTTCCTGGATGGAAGGAAGAAGTGTTCGAATGGTTTCCATCTTGAACGATGGAACCTTGAGAAACTTGTTCAAGATCTTGAGATCTAAGATTGGTCTGAACGTTCCCTCTTTTTTGGGAACTATGAACAGATTGGAGTAGAACCCCATCCCTTGTTCTCCTAATGGAACAGGATGAATCACTCCCATTTTTAGCAGGTCTTCTACTCTGAAGACAACTGAGACCTGTGGAACCTCCCCCTTGGAGGAAGCCCCTTGAACTCCAGAGAATAACCTTGGGAGACTATTTCTAGCGCCCAAGGATCCAGAACATCTCTTTCCCAAGCCTGAGCGAAGAGAGAGAGTCTGCCCCCCACCAGATCCGGTCCCGGATCGGGGGCCCGCATTTCATGCTGTCTTGGTAGCAGTGGCAGGTTTCCTGGCCTGCTTTCCTTTGCTCCAGCCTTGCATAGGTCTCCAGGCTGGATTGGCTTGAGAAGTATTACCTTCCTGCTTAGAGGACGTAGCCCTTGGGGCTGATCCGTTTCTGCGAAAGGGACGAAACTTAGGTTTATTTTTGGTCTTGAAAAGACCTATCCTGAGGAAGGGCGTGGCCCTTGCCCCCAGTGATATCAGAGATAATCTCTTTCAAGTCAGGGCCAAAGAGTGTTTTCCCCTTGAAAGGAATGTCAAGCAATTTGTTCTTGGAAGACGCATCCGCTGCCCAAGATTTTAACCAAAGCGCTCTGCGCCACAATAGCAAACCCAGAATTTTTTCGCCGCTAACCTAGCCAATTGCAAGGTGGCGTCTAGGGTGAAAGAATTAGCCAATTTAAGAGCACGAATTCTGTCCATAATCTCCTCATAAGAAGAAGAATTACTAATAATCGCCTTTCCTAGCTCATCAAACTAGAAACACGCGGCTGCAGTGACAGGGACAATGCATGCAATTGGTTGTAGAAGGGAACCTTGCTGAACAAACATCTTTAGCAGACCTAATTTTTTATCCATAGGATCTTGGAAAGCACAACTATCTTCTATGGGTATAGTGGCGCGCTTGTGTAGAGTAGAAACTGCCCCCTCGACCTTGGGGACTGTCTGCCATCAGTCCTTTCTGGGGTCGACTATAGGAAAACAATTTTATAAATATGGGGGGAGGTACTAAAGGTATACCGGGCCTGTCCCATTCTTTACTAACAATGTACGCCACCCGCTTGGATATAGGAAAAGCTTCGGGGGGCCCCGGGGCCTCTAAGAACTTTTCCATTTTACATAGTGGTTCTGGAATGACCAGATAATCACAATCATCCAAATTGGATAACACCTCCTTAAGCAGAGCGCGGAGATGTTCCAACTTAAATTTAAAAGTAATCACATCAGGTTCAGCTTGTTGAGAAATGTTTCCTGAATCTGAAATTTCTCCCTCAGACAAAACCTCCCTGGCCCCCTCAGACTGGTGTAGGGGCCCTTCAGAAACCATATCATCAGCGTTCTCATGCTCTACAGAATTTTCTAAAACAGAGCAGTCGCGCTTTCGCTGATAAGTGGGCATATTGGCTAAAATGTTTTTGATAGAATTATCCATTACAGCCGTTAAATGTTGCATAGTAAGGAGTATTGGCGCACTAGATGTACTAGGGGCCTCCTGTATGGGCAAGACTGGTGTAGACGAAGGAGGGGATGATGCAGTACCATGCTTACTCCCCTCACTTGAGGAATCATCTTGGGCATCATTTTTACTAAAAATTTTTATGACATAAAATACATATAGTTAAATGAGAAGGAACCTTGGTTTCCCCACAGTCAGAACACAATCTATCTGGTAGTTCAGACATGTTAAACAGGCATAAACTTGATAACAAAGCACAAAAAACGTTTTAAAATAAAACCGTTACTGTCACTTTAAATTTTAAACTAAACACACTTTATTATTGCAATTGCGAAAAAGTATGAAGGAATTGTTCAAAATTCACCAAAATTTCACCACAGTGTCTTAAAGCCTTAAAAGTATTGCACACCAAATTTGGAAGCTTTAACCCTTAAAATAACGGAACCGGAGCCGTTTTTATATTTAACCCCTTTACAGTCCCTGGAATCTGCTTTGCTGAGACCCAACCAAGCCCAAAGGGGAATACGATACCAAATAATGCCTTCAGAAAGACTTTTCTATGTATCAGAGCTCCACACACATGCAGCTGCATGCCATGCTGTCCTCAAAAACAAGTGCGCCATACCGGCGCGAAAATGAGGCTCTGACTATGATTAGGGAAAGCCCCTAAAGAATAAGGTGTCTAAAACAGTGCCTGCCGATATAATCATATCAAAATACCCAGAATAAATGATTCCTCAAGGCTAAATATGTGTTAATAATGAATCGATTTAGCCCAGAAAAAGTCTACAGTCTTAATAAGCCCTTGTGACGCCCTTATTTACTATCTTAATAAACATGGCTTACCGGATCCCATAGGGAAAATGACAGCTTCCAGCATTACATCGTCTTGTTAGAATGTGTCATACCTCAAGCAGTAAGAGACTGCACACTGTTCCCCCAACTGAAGTTAATTGCTCTCAACAGTCCTGTGTGGAACAGCCATGGATTTTAGTTACGGTGCTAAAATCATTTTCCTCATACAAACAGAAATCTTCATCTCTTTTCTGTTTCTGAGTAAATAGTACATACCAGCACTATTTTAAAATAACAAACTCTTGATTGAATAATAAAAACTACAGTTAAACACTAAAAAACTCTAAGCCATCTCCGTGGAGATGTTGCCTGTACAACGGCAAAGAGAATGACTGGGGTAGGCGGAGCCTAGGAGGGATCATGTGACCAGCTTTGCTGGGCTCTTTGCCATTTCCTGTTGGGGAAGAGAATATCCCACAAGTAAGGATGACGCCGTGGACCGGACACACCTATGTTGGAGAAATCATCTTCCTCTCACAAACAGAAATCTTCATCCTTTTCTGTTTCAGAGTAAATAGTACATACCAGCACTATTTTAAAATAACAAACACTTGATAGAAGAATAAAAACTACATTTAAATACCAAAAAACTCTTAACCATCTCCGTGGAGATGTTGCCTGTGCAACGGCAAAGAGAATGACTAGGGTGGGCGGAGCCTAGGAGGGACTATATGGCCAGCTTTGCTGGGACTCTTTGCCATTTCCTGTTGGGGAAGAGATATCCCACAAGTAAGGATGACGCCGTGGACGGGACACACCAATGTTGGAGAAATATGTTTACTGCACACCCCATACCTTATTGCAGGAAAACCTGCACTCCATTCCCCCTCTGAAGTTACCTCACTCCTCAGAATATGTGAGAACGGCAATGGATCTTAGTTACTTCTGCTAAGATCATAGAAATCACAGGCAGATTCTTCTTCTAATACTGCCTTTGATGAAACAGTACACTCCGGTACCATTTAAAAATAACAAACTTTTGATTGAAGTTAAAAAACTAACTATAATACACCACACTCCTCTTACTACGTCCATCTTTGTTGAGAGTTGCAAGAGAATGACTGGATATGGCAGTGAGGGGAGGAGCTATATAGCAGCTCTGCTGTGGGTGATCCTCTTGCAACTTCCTGTTGGGAAGGAGAATATCCCACAAGTAATGGATGATCCGTGGACTGGATACACTTAACAAGAGAAATTACCCAAATAAAAAAAATAAAAAAAGCAGCCTAGAATAAATCGCCTCTGCAATTGGAAAGGCAGACTTTACTGATGATATACTGATTTTCCATCTAACGATCTGCTTAGATGCGATCAAGGTTCTGACCAGACTCTCAACACGAGGCACTCCTACGCACCAGAAACTCACTGAGCTCCGTTCCAGAATAGCGGCAGTGTGGGCTTCATGTGAGTGGGGATGAAAAAAACCACTACGCCACTAAAATCGCACACAAGAGAAAGAAGAAACTACTAAACAACGGTTGACCAACTCTCTAAACAACTGTCCCCACATGAACGGAGTAATATGCCAGTAAACCGGGAAATGCTTAAGAAGAAAACCGCTGAGCACAATCTCTCTCCTCTACTGTGCAAAAATTAGCCAGTAACATTGTCCCAACAATAAAGTTATATTCCTCACCCAAGTGCAAAACGTCTAACTGTCCTCTACTGTGCATTGAGTCGTATGTCTCAGAAGCCCTTAATGTATATCTGTCCCCAAAGTTGTATCCTTAAACTAAGAATAGGATAACTTGTCCCAGAAAATTGATCCTAAGAGGTTAACCTCTTAAGTGCTGCTGTCCTTCAGTACCTAGAAGGCAAAGGCACTTACCTTAGATCCTGCAAAACAGATGTTGCTCCTTAGGTGTGGCAGGTACTTTACTCCCTGTCATAGACCTGTAGGAAAATAAACAGAGTAACCAACTCTGGCTTTTTTAACGGGGAAGCAAAGTGTTAATATAAAAAGTAAGGAATATCTTGCCGCCTTTTAACTGCTTTAAAGCCACCATTACTCTTACTGAAGAGATTGATGTGGACACAGCTAAACCCCAATCCTTGCTTGCAGGGAAAAGTACCCATAAAAGGATTAAATATCTTCAGACACCAACTTCGCACAACCTCGATTGACAGAGGCACAGAGAATGACTAGGGGTTATGGGTAAGGCAGTTACACTTAACAGCTTTGCTGGGGTGCTCTTTGTCTCCTCCTGTAGACTGTACCTTTAAAAGGTGGCTTTAGAATGTTATGTGCTATCAGCTTTTGACTACGGCTCTAAGCCAAAACGCGTCAGCTGTGCTCTGCTGTCACTCTGTTTTTATCCACTGTGTGTACCGAGTTTTAAAGAAGTTTTGAATAAAGATTTGAAGATTTTAATACCCTAGCTGTTCTGTTCTTTGATACATTACCTTGTATCTAAGCCTCTTGACAGCACCCTGATCACATGGCTATTTATCGACTTGCATTTAAGCCAATTAGTGATGTGTCCTGCACAACTCGACGGGAGAGAACACAATTAGCAGTTTCTTGTTGTGAACAGCTAATAAAAAAGCATGTGATAAGAGGCTGTCTGTAGTATTTTGGAAAAAGGCAGAAAATGAGAGGTTTGTGTTTAACCCCCTGCAAAAGAGATAAAACACATAATGAAAGTACCAAATGGAAGCCACAGAGAATCTGCTGCTAAGCCAATCAGTAGCATTAGTCCTAAAACTCAGCATGTAATGTTTTCAGCATAATTGCCCTTCAGTTATACTTTTCTAATGATACTATTATTAAAAACACAGATTGAATATATATATATATATATATATATATATATATATATATATATATATATATATATAAAAAAGAAAATCACAATATAGTAAATTAAAATCATTTTATTTAAAGACATTGGAAAATACATTTTCCTACCAAAGGTCATAATTTTACTGCCATCAAATGGCAAGTCTAACATTACTTTTATCCTATGCTTCTCAAAGCTTTGGATCATGGATCATACTGGGGGTTTCTTGTAAAACAGATAAAATTAAAAAAAAAAAAGAGTAATTTACAACAGTAGGTGAAAATAGCATAAAATTACAACATAGACAATATCATGAACACAACTCTCCAGTAAATCATAAAACTTTGTATCTTCCTTTGTTGGTCGGTTGGTAAGAGTTTTGCTGTAAAAGATAAAAATAACAAAATTAATACACTGTAGGGAGTTTTCACAAACGCATTTTTCACACACACAGTGGATATAAAGTCTACACACCCCTGTTAAAATGGCAGGTTTCTGTGATGTAAAAAAATCCGACAAAGAAATCATTTCAGAATTTTTCCACCTTTAATGTGACCTATAAACTATGCAACTCAATAGAAAAACAAACTGAAATCTTTTAGGTGAAGGGAAGTAAAAAAAAACTAATACAGGTATACCTCACTTTACAGCGCTTCACTTTACAGCGTTTCGCTAATACAGCGCTTTTTGGAGCTGAAGTTAAACCTCCAAAAATTTGAAACAGTCCTGTAATCTTCGTGAGATTGCGAGAAAAGTGACTGGCACCATTTTGTTATGTGCAGTTCACTTTGTTTACAGAATTACAGTGCAATCTGTGTCTCAGTATTATAGTCTGGCAAATTTTACTACAGTAATTGTCATTATTTTACAGGTACAGTATTTATTGTACCTGTAAAACATAGCAATATTGCACCTCTAATATATGTTAGTTTAAACATGTTTTTAAGTTTTTAAACACACTGACAAGTGAAAAGAAAGCTAAAACTGCCTTGTTTCACTTTAAGGCGGTTTTCACTTTACAGCGGGGCTCCGGTCCCTAACCCGCTGTATGAGCGGGGTATACCTGTACTTTGTTGAAGCAACTTTTGATTTTATTACAGCACTCAGTCTTTTGGGGTATGAGTCTAACAGCATGGCACATCTTGACTTGGCAAGATTTGCCCACTCTTCTTTGCAAAAACATTCCAAATCTGTCAGATTGCGAGGGCATTTCCTGTGCACAGCCCTCTTCAGATCACCCCACATATTTTCGATTGGATTCAGGTCTGGGCTCTGGCTGGGCCATTCCAAAACTTTAATCTTCTTCTGGTGAAGTCATACCTTTGTTGAATTGGATGTATACTTTGGGTCGTTGTCATGCTGAAAGATGAAGTTCCTCTTCATGTTCAGCTTTCTAGCAGAAGCCTGAAGGTTTTATGCCTATATTGACTGGTATTTGGAACTGTTCATAATTTCCACTATATTGAATAAGGCCCCAGTTCCAGCTGAAGAAAAACAGCCCCAAAGCATGATGCTGCCATCACCATGTTTCACGGTGGGTATGGTGTTCTTTTGGTGATGTGCAGTGTTTTTGCGCCAAACATATCTTTTGGAATAATTGCCAAAAAAGTTCAACCTTGGTTTCATCAGACCATAACACCTTTTCTCACATGCTTTTGGGACACTTCAGATATGTTTTTGCTAAATTTAGATGGGCTTGGATGTTTTTCTTCGTAAGAAAAGGCTTCCGTCTTGCCACTCTACCCCATAGCCCAGACATATGAATAATACGGGAGATTGTTGTCACATGTACCCCACAGCCAGTACTTGCCAGATATTCCTGCAGCTCCATTAATGTTGCTGTAGGCCTCTTGGTAGCCGCCCAGACCAGTTTTCTTCTCATCAATTTTGGAGGGACATCCAGTTCTTGGTAATGTTATTGTTGTGCCATATGTTCTCCATTTGATGATGACCGTCTTCACTGTGTTCCATGGTATATCTAATGCCTTGGAAATTCTTTTGTACCCTTCTCCTGACTGATACCTTTTAACAATGAGATCCCTCTGATGCTTTGGAAGCTCTCTGCCGACCATGGCTTTTGTGTAGGACGCGACTGAGAAAAAGTCAGGAAAGACCTACTAGAACAGCTGAACTTTATTCGGGGTTAATCAGAGGCACTTTAAATGATGGCAGGTGTGTGATGACTTATTTAACATGGTTTTGAATGTGATTGCTTAATTCTGAACACAGCTACATCCCCAGTTATAACAACCACATTATTTTAGTTTTTTCTTACTTCCCTCCACCTTAAAGATTTTAGTTTGTTTTTCAATTTAGTTGTGTAGTTTATAAGCCACATTAAAGGTGGAAAAAGTTCTGAAATGAATTATCTTTGTCTTATTTTTTTTACATCACAGAAACCTGACATTTTAACAGGGGTGTGTAGACTTTTTATATCCACTGTATATATAACACACACATGGTTTGCCATACCTTGCTCAAGAGCACACATAGTATAAGAATACACCTTTACAGAGGTTAAACAGTTACCAAGGAATATCTAGCAGTGAAATTCTCCAATGAATTGGACATTTTATTAATGTATGTGAATGTGCCGTAACTTTAAGGGATAATATTGTATATGATTGTGCCTAAACTTGAAGGGATAATAATATTGTATGTGCTGTTTATTAATGCATGTGAATGTGCCATTTATTAATGCATGTAAATGCGCCATTTATTAATGCATGTGAATGTGCCGAAACTTGGAAGTCATATTGTATGTGAATGTGCCGAAACTTGGAAGTCATATTGTATGTGAATGTGCCGAAACTTGGAAGTCATATTGTATGTGAATGTGCCGTAACGTGGAGATAATATTGTATGTGAATGTGCCGTAACGTGGAGATAATATTGTATGTGAATGTGCCGTAACGTGGAGATAATATTGTATGTGAATGTGCCGTAACGTGGAGATAATATTGTATGTGAATGTGCTTTAAATTAGGGATAATACATTTCCAGAATGAAACAAGATTTCAATTCTTACTCAGAACAGAAAACATTTAAATTTCAGGTTAAGTTAATCTGTCCCCCAAAACAGTGATGCAATACTACTGTATTTAGTGGTCTTGTAAGGACAGTAATGTCAACAAAGAGTTTCATAGACTGTATATGAAAGTGATGGTAAAGATAGTTTGGACCAAACATAAGGTATTAGAAGAATACCTTTTTATTTAATTTGGGTATTTATTAGACATGGGCATTTGGCAGCTTCATTAGTTGATATATGGTGAAGCGGCTGCTTGTGGATTTTGGCTATTTTCGGTGCCAGATTTATGCTTCTGAAAGATCACCACACTAAAATTAGGGTTTGCACAGATCTTAGTTTGGTGATGTTCCACAAGAATCAATCTGGAACCAAAAATAGCCGAAGTCCATGAGCGGCTGTCTACTTCCCCATTCAGCAACTAATAAAGCTGTTGAATGCCCATGCCTAGTATTTAAATGTAATTTTACCTAACTGAATTTAATCCAGCTGCATAACCCTCAAGATGGGGCAGACGGTGCAGCCTACTTTTCTGAGCTTGCTCCTTGTAAAAGGGTTTATAAAGATCAGGAGGGCTGCAGATTAACTGGTAGGAAAATATATTAAAAATAAATTATTTAAAAAAAAAACAAAAAAACTAATCATGCATTGGAGGAACTGCACACATTTTAATGCATGCCTTATGAAATGAAAATAACATTGTTTACCATCACTTTTAAGGTACTTGTCTTATGGCTTTTTGCTTTACATAGACATGGACCTCCAGTATGATTTACACAGTGTGGAGCATATTAATACACAAACCATTTAGTTACGCCCTTATGATCACAGAACTATGAAAATACATTTATCCTGTATAAAAAAATTGATGTTACAAGTGTATTGACATAGAAACGCCCATCTTAATATAATTACTAAATTATTACAAAATAAAATCATGCAATGTAAGTTTACACATGGGTATTTGTTATTTTATTAAATTAAGTATTAAATGCATCTGCGCTCTGTGATCCCTATTCGATTTACCCTCTCTAGTTAATAAAAATGATATATACTATGGGATACATTTTTCATATATCAGATTTAATGCATTATTAAACAATAACATAAGTATAATATATATAAATATAAATAGTATACTCTTACAAGCAGTGTATCAAGGTCCTTGAAATGGTACAGTTAGTTTCAGGTATTTTACTCCCATGTAAGAAAATAGTAATAGTAAATCACATAGTTTAAAAGGCACATGAAAAATTGTTTCTCTCATGATACAGATAAAATGTAGTTTTAAAAACTTTTCATATAAATCATGAAAAAAATGTCTCATGTCCCTTTAAATGTGACACACTAAAAAACGTACTAAAGGGACAGCCAAGTCCAAAAAAACCAAACAACTTTCATGATTCAGATAGGGCATTAACTTTAAACAACTTTCCAATTTACTTTTATCACCAATTTTGCTTTGTTTTCTTGGTATTCTTAGTTGAAAGCTAAACCTAGGAGGTTCATATGCTAATTTCTTAGACCTTGATGGCCGCCTCTGCATTTGACAGTTTTTCACCACAAGAGGGCGTTAGTTCATGCGTTTCATATAGATAACATTGAGCTCATGCACTTGAATTTACCAAAGAGTGAGCACTGATTGGCTAAAATGCAAGACTGTCAAAAGAACTGAAATAAGGGGGCAGTCTGCAGAGGCTTAGATACAAGGTAATCACAGAGGTAAAACGTGTATTATAACTGTGTTGGTTATGCAAAACTGGGGAATGGGTAATTAAGGGATTATCTATCTTTTAAAACAACACATTCTGGCGTTGACTGTCCCTTTAAATAGCAACATTCATGAGTTTGCTCATTACTTTTACTTACTAGTCTTATAAGCTCCTCTTTAATAAGCCGGGTAATTTCTGCTTTAGCTTTCTGCACAGCAAGCTCATTTGCACCTAAAAAGTAATACATTTACAATAATTAAACTCAGCACACTTATATATCTAACATTTTTTGGGAATTTGGCTGAAGACTGGACTAAAGATGGTGCCATAAATGTCTCCTTTATGCTGCTTTGAAGATTTCAGTACTGTAAAATGTTAACACTTAAAAGATAGAGCCTGTTATCATGTTACCTAATAAGACAACCATGGGAGGCCTATATGCAAGCTGAAGTGTTATTTCTATGTATGTGCAAACATTTGTAATTCAGCATTTTCGGAAACAAACGCCAAAAATGGGCATGCTCTGCAGCATTCAGCTCATTACGGAGCCCAGTTTATTAGAGTAAAGCAACACACAAATATATGATTTTACAGAGATTTGTGTGCTACATTTTTACTCTAATAAATTCAACACTAAAATGAGCCAAATGCCACAGAATGTAGTGATTTTACTAATTTAAGATAAAGCTCTGAATATTTGCACATCTCTAGTTATTTCCATTGTCTTGCACTATGAAACCTGAAGAACATGTCTAATAAACCTTTTTCTGTAATGCACAGACAAAATGTTTGGGCAGCCATCATCTCACTCTTACTCTATAAAGAAAATAAGAAGTCTTCAACATGAATGTGTTGAAAAATAATAATAATGGGTTCCATCAACATAGTAGGTATGCAAGGGGTATTCTTTTCTGTCAACTTTATTACACAGCAGCATCTAAACATGTTTCCATACAAAATGTGAAGTTTAAAATGAACAGTCTAGTCAAATTTAAACTTTCATGATTCCATTTTAAATAACTTTCCAATTGACTTTTATCATCAAATTTGCTTTACTCTCTTGGTATTGTTGAAAGCTAAACCTAGATAGGCTCATATGCTAATTTCTAAGCTCTTGAAGGCCACCTCTTATCACAGTGCATTTTGACAGTTTGACATTTAATTTATGTATACCATATGGATAACATTGTGCTCATCCCCGTGGAGTTATTGATCAGTCAGCACTGATTTGCTAAAATGCATGTCTGTCAAAAGAACTGAAATAAGGGGGCAGTCTGCAGAGGCTTAGATACAAGGTAATCACAGAGGTAAAAGTGAATATTAATAATAACATAATAACAGTACTAGGGAAATGGGAAATAACAGAATTTATGCTTACCTGATAAATTACTTTCTCCAACGGTGTGTCCGGTCCACGGCGTCATCCTTACTTGTGGGATATTCTCTTCCCCAACAGGAAATGGCAAAGAGTCCCAGCAAAGCTGGCCATATAGTCCCTCCTAGGCTCCGCCCACCCCAGTCATTCGACCGACGGACAGGAGGAAATATATATAGGAGAAACCATATGGTACCGTGGTGACTGTAGTTAGAGAAAATAATTCATCAGACCTGATTAAAAAACCAGGGCGGGCTGTGGACCGGACACACCGTTGGAGAAAGTAATTTATCAGGTAAGCATAAATTCTGTTTTCTCCAACATTGGTGTGTCCGGTCCACGGCGTTATCCTTACTTGTGGGAACCAATACCAAAGCTTTAGGACACGGATGAAGGGAGGGAGCAAATCAGGTTACCTAAACGGAAGGCACCACAGCTTGCAAAACCTTTCTCCCAAAAATAGCCTCCGAAGAAGCAAAAGTATCAAATTTGTAAAATTTGGCAAAAGTGTGCAGTGAAGACCAAGTCGCTGCCTTACATATCTGGTCAACAGAAGCCTCGTTCTTGAAGGCCCATGTGGAAGCCACAGCCCTAGTGGAGTGAGCTGTGATTCTTTCAGGAGGCTGCCGTCCGGCAGTCTCATAAGCCAATCGGATAATGCTTTTAAGCCAAAAGGAAAGAGAGGTAGCAGTCGTTTTTTGACCTCTCCTTTTACCAGAATAAACAACAAACAAGGAAGATGTTTGTCTGAAATCTTTAGTAGCCTCTAAATAGAACTTTAGAGCACGGACAACGTCCAAATTGTGTAACAAACGTTCCTTTTTTGAAACTGGATTCGGACACAAAGAAGGTACAACTATCTCCTGGTTAATATTTTTGTTAGAAACAACTTTCGGAAGAAAACCAGGCTTAGTACGCAAAACCACCTTATCTGCATGGAACACCAGATAGGGCGGAGAACACTGCAGAGCAGATAACTCTGAAACTCTTCTAGCAGAAGAAATAGCAACCAAAAACAAAACTTTCCAAGATAGTAACTTAATATCTATGGAATGTAAAGGTTCAAACGGAACCCCTTGAAGAACTGAAAGAACTAGATTTAGACTCCAGGGAGGAGTCAAAGGTCTGTAAACAGGCTTGATCATAACCAGAGCCTGAACAAATGCTTGAACATCTGGCACAGCTGCCAGTCTTTTGTGCAGTAAGACAGATAAAGCAGAGATCTGTCCCTTTAGAGAACTTGCAGATAATCCTTTCTCCAAACCTTCTTGTAGAAAGGATAGAATCTTAGGAATTTTTATCTTGTTCCATGGGAATCCTCTGGATTCACACCAACAGATATATTTTTTCCATATTTTATGGTAAATTTTTCTAGTTACAGGCTTTCTAGCCTGAATCAGAGTATCTATTACAGAATCTGAAAACCCACGCTTTGATAAGATCAAGCGTTCAATCTCCAAGCCGTCAGTTGGAGGGAAACCAGATTCGGATGTTCGAATGGACCCTGAACAAGAAGGTCCTGTCTCAAAGGTAGCTTCCATGGTGGAGCCGATAACATATTCACCAGGTCTGCATACCAAGTCCTGCGTGGCCACGCAGGAGCTATCAAGATCACTGAGGCCCTCTCCTGATTGATCCTGGCTACCAGCATGGGAATGAGAGGAAACGGTGGGAATACATAAGCTAGGTTGAAGGTCCAAGGTGCTACTAGTGCATCTACTAGGGTCGCCTTGGGATCCCTGGATCTGGACCCGTAGCAAGGAACCTTGAAGTTCTGACGAGACGCCATCAGATCCATGTCTGGAATGCCCCATAATTGAGTTATTTGGGCAAAGATTTCCGGATGGAGTTCCCACTCCCCCGGATGGAATGTCTGACGACTCAGAAAATCCGCTTCCCAATTTTCCACTCCTGGGATGTGGATCGCAGACAAGTGGCAGGAGTGATCCTCCGCCCATTGAATTATTTTGGTCACTTCTTTCATCGCCAGGGAACTCCTTGTTCCCCCCTGATGATTGATATATGCAACGGTCGTCATGTTGTCTGATTGGAACCTTATGAATTTGGCCTTTGCTAGTTGAGGCCAAGCTCTGAGAGCATTGAATATCGCTCTCAGTTCCAGAATGTTTATCGGGAGAAGAGACTCTTCCCGAGACCATAGACCCTGAGCTTTCAGGGATTCCCAGACCGCGCCCCAGCCCACTAGACTGGCGTCGGTCGTGACAATAACCCACTCTGGTCTGCGGAAGCTCATTCCCTGGGACAGGTTGTCCAGGGTCAGCCACCAACGGAGTGAATCTCTGGTCTTTTGATCTACTTGAATCATCGGAGACAAGTCTGTATAATCCCCATTCCACTGTTTGAGCATGCACAGTTGTAATGGTCTTAGATGAATTCGTGCAAAAGGAACTATGTCCATTGTTGCAACCATCAATCCTATTACTTCCATGCACTGTGCTATGGAAGGACGAGGAACAGAATGAAGTACTTGACAAGAGCTTAGAAGTTTTGATTTTCTGACCTCTGTCAGAAAAATCCTCATTTCTAAGGAATCTATTATTGTTCCCAAGAAGGGAACTCTTGTCGACGGGGACAGAGAACTTTTTTCTTTGTTCACCTTCCATCCGTGAGATCTGAGAAAGGCTAGGACGATGTCCGTATGAGCCTTTGCTTTTGACAGGGACGACGCTTGTATTAGGATGTCGTCCAAGTAAGGTACTACTGCAATGCCCCTTGGTCTTAGAACCGCTAGAAGGGACCCTAGTACCTTTGTGAAAATCCTTGGAGCAGTGGCTAATCCGAATGGAAGTGCCACAAACTGGTAATGCTTGTCCAGAAAAGCGAACCTTAGGAACTGATGATGTTCCTTGTGGATAGGAATATGTAGGTACGCATCCTTTAAATCCACGGTAGTCATAAATTGACTTTCCTGGATGGTGGGTAGGATCGTTCGAATAGTTTCCATTTTGAACGATGGTACCCTGAGAAATTTGTTTAGGATCTTCAAATCCAAAATTGGTCTGAATGTTCCCTCTTTTTTGGGAACTACGAACAGATTGGAATAAAATCCCATTCCTTGTTCTCTTATTGGAACTGGATGTATCACTCCCATCTTTAACAGGTCTTCTACACAATGTAAGAATGCCTGTCTCTTTATTTGGTTTGAGGATAAGTGAGACCTGTGGAACCTTCCCCTTGGGGGTAGTTCCTTGAATTCCAGGAGATAACCTTGAGAAACTATTTCTAGTGCCCAGGGATCCTGAACATCTCTTGCCCAAGCCTGAGCAAAGAGAGAGAGTCTGCCCCCACTAGATCCGGTCCCTGATCGGGGGCTATCCCTTCATGCTGTTTTGGTAGCAGTGGTAGGCTTCTTGGCCTGCTTACCCTTGTTCCAGCCTTGCATTGGTTTCCAGGCTGGTTTGGGCTGTGAGGCATTACCCTCTTGCTTAAAGGATGCAGAATTAGAGGCTGGTCCGTTTCTGCGAAAGGGACGAAAATTAGGCTTATTTCCCCCAGTGATGTCTGAAATAATCTCTTTCAATTCTGGTCCAAATAGTGTTTTACCTTTGAAAGGGATGTTAAGCAATTTTGTCTTGGAAGACACATCCGCTGACCAAGACTTTAGCCAAAGCGCTCTGCGCGCCACGACAGCAAACCCTGAATTTTTCGCCGCTAATCTAGCTAATTGCAAAGCGGCATCTAAAACAAAAGAGTTAGCCAATTTAAGTGCGTGAACTCTGTCCATAACCTCCTCATATGGAGTTTCTCTACTGAGCGACTTTTCTAGTTCCTCGAACCAGAAACATGCTGCCGTAGTGACAGGAACAATGCATGAAATTGGTTGTAGAAGGTAACCTTGCTGTACAAAAATCTTTTTAAGCAAACCTTCTAATTTTTTATCCATAGGATCTTTAAAAGCACAACTATCTTCGATAGGAATAGTAGTGCGTTTGTTTAGAGTAGAAACCGCCCCCTCGACCTTGGGGACTGTCTGCCATAAGTCCTTTCTGGGGTCGACTATAGGAAATAATTTCTTAAATATAGGGGGGGGGAACAAAAGGTATGCCGGGCTTATCCCACTCTTTATTTACTATGTCCGCCACCCGCTTGGGAATAGGAAAAGCGTCGGGGGGCACCGGAACCTCTAGGAACTTGTCCATCTTACATAATTTCTCTGGAATGACCAAATTGTCACAATCATCCAGAGTAGATAACACCTCCTTAAGCAGTGCGCGGAGATGTTCTAATTTAAATTTAAATGTCACAACATCAGGTTCAGCTTGATGAGAAATTTTTCCTGAATCTGAGATTTCTCCATCAGACAAAACCTCCCTCATGGCCCCTTCAGATTGGTGTGAGGGTATGTCAGAACAATTATCATCAGCACCCTCTTGCTCTTCAGTGTTTAAAACAGAGCAATCGCGCTTTCTCTGATAAGTAGGCATTTTGGATAAAAGATTTGCTATGGAGTTATCCATTACAGCCGTTAATTGTTGCATGGTAATAAGTATTGGCGCACTAGATGTACTAGGGGCCTCCTGTATGGGCAAAACTGGTGTAGACACAGTAGGGGATGATGTAGTATCATGTTTACTCCCCTCATTTGAGGAATCATCTTGGGCAATATCATTATGTGTGGCATTACTGTCCTTACTTTGTTTGGACGCTATGGCACAATTATCACAAATTTAAATGGGGAGACACATTGGCTTTCATACATATAGAACATAGCTTATCTGAAGGTACAGACATGTTAAACAGGCTTAAACTTGTCAACAAAGCACAAAAAACGTTTTAAAATAAAACCGTTACTGTCTCTTTAAATTTCAAACTGAAAACACTTTATTACTGAATATGTGAAAAAGTATGAAGGAATTGTTCAAAAATTACCAAAATTTCACCACAGTGTCTTAAAGCATTAAAAGTATTGCACACCAAATTTCAGAGCTTTAACCCTTAAAATAACGGAACCGGAGCCGTTTTTAAATTTAACCCCTATACAGTCCCAGCTATAGTCTTTGCTGAGACCCAACCAAGCCCAGAGGGGAATACGATACCAAATGACGCCTTCTAGAAGCTTTTTTAGTGATTCTTAGATCCTCACACATGCATCTGCATGCCCTGCTCTCCAAAAACAACTGCGCAGTAATGGCGCGAAAATGAGGCTCAGTCTATAACTAGAAAGGCCCCCTGACTAAAAAAGGTGTCCAACACAGTGCCTGCCGTTTTTTAAACGTTCCCCAAGATTAAAAATGCCAATTGTTAGCTAGAATCTGAATAATATGCCCCAATAAAGCAATCGATTTAGCCCATAAAAATGTCTACCAGTTTTTTAGCCCTTTTTAAGCCCTTTATTCTTTTATGTTTGACTAAGAAAATGGCTTACCGGTCCCCATGAGGGGAAATGACAGCCTTCCAGCATTACTCAGTCTTGTTAGAAAAATGGCTAGTCATACCTTAAGCAGAAAAGTCTGCTAACTGTTTCCCCCAACTGAAGTTACTTCATCTCAACAGTCCTATGTGGAAACAGCAATCGATTTTAGTTACTGTCTGCTAAAATCATCTTCCTCTTACAAACAGAAATCTTCATCCTTTTCTGTTTCAGAGTAAATAGTACATACCAGCACTATTTTAAAATAACAAACACTTGATAGAAGAATAAAAACTACATTAAAACACCAAAAAACTCTTAACCATCTCCGTGGAGATGTTGCCTGTGCAACGGCAAAGAGAATGACTGGGGTGGGCGGAGCCTAGGAGGGACTATATGGCCAGCTTTGCTGGGACTCTCTGCCATTTCCTGTTGGGGAAGAGAATATCCCACAAGTAAGGATGACGCCGTGGACCGGACACACCAATGTTGGAGAAAAAGAGATTATCTATCTTTTTAAACAAACATTTCCAAGTAGACTGTCCCTTTAAGGTTTTTATATCTAAATTGAAACTAATACACAGTTGCATCAATTACGCACTTCCTACTACTATTCATTGGTTTAAACACCCTTCCCTATAAGTGCTCACTGGCTGAAAGGTACTTTTTTTTTAATGGTTGAAAGGCACATCCTGCAAAAAAAACCCTAAACATTACTATGAAATGCAATTTTTTTTCTCTTACGTGTGAAAGAGAAAAACAGAAAATGAGCTGGTGGTCGAAGGATGTGAAAAAACATAATTTATGTAAGAACTTACCCGATAAATTAATTTCTTTCATATTGGCAAGAGTCCATGAGCTAGTGACTTATGGGATATACATTCCTACCAGGAGGGGGCAAAGTTTCCCAAACCTCAAAACGCCTATAAATACACCTCCCACCACACCCACAACTCAGTTTAACGAATAGCCAAGTAGTAAGGTGATAACAAAAGGAGTAAAAAAGCATACAAAGAGAGGAACTGTAAATATAATTGTGCTTTTATACAAAAAAAAAAACAAAAAAAAAAAAACATAACCACCATAAAAAGGGTGGGCCTCATGGACCCTTGCCAATATGAAATAAATTAATTTATCAGGTAAGTTCTTACATAAATTATGTTTTTTTTCATGTAATTGGCAAGAGTCCATGAGCTAGTGACGTATGGGATAGAAATACCCAAGATGTGGAAGTCCATAGAATAGTCACTAGAGAGGGAGGGATAAAACAGCTATTTTCACTGATAAATTAAATCCACACAATAATTAAGTTTTTCTTAAAAAAACTTAAATCAAAAGCAGTAGAATCAAACTGAGAAAGCTGCCTGAAGAACTTTTCTACCAAAGACTGCTTCAGAAGAGGCAAAATACATAAAAATGGTAAAAACAATAAAAGTATGCAAAGACGACCAAATTACTGTTTTGCAAACTGATCATCCGAAGCTTCATTCTGAAAAAGCCCAAGAAATGGCGACTAAACTTAGTAGAATGAGCTGTAAATCTGAGGCGGAGCCTGCCCTGCCTCCCAATAAGCCTTGAAAAACAAAAGCTTTAACCAGAATGCCAAAGTAATGGCAGAGGCTTTCTAACCCTTTCTGGAACCAGAAAAACAACAAATAGATTAGAAGTCTTCTGAAATCCTAGTAACCTCAATATAGAATTACAAAGCTCTTTCCACATCCAAAGAATGTAAAGCTCTCTCAAAGAAGTCTTTATGATTAAAACACAAAGAAGGAACAACAATTTCTCTACCAATGTTGTTCAAATTTACAACCTTAGGAAAAGAAGTCCACAAAACAACTTATCTAGATGAAAAATCAGATAAGGAGACACACAAGTGAACCGATAAATCAAACTCTTCTAGCAGAAGAGATAGCCAAAAGAAACAACACTTTCCAATAAAGTAGATAATCTTCAAAGGAAATATAGGCTCAAAAGAAAGCCTGCAAAATCCTTAAACCAAATTAAGACTTCAAAAAAAGGAGAAATTAATAAAATAACAGGCTTGATACGAACCAAAGCCTGAACAAAACAGTGAATATCAGGAAGGTAAGCAATCTTTCTAAGAAATAAAACCGAAAGAACAGATTTGTCCCTTCAAAAAATTTGCAGACAAACTTAATCCAAACCATCCTGAAGAAACTGTAAAATCCTAGGAATTCTAAAAGAATGCCAAGAGAATTTATGAGAAGAACACCATAAAAATATAGGTTTTCCAAACCTGATAAAATATGTTCCTTGAAACACTTATAAGTCTGCAACATGGTGATAAAAAGTCAGAGAAACCTCTAGGACTAAACACTAATTAATTTCCATACCTTCAAATTAGTAATTTGAGATCCCGATGGAAAAATGGCCCTTGAAACAAGAGGGCTGGCTACGGCGAAAGCAACCAAGAATGGCAACTAGACATCTGAACAAGATCCACATACCAAACCGGTGAGACCATGCTGATGCTATCAGAAACACATGAGACTGTTCCAATATGATTTGCAGATCACCCTTGAAAGAAAAAATCAGAGTCGGAAAGATGCTAAGGAACTGCGAGTACCTATTTGATGATTGACATATGCCACAGTTGTGATATTGTCTGTCTGAAAGCAAAATTAAAAGTTATCTTCTAAAAAAGGCCAAGTCTGAAAGAGCTCTGCAAATAGCAAAGAGCTCTAAAACAGGTACGAAACTACAGGGGGTGTGGAGGTCGCAATTGCGACTGGGCCCCCAAGGGTGTTTTTTTTAATTTATTTTTTAAATAAAAAAACGTTGATCTGCCACTGCCTGCACTGATGATATGGGAGTGTGACATGATGCTTCACTAGTGTGTCTGACTACAGGGGTTAGTCTTTCTTTTTTACCCATTGGTGTGTGTATTTATGCATGTATGTGTGTATGTTTGTGGAACCAGCAAATTACAGACCTTGTTACTAAAGCATGGGGGGGAGGGGGTAAACAGTGTCACTATACAGTACAACTATATACCGTACAGGGGGGCTGGACTATGTCACAGACTACTGTGGTCACTTTATAAAGTACTGGTGGGGGGTAGGGTCAGGCCAGACATCTCCCCGGCAGATTACAGACTGTCACTGACTTACTATATACAGTACTGGTGGGTTAAGCAGTGTCACTATATACAGTAACAGGGGGTCAGACCATCTCAGACTGTGGGCACAGGGTACCTCCTTTTGCAGACATGTAATCTGATTCACATTTTATTCTGTGTTAAATGTAAAAAAAATAATAAAAAAAAATAGATGTATCAAATTCACTTTTTTTTTGGGGGGGGGGGGCCCTTCTTAGATTCTTGCACCTGGGCCCTGTGGTTTCTAGTTACGCCTCTGTTCTAAAATATCTATTGGTAACCTCGCCTCTTGAAGCTTCCAAACCCCTTGTGCTGTCAGACCCTCAGACAGCTCCCCAACCTGTAAGATTAGCATCCATTAAGAATACAATCCAGGAAGGACGAACAAAAGGAGGCCCCCTGAAACAAACAATGATAATCTAATCACCAAATCAGAGAGAGTTGAGTGTTGGGATTTAAGAATATCAACTGTGATATCTGAAAACAATCCCTGCACCATTGATTCACTATGCAAAGCTAAAGAGGTCTCAGATGAAAAACGAGCAGTCATGAGACCTAAAACTTCCATACACATAGCCACTGAAAGGAATGTTCTAGACTAAGTTTAGACAGGCCAACACCAAATACAATTGACTATTGTCCAATAAAGACAGTCATAACACGGAGTCCATCTAGAACCCCCCCCCCCCAAAAAAAGGTGACCCTTGTCTAAGGAATCACAAAACTTAGGTAGATTAAATCCTCTAACCAAGTCTTGAAGAAACAAAACTAGTTGATTCATGAGAGATTCTAATAAAAGAAAGGTTTAAGCTAATACCAAGATACCATCCAAATAAGGAAGCACCAAAATACCCTACTGTCTGATTACAGAAAGAAGTGCACTAAGAACCTTTGAAAAGATTTGTAAGGCTGTCGCTACACCAAAAGGAAAAGCAACAAATTGGTAAAGCTTACCTAAAAAAAGAGAATCTCAGGAACCAAAAGTGGTCTGAAATAAAATATGAGGATAAACGTCCTGTAAAATTGTGTGGACATGAAATGACCTTGCTGAACAAAAAGGCATAACAGTCCTTAAAGTCGCCAAATTGAATGTTGAGACTCTTACAAAATAACGTCTTCAGATCTAAGATTGGACTGAATAAACCCTTCTTCTTTGGGACAAAGAATAGCATTGAATAGAAACCCAACCCTGTTCCTGCTAAAGAACTGGTAAAATCATTCCTGAAAAAAATTCAGAGTGAAGAAAGAAAGAAATAGAAAGAATCTTCCCATAGAAGGTCTCATTCTAAAAAATAGATTCAAAACCCTAGAAATAATATAGATTGAATTTCCAAAGGCAATTTAATCTGCTTCCCACCAGAAGGACTGGTTTGTAGCCTGAATAACTAGCAATTACATTGTGTTTTTCTCCCAGAAGGATAGAAAAAAACGTTTTTTCAGTGCTTGCAACCGGAGTTAACCAAATCAGCAGCTGAAAAAATTAGAAGTTATTATTACCCAAATAAAAGGTACACAATAAATTGACTTTAAAAAGGACAAAGGAAAAAATGAAAAAAAAAAAACAGATTGAAATATGTCTAAAACCGGTTAAAAAACCCTAAAGCACCTTGCCACAGCTCTGCTGTGGCCCTACCTGCCCTTAGGAAGCGATAAAATGGGGTTTAAAGCTTCAATTAGTCCCTCAGAAGAAGTTGCTTGCTGCTTGTAAATGTAGGCCCCGCCCACCTCACTCGATGTTGCTGGGGCCTACACAAAACTAACAAACCCTGCCTGAAAGCCATGTGAGTTATAAACAACCCCAAAGAATCCTCAAGCAAATGTCCCATAAAACAGAAAATGTTACTCCCAGACACAAAAACGTTTGTCCCAAATTCACATAAACTGAGTGCACACAAAAAATTAACCCTTTATGCAAGCTAGTAAAAACCTTTGATAACACTAGGATTACTGCTTACCCTTCCCCTAATGGGGACACTGTCAGCCTTTCTGAGTTAACACAGTCTCTGCAGAAAATATGACTGAACACACCTCATTGCTGTATAGCAAGAAACCGTTCCTCACACTGAAGTTTTCCTGTACTCCTCAGCTTCTATGGGAACAACAGTGGACCTTAGTTACAAATGCTAAGATCATCATAATCCAGGCAGAAATCATCATCTATGTCCTGCCTGAGAGTAAATAGTACAACACCGGTACCATTAAAAAATAACAAACACTTGATTGAAGATAAAATAAAACTAACAGTTTAACGCCTCTTCTCTTTACTCTTCCTGCTTAGAGCCAGCAAAGAGAATGACTGGGGGGTGGAGTTAAGGGGGGAGCTATATAGACCGCTCTGCTGTGGTGCTCTCTTTGCTACTTCCTGTCAGGAAGGACAATATCCCACAAGTTAGGATGAATCCGTGGACTCGGTACATTATGCAAAAGAAATTAAGCGTTCAATCTCCAAGCAGTCAGCTTCAGAGAAACTAGATTTGGGTGAAGGAAGGGCCCCTGAATCAGAAGGTCTTTCCTCAACGGAACTCTCCAAGGTGGCAGAGATGTCATCTCCACCAGATCTGCATACCAAATCCTGCGAGGCCAGGCCTGTGCTATGAGGATCACCGAAGCCCTTTCCTGTTTGATTCGAACAATTACTCAAGGAAGAAGAGCTAACGGAGGAAACAAGTATGCTAGATTGAAGGTAGAAGAACCCGCCAGAGCATCTATCAGTTGCGCCTGGGGTCCCTGGATCTCGACCCGTATCTCGGGAGCTTGGCATTCTGCTGCGAGGCCATGAGATCTAATTCCGGCTGACCCCACTTGGGAATCAGGCTGGAGATGTTCCCACTACCCCGGATGAAAGGTCTGCCTGCTCAGAAAATCCGCCTCCCAGTTGTCCACCCCTGGGATGTGGATCGCCGACAGACAGCAAGAATGGGCCTCCGTCCACTGAATTATTTTGGATACCTCTATCATCGCCAAGGAACTCCTCGTTCCTCCCTGATTGATGTAAACTACTGACTGGGGCCAGGCCAGAAGAGCATTGTAGATCGCTCTCCGTTCCAGAATGTTTATGGGTAGAACAGACTCTGAGTCCATGTTCCCTGAGCCTTTAGAGAGCCCCAGACTGCTCCCCACCCTAGAAGGCTGGCATCTGTTGTCACAATCACCCAAGATGGTCTGCAAAAGCATGTTCCCTGGGAGAGATGATCCAGAGACAACCAACATTGAATAGAATCCTTTGTCTCCTGCTCCAGAAGAAGTCGAGGGGACAAGTCCGTATAATCTCCGTTCCATTGTCTCAGCATGTTCAACTGCAGAGCTCTGAGATGGAAGCGAGCAAACGGGATGATGTCCATTGTCGCCACCATCAGCCAGATTAACTCCATGCACTGAGCCACTGATGGTCGAGGGGTGGACTGAAGGGCTAGACAAGTATTGATAATCTTTAATTTCCTGACTTCATAGACAGAGTCTATTATGGTTCCTAAGAAAGTTACCCTTGTGTTTGGAATGAAGAAACTCTTTTCTAAAATTACCTTACATCCGTGGGATCTTAGGAAGGACAACACCAAGTCCGTGTGGGATCTTGCTAGCTGAAAGGATGGCGCCTTAACTAGAATGTCGCCCAGATAAGGCGCCACTGCAATGCCTTTTGATCGAAGCACCGCCAACAGAGTTCCCAGAACCTTTGTGAAGATTCTGGGGGCTGTGGCAAGACCGAAATGAAGAGCCACAAACTGGAAGTGTTTGTCCAGAAAGGCAAACCTTAAGAACTTGTGATGATCCCTGTGAATGGGAACATGTAGATATGCGTCCTTTAAGTCCACTGTTGTCATAAATTGACCCTCTTGGACCAATGGAAGAATGGAACGAATTGTTTACATCTTGAAGGACGGTACCCTGAGAAACTTGTTTAGACTCTTGAGGTCTAAAATTGGCCTGAAGGTTCCCTCTTTTTTGGGAACCAAGAACAGATTGGAATAAAACCACAGACCCTGTTCCTAAATTGGAACGGGAACAATCACTCCCGTCTCCTACGCAGTGTAAGAACGCCTCTATCTTTGTCTGGTTTGCAGATAATCTTGAAAGTAGAAATCTGCCTCTGGGAGGAAAAACTTTGAACTCCAGTTTGTATCCCTGAGACACTATTTCTATTGCCCAGGGATCCTGGACATCCCGAACCCAGGCTTGAACTAAGAAGGAAAGTCTGCCCCCTACCAGATCGGGGGCATGCCCTTCATGCTGTCTTGGAATCACTAACCGGCTTCTTTTACTGTTTTCCTTTGTTCCAAGACTGGCTGGGTCTCCATGTAGGCTTAGTAGTTCCTGCTTAGAGAAGGAAGAGGAAGAGTTTCCTTTGAAATTTCGAAAGGAACGAAAATTGCTATGTCCTTTTTGTTTATTTCTCTTATCTTGAGGGAAAAGATGACCCTTACCTCCCGTGATATCAAAAATAATCACCTTCAGATCAGGTCCAGGTTCCCCTTGTAAGAAATAGCTAGAAGTTTAGACTTAGATGACACATCCGCAGACCAAGGTTTTAACCATAAGGCTCTGCGGGCGAGAATAGAGAAACTCGAGATCTTAGCTCTCAATTTGATAACTTGAAGGGAAGCGTCCGAAATAAAGGCATTAGCTAGCTTAAAAACTTTTATCCTATCTTGGATCTCATCCAAAGAAGTTTCTGTCCTGAGGGCCTCAGACAGTGCATCAAACCAATATGCCGCCGCACTAGTGACGGTGGCAATGCACAAAGCCGGTTGCCACTGCAGACCCTGGTGTACATAAATCTTCTTGAGTAACCACTCTAACTTCTTATCCATAGGATCTTTGAAAGCACAACTATCCTCTATGGGAATAGTAGTTATAATAATAATAATTTGCGATTTATATAGCGCTTTTCTCCCTGTGAGACTCAAAGCACTTTACAAATATACCAACATAAAAGACATAAAAGTTAGGAGTTTCTGAAGGTCAGATAAGCGGACTGAATGCCTGATGGAAGAGGTGGGTCTTTAGCTTTTTTTTAAAAGTCTGTAAGGACGGTGCCTCTCTGATTGCGCACGGTAAAGAGTTCCAGAAAGTAGGGGCAGCGTGGACGAATGCTCTGGAGCCTGAGTTTGTCCTTATTCTTGGCACTGAGAGGAGGGATGTGTTGGCTGAACTAAGTGAACGGGATAGGATGTAGGGTGTCAGGAGCTCTTTCAGGTACTGTGGGCCTTGGTTGTTTAAGGCTTTGAAGGTCAGCAGGCCAATTTTAAAATATGTTCGCCATTTAATTGGAAGCCAATGCAGGGAGTGGAGAACAGGTGTTATGTGGCAGGAGCGAGTTTGATTGGTCAATAGTCTGGCTGCTGCGTTTTGTACTGTCTGAAGGCGATGGAGTTCTTTTTTTGGGAGGCCCAAGTAAAGTGCATTGCAGTAATCTAGCCTAGAGGATACAAATGCATGCATTAATGTTGGCATATCATCCGGTGGAATTAAGTGTTGTATCCTGGCTGTTTTTTAGATGAAAGTAGGCAGATTTTATTACGGAGGAAATCTGCTGTTTAAAAGATAGTCCAGCGTCAATCAGCACTCCGAGGTTTTGTACCTTTGCTGAACTAATGAGTTCAGAGCCTCCAAGCTCCAGGTCATTTGGGTGATCGTGGGATATTTTTGATGCCCGGGGTCCCCTCACCAAGAGTAACTCTGTTTTGTCCGGGTTCACTTTGAGACAGCTAGCATTCATCCATTCTATGAGGTCTATTAAGCAACTGTTTATGCGGCATGCTGGGTCTGTAGTATCTGGAGCAAAGGAGAAGTAGAGTTGTGCGTCATCAGCGTAACAATGATACCTTAGGCCATGTCAGTTAATGATGTCCCTCAGTGGTAGTAAGTAAATTGCGAATAGCATGGGAGACAGGATAGATCCTTGTGGAACTCCGCAGGCCAGTTCTGTGGCGCTGATGAGCTTGATCCCGATATTACTCTCTGATCTACCAGCGAGGAAAGATTTAAACCAGTTAAGGACTGTGCCTCTTAGACCACAGATGTACTGCAAGCGCTCTATTAGAATCCTATGGTCAATGGTGTCAAATGCAGCTGAGAGATCCAGGAGGATTAGAATGGAGTAATCACCTTTGTCTCTTGCCATGAGGATATCATTTAGCACTCAGACTAGCGCTGTTTCAGTGCTGTGGCGGCATCTGAAGCCTGACTGGAAAGGATCAAATAAGTTTAGGCGTGATAGATGGGCTTCCAGTTGAGTTGCCACTACTTTTTCAATTATTTTCCCCATAAATGGGAGGTTAGATACCGGTCTGTAATTAGTCATGCAGTCTGATAAAGGGTCTAATAAAGGTTTCTTTAGAAGTGGTTTTACCACAGCTTCTTTTAGAGGATCTGGGAAGTCTCCTGTTTTTAGTGAACACTGCACTATTTTTGTGAGGACTGGGGAAGAGTGTTTCAATGCATCCAGATATGAGCTGAGTTGGAGCAGGGTCTAAGTCACACTTAGTAGGGTGCAACTTTTGTATGGTGTTTTTAACTCCTTTTATATCCACATTTGTAAAAGTGGACCATAAACTGGGGCAATCTGGAATTCCATAGTTCTCTTAGCTAAGGTGGAAACGGACCCTTCTACCTTAGGAACAGTTTGCCAAGCATCTAACAGAATCGGCTATTGGAAACATTTTCTTAAAAAAAGGAGAGGGAGAGAAAGGAATGCCCGGTCTGTCCCACTCCTTAGCAATGATTTCAGTAGCTCTTTTAGGAACTGGAAATACATCTGTGAAGGAAATATCTGTCCAGTTTACTAGACTTCTGAGGGACAACCACCACTGTGGAGTCATCCAAAGTAACTAAAACCTCCCTGAGTAACAGACGAAGGTGATCAAGTTTAAATCTGAAAGATACCACCTCCGAGACCGTCAGAGGTAATAGACTATCTGAATCTGAAATTTCTACTTCAGAAGCTACTGCGGTACCCTCTTCTTCAGGTTGTTGGGAGGATACCTCCGAAATGGCAACAATTGCATCAGAAACCTCGCTTACTGAATGTCTGGCTTTCCTCTTACGTTTGCCCTGCAACATTGGAAAGGCAGACAGAGCATCAGAAATAGTAGAAGACATGAGAGAAGCTATGTCTTGTAACGAAATCCCAGAAGGGACTATAGCTGAAGCGCAGGGCGCTGCTTGTGAGGGCGGTAAAATTTGGGACGCTTGGGGAGAAAGCTGCAGCATATATTGACCCTCATCATTAGACTTAGAGGAGACTGGCTCTGAAAAAATCTTCTCCCTATAATTCAAAGTCCTTTCAATACATGAAAGACAGAAAGGGATTGGTGGTTCCACGTTGGCGTCAAAACATAAAGAGCAGGTGACATCTTGCAAGTCCCCTTGGTCCATGCTTGTTCACAATTTGCCAAGTAGTAAACAAATTTTTTTTCAAAAGTATTTGCAAATATCAATTATAAAAACAGTTACTGTCTCTTTAAATTCAAAACTGTTTCCATTTTTACTGCAGATTGTCAGTTTTAAAAACCGTTTCTTTTTTACTTCAAATCGCTCAGTTTTAAACAAAAAATCAACCTCTGCACCTCAGCACTCTGCTGAAGTGCTCCTACCTGACTGAAGATCAGCTAAATTTCCCCTCTCTTCAGACGATCCGTTTTAGTATTGCCTTGTTTGAAAGAAACAACAATACACTGTGAAAAAAGGAAATACCGTCTCTGTACTAGCAAGGCATGATTACTTTCACCATGCGACTCTAGAACAGACCGGATAAATTCTTCCTGATGTCGCACTATTCCCTCAGCATCTCAGAACTGAAGCGCTATGAAAGTGGCACGCAAAAACAGGAAGGACCGCCCATCATGGGCGTAAACCTATGCCGTTCTATTCAATGTATTAACAATATTACAGAGAACAGTTAAACAAATCCATTACGTTATGGCTCTGGTGGTTTATCAGCTTAACTCCAGCCCCAGTGCCTGCCAAGTAACGCTGCCCAATTACTTTCCCCTCAGGAAAGATTTAAACCTCCCAACATAAAGGGCTACTTTCCCTACAGAGCCTCTTATGTCCAGTGTGTGCTTACTGATATTCTGAGTCTCCTTGTGCCCCAGAAATTTAAAGTAGCACTTACCTTGACTTCTGCCTGGCAGCAAGGCAGCTCTCAGGCTTGAGAGGTCCTCTCCCTCACATTGACCTGAGGAGAATAAAAACATAATTTATGCTTACCTGATAAATTTATTTCTCTTGTAGTGTAGTCAGTCCACGGGTCATCCATTACTTATGGAATATATCTCTTCCTAACAGGAAGCTGCAAGAGGATCACCCAGCAGAGCTGCTATATAGCTCCTCCCCTCACATGTCATATTCAGTCATTCGACCAAAGCAGACGAGAAAGGAGAAACCATAGGGTGCAGTGGTGACTGGAGTTTAATTAAAATTTAGGTCTGCCTTAAAGACAGGGCGGGCCGTGGACTGACTACACTACAAGAGAAATAAATTTATCAGGTAAGCATAAATTATGTTTTCTCTTGTTAAGTGTAGTCAGTCCACGGGTCATCCATTACTTATGGAATACCAATACCAAAGCTAAAGTACACGGATGAAGGGAGGGACAAGGCAGGAACATTAAACAGAAGGAACCACTGCCTGAAGTACCTTTCTCCCAAAAATAGCCTCCGAAGAAGCAAAAGTGTCAAATTTGTAAAATTTTGAAAAGGTGTGAAGCGAAGACCAAGTCGCAGCCTTGCAAATCTGATCAACAGAGGCCTCATTTTTAAAGGCCCAGGTGGAAGCCACAGCTCTAGTAGAATGAGCTGTAATCCTTTCAGGAGGCTGCTGTCCAGCAGTCTCATAGGCTAAACGTATTATGCTACGAAGCCAAAAAGAGAGAGAGGTAGCCGAAGCCTTTTGACCTCTTCTCTGTCCAGAGTAAACGACAAACAGGGAAGAAGTTTGACGAAAATCTTTAGTTGCCTGCAAATAGAACTTCAGGGCACGGACTACGTCCAAATTATGCAAAAGTCGTTCCTTCTTTGAAGAAGGGTTAGGACACAGTGATGGAACAACAATCTCTTGATTGATATTCCTGTTAGTAACTACCTTAGGTAAGAACCCAGGTTTAGTACGCAGAACTACCTTGTCTGAATGAAAAATAAGATAAGGAGAATCACAATGTAAGGCAGATAACTCAGAGACTCTTCGAGCCGAGGAAATAGCCATCAAAAACAAAACCTTCCAGGATAACAGCTTGATATCAATGGAATGAAGGGGTTCAAATGGAACGCCTTGAAGAACATTAAGAACTAAGTTTAAGCTCCACGGCGGAGCAACAGTCTTAAACACAGGCTTAATCCTAGTTAAAGCCTGACAAAAAGCCTGAACGTCTGGAACTTCAGCCAGACGTTTGTGTAGAAGAATAGACAGAGCAGAAATCTGTCCCTTTAACGAACTAGCAGATAAGCCCTTTTCTAAACCCTCTTGTAGAAAGGACAATATCCTAGGAATCCTAACCTTACTCCATGAGTAACTCTTGGATTCGCACCAATATAAATATTTACGCCATATCTTATGGTAAATTTTTCTGGTAACAGGCTTCCTAGCCTGTATTAAGGTATCAATAACCGACTCCGAGAAGCCACGCTTTGATAGAATCAAGCGTTCAATCTCCATGCAGTCAGCCTCAGAGAAATTAGATTTGGATGTTTGAAAGGACCCTGAATTAGAAGGTCCTGTCTCAGAGGTAGAGACCACGGTGGACAGGACGACATGTCCACTAGGTCTGCATACCAGGTCCTGCGTGGCCACGCAGGCGCTATCAGAATCACCGAAGCTCTCTCCTGTTTGATCTTGGCAATCAAACGAGGAAGCATCGGGAATGGTGGAAACACATAAGCCATGTTGAAGACCCAAGGGGCTGTCAGAGCATCTATCAGCACCGCTCCCGGGTCCCTGGACCTGGATCCGTAACAAGGAAGCTTGGCGTTCTGGCGAGACGCCATGAGATCCAGATCTGGTTTGCCCCAACGAAGAATCAGTTGAGCAAAGACCTCCGGATGAAGTTCCCACTCCCCCGGATGAAAAGTCTGGCGACTTAGAAAATCCGCCTCCCAGTTCTCTACGCCTGGGATGTAAATGGCTGACAGGTGGCAAGAGTGAGACTCTGCCCAGCGAATTATCTTTGAGACTTCCAACATCGCTAGGGAACTTCTGGTTCCCCCTTGATGGTTGATGTAAGCCACAGTCGTGATGTTGTCCGACTGAAATCTGATGAACCTCAGAGTTGCTAACTGAGGCCAAGCTAGGAGAGCATTGAATATTGCTCTTAATTCAAGAATATTTATTGGGAGGAGTTTCTCCTCCTGAGTCCATAATCCCTGAGCTTTCAGGGAGTTCCAGACTGCGCCCCAGCCTAGAAGGCTGGCGTCTGTTGTTACAATCGTCCAATCTGGCCTGCGAAAGGTCATCCCCTTGGACAGATGTGGCCGAGAGAGCCACCATAGAAGAGAATCTCTGGTCTCTTGATCCAGACTTAGTAGGGGGGACAAATCTGAGTAATCCCCGTTCCACTGACTTAGCATGCACAATTGCAGCGGTCTGAGATGCAGGCGCGCAAATGGTACTATGTCCATTGCCGCTACCATTAAGCCGATTACTTCCATGCACTGAGCTACTGACGGGTGTGGAATGGAATGAAGGACACTGCAAGCATTTAGAAGTTTTGATAACCTGGCCTCTGTCAGGTAAATTTTCATCTCTACAGAATCTATAAGAGTCCCTAGAAAGGGAACCCTTGTAAGTGGTAATAGAGAACTCTTTTCCACGTTCACCTTCCACCCATGCGACCTCAGAAATGCCAGAACTATCTCTGTATGAGACTTGGCAGTTTGAAAACTTGACGCTTGTATCAGAATGTCGTCTAGGTACGGAGTCACCGCTATGCCTCGCGGTCTTAGTACCGCCAGAAGTGAGCCCAGAACTTTTGTAAAGATTCTTGGAGCCGTAGCTAATCCGAAGGGAAGAGCTACAAACTGGTAATGCCTGTCTAGGAAAGCAAATCTTAGGTACCGATAATGATCCTTGTGAATCGGTATGTGAAGGTAGGCATCCTTTAAAGCCACTGTGGTCATGTACTGACCCTCTTGGATCATGGGAAGGATGGTTCAAATAGTTTCCATTTTGAATGATGGAACTCTTAGAAATTTGTTTAGGATTTTTAAGTCCAAGATTGGACTGAAGGTTCCCTCTTTCTTGGGAACCACAAATAGATTTGAATAGAATCCCTGCCCGTGTTCCGTCCGCGGAACTGGGTGGATCACCCCCATTAGTAAAAGGTCTTGTACACAGCGTAGAAACTCCTCTTTCTTTATTTGGTTTGCTGATAACCTTGAAAGATGAAATCTCCCTCGTGGAGGAGAAGTTTTGAAGTCCAGGAGATATCCCTGAGATATGATCTCCAACGCCCAGGGAACCTGAACATCTCTTGCCCAAGCCTGGGCGAAGAGAGAAAGTCTGCCCCCCACTAGATCCGTTTCCGGATAGGGGGCCCTCTCTTCATGCTGTCTTGGGGGCAGCAGCAGGTTTCTTGGCCTGCTTGCCCTTGTTCCAGGACTGGTTAACTTTCCAGCCCTGCCTGTAACGAGCAACAGCTCCTTCCTGTTTTGGAGCGGAGGAAGTTGATGCTGCTCCAGCCTTGAAGTTACGAAAGGCACGAAAATTAGACTGTTTGGCCTTTGATTTGGCCCTGTCCTGGGGTAGAGCATGGCCCTTACCTCCCGTAATGTCAGCTATAATTTCTTTCAAGCCGGGTCCGAATAAGGTCTGCCCTTTGAAAGGAATATTAAGCAATTTAGATTTAGAAGTCACGTCAGCTGACCAGGATTTAAGCCATAGCGCTCTGCGCGCTTGGATGGCGAATCCGGAGTTCTTAGCCGTAAGTTTGGTTAAATGTACGACGGCATCAGAAACAAATGCGTTAGCTAGCTTAAGTGCTTTAAGCTTGTTCATAATTTCATCCAATGGAGCTGTGCGAATGGCCTCTTCCAGAGACTCAAACCAGAATGCCGCCGCAGCAGTGACAGGCGCAATGCATGCAAGGGGCTGTAAGATAAAACCTTGTTGAACAAACATTTTCTTAAGGTAACCCTCTAATTTCTTATCCATTGGATCTGAAAAGGCACAACTATCCTCCACCGGGATAGTGGTACGCTTAGCTAAAGTAGAAACTGCTCCCTCCACCTTAGGGACCGTCTGCCATAAGTCTCGTGTGGTGGCATCTATAGGAAACATTTTCCTAAATATGGGAGGAGGGGAAAAGGGCACACCAGGTCTATCCCACTCCTTGCTAATAATCTCTGTAAGCCTTTTAGGTATAGGAAACACGTCAGTACACACCGGTACCGCATAGTATCTATCCAACCTACATAATTTTTCTGGAATTGCAACCGTGTTACAATCATTCAGAGCCGCTAATACCTCCCCTAGCAATATGCGGAGGTTCTCAAACTTAAATTTAAAATTAGAAATCTCTGAATCCAGTCTCCCTGGATCAGATCCGTCACCCACAGAATGAAGTTCTCCGTCTTCACGTTCTGCAAACTGTGACGCAGTATCTGACATGGCTCTCACCTCATCCGCGCGCTCTGTCCTTAACCCAGAGCTATCGCGCTTGCCTCTTAATTCTGGCAATTTAGATAATACTTCTGTCATAACAGTAGCCATGTCTTGCAAAGTGATTTGTAAGGGCCTCCCTGATGTACTTGGCGCCACAAAATCACGCACCTCCTGAGCGGGAGGCGAAGGTACTGACACGTGAGGAGAGTTAGTCGGCATAACTTCCCCCTCGTTGTCTGGTGATAATTTCTTTACATGTAAAGATTGACTTTTATTTAAAGTAGCATCAATGCAATTAGTACATAAATTTCTATTGGGCTCCACATTGGCCTTTAAACATAGTGAACAAAGAGATTCATCTGTGTCAGACATGTTTAAACAGACTAGCAATGAGACTAGCAAGCTTGGAAATACTTTTCTAAATAAATTTACAAGCAATATAAAAAACGCTACTGTGCCTTTAAGAAGCACAAAAAGCTGTCACAGTTGAAATAACAATGAACCAAAATAGTTATAGCAACCAATTTTTCACAGTAAATGTATTAAGTTAGCAAAGGATTGCAGAAACCAGCAAATGGATGATTAACCCCTTAATACCCAAAAACGGATAACAATTTAATAATTAACGTTTTTCTCACAGTCAAAACACACTGTCACAGGTCTGCTGTGACTGATTACCTCCCTCAAAATGAATTTTGAAGACCCCTGAGCTCTCTAGAGACGATCTGGATCATGGAGGATGAAGTAGACAGATTGTGACTGAATTTTTACTGCGCAAAAAAGCGCTAAAATAGGCCCCTCCCACTCATATTACAACAGTGGGGAAGCTCAGATAACTGTTTCTATGCAGAAAACAAAGATGGCCATGTGGTAAAAATCATGCCCCAATAAGTTTTATCACCAAGTACCTCACAAAAAACGATTAACATGCCAGTAAACGTTTTAAACATACATTTGAAAAGTTATGAATTGTTATTAATAAGCCTGCTACCAGTCGTTTTTACTGCAGTTAAGGCTCATACATTATTTCAGTCTTAACAGTATTTTCAGAGTCAATTCCATTCCTTAGAAAAATACATTCAGTGTACACACACTCATCAGCCTAATACCAGTCGCTATCACTGCATTTAAGGCTTAACTTACGTTACATTGGTATCAGCAGTATTTTCTCAGTCAATTCCATTCCTCAGAAAAATAATTACTGCACATACCTCATTTGCAGGGGGGCCCTGCATGCTATTCCCCTTCTCTGAAGTTACTTCACTCCTCAGATGAGAACAGCCAGTGGATCTTAGTTACGTCTGCTAAGATCATAGAAAACGCAGGCAGATTCTTCTTCTAATGCTGCCTGAGAATAAACAGCACACTCCGGTGCCATTTAAAATAACAAACTTTTGATTGTAGAAATAAACCAAGTTAAAAAACACCACAGACCTCTCACAGCGACCTATCTTTAGTTAGGCTGCAAGAGAATGACTGAATATGACATGTGAGGGGAGGAGCTATATAGCAGCTCTGCTGGGTGATCCTCTTGCAGCTTCCTGTTAGGAAGAGATATATTCCATAAGTAATGGATGACCCGTGGACTGACTACACTTAACAAGAGAAATGCTGAGTCAATGAATACCTCGGACTGAAGGATATAGGGCAGCATGAAAATAACAATTTATGCTTACCTGATAAATTCCTTTCTTCTGTAGTGTGATCAGTCCACGGGTCATCATTACTTCTGGGATATTACTCCTCCCCAACAGGAAGTGCAAGAGGATTCACCCAGCAGAGCTGCATATAGCTCCTCCCCTCTACGTCACTCCCAGTCATTCGACCAAGGACCAACGAGAAAGGAAAAGCCAAGGGTGAAGTGGTGACTGGAGTATAAATTAAAAAATATTTACCTGCCTTAAAAACAGGGCGGGCCGTGGACTGATCACACTACAGAAGAAAGGAATTTATCAGGTAAGCATAAATTATGTTTTCTTCTGTTAAGTGTGATCAGTCCACGGGTCATCATTACTTCTGGGATACCAATACCAAAGCAAAAGTACACGGATGACGGGAGGGATAGGCAGGCTCTTTATACAGAAGGAACCACTGCCTGAAGAACCTTTCTCCCAAAAATAGCCTCCGATGAAGCAAAAGTGTCAAATTTGTAAAATTTGGAAAAAGTATGAAGCGAAGACCAAGTTGCAGCCTTGCAAATCTGTTCAACAGAGGCCTCATTCTTGAAGGCCCAAGTGGAAGCCACAGCTCTAGTAGAATGAGCTGTAATTCTTTCAGGAGGCTGCTGTCCAGCAGTCTCATAAGCTAAACGAATTATGCTACGAAGCCAAAAAGAAAGAGAGGTAGCGGAAGCTTTTTGACCTCTCCTCTGCCCAGAGTAAATGACAAACAGAGAAGACGTTTGTCGAAATTCCTTAGTTGCCTGTAAGTAAAATTTTAGAGCACGGACTACATCCAGGTTGTGCAGTAGACGTTCCTTCTTTGAAGAAGGATTTGGGCATAAAGAAGGAACAACAATCTCTTGATTGATATTCCTGTTAGTAACTACCTTAGGTAAGAACCCAGGTTTAGTACGCAGGACTACCTTATCCGAATGAAAAATCAAATAAGGAGAATCACAATGTAAGGCTGATAATTCAGAGACTCTTCGAGCCGAGGAAATAGCCATTAAAAATAGAACTTTCCAAGATAACAACTTTATATCAATGGAATGAAGGGGTTCAAACGGAACGCCCTGTAAAACATTAAGAACAAGGTTTAAACTCCATGGTGGAGCAACAGTTTTAAACACAGGCTTAATCCTGGCCAAAGCCTGACAAAAAGCCTGGACGTCAGGAACTTCTGACAGACGTTTGTGTAACAGAATGGACAGAGCTGAGATCTGTCCCTTTAATGAACTAGCAGATAAACCCTTTTCTAAACCTTCTTGTAGAAAAGACAATATCCTAGGAATCCTAACCTTACTCCAAGAGTAACCTTTGGATTCACACCAATATAGGTATTTACGCCATATCTTATGGTAAATCTTTCTGGTAACAGGTTTCCTAGCCTGTATTAAGGTATCAATAACTGACTCAGAAAACCCACGTCTTGATAAAATCAAGCGTTCAATTTCCAAGCAGTCAGCTTCAGAGAAGTTAGATTTTGATGTTTGAAGGGACCCTGTATCAGAAGGTCCTGTTTCAGAGGTAGAGACCAAGGTGGACAGGATGACATGTCCACCAGGTCTGCATACCAAGTCCTGCGTGGCCACGCAGGTGCTATTAGAATCACTGATGCTCTCTCTTGTTTGATTCTGGCAATCAATCGAGGAAGCAACGGGAAGGGTGGAAACACGTAAGCCATCCTGAAGTCCCAAGGTGCTGTCAGAGCATCTATCAGGACTGCTCCTGGATCCCTGGATCTGGACCCGTAACGAGGAAGCTTGGCGTTCTGTCGAGACGCCATGAGATCTATCTCTGGTTTGCCCCAACGTCGAAGTATTTGGGCAAAGACCTCCGGATGAAGTTCCCACTCCCCCGGATGAAAAGTCTGACGACTTAAGAAATCCGCCTCCCAGTTCTCCACTCCCGGGATGTGGATTGCTGACAGGTGGCAAGAGTGAGACTCTGCCCAGCAAATTATCTTTGATACTTCCATCATAGCTAGGGAGCTTCTTGTCCCTCCCTGATGGTTGATGTAAGCTACAGTCGTGATGTTGTCCGACTGAAACCTGATGAACCCCCGAGTTGTCAACTGGGGCCAAGCCAGGAGGGCATTGAGAACTGCTCTCAATTCCAGAATGTTTATTGGCAGGAGACTCTCCTCCTGACTCCATTGTCCCTGAGCCTTCAGAGAATTCCAGACGGCACCCCAACCTAGAAGGCTGGCGTCTGTTGTTACAATTGTCCAGTCTGGTCTGCTGAATGGCATCCCCCTGGACAGATGTGGCCGAGAAAGCCACCATAGAAGAGAATTTCTGGTCTCTTGATCCAGATTCAGAGAAGGGGATAAGTCTGAGTAATCCCCATTCCACTGACTTAGCATGCACAGTTGCAGTGGTCTGAGGTGTAAGCGTGCAAAGGGTACTATGTCCATTGCCGCTACCATTAAGCCGATTACCTCCATGCATTGAGCCACTGACGGGTGTTGAATGGAATGAAGGGTGCGGCAAGCACTTTGAAGTCTTGTTAGCCTGTCCTCTGTCAGGTAAATCTTCATTTCTACAGAATCTATAAGAGTCCCCAGGAAGGGAACTCTTGTGAGTGGAATGAGTGAACTTTTCTTTTCGTTCACCTTCCATCCATGTGACCTTAGAAATGCCAGCACTAACTCTGTATGAGACTTGGCAGTTTGAAAGCTTGAAGCTTGTATCAGAATGTCGTCTAGGTATGGAGCTACCGAGATTCCCCGCGGTCTTAGTACCGCCAGAAGAGCACCCAGAACCTTTGTGAAGATTCTTGGAGCTGTAGCCAATCCGAATGGAAGAGCCACAAACTGGTAATGCCTGTCTAGGAAGGCAAACCTTAGGTACCGATAATGATCTTTGTGAATCGGTATGTGAAGGTAAGCATCTTTTAAATCTACAGTGGTCATGTACTGACCCTCTTGGATCATAGGTAAAATTGTCCGAATAGTCTCCATCTTGAACGATGGAACTCTTAGGAATTTGTTTAGGATCTTTAAGTCCAGGATTGGTCTGAAAGTTCCCTCTTTTTTGGGAACCACAAACAGATTTGAGTAAAACCCCTGTCCCTGTTCCGATCGTGGAACTGGATGGATTACTCCCATTAACAAGAGCTCTTGTACGCAGCGTAGAAACGCCTCTTTCTTTGTCTGGATTGTTGACAATCTTGACAGATGAAATCTCTCTCTTGGAGGAGAGTATTTGAAGTCCAGAAGGTATCCCTGAGATATTATCTCTAGCGCCCAGGGATCCTGAACATCTCTTGCCCAAGCCTGGGCGAAGAGAGAAAGTCTGCCCCCCACTAGATCCGATCCCGGATCGGGGGCCCTCAATTCATGCTGTTTTAGGGGCAGCAGCAGGTTTCCTAGTCTGCTTGCCCTTGTTCCAGGACTGGTTAGGTTTCCAGCCTTGTCTGTAGCGAGCAACAGCTCCTTCCTGTTTTGGTGCAGAGGAAGTTGATGCTGCTCCTGCTTTGAAATTACGAAAATTAGACTGTCTAGTCTTGGCTTTGGCTTTGTCCTGAGGCAGGGCATGGCCTTTACCTCCTGTAATGTCAGCGATAATCTCTTTCAACCCGGGCCCGAATAAGGTCTGCCCTTTGAAAGGTATATTAAGCAATTTAGACTTAGAAGTAACATCAGCTGACCAGGATTTTAGCCACAGCGCCCTGCGTGCCTGAATGGCGAATCCTGAATTCTTCGCCGTAAGTTTAGTAAGATGTACTACGGCCTCCGAAATGAATGAATTAGCTAGTTTAAGGACTCTAAGCCTGTCCGTAATGTCGTCCAGAGTAGCTGAACCAATGTTCTCTTCCAGAGACTCAATCCAGAATGCCGCTGCAGCCGTGATCGGCGCAATGCATGCAAGGGGTTGCAATATAAAACCTTGTTGAACAAACATTTTCTTAAGGTAACCCTCTAATTTTTTATCCATTGGATCTGAAAAAGCACAGCTATCCTCCACCGGGATAGTGGTACGCTTAGCTAAGGTAGAAACTGCTCCCTCCACCTTAGGGACCGTTTGCCATAAGTCCCTTGTGGTGGCGTCTATTGGAAACATTTTTCTAAATATCGGAGGGGGTGAGAACGGCACACCGGGTCTATCCCACTCCTTAGTAACAATTTCAGTAAGTCTCTTAGGTATAGGAAAAACCTCAGTACTCGTCGGTACCGCAAAATATTTATCCAACCTACACATTTTCTCTGGTATTGCAACTGTGTTACAATCATTCAGAGCCGCTAACACCTCCCCTAGTAATACACGGAGGTTTTCCAGTTTAAATTTAAAATTTTAAATATCTGAATCCAGTCTGTTTGGATCAGAACCGTCACCCACAGAATGAAGTTCTCCGTCCTCATGTTCTGCCACCTGTGACGCAGTGTCTGACATGGCCCTAATATTATCAGCGCACTCTGTTCTCACCCCAGAGTGATCACGCTTACCTCTTAGTTCTGGTAATTTAGCCAAAACCTCAGTCATAACAGTAGCCATATCCTGTAATGTGATTTGTAATGGCCGCCCAGATGTACTCGGCGCTACAATATCACGCACCTCCCTCTGAGCGGGAGATGTAGGTACTGACACGTGAGGCGAGTTAGTCGGCATAACTCTCCCCTCGTTGTTTGGTGAAATTTGTTCAATTTGTACAGATTGACTTTTATTTAAAGTAGCATCAATACAGTTAGTACATAAATTTCTATTGGGCTCCACTTTGGCATTGCAACAAATGACACAGGTATCATCCTCTGAATCAGACATGTTTAACACACTAGCAAATAAACTTGCAACTTGGAAATACAATTCAATTAGAATAATATTAAAACGTACTGTGCCTTTAAGAAGCACAGAAGATCTATGACAGTTGAAAATTAATAAATTGAAACAGTTATAGCCTCAATCCTTGTAAACAACACAACTTTAGCAAAGGTTTAATCCCATTAGCAAAGATAAATTCTGAAAGCAGGAAACAAATTACAGAATAAACGTTTTTTATCTCAGTCAAACTATAATTCTCACAGCTCTGCTGAGAGAAATTACCTCCCTCAAAATAAGTTTTGAAGACCCCTGAGCTCTGTAGAGATGAACCGGATCATGCAGGGAATACAATGAGTTGCTGACTGAAATATTTGATGCAGTAAAAGCGCCAAAAAAACGGCCCCTCCCCCTCACACACAGCAGTGAGGGAGAACAGAAACTGTCAGAAAAACAGATTAAGCAACTGCCAAGTGGAAAAATAGTGCCCAAACATTTATTCACTCAGTACCTCAGTAAATGAAAACGATTTTACATTCCAGCAAAAACGTTAAACATAATCTCTAGTTATTAAACAGCTTTATGTATTTCTTACAGTGTAATTCTAGTGAAGTACCATTCCCCAGAATACTGAAGTGTAAAGTATACATACATGACATTATATCGGTATGGCAGGATTTTCTCATCAATTCCATTGTCAGAAAATAAAAACTGCTACATACCTCTATGCAGATTCATCTGCCCGCTGTCCCCTGATCTGAAGTTTACCTCTCCTCAGATGGCCGAGAAACAGCAATATGATCTTAACTACTCCGGCTAAAATCATAACAAAAACTCTGGTAGATTCTTCTTCAAACTCTGCCAGAGAGATAATAACACACTCCGGTGCTATTTTAAAATAACAAACTTTTGATTGAAGATATAAAACTAAGTATAATCACCATAGTCCTCTCACACATCCTATCTAGTCGTTGGGTGCAAGAGAATGACTGGGAGTGACGTAGAGGGGAGGAGCTATATGCAGCTCTGCTGGGTGAATCCTCTTGCACTTCCTGTTGGGGAGGAGTAATATCCCAGAAGTAATGATGACCCGTGGACTGATCACACTTAACAGAAGAAATGGGAGGCGCAGTGAGAATTATGTCCCACAAGTTCCCATAGCTCTAAAGCCACCAAGGCTTTACTGAAGAGACTGATATGGACTCCTGCTACACCCTAGAACAAAGCAGCACATTTTGCACTGCTTCAAAAAATAATAATAGTAATCTATACTAACACCTCACTTTACCTCTTCCTATCACTAACGTAGGCAAAGAGAATGACTGGAGTGGGAGGGAAGGGAGGAGCTATTTAACAGCTCTGCTGTGGTGCTCTTTGCCTCCTCCTGCTGACCAGGAGGGGCATATCCCATTAGTAATTTAGATGATCCGTGGACTCATCGTGTCTTAAAAAAAGAAAACGGTATGTGATAAAAAAAAAATAAGTATTATATCAAAAATAAGAAGGAATTGAAAGAAAAAAAAGTTAGCGACTGCATACTGGTTTATAAGATTAATGGATGGCATTCATGATTAGGCAGAAAATTAACTTTCACCGAATGTCTAATTTACTCCTATTATCAATTTTTCATCGTTCTCTTGATATCTTTACTTTGAAAAGCAGTAATCTAAGCTTAGGACCCAGCTCATGTTAAAATTGTGTACACTTTCATATGAATGACAGAAAATATGAGTGCAGTAAACCTTGGAAAAAAAAAATCTGCATTCAAAACGCACTGGGTCATCATCAATATTAAATACATTACTATTTCACTTATGTATTCTCCTTTTGAATATATGAAGACCTATAAAAACCTCAGTGAAAACCCCTAGAAAGTAATTGTTCACTCATTCATTTGTATGCTTAACCACATTGTCCTGTTCTATATGTAATTTGAGCAATTTGATTCAAAATCTATTCTAATAATTTGGAAAATAAATCCCAAAATCCACAAAGCTTGCATATGTTTTTGTATAAAAATTATGGTAGACTAAAATGAAGGCCAGGGAATGTGACTGCTATCGTACGGATCAATTTGTTTATTTTATTTTTATAAAATTAAATTTTTTTTTTATAAAAAAAGTTTGACTAAGCTTCTTATAAAATAAGACCAGTAACCTTACTTTTGCATAAGTCTAACATTTATTTTTTGTCCACACGTTCCTTTCTCATCCGTCAATTCTTCCTACCACAAAAAGCTTTGTACTTACATCACATCCTTAAAGGTTCCAGTACCTCATGACGTGTAGATAATAGATAACCTTACATATCTTGTAATAAATCTCATACTCACTCTCTATAGCTAAGTAAATTTTTCTTTCTCCTTCTTTGGGATCTTTGCCAGGAGGGAAATATGTTCCCCTAATGGTAATGGCTGCTTCTGAGTATTCACTGATTCTTTGGAGAGCTTCCTTTGAGGTCACCTTCCACCTGGCAGTCTGAAAAAGGAAAATGACAAGCCATAAGGCAGAATACCTGCATAGCATAGGACCCCTAAGTAATAACACACAAGGTAAGGTAGTATGTTAAATAGGATCCTTGAAATATTACCTGGGGGAAATCGTTAATCTCCAGCTCCTCCTCATATCTCTTGAATGATTCATTAGCCCCAGCATCTTGCTTCTCTTCCTCCAGTTTCTCCACTGGGACATAGTTGAGTTTTGCATTAATTTTTTCTGCTAACTGTTCGGCTATTGTTTTTGCAGAAACAGTTGGAGCCAATATTGTACCTCCTCTAAGAATAGCATTTGTAGCCATCTGCATTACATCCTGTTACATCAAATCAAACAGAAATAGCAGAATTGAAGAAGATCGTAAACATTACTGGAAATTCTAACAAACTTGTTATAAAGAGATAAATCATTACCAAAATAACTTTTTAAAATCAGGGTGCTCCCTCCCTGGTACTAGATCACCAGAGAGGACACAAACACCACACAAGTGCACTCTACTCTAACCCTTTTATATTTAAATACAGTGCATTCATTAGTACAAACCTAATTAAATCCACTTTGTTTACTACGTGGTAAATGCCTGATTATACATTGACAAGAAGCATTTGTAGCATATATTTTAATAATTCTTACATTCTATTCTGAGTTATGGCTTCCTAATTTAGTTGATTTACGATGTTTTATATTGTGAAAAAAGAGTTATATACATACCTGTGCTTCTGCACCCAAATTTTTGTTGACACTAATTCTATCGGCCAAGCGTCTTGCCATCTCCAGTTTTTCAGCATTTCCACCAGAGGGTGCGGAACCGGCTGCAGAAGCACCTGATCCACCACTGCCACTTCCTCCTATTCCAGCTCCCCCTGGTCCTGCCATGTCTTTCACTCTCTTCTTAGAGTTAAACATGCTTTCGATCTGTTCATCAATCTGAAATAAAACAAATATCAAAGAAAGTAAGTTCCGTATCAAGCACTCCTAGCAACATAAAACAGAACAGTACAATTGCAAATAAATTGAATAAGACCAGGAAAAAAATAAAGACAGAAAAACAAAAATACCTGCAGAACCTCTCAAATGTTTAGGAAATCGAGAATTTAAATGAGGGTTTCTTCTAAATTGTAGAAACTTAAAGACAACCTTGCTTTAATGAAGAGTACCTAGGGTGGCACTGGACCCGGACAAAAACAAATTATGACTTACCAGATAATTACCTTTCCTTCGATACAGGGAGAGTCCACAGCTGCATTCATTACTTGGGAATACAGAACCTGGCCACCAGGAGGCGGCAAAGACACCCCAGCCAAAGGCTTAAATACCTCCCCTACTTCCCTCAACCCCCAGTCAGTCATTCTGCCGAAGGAACAAGGAAACAGAAGGAGAAATATCAGGGTGAAAAAGGTGCCAGAAGAAAATATATAAATTTAAGTCCGCCCAACGGAGAACACGGGTGGGAGCTGTGGACTCTCCCTGTATCGAAGGAGAGGAAATTATCTGGTAAGTCACAATTTATGTTTTCCTTCTAAATACAGGGGAGAGTCCACAGCTGCATTCATTACTTGTGGGTAACAATACCCAAGCTACAGAGGACACTGAATGCTAACGGGAGGGCAAAAGGGCAGGCGGCCCAAATCTGAGGGCACCATAGCCTGCAACAAACCCATTCTCCCGAATGATGCTTCAACAGAAGTAAAAAAGAAAAAGAATGTTCAGAGGACCAGATAGCTGCCCAACAATAAGAACCATAGAGATCTCATGCCAGAGATCCAAGAAGACGTCACTGCTCTTGAACTGAGCCATAACCTCTGAGGATTCTAGAGTCCCACTCTCTGGTCAAGCTAAAAACCACTCCTTCACTAACAATAAGGAAGGCGACCAAGCCTCCATAGACCAAAAAAAACAGCAAGAAATATATAAATTAGTGAGAGTGCGCTAGCAGCAGCAGGGAATGTGTCACTGGTATAGGCAAATATATAAAATCAATAAAGCAAATAAGTGATAAAATACAAACACATTTATATCAATAAACACATAGGTAAAATCCTGAATTGGTTCGATTGTGCTAAACAGCAGCAGGGAATGTGTCACTGATATAGGCATATGTTGTTTGAATATATTATGAAATCAATAAAGCAAATTTTTTATAAAATACAAACACATTTATTTTAATAAACACATAGGTAAAATCCTAATTTTATGACCGGTCTTAAATATTTAAGAACTTAAAGAGTAAAGGCAAGTATTTCAATAATTTAAAAATGCTATTGCATAGAGTTAAAAGAAAATTGGGGATTTACATATACAACTTGTTTGCAAGTTTAGAAATATAGTGGTGCACCACTCTTTATGTTGCGGTAGTAGCTGAATAGCTGATATATCACCAATCCACCTTATTATTTTGGTACAAAAGGTTTGACTGTTTGCACACAAAACAAAGTAAAGTCACACTTTGAGAAGAAAAGTAAAAAATGTGTATATATATATGAATCGTTTCAATAAACGACTAGTCCCAATTGTATTTTCCTTTAAATATACGTTCCTTGTGCCTGTATAATTTCTTAGTTCTGTAGTTTATAAAGTGCCCAGTTTCATTTTGATGTAATAGTTCGTAGTTGGATCGTGTGTATAATTGGCAATATCGGCTACTTTACCTCTGCATGCTTTTCGGTCTCTTCGTGGGTATGTCTCCTCCACTCACCTTCTGGCATAGGTAACGCTGCAGCCTCGCTGATAGTCGTTTGATGTCACACACCAATTTTTTCTCCTGAAAGTAGATCCGGCTTCCACTCTGCGCAGAGAGTATCTGTAGTTTTGGATGAAGAAAAATAACGCCAATGCAATCCTTTGCAATCCTTGGTCACTATGTATTCCTTTTGTTGGGCAAAGTTAGATTCCTGTAGGCAGTAGGACCATCAACGCGTTTCACCACTTGCTGTGGAACAGAAGAACAATCAGGGAATCGAAAAACTGCTTGCAACCTACCGCATGCTAAGCAGCTAAGGTAACCAGCAGGAAAAAAAGACTGCTCGAGCCAGAGCTCGTTAGGAAGGCCCTTTTCCAGCTCATCCTGGAGGAAAGGAAAAATAGCCTCCCAAACTCGTATAGAGAGCAAGAACAATCTAGCTCCTCCTCACAAGGGTGGTCCTCTACACCTATGACAGATGTTGAGGGACCAACTGAGGCCAACGAAAAGGAAAGTTGCCTTATAAAAAAAAAAAAAAACTCTCGGCTAACGATCTATCGCAATACGTCTCAGAAGAATAAGATTCCATTACACAAAGAAACCCCTGACGCCGCAGATCCCTGCAACAAGACCATGGAGGCGAAGCCCCTAGACCGCAGTACGAACTCGTGGATATAAACTGAGCAATCAGTCTCACTTGACGCTAGCTTTGCTAGGATCGGACCATCTCCAACAAAGAGTAATATGGTCACAAAGAAGAGGATACAATAGCTCTAACTGAAGATCCCTGGATAACATTCTACTTAGGGATGGTAGCTGACACCAGGCGCACCCTCCGGCAGGAAGAAAAAAAAAAAAACAGAAGTTGACCTTGGTTTTAAGCCACAACCTTCCAATGCAGAAGAGGTGGAACTAACCACTACGCCACATCTCCCTGAGAACTTAAGAGGAAACCAGAGATATGCAAGGACGTCTGATCGGCTACCCCATTCAGATACCTATCATTGAGCAAGAAAAGATAGCAGGGAACATCCATTCCTGAAGAGCCTGCTCAATAGTGGACTGCTGATAATGAGCCTTAGCGGGCAAAACACTAGGTCCTCCGTCTAAACTCTCCCTTTCAAAAAAGGAGTCTAACCACCAAAATGACCCACCTGGTACGAACCCAGAAGATCAAAACCTCAGAGCAGAATGCTTGGCTGAGGAACCATAGGATAAAAAGGAAGAATTCCTGATAAACAGACCCCCATAGGACACTCGCTCCCCACAGGCAGCGAGGCAAAGAGAAAACATAATTTATGTAAGAACTTACCTGATAAATTCATTTCTTTCATATTAGCAAGAGTCCATGAGCTAGTGACGTATGGGATATACATTCCTACCAGGAGGGGCAAAGTTTCCCAAACCTTAAAATGCCTATAAATACACCCCTCACCACACCCACAATTCAGTTTAATGAATAGCCAAGAAGTGGGGTGATAAGAAAGGAGCGAAAGCATCAAAAAATAAGGAATTGGAATAATTGTGCTTTATACAAAAAAATCATAACCACCACAAAAAAGGGTGGGCCTCATGGACTCTTGCTAATATGAAAGAAATGAATTTATCAGGTAAGTTCTTACATAAATTATGTTTTCTTTCATGTAATTAGCAGGAGTCCATGAGCTAGTGACGTATGGGATAGCAAATACCCAAGATGTGGAACTTCCACGCAAGAGTCACTAGAGAAGGAGGGATAAAATAAAGACAGCCAATTCCGCTGAAAAATTAACCCACTACCCAAATCAAAAAAGTTTCAATTTTATAATGAAAAAAACTGAAATTATAAGCAGAAAAATCAAACTGAAACAGCTGCCTGAAGTACCATTCTACCAAAACTGCTTCTAAAGAAGAGAAAACATCAAAATGGTAGAACATAGTAAAAGTATGCAAAGAAGACCAAGTCATTGCTTTGCAAATCTGATCAACAGAAGCTTCATTCTTAAAAAGCCCAGGAAGTAGAAACTTACCTAGTAGAATGAGCCGTAATCCTCCGAGGCGGGAATCCACCCGACTCCAAATAAGCATGATGAATCAAAAGTTTAAGCAAGATGCCAAATAAACAGCAGAAGCCTTTTGACCTTCCCAAAACCAGAAAAGATAACAAATAGACTAGAAGTCTATCTGAAATCTGAATAGCTTCAACAGAGAATTTCAAAAACTCTTACCATATCCAAAGAAAGTAAGAATCTCACCAAAGAAGTCTTAGGAAAACAATATTTCCTCCCTAATGTTGTTAGAATTTACAACTTTAGGTAAGAATTGAAATGAGGACAGCAAAAACCACCTTATCCTGATGAAAAAAATCAGAAAAAAAGAGATTCACAAGAAAGAACAGATAATTCAAAAACTGTTCTAGCTGAAGAGATGTCCAAAAAGAACAATACTTTCCATGAAAGTAAATAATGTCCAGAGCAAGCATATGCTCAAATAGAAGAGCCTGAAAAGCCTTCAGAACCAAATTAAGACTCCAAGGAGGAGAAATTGGCTTAATGACAGGTTTGATACGAAACAAAACCTGAACAAAATGACGAATATCAAGAAGTAACACTGCCTTATCCTGATGAAAAATCAGAAAAACAGAATTTATACTTACCTGATAAATTACTTTCTCCAACGGTGTGTCCGGTCCACGGCGTCATCCTTACTTGTGGGATATTCTCTTCCCCAACAGGAAATGGCAAAGAGCCCAGCAAAGCTGGTCATATGATCCCTCCTAGGCTCCGCCTACCCCAGTCATTCGACCGACGTACAGGAGGAAATATGCATAGGAGAAACCATATGATACCGTGGTGACTGTAGTTAGAGAAAATAATTCATCAGACCTGATTAAAAAAACCAGGGCGGGCCGTGGACCGGACACACCGGTGGAGAAAGTAATTTATCAGGTAAGCATAAATTCTGTTTTCTCCAACATAGGTGTGTCCGGTCCACGGCGTCATCCTTACTTGTGGGAACCAATACCAAAGCTTTAGGACACGGATGAAGGGAGGGAGCAAATCAGGTCACCTAAATGGAAGGCACCACGGCTTGCAAAACCTTTCTCCCAAAAATACCCTCTGAAGAAGCAAAAGTATCAAATTTGTAAAATTTGGCAAAAGTGTGCAGTGAAGACCAAGTCGCTGCCTTACATATCTGTTCAACAGAAGCTTCGTTCTTGAAGGCCCATGTGGAAGCCACAGCCCTAGTGGAGTGAGCTGTGATTCTTTCAGGAGGCTGCCGTCCGGCAGTCTCATAAGCCAAACGGATAATGCTTTTAAGCCAAAAAGAAAGAGAGGTAGAAGTTGCTTTTTGACCTCTCCTTTTACCAGAATAAACAACAAACAAAGAAGAAGTTTGTCTGAAATCTTTAGTGGCCTCTAAATAGAATTTTAGAGCACGGACTACGTCCAAATTGTGTAACAAACGTTCCTTCTTTGAAACTGGATTCGGGCACAAAGAAGGTACAACTATCTCCTGGTTAATATTCTTGTTGGAAACAACTTTCGGAAGAAAAACCAGGCTTAGTACGCAAAACCACCTTATCTGCATGGAACACCAGATAGGGTGGAGAACACTGAAACTCTTCTAGCAGAAGAAATTGCAACCAAAAACAAAACTTTCCAAGATAATAACTTAATATCTACGGAATGTAAGGGTTCAAACGGAACCCCTTGAAGAACTGAAAGAACTAGATTGAGACTCCAGGGAGGAGTCAAAGGTCTGTAAACAGGCTTGATTCTAACCAGAGCCTGAACAAACGCCTGAACGTCTGGCACAGCTGCCAGCCTTTTGTGAAGTAAAACAGATAACGCAGAAATCTGTCCCTTCAGAGAACTTGCAGATAATCCCTTCTCCAAACCCTCTTGTAGAAAGGATAAAATCCTAGGAATTTTTATCTTGTTCCATGGGAATCCTTTAGATTCACACCAATAGATATATTTTTTCCATATCTTATGGTAAATCTTTCTAGTTACAGGCTTTCTAGCCTGAATAAGAGTATCTATTACAGAATCTGAAAACCCACGCTTTGATAAAATCAAGCATTCAATCTCCAAGCAGTCAGTTGGAGAGAAACCAGATTCGGATGTTCGAATGGACCTTGAACAAGAAGGTCCTGTCTCAAAGGTAGCTTCCATGGTGGAGCCGATGACATATTCACCAGGTCTGCATACCAAGTCCTGCATGGCCACGCAGGAGCTATCAAGATCACCAAAGCCCTCTCCTGGTTGATCCTGGCTACCAGCCTGGGAATGAGAGGAAACGGTTGGAAAACATAAGCTAGGTTGAAGGTCCAAGGTGCTACTAGTGCATCTACTAGAGAGTCGCCTTGGGATCCCTGGATCTGGACCCGTAACAAGGAACCTTGAAGTTCTGGCGAGACGCCATCAGATCCATGTCTGGAATGCCCCATAATTGAGTTATTTGGGCAAAGATTTCCGGGTGGAGTTCCCACTCCCCCGGATGGAATGTCTGACGACTCAGAAAATCCGCTTCACAATTTTCCACTCCTGGGATGTGGATTGCAGACAAGTGGCAGGAGTGATCCTCTGCCCATTGAATTATCTTGGTCACTTCCTCCATCGCCAGGGAACTCCTTGTTCCCCCCTGATGGTTGATATAAGCATCTGTCGTCATGTTGTCTGATTGAAACCTTATGAATTTGGCCTTTGCTAGATGAGGCCAAGCTTTGAGAGCATTGAATATCGCTCTCAGTTCCAGAATGTTTATCGGGAGAAGAGATTCTTCCCGAGACCATAGACCCTGAGCTTTCAGGGGTTCCCAGACCGCGCCCCAGCCCACCAGACTGGCGTCGGTCGTGACAATGACCCACTCTGGTCTGCGGAAGCTCATTCCCTGTGACAGATTGTCCAGGATTAGCCACCAACGGAGTGAATCTCTGGTCTTTTGATCTACTTGAATCGTCGGAGACAAGTCTGTATAATCCCCATTCCACTGTCTGAGCATGCACAGTTGTAATGGTCTTAGATGAATTCGTGCAAAAGGAACTATGTCCATTGCTGCAACCATCAATCCTATTACTTCCATGCACTGCGCTATGGAAGGACGAAGAACAGAATGAAGAACTTGACAAGAGCTTAGAAGTTTTGATTTTCTGACCTCTGTCAGAAAAATTCTCATTTCTAAGGAGTCTATTATTGTTCCCAAGAAGGGAACTCTTGTTGACGGGGAAAGAGAACTTTTTTCTATGTTTACTTTCCATCCGTGAGATCTGAGAAAGGCTAGGACGATGTCCGTATGAGCCTTTGCCTTTGACAGAGACGACGCTTGAATCAGGATGTCGTCCAAGTACGGTACTACTGCAATGCCCCTTGGTCTTAGAACCGCTAGAAGGGACCCTAGTACCTTTGTGAAAATTCTCGGAGCAGTGGCTAACCCGAATGGAAGTGCCACAAACTGGTAATGCTTGTCCAGAAAAGCGAACCTTAGGAACTGATGATGTTCCTTGTGGATGGGAATATGGAGGTACGCATCCTTTAAATCCACCGTGGTCATGAATTGACCTTCCTGGATGGTAGGAAGGATCGTTCGAATGGTTTCCATTTTGAACGATGGGACCCTGAGAAATTTGTTTAGGATCTTGAGATCTAGAATTGGTCTGAACGTTCCCTCTTTTTTGGGAACTATGAACAGGTTGGAGTAAAACCCCATCCCTTGTTCTCTTATTGGAACTGGATGAATTACTCCCATCCTTAACAGGTCTTCTACACAATGTAAGAATGCCTGTCTTTTTATTTGGTTTGAAGATAATTGAGACCTGTGGAACCTTCCCCTTGGGGGTAGTTCCTTGAATTCCAGGAGATAACCTTGAGAAACTATTTCTAGTGCCCAAGGATCCTGAACATCTCTTGCCCAGGCCTGAGCAAAGAGAGAAAGTCTGCCCCCCACCAGATCCGGTCCCGGATCGGGGGCCATCCCTTCATGCTGTTTTGGTAGCAGTGGCAGGCTTCTTGGCCTGCTTACCATTGTTCCAGCCTTGCATCGGTCTCCAGGCTGGTTTGGGTTGAGAAGTATTACCCTCTTGCTTAGAGGATGTAGAAGTAGAGGCTGGTCCGTTTCTGCGAAAGGGACGAAAATTAGGCTTATTTCTAGCCTTAAAAGACCTATCCTGAGGAAGGGCGTGGCCCTTTCCTCCGGTGATGTCTGAAATAATCTCTTTCAAATCGGGCCCAAACAGTGTTTTGCCCTTGAAAGGGATGTTAAGTAATTTTGTCTTGGAAGACACATCCGCTGACCAAGACTTCAGCCAGAGCGCTCTGCGCGCCACGATAGCAAACCCTGAATTTTTCGCCGCTAATCTCGCTAATTGCAAAGCGGCATCTAGAATAAAAGAGTTAGCCAATTTAAGTGCATGAACTCTGCCCATAATCTCCTCATACGAAGAGCATCTTTATCGAGCGACTTTTCTAGTTCTTCGAACCAGAAACACGCTGCCGTAGTGACAGGAACAATGCATGAAATTGGTTGAAGAAGGTAACCTTGCTGATCAAACATTTTTTTAAGCAAACCCTCTAATTTTTTATCCATAGGATCTTTAAAAGCACAACTATCTTCTATGGGAATAGTAGTGCGTTTGTTTAGAGTAGAGACCGCCCCCTCGACCTTAGGGACTGTCTGCCATAAGTCCTTTCTGGGGTCGACTATAGGAAATAATTTCTTAAATATAGGGGGAGGCACAAAAGGTATGCCGGGCCTTTCCCATTCCTTGTTTACTATATCCGCCACCCGCTTGGGTATAGGAAAAACATCGGGGGGCACCGGAACCTCTAGGAACTTATCCATCTTACATAATTTCTCTGGAATGACCAAATTGTCACAATCATCCAGAGTAGATAATACCTCCTTAAGCAGTGCGCGGAGATGTTCTAATTTAAATTTAAATGTTACAACATCAGGTTCAGCTTGTTGAGAAATTTTCCCTGAATCTGAAATTTCTCCCTCAGACAAAACCTCCCTCCTGGCCCCTTCAGATTGGTGTGAGGGTATGTCAGAAGCGTTATCATCAGCGTCCTCTTGCTCTTCAGTGTTTAAAACAGAGCAATCGCGCTTTCTTTGATAAGTAGGCATTTTAGATAAAATATTTGCAATAGAATTATCCATAACAGACGTTAATTGTTGCATAGTAATAAGTATTGGCGCACTAGATGTACTAGGGGCCTCTTGTGTGGGCAAAACTGGTGTAGACACAGAAGGGGGTGATGCAGTACCATGCTTACTCCCCTCATCTGAAGAATCATCTTGGGCACTATTATTATCTGTGGCATCATTGTCCCTACTTTGTTTGGACACCATGTCACAATTATCACATATATTTAAATGGGGAGACACATTGGCTTTCATACATATAGAACATCGTTTATCTGATGGTTCAGACATGTTAAACAGGCTTAAACTTGTCAACAAAGCACAAAAAACGTTTTAAAATAAAACCGTTACTGTCACTTTAAATTTTAAACAGAACACACTTTATTACTGAATATGCGAAAAAGTATGAAGCAATTGTTCAAAATTCACCAAAATTTCACCACAGTGTCTTAAAGCCTTAAAAGTATTGCACACCAAATTTGAAACCTTTAACCCTTAAAATAACGGAACCGGAGCCGTTTTTACATTTAACCCCTATACAGTCCCAGGAATCTGCTTTGCTGAGACCCAACCAAGCCCAGAGGGGAATACGATACCAAAAGACGCCTTCTGTAAGCTTTTTCAGTGTATCTTAGCTCCTCACACATGCATCTGCATGCCTTGCCTTCCAAAAACAACTGCGCATTAGTGGCGCGAAAATGAGGCTCTGCCTATGACTAGAGAAAGGCCCCCATCTGAAAAAGGTGTTCATACAGTGCCTGCCGTTTCTTAACAACAATCCCCAAGATTATAATAATTATAAAGCGCTATAATCTGTCAAATATGCTTAGCAAGTAATCGTTTTAGCCCAGAAAAATGTCTACCAGTTTTTTAAGCCCTAATGAAGCCCTTTATTCTTATACTAAACTAAGAAAATGGCTTACCGGTCCCCATAGGGAAAATGACAGCCTTCCAGCATTACCAAGTCGTGTTAGAAATGTGGCCATCATACCTCAGGCAGAAAAGTCTGCCAACTGCTTCCCCCAACTGAAGTTACTTCATCTCAACAGTCCTGTGTGGAAACAGCAATCGATTTTAGTAACGTTTGCTAAAATCATCTTCCTCTCACAAACAGAAATCTTCTTCTCTTTTCTGTTTCAGAGTAAATAGTACATACCAGCACTATTTTAAAATAACAAACACTTGATTGAAGAATAAAAACTACATTTAAACACCAAAAAACTCTTAGCCATCTCCGTGGAGATGTTGCCTGTGCAACGGCAAAGAGAATGACTGGGGTAGGCGGAGCCTAGGAGGGATCATATGACCAGCTTTGCTGGGCTCTTTGCCATTTCCTGTTGGGGAAGAGAATATCCCACAAGTAAGGATGACGCCGTGGACCGGACACACCTATGTTGGAGAAAGGATATTCACAAAAAAGAGCAGATAACTCAAAAACTCTTCTAGCAGAAGAAATAACCAAAAGGAACAATACTTTTCCAAGAAAGTAATTTAATGTTCAGAGAATGCATAGTTTCAAACGGAGGAGCCTATAAAGCCCTCAGCACCAAATTAAGACTCCAAAGAGGAGAGATTGAATTAATGACAGGCTTGATACGGACCAAAGCCTGTACAAAACAATGAATATCAGGATGATTAGCAATCTTTCTGTGAAAAAAAAACAGAAAGAGTAGAGATTTGTCCTATCAAAGAACTAAAGACAAAACCTTATCCAAACCAACCTGAAAAAATAATAAAATTCTATGAATTTTAAAAGAATGCCAAGAAAAGTAGGTCTTCTAGACTTAATAATAAATCTTTCTAGAGATAGATTTACGAGCCTGAAACATAGTATTAATCAATGAGTCAGAGAAACCTCTATGACTAAAAATCAAGCGTTCAATCTCCATCCCTTCAAATTTAATGATTTGAGATCCTGATGGAAAAAATGGGCCTTGAGAAAGAAGGTCTGGTTTAAACAGAAGTGTCCAAGGTTGGCAACTGGCCATCTGAATGAGATCCGCATACCAAAACCTGAGAGGCCATGCTGGAGCCACCAGCAGAACAAACAAATACTCCATAAGAATTTTGGAAATCACTTGGAAGAAGAACTAGAGGCGGAAAGAAATAGGCAAAAAGATAATTCCAAAGAAATGTCAATGCATACACTACTTCCGCCTGAGGATCCCCGGACCTGAATAGGCCCCTGGGAAGTTCTTTATTCAGATGAGATGCCAACAGATCTATTTCTAGAAATGCTCACCTCTGAAAAATTGAAAAACATATCTGGGTATGAGAGACCATTCTCCCAGATGTAAAGCTTGATTAACAGAGATAATCCGCTTCCCAAATATCTATACCTGGGAAAAAAAACACAGAATTTAGATAGGAGCTGGATTTATCCCAAGCTAATATCCGAGACACTTCTGTCACAGCCAAAGGACTGATAGTCCCACCCTGATGATTGAAATACACCATAGTTGTGATATTGTCTGAAAAACAATAAACGTCTTCTTCAAAAAGAAACTAACTGAAAAACTATGAGAATGCACGGAGTTCTAAAATATCAAATGGTAATCTCGCCTCCTGAGATTTCCAAACCCCTTGTGCTGACAGAGAACCTCAGACAGCCTCCCAACCAAAAAGACTCACATCTGTAGAGATCATGGTCCAGGTTGAAAGAAACGAAGAGACCTGTAGAACTAAATGATGGTGATCTTAACCACCAAATCAAGAGCGATAAATATTAGGATTCGAAGATTTAAATGTGAAATCCTAGAATCCCTGCACCATAATTCAGCATAAAAAACTGGAAAGGTTCTTTCTATTGAAAATGAGCAAAGGGAATTGAATCCAATGCTGTGGCCATAAGACCTAAAACTTCTATGCATATATAGCAACTGAAGCAAATAATAGAGACTAAAGGTAACGACAGACGGAACCCAATAAAATTGTCCCTTGTCTTGATAGAAACAAAGACAGTGACACAAACTATCTGGAAACCTAAAAAAGGCGACCCTTGTGTGAGGAATCAAGAGCTTTTGAAAAAAAGATCCTCTAACTATGTCCTGGAAGAACAAAGTGAATCATATGAGATTCCGCATCCTCAGAAAATAATCTGAATGAAAACAGAAAAATGAAAATATGCATTTATTGTATCTAATGAAAACAAATAATGCTATCACTGACCAAAAAAAGCAGAATAGTTTGAATAAAACTCCAAAACCCAGTTCCTAAAAATGGAAAAGGAAGAAATACCCCAGAAGATTCCAGGTCTGAGCAGCGCTTGAACCCCACGGGTGATCAGCCATGCTTCAACAGTACCCAAAATATATAGGACCGAAACACACTTAAAGAAAGTGTTAGCCTTACTGGAATAGCTGGAATATAATAGAGAAAAAAAGACTTCTCACAGACGGTTTATTCTGAACTTATTCTGTACCCAAAATCAAAGAAATTTGGACCGAATAGAACCAAATAAATTTCAAAAAAGTCATAACCTGCCCCTTACCAGCCGAGCTGGAATACGGCACGTACATCGCAATTTTAGGGAGCTGATTTTGAACTGAAAAATTTCCAATTAAAAACATGTTACTTGGGAAAGAATTCAGGAATTTGTTCCTTAATAAGAACAACCAAACTAATACAGGGAGTGCAGAATTATTAGGCAAATGAGTATTTTGACCACATCATCCTCTTTATGCATGTTGTCTTACTCCAAGCTGTATAGGCTCGAAAGCCTACTACCAATTAAGCATATTAGGTGATGTGCATCTCTGTAATGAGAAGGGGTGTGGTCTAATGACATCAACACCCTATATCAGGTGTGCATAATTATTAGGCAACTTCCTTTCCTTTGGCAAAATGGGTCAAAAGAAGGACTTGACAGGCCCAGAAAAGTCAAAAATAGTGAGATATCTTGCAGAGGGATGCAGCACTCTTAAAATTGCAAAGCTTCTGAAGCGTGATCATCGAACAATCAAGTGTTTCATTCAAAATAGTCAACAGGGTCGCAAGAAGCGTGTGGAAAAACCAAGGCGCAAAATAACTGCCCATGAACTGAGAAAAGTCAAGCGTGCAGCTGCCAAGATGCCACTTGCCACCAGTTTGGCCATATTTCAGAGCTGCAACATCACTGGAGTGCCCAAAAGCACAAGGTGTGCAATACTCAGAGACATGGCCAAGTTAAGAAAGGCTGAAAGACTACCACCTCTGAACAAGACACAAAAGCTGAAACGTCAAGACTGGGCCAAGAAATATCTCAAGACTGATTTTTCTAAGGTTTTATGGACTGATGAAATGAGAGTGAGTCTTGATGGGCCAGATGGATGGGCCCGTGGCTGGATTGGTAAAGGGCAGAGAGCTCCAGTCCGACTCAGACGCCAGCAAGGTGGAGGTGGAGTACTGGTTTGGGCTGGTATCATCAAAGATGAGCTTGTGGGGCCTTTTCGGGTTGAGGATGGAGTCAAGCTCAACTCCCAGTCCTACTGCCAGTTTCTGGAAGACACCTTCTTCAAGCAGTGGTACAGGAAGAAGTCTGCATCCTTCAAGAAAAACATGAGGACAATGCAGGACAATGCTCCATCACACGCGTCCAAGTACTCCACAGCGTGGCTGGCAAGAAAGGGTATAAAAGAAGAAAATCTAATGACATGGCCTCCTTGTTCACCTGATCTGAACCCCATTGAGAACCTGTGGTCCATCATCAAATGTGAGATTTACAAGGAGGGAAAACAGTACACCTCTCTGAACAGTGTCTGGGAGGCTGTGGTTGCTGCTGCACGCAATGTTGATGGTGAACAGATCAAAACACTGACAGAATCCATGGATGGCAGGCTTTTGAGTGTCCTTGCAAAGAAAGGTGGCTATATTGGTCACTGATTTGTTTTTGTTTTTGAATGTCAGAAATGTATATTTGTGAATGTTGAGATGTTATATTGGTTTCACTGGTAAAAATAAATAATTGAAATGGGTATATATTTGTTTTTTGTTAAGTTGCCTAATAATTATGCACAGTAATATTCACCTGCACACACAGATATCCCCCTAAAATAGCTATAACTAAAAACAAACTAAAAACTACTTCCAAAACTATTCAGCTTTGATATTAATGAGTTTTTTGGGTTCATTGAGAACATGGTTGTTCAATAATAAAATTAATCCTCAAAAATACAACTTGCCTAATAATTCTGCACTCCCTGTATAAGCTTAAAGTTTTAGTCTTAGAACTCAATCTTGAAGCCCAGAGTAACAGTTAAGAATTGAATCCAATTATAAAACAAATAATTGAATATCTTAGAACAAAAGAAATATGGATTTTTAGAAATCACAAAGTTCTTCTAGCTAAAACAGCTAAAGACATAGATTAAACCTCATTTGCGAAAATATTCAAAAATGAAGACACAAATGAAATTATTAGCATGATAGTCCAGTTAAAGGACCAGTCAATACACTGGACTTGCATAATCAATAAATGCAAAATAAGACAAATGCAACAGCACCTAGTCTAGTAAATTTTGTCCCTTAACAATGCTAAAATAAATCATAATCTGATACTTGATCTTAAAGTAAACAGAAAAAATGAAGCAAATGCAACATTATCCAAATAAATCACAGGTCCAAGAAAAGTACCTGAAACTAAATATTTTTCCATAAATAAGATACAACCATCTAAAGGAAAATAAAACATAATTTATGCTTACCTGATAAATTTATTTCTCTTGTAGTGTAGTCAGTCCACGGGTCATCCATTACTTATGGAATATATCTCTTCCTAACAGGAAGCTGCAAGAGGATCACCCAAGCAGAGCTGCTATATAGCTCCTCCCCTCACATGTCATATTCAGTCATTCGACCAAAGCAGACGAGAAAGGAGAAACCATAGGGTGCAGTGGTGACTGGAGTTTAATTAAAATTTAGATCTGCCTTAAAGACAGGGCGGGCCGTGGACTGACTACACTACAAGAGAAATAAATTTATCAGGTAAGCATAAATTATGTTTTCTCTTGTTAAGTGTAGTCAGTCCACGGGTCATCCATTACTTATGGAATACCAATACCAAAGCTAAAGTACACGGATGAAGGGAGGGACAAGGCAGGAACATTAAACAGAAGGAACCACTGCCTGAAGTACCTTTCTCCCAAAAATAGCCTCCGAAGAAGCAAAAGTGTCAAATTTGTAAAATTTTGAAAAGGTGTGAAGCGAAGACCAAGTTGCAGCCTTGCAAATCTGATCAACAGAGGCCTCATTTTTAAAGGCCCAGGTGGAAGCCACAGCTCTAGTAGAATGAGCTGTAATCCTTTCAGGAGGCTGCTGTCCAGCAGTCTCATAGGCTAAACGTATTATGCTACGAAGCCAAAAAGAGAGAGAGGTAGCCGAAGCCTTTTGACCTCTTCTCTGTCCAGAGTAAACGACAAACAGGGAAGAAGTTTGACGAAAATCTTTAGTTGCCTGCAAATAGAACTTCAGGGCACGGACTACGTCCAGATTATGTAAAAGTCGTTCCTTCTTTGAAGAAGGGTTAGGACACAGTGATGGAACAACAATCTCTTGATTGATATTCCTGTTAGTAACTACCTTAGGTAAAGAACCCAGGTTTAGTACGCAGAACTACCTTGTCTGAATGAAAAATCAGATAAGGAGAATGACTCTTCGAGCCGAGGAAATAGCCATCAAAAACAGAACCTTCCAGGATAACAGCTTGATATCAATGGAATGAAGGGGTTCAAATGGAACGCCTTGAAGAACGTTAAGAACTAAGTTTAAGTTCCACGGCGCAGCAACAGTCTTAAACACAGGCTTAATCCTAGCTAAAGCCTGACAAAAAGCCTGAACGTCTGGAACTTCAGCCAGATGTTTGTGTAGAAGAATAGACAGAGCAGAAATCTGTCCCTTTAACGAACTAGCAGATAAGCCCTTTTCTAAACCCTCTTGTAGAAAGGACAATATATTAGGAATCCTAACCTTACTCCATGAGTAACTCTTGGATTCGCACCAATATAAATATTTACGTCATATCTTATGGTAAATTTTTCTGGTAACAGGCTTCCTAGCCTGTATTAAGGTATCAATAACCGACTCCGAGAAGCCATCTCCATGCAGTCAGCCTCAGAGAAATTAGATTTGGATGGTTGAAAGGACCCTGAATTAGAAGGACCTGTCTCAGAGGCAGAGACCACGGTGGACAGGACGACATGTCCACTAGGTCTGCATACCAGGTCCTGCGTGGCCACGCAGGCGCTATCAGAATCACAGAAGCTCTCTCCTGTTTGATCTTGGCAATCAAACGAGGAAGCATCGGGAATGGTGGAAACGCATAAGCCATGTTGAAGACCCAAGGGGCTGTCAGAGCATCTATCAGCACCGCTCCCGGGTCCCTGGACCTGGATCCGTAACAAGGAAGCTTGGCGTTCTGGCGAGACGCCATAAGATCCAGATCTGGTTTGCCCCAATGATGAATCAGTTGAGCAAAGACCTCCGGATGAAGTTCCCACTCCCCCGGATGAAAAGTCTGGCGACTTAGAAAATCCGCCTCCCAGTTCTCCACGCCTGGGATGTAAATAGCTGACAGGTGGCAAGAGTGAGACTCTGCCCAGCGAATTATCTTTGAGACTTCCAACATCGCTAGGGAACTTCTGGTTCCCCCTTGATGGTTGATGTAAGCCACAGTCGTGATGTTGTCCGACTGAAATCTGATGAACCTCAGAGTTGCTAACTGAGGCCAAGCTAGGAGAGCATTGAATATTGCTCTTAATTCAAGAAACAGAATTTATGTTTACCTGATAAATTACTTTCTCCAACGGTGTGTCCGGTCCACGGCGTCATCCTTACTTGTGGGATATTCTCTTCCCCAACAGGAAATGGCAAAGAGCCCAGCAAAGCTGGTCACATGATCCCTCCTAGGCTCCGCCTACCCCAGTCATTCGACCGACGTTAAGGAGGAATATTTGCATAGGAGAAACCATATGGTACCGTGGTGACTGTAGTTAAAGAAAATAAATTATCAGACCTGATTAAAAAAACCAGGGCGGGCCGTGGACCGGACACACCGTTGGAGAAAGTAATTTATCAGGTAAACATAAATTCTGTTTTCTCCAACATAGGTGTGTCCGGTCCACGGCGTCATCCTTACTTGTGGGAACCAATACCAAAGCTTTAGGACACGGATGAAGGGAGGGAGCAAATCAGGTCACCTAAATGGAAGGCACCACGGCTTGCAAAACCTTTCTCCCAAAAATAGCCTCAGAAGAAGCAAAAGTATCAAACTTGTAAAATTTGGTAAAAGTGTGCAGTGAAGACCAAGTCGCTGCCCTACATATCTGATCAACAGAAGCCTCGTTCTTGAAGGCCCATGTGGAAGCCACAGCCCTAGTGGAATGAGCTGTGATTCTTTCGGGAGGCTGCCGTCCGGCAGTCTCGTAAGCCAATCTGATGATGCTTTTAATCCAAAAAGAGAGAGAGGTAGAAGTTGCTTTTTGACCTCTCCTTTTACCAGAATAAACAACAAACAAGGAAGATGTTTGTCTAAAATCCTTTGTAGCATCTAAATAGAATTTTAGAGCGCGAACAACATCCAAATTGTGCAACAAACGTTCCTTCTTTGAAACTGGTTTCGGACACAGAGAAGGTACGATAATCTCCTGGTTAATGTTTTTGTTAGAAACAACTTTTGGAAGAAAACCAGGTTTAGTACGTAAAACCACCTTATCTGCATGGAACACCAGATAAGGAGGAGAACACTGCAGAGCAGATAATTCTGAAACTCTTCTAGCAGAAGAAATTGCAACTAAAAACAAAACTTTCCAAGATAATAACTTAATATCAACGGAATGCAAGGGTTCAAACGGAACCCCCTGAAGAACTGAAAGAACTAAATTGAGACTCCAAGGAGGAGTCAAAGGTTTGTAAACAGGCTTAATTCTAACCAGAGCCTGAACAAAGGCTTGAACATCTGGCACAGCGGCCAGCTTTTTGTGAAGTAACACAGACAAGGCAGAAATCTGTCCCTTCAGGGAACTTGCAGATAATCCTTTTTCCAATCCTTCTTGAAGGAAGGATAGAATCCTAGGAATCTTAACCGTGTCCCAAGGGAATCCTTTAGATTCACACCAACAGATATATTTTTTCCAAATTTTGTGGTAAATCTTTCTAGTTACAGGCTTTCTGGCCTGAACAAGAGTATCGATAACAGAATCTGAGAATCCTCGCTTCGATAAGATCAAGCGTTCAATCTCCAAGCAGTCAGCTGGAGTGAAACCAGATTCGGATGTTCGAACGGACCCTGAACAAGAAGGTCTCGTCTCAAAGGTAGCTTCCAAGGAGGAGCCGATGACATATTCACCAGATCTGCGTACCAAGTCCTGCGTGGCCACGCAGGAGCTATCAAGATCACCGACGCCCTCTCCTGATTGATCCTGGCTACCAGCCTGGGGATGAGAGGAAACGGCGGGAACACATAAGCTAGTTTGAAGGTCCAAGGTGCTACTAGTGCATCCACTAGAGCCGCCTTGGGATCCCTGGATCTGGACCCGTAGCAAGGAACTTTGAAGTTCTGACGAGAGGCCATCAGATCCATGTCTGGAATGCCCCACAGCTGAGTGACTTGGGCAAAGATTTCCGGATGGAGTTCCCACTCCCCCGGATGCAATGTCTGACGACTCAGAAAATCCGCTTCCCAATTTTCCACTCCTGGGATGTGGATAGCAGACAGGTGGCAGGAGTGAGACTCCGCCCATAGAATGATTTTGGTCACTTCTTCCATCGCCAGGGAACTCCTTGTTCCCCCCTGATGGTTGATGTACGCAACAGTTGTCATGTTGTCTGATTGAAACCGTATGAACTTGGCCCTCGCTAGCTGAGGCCAAGCCTTGAGAGCATTGAATATCGCTCTCAGTTCCAGAATATTTATCGGTAGAAGAGATTCTTCCCGAAACCAAAGACCCTGAGCTTTCAGGGATCCCCAGACCGCGCCCCAGCCCATCAGACTGGCGTCGGTCGTGACAATGACCCACTCTGGTCTGCGGAATGTCATCCCTCGTGACAGGTTGTCCAGGGACAGCCACCAACGGAGTGAGTCTCTGGTCCTCTGATTTACTTGTATCTTCGGAGACAAGTCTGTATAGTCCCCATTCCACTGACTGAGCATGCACAGTTGTAATGGTCTTAGATGAATGCGTGCAAAAGGAACTATGTCCATTGCCGCTACCATCAACCCGATCACTTCCATGCACTGAGCTATGGAAGGAAGAGGAACGGAATGGAGTATCCGACAAGAGTCTAGAAGTTTTGTTTTTCTGGCCTCTGTCAGAAAAATCCTCATTTCTAAGGAGTCTATTATTGTTCCCAAGAAGGGAACCCTTGTTGACGGAGATAGAGAACTCTTTTCCACGTTCACTTTCCATCCGTGAGATCTGAGAAAGGCCAGGACAATGTCCGTGTGAGCCTTTACTTGAGGAAGGGACGACGCTTGAATCAGAATGTCGTCCAAGTAAGGTACTACAGCAATGCCCCTTGGTCTTAGCACAGCTAGAAGGGACCCTAGTACCTTTGTGAAAATCCTTGGAGCAGTGGCTAATCCGAAAGGAAGCGCCACGAACTGGTAATGTTTGTCCAGGAATGCGAACCTCAGGAACCGATGATGTTCCTTGTGGATAGGAATATGTAGATACGCATCCTTTAAATCCACCGTGGTCATGAATTGACCTTCCTGGATGGAAGGAAGAATAGTTCGAATGGTTTCCATCTTGAACGATGGAACCTTGAGAAACTTGTTTAAGATCTTGAGATCTAAGATTGGTCTGAACGTTCCCTCTTTTTTGGGAACTATAAACAGATTGGAGTAGAACCCCATCCCTTGTTCTCTTAATGGAACGGGATGAATCACTCCCATTTTTAACAGGTCTTCTACACAATGTAAGAATGCCTGTCTTTTTATGTGGTCTGAAGACAACTGAGACCTGTGGAACCTCCCCCTTGGGGGAAGTCCCTTGAATTCCAGAAGATAACCTTGGGAGACTATTTCTAGCGCCCAAGGATCCAGAACATCTCTTGCCCAAGCCTGAGCGAAGAGAGAGAGTCTGCCCCCCACCAGATCCGGTCCCGGATCGGGGGCCAACATTTCATGCTGTCTTGGTAGCAGTGGCAGGTTTCTTGGCCTGCTTTCCCTTGTTCCAGCCTTGCATTGGTCTCCAAGCTGGCTTGGCTTGAGAAGTATTACCCTCTTGCTTAGAGGACGTAGCACTTTGGGCTGGTCCGTTTCTACGAAAGGGACGAAAATTAGGTTTATTTTTTGCCTTGAAAGGCCGATCCTGAGGAAGGGCGTGGCCCTTACCCCCAGTGATATCCGAGATAATCTCTTTCAAGTCAGGGCCAAACAACATTCCTTTCAAGGGGAAAACGCTAAGTAGCTTGTTCTTGGAAGACGCATCAGCCGACCAAGATTTCAACCAAAGCGCTCTGCGCGCCACAATAGCAAACCCAGAATTCTTAGCCGCTAACCTAGCCAATTGCAAAGTGGCGTCTAGGGTGAAAGAATTAGCCAATTTGAGAGCATTGATTCTGTCCATAATCTCCTCATAAGGAGGAGAATCACTGTCGACCGCCTTTATCAGCTCATCGAACCAGAAACATGCGGCTGTAGCGACAGGGACAATGCATGAAATTGGTTGCAGAAGGTAACCCTGCTGAACAAACATCTTTTTAAGCAAACCTTCTAATTTTTTATCCATAGGATCTTTGAAAGCACAACTATCCTCTATGGGTATAGTGGTGCGTTTGTTTAAAGTGGAAACCGCTCCCTCGACCTTGGGGACTGTCTGCCATAAGTCCTTTCTGGGGTCGACCATAGGAAACTATTTTTTAAATATGGGGGGAGGGACGAAAGGAATACCGGGCCTTTCCCATTCTTTATTAACAATGTCCGCCACCCGCTTGGGTATAGGAAAAGCTTCTGGGAGCCCCGGCACCTCTAGGAACTTGTCCATTTTACATAGTTTCTCTGGGATGACCAACTTGTCACAATCATCCAGAGTGGATAATACCTCCTTAAGCAGAATGCGGAGATATTCCAACTTAAATTTAAATGCAATCACATCAGGTTCAGCTTGTTGAGAAATGTTCCCTGAATCAGTAATTTCTCCCTCAGACAAAACCTCCCTGGCCCCATCAGACTGAGTTAGGGGCCCTTCAGAAATATTAATATCAGCGTCGTCATGCTCTTCAGTATCTAAAACAGAGCAGTCGCGCTTACGCTGATAAGTGTTCATTTTGGCTAAAATGTTTTTGACAGAATTATCCATTACAGCCGTTAATTGTTGCATAGTAAGGAGTATTGGCGCGCTAGATGTACTAGGGGCCTCCTGAGTGGGCAAGACTCGTGTAGACGAAGGAGGGAATGATGCAGTACCATGCTTACTCCCCTCACTTGAGGAATCATCTTGGGCATCATTGTCATTGTCACATAAATCACATTTATTTAAATGAATAGGAATTCTGGCTTCCCCACATTCAGAACACAGTCTATCTGGTAGTTCAGACATGTTAAACAGGCATAAACTTGATAACAAGTACAAAAAACGTTTTAAAATAAAACCGTTACTGTCACTTTAAATTTTAAACTGAACCCACTTTATTACTGCAAATGCGAAAAAACATGAAGGAATTGTTCAAAATTTACCAAATTTTCACCACAGTGTCTTAAAGCCTTAAAAGTATTGCACACCAAATTTGGAAGCTTTAACCCTTAAAATAACGGAACCGGAGCCGTTTTGAACTTTAACCCCTTTACAGTCCCTGGTATCTGCTTTGCTGAGACCCAACCAAGCCCCAAGGGGAATACGATACCAAATGATGCCTTCAGAAAGTCTTTTCTAAGTATCAGAGCTCCTCTCACATGCGACTGCATGCCATGCCTCTCAAAAACAAGTGCGCAACACCGGCGCGAAAATGAGGCTCTGCCTATGCTTTGGGAAAGCCCCTAAAGAATAAGGTGTCTAAAACAGTGCCTGCCGATATTATTATATCAAAATACCCAGATAAAATGATTCCTCAAGGCTAAATATGTGTTAATAATCAATCGATTTAGCCCAAAAAAAGTCTACAGTCTTAATAAGCCCTTTTTGAAGCCCTTATTTACAATCGTAATAAACATGGCTTACCGGATCCCAGAGGGAAAATGACAGCTTCCAGCATTACATCATCTTGTTAGAATGTGTCATACCTCAAGTAGCAAGAGACTGCTCACTGTTCCCCCAACTGAAGTTAATTGCTCTCAACAGTCCTGTGTGGAACAGCCATGGATTTTAGTGACGGTTGCTAAAATCATTTTCCTCATACAAACAGAAATCTTCATCTCTTTTCTGTTTCTGAGTAAATAGTACATACCAGCACTATTTCAAAATAACAAACTCTTGATTGAATAATAAAAACTACAGTTAAACACTAAAAAACTCTAAGCCATCTCCGTGGAGATGTTGCCTGTACAACGGCAAAGAGAATGACTGGGGTAGGCGGAGCCTAGGAGGGATCATGTGACCAGCTTTGCTGGGCTCTTTGCCATTTCCTGTTGGGGAAGAGAATATCCCACAAGTAAGGATGACGCCGTGGACCGGACACACCTATGTTGGAGAAATATTTATTGGGAGGAGTTTCTCCTCCTGAGTCCATAATCCCTGAGCCTTCAGGGAGTTCCAGACTGCGCCCCAGCCTAGAAGGCTGGCGTCTGTTGTTACAATCGTCCAATCTGGCCTGCGAAAGGTCATCCCCTTGGACAGATGTGGCCGAGAAAACCACCATAGAAGAGAATCTCTGGTCTCTTGATCCAGATTTAGTAGGGGGGACAAATCCGAGTAATCCCCGTTCCACTGATTTAGCATGCACAATTGCAGCGGTCTGAGATGCAGGCGCGCAAATGGTACTATGTCCATTGCCGCTACCATTAAGCCGATTACTTCCATGCACTGAGCTACTGACGGGTGTGGAATGGAATGAAGGACACTGCAAGCATTTAGAAGTTTTGATAACCTGGCCTCTGTCAGGTAAATTTTCATCTCTACAGAATCTATAAGAGTCCCTAGAAAGGGAACCCTTGTAAGTGGTAATAGAGAACTCTTTTCCACGTTCACCTTCCACCCATGCGACCTCAGAAATGCCAGAACTATCTCTGTATGAGACTTGGCAGTTTGAAAACTTGACGCTTGTATCAGAATGTCGTCTAGGTACGGAGTCACCGCTATGCCTCGCGGTCTTAGTACAGCCAGAAGTGAGCCCAGAACTTTTGTAAAGATTCTTGGAGCCGTAGCTAATCCGAAGGGAAGAGCTACAAACTGGTAATACCTGTCTAGGAAAGCAAATCTTAGGTACCGATAATGATCCTTGTGAATCGGTATGTGAAGGTAGGCATCCTTTAAATCCACTGTGGTCATGTACTGACCCTCTTGGATCATGGGAAGGATGGTTCGAATAGTTTCCATTTTGAATGATGGAACTCTTAGGAATTTGTTTAGGATTTTTAAGTCCAAGATTGGTCTGAAGGTTCCCTCTTTCTTGGGAACCACAAATAGATTTGAATAGAATCCTTGCCCGTGTTCCGTCCGCGGAACTGGGTGGATCACCCCCATTAGTAAGAGGTCTTGTACACAGCGTAGAAACGCCTCTTTCTTTATTTGGTTTGGTGATAACCTTGAAAGATGAAATCTCCCTCGTGGAGGAGAAGTTTTGAAGTCCAGGAGATATCCCTGAGATATGATCTCCAACGCCCAGGGATCCTGGACATCTCTTGCCCAAGCCTGGGCGAAGAGAGAAAGTCTGCCCCCCACTAGATCCGTTTCCGGATAGGGGGCCCTCACTTCATGCTGTCTTGGGGGCAGCAGCAGGTTTCTTGGCCTGCTTGCCCTTGTTCCAGGACTGGTTAACTTTCCAGCCCTGCCTGTAACGAGCAACAGCTCCTTCCTGTTTTGGAGCGGAGGAAGTTGATGCTGCTCCTGCCTTGAAGTTACGAAAGGCACGAAAATTAGACTGTTTGGCCTTTGATTTGGCCCTGTGCTGAGGTAGAGCATGGCCCTTAACTCCCGTAATGTCAGCTATAATTTCTTTCAAGCCGGGCCCGAATAAGGTCTGCCCTTTGAAAGGAATATTAAGCAATTTAGATTTAGAAGTCACGTCAGCTGACCAGGATTTAAGCCATAGCGCTCTGCGCGCTTGGATGGCGAATCCGGAGTTCTTAGCCGTAAGTTTGGTTAAATGTACGACGGCATCAGAAACAAATGCGTTAGCTAGCTTAAGTGCTTTAAGCTTGTTCATAATTTCATCCAATGGAGCTGTGCGAATGGCCTCTTCCAGAGACTCAAACCAGAATGCCGCTGCAGCAGTGACAGGCGCAATGCATGCAAGGGGCTGTAAGATAAAACCTTGTTGAACAAACATTTTCTTAAGGTAACCCTCTAATTTCTTATCCATTGGATCTGAAAAGGCACAACTATCCTCCACCGGGATAGTGGTACGCTTAGCTAAAGTAGAAACTGCTCCCTCCACCTTAGGGACCGTCTGCCATAAGTCTCGTGTGGTGGCGTCTATAGGAAACATTTTCCTAAATATAGGAGGAGGGGAAAAAGGCACACCAGGTCTATCCCACTCCTTGCTAATAATCTCTGTAAGCCTTTTAGGTATAGGAAACACGTCAGTACACACCGGTACCGCATAGTATTTATCCAACCTACATAATTTTTCTGGAATTGCAACCGTGTTACAATCATTCAGAGCCGCTAATACCTCCCCTAGCAATATGCGGAGGTTCTCAAGCTTAAATTTAAAATTAGAAATCTCTGAATCCAGTCTCCCTAGATCAGATCCGTCACCCACAGAATGAAGCTCTCCGTCTTCATGTTCTGCAAACTGTGACACAGTATCTGACATGGCTCTCACCTCATCCGCGCGCTCTGTCCTTAACCCAGAGCTATCGCGCTTGCCTCTTAATTCTGGCAATTTAGATAATACTTCTGTCATAACAGTAGCCATGTCTTGTAAAGTGATTTGTAAGGGCCTCCTTGATGTACTTGGCACCACAAAATCACGCACCTCCTGAGCGGGAGGCGAAGGTACTGACACGTGAGGAGAGTTAGTCGGCATAACTTCCCCCTCGTTGTCTGGTGATAATTTCTTTACATGTAAAGATTGACTTTTATTTAAAGTAACATCAATGCAATTAGTACACAAATTTCTATTGGGCTCCACATTGGCCTTTAAACATAGTGAACAAAGAGATTCATCTGTGTCAGACATGTTTAAACAGACTAGCAATGAGACTAGCAAGCTTGGAAATACTTTTCTAAATAAATTTACAAGCAATATAAAAAACGCTACTGTGCCTTTAAGAAGCACAAAAAGCTGTCACAGTTGAAATAACAATGAATCAAAATAGTTATAGCAACCAATTTTTCACAGTAAATGTATTAAGTTAGCAAAGGATTGCACCCACCAGCAAATGGATGATTAACCCCTTAATACCCAAAAACGGATAACAATTTAATAATGAACGTTTTTCTCACAGTCAAAACACACTGTCACAGGTCTGCTGTGACTGATTACCTCCCTCAAAATGAATTTTGAAGACCCCTGAGCTCTCTAGAGACGATCTGGATCATGGAGGATGAAGTAGACAGATTGTGACTGAATTTTTACTGCGCAAAAAAGCGCTAAAATAGGCCCCTCCCACTCATATTACAACAGTGGGGAAGCTCAGATAACTGTTTCTATGCAGAAAACAAAGATGGCCATGTGGTAAAAATCATGCCCCAATAAGTTTTATCACCAAGTACCTCACAAAAAACGATTAACATGCCAGTAAACGTTTTAAACATACATTTGAAAAGTTATGAATTGTTATTAATAAGCCTGCTACCAGTCGCTTTTACTGCAGTTAAGGCTCATACATTATTTCAGTATTAACAGTATTTTCAGAGTCAATTCCATTCCTTAGAAAAATACATTCAGTGTACACACACTCATCAGCCTAATACCAGTCGCTATCACTGCATTTAAGGCTGAACTTACTTTACATTGGTATCAGCAGTATTTTCTCAGTCAATTCCATTCCTCAGAAAAATAATTTACTGCACATACCTCATTTGCAGGGGGGCCCTGCATGCTATTCCCCTTTTCTGAAGTTACCTCACTCCTCAGATGAGAACAGCCAGTGGATCTTAGTTACGTCTGCTAAGATCATAGAAAACGCAGGCAGATTCTTCTTCTAATACTGCCTGAGAACAAACAGCACACTCCGGTGCCATTTAAAATAACAAACTTTTGATTGTAGAAATAAACTAAGTTAAAAAACACCACAGACCTCTCACAGCGACCTATCTTTAGTTAGGCTGCAAGAGAATGACTGAATATGACATGTGAGGGGAGGAGCTATATAGCAGCTCTGCTTGGGTGATCCTCTTGCAGCTTCCTGTTAGGAAGAGATATATTCCATAAGTAATGGATGACCCGTGGACTGACTACACTTAACAAGAAATACTATTTTGCTATAGAAACAATAGCATAATTAGTAGGAGTAGAGATAGCCCCAATAAATTGGAGAACCCTCCAAATTGAATTTAACTGCCGGCAAAGAATATAGTTTAAAACCTTTGAAGAAGGAATAAAAGAAAATTCTCAGCCTATTCCATTCCCTAGAATGAGGAACTGAAAAAAAACCTCTGAAAACACAGAAGAATAAATAAGCAGAAATAAAATGTTAGCTAGTCTTGAAAAAGAACTAGTTACCGTAATATCCAAAATAATCAACACCTTTTCAACACAGAACAAATGTACTTTAATAAAAAAATAAAAAAGATTTGCTAGTGTCAATATCTGATGAAGAAAATTCTGAATGAGAAAAATCATCATCAGAGAAGGATAAATCAGTATGTTGTTGGTCATTTGAAACTTCAATAATTAAAAAAGAAGTTTGAAAAAGACCTAAAAATTTTATTAGAAGGCACGATGTCAGACAAAGCCTTTAAAATAGAATCAGAAAAATATTCTTATAAATCTTCTAAATATTTCTTGTACATAAGATGTAAAAAGAATAGCAATATATAAAGCATAAATACTAATGGATTCTGCATGTAAAAGTTTATCATGATAACTTATTACAAACCATAGCTAAAGATAAACATTCATAACATTTAAAATAAATGAACTTAGCTTTGGTAGTACTGAACTCAGTCAACAGGAATCCTTTAGATCGTTTTGAAACAGGAACAGTGAAATATTGCAATATGTAATAGAAAAAAAACAATATTTAAAGCAAAATTATCAAATTCCTTAAATGACAGTTTCAGGAATGGGAAAAGAATGCAAAATAATAAGCTTCTAGAAACCAGAAGCAATAAAAAAGTGAGGTTTAAATAATGTGAGGAAAAAAAGTGGAAAAGAATGCGCCCACATTTTTTGGCGCTAAATACAACGCCCATATTTTTGGCGCCAAGTATGACGCCACAACCTCTGACGCCAGAACCGACGCCCACATTTTTTGGCACAAAAAAAATGTCTGAATACACATGCGTCAAAAATGACGTTAACAGAAAACAACTTCCGGCATCAACTACGGCGCCGGAAATGACGAAATTTTTGCGCCAAAAAAGTACGCGCCAAGAATGACGCAATGAAAAGAAACATTTTCTGCCCCCGCAAGCCTAACAGCACACAGGGAAAAATGATCAATTGAAAATTTTCAAGGTAAAGAAAAATAAATTGAATTAAAATGCATTATCCCAAATAATGAAACTGACAGTCTGGATTTTAAAGGAATACTGATTATCCTGAATCATGGCAAATATAAGTTTAAAGACATATATTTAGAACTTTACATAGAAAGTGCCCAACCATAGCTTAGAGTGTCATAATAAAATAAGACTTACTTACCCTAAGACACTCATCTACATATAGTAGACAGCCAAACCAGTACTGAAACGTGAATCAGTAGAGGTAATGGTATATAAGAGTATATCGTCGATCTGAAAAGGGAGGTAAGAGATGAATCTCTACGACCGATAACAGAGAACCTATGAATAGATCCCGTAGAAGGAGACCATTGAATTCAAATAGGCAATACTCTCTTCACATCCCTCTGACATTCACTGCACTCTGAGAGGAAAACCGGGCTCCAGCCTGCTGCGAAGCGCATATCAACGTAGAATCTAGCACAAACTTACTTCACCACCTCCATGGGAGGCAAAGTTTGTAAAACTGAATTGTGGGTGTGGTGAGGGGTGTATTTATAGGCATTTTAAGGTTTGGGAAACTTTGCCCCTCCTGGTAGGAATGTATATCCCATACGTCACTAGCTCATGGACTCTTGCTAATTACATGAAAGAAAATCGTCCCTGAAGTGCTACCCAACACAAGGAAGTCTGAACGGAACACAGGGGATCGAATCCTCCAACCGGTAATCCCTGTAAATCTGATAAGACAGATATAGAAAGGAACAACGTCATGACGAAGACTCAGTCTCGACCGACTATATTACCCCCACCCCCACGAAGAGCAAAAGGGAGACTGGAGGGCATATTGCAAGATCCCAGGAAAAATCTTCCTGTCTGTAAGACAAAACAGCATCCAGGATTCACCCTGGTGTCTATACCAGAAAATAAAGTCCAGATCCAACTCTGAGGATCACAAGACAAGTGAAGATCCCTAAAGGTATATTAACAGCCGATGGTACCAAAACCAGAAGCTAAGACCTAGGAGCTGCCGTAAACTCTGGAGCAGGATACTGCCACGTTAAACCCAGATCCCAAAAGAAAACCTAGGATCAGAACGAGGTTTGAAGATACGGTTCCTAAGACCCGGATTTGCTCAAAAGAATGAAATAGGAAAGACATCCTTCACCTGAACAAAAAGGAGAGAGAACCTTACATTCCTGGTAAAGGGAGCACTAAGTTCTGCTTAACCGTCATAAAAATTTAGGACGGGAATCTCTCTCTGTCTATCAACAGCCTTAAAAAGTCTAGCTCCGTCCTCTAGGACCCTTAGATCCGTAAGATCCCGTATCAGCGCCCATCCAAGGTAATGCCTAGAATAGGTCCAGCCTGTATTCTAGAATAGGTGATCCTGATGTGTCCGGACCGAGAGCAAGAAAAAAACTCCCTCTCCTTTGTAAAGGGAAGGAGCAGACTAATTACTACCCAAAACAGGTCCTGCCTGTCATCTAGGATACAACTTATTTGCCAAAACACTCAAGGGATAAACAGAAATTCTTAAATTCCAGCAATGCTAGAAACTGAGAATAATCAAACTAAGGAATATAAGCTCCGTAGCTTAAAAAATGTCCTCGAAAATATCAGGGGACCAGAACCCGAAACAAAGATCTTAGATGCTTCCCCCGGAAGGCTACAACACACAACCATCAAGTCGATAGTAACAAAATCCCATGTGACAAAACGGCTATCTAGGAGTTTCTATAACACCTAGAGCTCTAAAAACTATCCAAAACCGAATAGGAAGCAAAAGAAAATAGGCAAGCGCCCAAATATAATAACTGAAAAAAGGGAGCGTGTAAACAAAAACCAGGTCCAGCCTGTCACACGAAACACCCCCCCCCCCCAAAGAGCTCAGAACTGGGATTCTAATAAACAAATTGTAAATCAAGACGATAAGAAAAAGGAACCCAATCCTCTCCACTCATCTAGTCAAGATCGTTATTCGATTTAGAAAACTGAGATTCAACTGACGGATCAGCACTGGGAACCTCTAACATCGCCAAAACCCCACGCAGAAGCAAAAGCGCCAATCTAAATCTAAACGCTATGCCCTCCGCAGTTGGAGGACTGAAGTCCGTAGACTCCGACCCTGGAGGTTCTACCTCTGAGGCCTCAGAGGAAACCGCATCCCCAGAAGACTGATCGGACACGATCGTCATTTTACACGACGGTCCTTCAGGAGAACCTGGATTAACCCTTCGCTTGCACGCAGCAGGAAGAGGTAGCATCGCTAAGGCCGTAGAGATGGCCATGCGTAACTGCTTAGTAACCTCTGGTGGAAACAAACCCCTAACAGGCGAAGGGGGAGCGGAACTCGGGAAAACTGCACATGTAGGAACAGAAGAGTCTAGGAAACACACCTCACTGGATTCAGAATCCTCAGAGGTGGATGGCTCAGTGGTCTCTGACATCCCAACATTGGTTGATGGGAACACCCTATTGTGGCATATGGAACATAATTGAGAGGGCTGGGATACCCGGGCCTCCTCACAATATACACATGTATCAAATTCTGTCTCAGAGGGATCCCCCTCTAAAATATCAGAATCCTCCATAACTTGACTAAGTTATATTATCGAAAACAACAAACAAAAAAACTGGCACCTTATACCCCCAATGGCTGGTGCACTTACCACCTCCTATGACCCAGACAGGTAGAGAAGACGCTCCTCTCCTCAGACAACCGGTCAGAAATCTGAAAAAAAAACGTGACCACTCAAGTCACATGGTGCTCATACAGGACCGCTCCTGCTAGGAATAAGCGAGCCAGCTTGTTAAACTGCGCAGTTCACGAAACGTACAGGTTACTTTCATTTTGAATCAGCCATGAGCCCAAACTATCTTACACATAAGCAGTCAAAATAATATAACAAACATGATTAACAAATCCCTACTGTTCAATAATTCTCCTCAGGAGATATTAACCCTTGATTCCATAAAGATAAAGGAGTCCCACTGAGACCCTGTCTTCTATCGTTAACATGTGTGTAAAAAATGAAACAATCTTACCGGAAACTTGCCGTGGAACAGCGACATGGTCCTTCAAGTTTGACAGATTGTAGCAGCGCCTCTGACATGGACTTGAGTGAAGAAAGCAGGCAGCGAAACTCGTCAACGCTAATTGCTTAAGGAGCTGTTAATAGAAGTCTGGATGGCTTTGCAGAAAGACTCTCTGCATCTCCAGACCCTAACTTTCATCAATGCTCTCACTGAGAGGCTGACAACACTACTTAAAACTCCAGTCCCATACCGAAGGATTCTACCCTCCATAAGAGACTACTCCAAATTTTCCAACACTTCTCTGCCAACCTCCTGTGACAAAAGGCAAAAGAATGACTGGGGGATGAGGGAACTAGGGGAGGTATTTAAGCTTTTGGCTGGGGTGTCTTTGCCTCCTCCTGGTGGCCAGGTTCTGTATTCCCACAAGTAATGAATGCAGCTGTGGACTCTCCCTGTATTTAGAAGGCAAATTCACACTTGTATACGATTGGTTTGCGTTCTAAAGTGGATTACTTGTATTAACATGGGCAACATAGTGCAAAAACAAAAACATAATTTATGTAAGAACTTACTTGATAAATTCATTTATTTCATGTAATTGGCAAGAGTCCATGAGCTAGTGACATATGGGATATACAATCCTACCAGGAGGGGCAAAGTTTCCTAAACCTCAAAATGTCTATAAATACACCCCTCACCACCACCACAATTCAATTTAACGAATAGCAAAGTAGTGGGGTGATAGAAAATGGAGTAAAAAAGCATATATAATTAAAAAAAAACTGGAAACAATTGTGCTTTTATACAAAAATGACCAGAAAAAGGGTGGGTCTCATGGACTCTTGCCAATATGAAAGAAATTAATTTATCAGGTAAGTTCTTACATAAATTACGTTTTCTTTCATGTAATTGGCACGACCATGAGTTAGTGACGTATGGGATAGAAATACCCAAGATGTGGAAGTCCACAGAAGAGTCACATTTTCCGCTGAAAAAAAATTAAATCCACAAAAAAAAATAAGTTTTTCTCATAAATTTAAACTGAAACAGCTGCCTGAAGAACTTTTCTACCAAAAACTGCTTCAGAAGAATCAAATACATCAAAATGTTAAAATTTAGTAAATGTATGCAAAGAAGACCCAGTTGCTGCTTTGCAAATTTTATCAACTGAAGTTTCATTCTTAAAAGCCTAAGAGACGGGGACTGTCAAGCCTCCAAATAAGCTTTATAAATCAAAAGCTTTAACCAACATGCCAAAGAAATGGCAGAAGCTTTCTGACCTTTTCTAGAACCAGAGAAGACAACAAACTAGAAGTCTTCCTGAAATCTTTAGTAGCTTCAACATATGTCAAAGCTCTTACAACATCCAAAGAATGTAAAGATCTTTCAAGAGTATTCTTGGGATTAGGACACAAGGAACAACAATATCCCTATTAATGTTGTTAGAATTCACAACCTTAGGAAGAAATTTAAAACTAAATCCGCAAAACAGCCTTATCCTCATGAAAAAACATAATTTATGTAAGAACTTACCTGATAAATTCATTTCTTTCATATTGGCAAGAGTCCATGAGCTAGTGACATATGGGATATACAATCCTACCAGGAGTGGCAAAGTTTCCCAAACCTCAAAATGCCTATAAATACACCCCTCACCACACCCACAATTCAGTTTAATGAATAGCCAAGCAGTGGGGTGATAAAGAAAGGAGTAGAAAGCATCAACAAAGGAAATTTGGAAATAATGTGAGTCCATGAGCTAGTGACATATGGGATATCAATACCCAAGATGTGGAGTCTTCCACTCAAGAGTCACTAGAGAGGGAGGGAATAAAAATAAAAACAGCCATATTCCGCTGAAAAAATTAATCCACAACCCAAAACAAAAATAAGTTTATTTCATCTTTGAAAGAAAAAACTTTCAAAAAATCAAAAGCAGAAGAATCAAACTGAAACAGCTGCCTGAAGAACTTTTCTACCAAAAACTGCTTCCGAAGAAGCAAATACATCAAAACGGTAGAATTTAGTAAATTTATGCAAAGAGGACAAAGTCGCCGCTTTGCAAATCTGATCAACTGAAGCTTCATACTTAAAAGCCCACGAAGTGGAAACTGAACTAGTAGAATGAGCTGTAGTTCTCTGAGGCGGGGCCTGACCCGACTCCAAATAAGCTTGATGAATCAAAAGTTTCAACCAAGAAGCCAAGGAACTAGCAGAAGCCTTCTGACCTTTCCTAGGACCAGAAAATAAAACAAATAGACTGGAAGTCTTCCTGAAATCTTTAGTAGCTTCCACATAATATTTCAAAGCTCTTACCACATCCAAAGAATGTAAGGATCTCTCCAAAGAATTCTTAGTATTAGGACATAAGGAAGGGACAACAATTTCTCTACTAATGTTGTTAGAATTCACAACCTTAGGTAAAAATTGAAAAGAAGTCCGCAAAACTGCCTTATCCTGATGAAAAATCAGAAAAGGAGACTCACAAGAAAGAGCAGATAGCTCAGAAACTATTCTAGCAGAAGAGATTGCCAAAAAAGGAACAACACTTTCCAAGAAAGTAGTTAATGTCCAAAGAATGCATAGGCTCAAATGGAGGAGCCTGTAACGCCTTCAGAACCAAATTAAGACTCCAATGAGGAGAAATTGATTTAATGACAGGCTTAATACGAACTAAAGCCTGTACAAAACAGTGAATATCAGGAAGTATAGCAATCTTTCTGTGAAATTAAACAGAAAGAGCGGAGATTTGTCCTTTCAAGGAACTTGCAGACAAACCCTTATCCAAACCATCCTGAAGGAACTGTTAAATTCTAGGAATTCTAAAAGAATGCCAGGAGAATTTATGAGAAGAACACCATGAAATGTAAGTCTTCCAAACTCTATAATAAATCTTTCTAGAGACAGATTTACGAGCTTGTAACATAGTATTAATCACTGAGTCAGAGAAACCTCTATGACTTAGAACTAAGCGCTCAATTTCCACACCTTCAAATTTAATGATTTGAGATCCTGATGGAAAAACGGACCTAGAGATAGTAGGTCCGGCTGTAACGGAAGTGGCCAAGGCGGGCAACTGGACATCCGCACCAGATCTGCATACCAAAACCTGTGTGGCCATGCTGGAGCCACCAGCAACACAAAAGACTGTTCCATGATGATTTTGGAGATCCCTCTTGGAAGGAGAACTAGAGGCAGGAAGATGTAAGCAGGATGATAACACCAAGGAAGTGTCAGTGCATCCACTGCTTCCGCCTGAACATCCCTGGACCTGGACAGGTATCTGGGAAGGTTCTTGTTTAGATAAGAGGCCATGAGATCTATCTCTGGAAGACCCCACATCTGAACAATCTGAGAAAACACATCTGGATGGAGAGACCACTCCCCTTGATGTAAAATCTGGCGGCTGAGATAATCCGCCTTCCAATTGTCTACACCTGGGATATGTACCACAGAGATTAGACAGGAGCTGGATTCCGCCCAAGCACGTATCCGAGATACTTCTTTCATAGCTTGGGGACTGCGATTCCCACCCTGATGATTGACATAAGCCACAGTTGTGATATTGTCTGTCTGAAAACAAATGAACGGTTCTCTCTTTAGCAGAGGCCAAAACTGAAGAGCCCTGAGAATTGCACGGAGTTCTAAAATATTTATTGGTAATCTCGGCTCTTGAGATTTCCAAACCCCTTGTGCTGTCAGAGAGCCCCAAACAGCTCCCCAACCTGAAAGACTCGCATCTGTTGAGATCACAGTCCAAGTTGGCCGAACAAAAGAAGCCCCTTGAACCAAACGATGGTGATCCAACGAGCAAAGGGGATCGCGTCCGATGCTGCAGTCATGAGACCTAAAACTTCCATGCACAGACACGGAAGGGAATGCCTGAGACTGAAGGTGCAGGCATGCTGCAACCAATTTTAAATGTCTCTTATCTGTTAGAGACAGAGTCATGGAAACTGAATCTATCTGGAAACCTAAAAATGTGACCCTTGTCTGAGGAATCAAGAAACTTTTTGGTAAATTGATCCTCCAACCATGTTTTCGAAGAAACACCACTAGTTGATTTGTGTGAGATTCTGCAGTATGTAAAGACTGAGCTAGTACCAAGATATCGTCCAAATAAGAAAACATCGCAATACCCTGTTCTCTGATTACAGATAGTAGGGCAGCCAGAAACTTTGAAAAGATTCTTGGAGCTGTTGCTAGGCCAAATGGAAGAGCAACAAATTGGTAATGCTTGTCTAGAAAAGAGAATCTCAGAAAATGATAATGTTCTGGATGAATCGGAATATGAAGGTATGCATCCCACAAGTCTGTTGTGGACATATAATGTCCTTGCTGAACAAAAGGTAGAATAGTCCTTATAGTCACCATCTTGAAAGTTGGTACTCTTACATAACGATTCAAAATTTTCAGATTCAGAACTGGTCTGAACAAATTTTCTTTCTTTGGTACAATGAATAGGTTTCAATAAAACCCCAAACCTTGTTCCTGAGGAGGAACTGGCATGATTACCCCTGAAGACTCCAGGTCTGAAACACACTTCAGAAAAGCCTGAGCTTTTACTGGATTTACAGGGATGCATGAGAGAAAAAATCTTCTCACAGGAGGTCTTACTTTGAATCCTATTCGATAACCTTGAGAGACAATGCTCTGAATCTGATGATTTTGGACAGATTTTATCCAAAAATCCTTGAAAAACCTTAATCTGCCCCCTACCAGCTGAGCTGGAGTGAGGGCCGCACCTTCATGCGGACTTTGGTTTCCTAAATGGCTTGGATTTACTCCAATTTGAGGAAGGCTTCCAACTGGAAGCAGATTCCTTGGGAGGAGGATTGAGTTTTTGTTCCTTATTCTGACGAAAGGAACAAAAACGGTTAGAAGCCTTATATTTACCCTTAGGTTTTTTTATCCTGAGGCAAAAAAACAAAATTTATGCTTACCTGATAAATTTATTTCTCTTGTGGTGTATCCAGTCCAAGGGTTCATCCATTACTTGTGGGATATTCTCCTTCCCAACAGGAAGCTGCAAGAGGACACCCACAGCAGAGCTGTCTATATAGCTCGTACCCTAACTGCCACCCCCAGTCATTCGACCGAAGACAAGCAAGAAAAAAAGGAGAAACTATAGGGTGCAGTGGTGACTGTAGTTTAAAAATAAAAAACACCTGCCTTAAAATGACAGGGCGGGCCGTGTACTGGATACACCACAAGAGAAATAAATTTATCAGGTAAGCATAAATTTTGTTTTCTCTTGTAAAGGTGTATTCAGTCCACGGGTTCATCCATTACTTGTGGGATACCAATACCAAAGCTTTAGGACACGGATGAAGGGAGGAACAAGGCAGGAAACAAACGGAAGGCACCACAGCCTGTAAGACCTTTCTCCCAAAAATAGCCTCCGAAGAAGCAAAAGTATCAAATTTATAGAATTTAGAAAAGGTATGAAGCGAAGACCAAGTCGCTGCCTTACAAAAGGCCTCATGTTTAAAAGCCCATGTGGAAGCTACTGCTCTAGTAGAATGAGCTGTAATTCTTTCAGGAGGCTGCTGGCCAGCAGTCTCATAAGCTAAGCGAATTATGCTTCTTAGCCAAAAGGAAAGAGAAGTTGCCGAAGCCTTTTGGCCTCTCCTCTGTCCAGAGTAGACAACAAACAAAGCAGATATTTGACGAAAATCTTTCGTAGCTTGTAAATAAAACATTAAAGCACGAACCACATCAAGATTGTGTAATAGATGTTCCTTCCTTGAAAAAGGATTAAGACATAGGGAAGGAACAACAATCTCCTGATTGAAATTCTTATTAGATACCACCTTAGGCAGAAACCCAGGTTTGGTACGTAACACTACCTTATCTGCATGGAAAATCAGATAAGGGGAATCACACTGTAAAGTAGATAACTCCGAAACTCTTCGAGTCGAGGAGAAAGCTACTAAAAATAGAACTTTCCAAGATAAAAGCTTAATATCTATGGAATGCAAAGGTTCAAACGGAACCCCTTGAAGAACTTTAAGAACTAAATTTAAACTCCATGGCGGAGCAACAGGTTTAAACACAGGCTTGATTCTAACTAAAGCCTGACAAAACGCCTGAACGTCTGGAACCTCAGCCAGACGTTTGTGCAAAAGAATACAGAGCAGAAATCTGTCCCTTTAAGGAACTAGCTGACAATCCCTTCTCCAATCCTTCTTGGAGAAAAGATAATATCCTAGGAATCCTGACCTTACTCCATGAGTAACCCTTGGATTCACGCCAATGAAGATATTTACACCATATCTTATGATAGATTTTCCTGGTGACAGGCTTTCGAGCCTGAATTAAGGTATCAATGACCGATTCGGAAAAACCACGCTTTGATAGAATCAAGCATTCAATCTCCAAGCAGTCAGACGTAGAAAAATTAGATTTGGATGTTTGAAGGAACCTTGAAGTAGAAGGTCCTGCCTTAGCGGCAGAGTCCATGGTGGAAAGGATGACATGTCCACCAGATCTGCATACCAAGTCCTGGGTGGCCACGCAGGGGCTATCAAGATCACCGAAGCGCTCTCCTGCTTGATCTTGGCAATCATACGAGGGAGCAGAGGAAACGGTGGAAACACATAAGCCAGGCTGAAGGACCAGGGCGCTGCTAGAGCATCTATCAGCGATGCCTTGGGATCCCTGGACCTGGACCCGTAACAAGGAAGCTTGGCGTTCTGACGAGACGCCATGAGATCCAGTTCTGGTTTGCCCCAAAGTTGGATCAACTGGGCAAATACCTCCGGATGGAGATCCCACTCCCCCGGATGAAAAGTCTGCAGACTTAGAAAATCAGCCTCCCAGTTCTCTACTCCTGGGATATGGATAGCTGAGAGATGGCAAGAGTGAACCTCTGCCCATAGAATTATCTTTGAAACCTCCAACATTGCCAGGGGGCTCCTTGTTCCCCCCTGATGGTTGATATAGGCTACAGTCGTGATGTTGTCCAACTGAAATCTGATGAACCTGACCGCAGCTAGCTGAGGCCAACCCTGAAGAGCATTGAATATCGCTCTTAGTTCCAGAATGTTTATCGGAAGGAGGGCCTCCTGAGTCCACGAACCCTGAGCCTTCAGGGAGTTCCAGACTGCACCCCAGCCCAGAAGGCTGGCATCTGTCGTTACTATAGTCCATTCTGGCCTGCGGAAACTCATTCCCTTGGACAGATGGACCCGAGATAGCCACCAGAGAAGAGAATCCCTGGTCTCTTGATCCAGATTTAGTAGAGGGGACAAATCTGTGTAATCCCCATTCCACTGATTGAGCATGCAAAGTTGCAGTGGTCTGAGATGTAGGCGGGCAAACGGAACTATGTCCATTGCCGCTACCATTAATCCGATTACCTCCATACACTGAGCCACTGACGGACGAGAAATGGAATAAAGACCACGGCAGGAAGTTAGAAGTGTTGACAACCTGACCTCTGTCAGATAAATCTTCATTTCTACTGAATCTATCAGAGTTCCTTTGAAGGAAACTCTTGTGAGAGGTGAGAGAGAACTCTTTCCTTCGTTCACCTTCCACCCGTGAGACATAAGGAATGCCAGAACAATGTCCGTATGGGACCTGGCGATATGAAAAGTTGACGCCTGTATCAGGATGTCGTCTAGGTAAGGGGCTACTGCTATACCCCGCGGTCTTAGAACCGCCAGAAGGGACTCTAGAACCTTTGTAAAGATTATTGGTGCCGTGACTAACCCGAAGGGAAGAGCCACAAACTGGTAATGCCTGTCTAGGAAGGCGAACCTGAGAAACTGATGATGATCCCTGTGTATCGGAATATGTAGATAAGCATCCTTTAAATCCACGGTAGTCATATATTGACCATCCTGGATCATAGGTAGGATGGTTCGATTAGTCTCCATCTTGAAGGATGGGACCCTGAGAAATTTGTTTAGGATCTTGAGATCCAAGATTGGTCTGAAAGTTCCCTCTTTCTTGGGAACTATAAACAGATTTGAATAGAAGCCCTGCCCCTGTTCCTCTTTGGAACTGGGTGGATCACTCCCATAACTAGTAGGTCTTGAACGCAATGTAAGAATGCCTCTCTCTTTATCTGTTTTGCAGATAATTGTGAGAGATGAAATCTCCCCTTTGGAGATGAAGCTTTGAAATCCAGAAGATATCCCTGGGAAACAATTTCCAGAGCCCAGGGATCCTGGACGTCTCTTGCCCAAGCCTGGGCGAAGAGAGAAAGTCTGCCACCCACTAGATCCGGTCCCGGATCGGGGGCTACTCCTTCATGCTGTCTTAGAGGCAGCAGCAGGCTTTTTGGCCTGTTTCCCCTTGTTCCAAGCCTGGTTATGTCTCCAGACTGGCTTGGACTGGGCAAAATTTCCCTCTTGTTTTGTAGAAGAGGAAGATGAAGCTGCGCCACTCTTGAAGTTTCGAAAGGAACGAAAATTAGTCTGTTTGGTCCTTAACTTGTTTGACCTATCCTGGGGAAGGGCGTGGCCTTTTCCTCCAGTAATATCAGAAATGATCTCCTTCAGTCCAGGCCCAAATAGGGTCTGCCCTTTGAAGGGGATATTGAGAAGTTTAGACTTTGAAGTGACATCAGCTGACCAGGATTTAAGCCATAGCGCCCTACGTGCCGGAATGGCAAAACCTGAATTTTTAGCCGTTAGCTTGGTTAAATGAAAAACGGTAGCAAAAAAGATTTGTTCCAGCCACCAATAGTTAAAAAACCTTTATTTCTTCATATAGGGTCTTTTGACAAACATACAACGTTTCAGACCTGCTATAGGTCCTTAGTCATGTATAGCAGGTCTGAAACGTTGTATGTTTGTCAAAAGACCCTATATGAAGAAATAAAGGTTTTTTAACTATTGGTGGCTGGAACAAATCTTTTTTGCTACTTGAAGTATTTGCAGGATAAGGCAGATCCTGGGTTCCGTGCCCCACAAGCCACATATCTGTTGGTGCTGTTTTCCACACTTTGCTTTGAGTAAATGAAAAACGGTGTCAGAAATAAATGAATTGGCTAACTTAAGAGCTTTAAGCCTGTCAAGGATATCATCCAACGGGGTCTCTACCTGTAAAGCCTCCTCCAGAGACTCGAACCAGAAAGCAGCTGCAGCAGTGACTGGGGCAATGCATGCAAGAGGCTGGAGAATAAAACCTTGTTGTATAAAGATTTTCTTAAGGAAACCCTCTAATTTCTTATCCATAGGATCTAGGAAAGAACAACTGTCCTCGACAGGAATAGTTGTACGTTTAGCTAGGGTAGAGACTGCTCCCTCCACCTTAGGAACCGTCTGCCACAAGTCCCGTGTAGCGGCATCTATAGGAAACCTTTTCTTAAAAGCAGGAGGAGGAGAGAACGGCACACCTGGTCTATCCCATTCCTTAGAAATAATTTCTGAAAACCTCTTAGGGATTTGAAAAACATCAGTGTAAACAGGCACTGCAAAGTATTTGTCCATTTTACACAATTTCTCTGGGACTACAATGGTGTCACAGTCATCCAGAGTCGCTAAAACCTCCCTGAGCAACACGCGGAGGTGTTCAAGCTGAAATTTAAATGCTGTCATTTCAGAGACAGACTGAAGTAACGCCTTCCCTGAATCAGAGAAGTCACCCACAGATAGAAGCTCTCTCACATAAACTGCAAAACAGTGAAAAAAAGTAGTAAACTCTACGAAATTTTTACAGTGTGTATAAGGGACTAAAGCAGCATTGCACCCACTTGCAAATGGATGATTAACCACTCAGGCCCAAAAACGAATTAGAAAAATGTTAAACCTGTTAACAAACAGACACACACACTGCCACAGCTCTGCTGTGGCTCCTACCTGCCCTCAAATACGATTTTTGCAGGAACAAAACTCTATAGATGTCCTATAAGCCAGAGGACTCCTTCAGGGAAGCTGGATGTCTCAGACTGAAATGAAAATAGGCCCCTCCCACCATGCACTCAAAGTCAGAGGGCCTTAAAAAAGTACTCCTAGGAGAAATCTAACAAGCCATGTGGAAACTAGGCCCCAAATAAAGATTTATCACCCTCAGAGAAAAAACGTTTTTATTTATAAATCATGCAAACGTTTTTACACTAAGTAATATAGGTATTAACATGAATATTATCCCTTTTTGCAAGCATGATCGCAGTTGTTGTTAAATCACTGTATCAGGCTTACCTTAAATATACCAGGCACTGTCAGCATTTTCTAGACCTTATCTCTCTAGAAAAAAATATACTGAACACAACTTTAAAGCAGGCAATCTGCAGACCATCCCCCCAACTGAAGTTTTCTTTCCATACTCTTCAGTTATGTGTGAGAACAGCAATGGACCTTAGTTACAAACCGCTAAGATCATCAAACCTCCAGGCAGAAGTCTTCTTCCAATTTCTGCCTGAGAGTAAAAACAGTACAACGCCGGTACCGTTTAAAAATAAACTTTTGATTGAAGGTAAAAACTACACTAAGTCACCACATCTCTCTTGATACTTCCTTTCTTGTCGAGAGCTGCAAAAGAATGACTGGGGGTGGCAGTTAGGGGAGGAGCTATATAGACCGATCTGCTGTGGGTGTCCTCTTCCAGCTTCCTGTTGGGAAGGAGAATATCCCACAAGTAATGGATGAACCCGTGGACTGGATACACCTTTACAAGAGAAAACTCATTTTCCTCCAGTGATAGTTAAAATAATAGAATCCAACTGAGAACCAAATAAATTATTACCTTGGAAAGAAAGAGATAGTAATCTAGATTTAGATGTCATATCAGCATTCCAAGATTTAAGCCACAAAGCTCTTCTAGCTAATACAGCTAAATACATGGATCTAACATCAATTTTGATATCAAAAATGGCATCACAAATAAAATTATTAGCATGTTGCAGTAAGCGAGTAATGCTAGATATGTCAGGATCCAATTCTCGTTGAGCTAAATTCTCCAACGAAAAAGTTGAGGCAGCCGCAACATCAGCCAAAGAAATAGCAGGTCTGAGAAGATGACCTGAATATAAATAGGCCTTCCTTAGGATTCAAGATTCCTATCTAAAGGAAGTGCTATCTTCCATAGGAATAGTGGTACGTTTAGCAAGAGTAGAAATAGCCCCATCAACTTTGGGGATCTTTTCCCAAAACTCTATAGATTTTGCTTGTAAAGGATACAATTTTTTAAACCTTGAAGAAGGAATAAAAGAAGTACCTGGCTTATTCCATTCCCTAGAAATCATATCATAAATAGCGTCAGGAATAGGAAAAACCCCTGGGGAAACCACAGGAGGTTTAAAAACAGCATTTAAACGTTTATTTAACTGAACGTCAATAGGACTGGTTACCTCAATACCCAAAGTAATTAACACTTCTTTTAATAAAGAACGCATATACTCTATTTTAAATAAATAAGTAGATTTGTCAGTGTCGATGTCTGAGGAAGGATCTTCTGAATCCGATAGATCCTCATCAGAAGAGGATAAATTATTATGTTGCTGGTCATTTCATCAGCTAAATGAGAAGTTTTAAAAGACCTTTTACGTTTATTAGAATGTGGAAATGCAGACAAAGCCTTCAGAATAGAATCAGAAACAAATTCTTTAAAATTTACAGGCATATCATGTACATTAGAAGTTGAAGGAACTGCAACTGGCAATGTACTATTACTGATGGAAACACTATCTGCATGTAAAAGTTTATCATGACAACTAATACAAATGACATTTGGTGAATAATTTCTACACTTTTACAACAAATGCACTTAGCTTTGGTAGACCCGATGTCAGGCAGCAATGTTCCAGCAGAAACTTCTGAGGCAGTATCAGATTGGGACATCTTGCTCAATGTAAGAGAAAAAACAACATATAAAGCAAAATTATTACCTTATATGACAGATTCAGGAATGGGGAAAAATGCAAAAGCATAGGCCTCTGATAGAGAAAAAAGCAAGAGGCAAACATCAATGGGGTATTGAAATAATGCAAAAAATTTAACGTAAACTTAAACTTTTTGGCGCCAAAAATAACCGGAAATGACACTCTCGTCACTAATGACGCCGCCGTGTGAAAGGTCTCTGCGTCACGTATGACGGAAATGACGAAGTTGCGTCATAACGTCTTTCTGCGCCAAAAAAAATTTGCGCCAAGAATGACGCAATAAAGTTTAGCATTTGACGCACCCGCGGGCCTAATACCCGCAATAGCAAGAAGTAGTCAATTGAAAAAAAGACTAAAACCCCAAGTAAGAAATACATTTCTTAAAATGTTTAAATTTCCCAAATATGAAACTGACAGTCTGCTGAAGGAAATACATGAACCTGACTCATGGCAAATATAAGTACAATACATATATTTAGAACTTTATATAAAGGTGTCTAAAGTAATAAAAAACATACTTACCAAAAGACACCCATCCACATATAGCAGATAGCCAAACCAGTACTAAAACAGTTATTAGTAGAGGTAATGGTAAATTGAGAGTATATCGTCGATCTGAAAAGGGAGGTAGGAGATGAATCTCTACGACCGATAACAGAGAACCTATGAAATAGACCCCCATTAGGGAAATCATCGTATTCAAACAAGTGATACTCCCTTCACGTCCCTCTGACATTCGCTGTACTCTGAGAGGAATCGGGCTTCAACAATGCTGAGAAGCGCATATCAACGTAGAAATCTTAGCACAAACTTACTTCACCACCTCCATAGGAGGCAAAGTTTGTAAAACTGAATTGTGGGTGTGGAGAGGGGTGTATTTATAGGCATTTTGAGGTTTGGGAAACTTTGCCCCTCCTGGTAGGATTGTATATCCCATATGTCACTAGCTCATGGACTCTTGCCAATTACATGAAAGAAGTCAGAAAAAGAGACTCACAAGAGAGCAGACAATTCGGAAACTCTTCTAGCTGAAGAGATAGCCAAAAGAAACAACCTTTTCCAAGAAAGTAGTTAATGTCAAACCAAAGCCTGAACAAAACAGTGAATATCAGGAAGCTTAGAAATCTTTCTATGAAATAAAACAGAATAAGTAGAGATTTGTCCCTTCAAAATACTTGCAGACAAACCTTTATCCAAACCATCCTGAAGAAACTGTAAAATTCTAGGAATTCTAAAAGAATGCCAGGAGAATTTATGAGACCACCATGAAATATAGGTCTTCCAAACTCGATAATAAATCTTCATTGAAACAAACTTACAAGACTGTAGCATAGTATTAGTCACTGAGTCAGAGAAACCTCTATGATTAAGCACTAAGCAATTTCCATACCTTTAAATTTAACGATTTGAGATTCTGATGGAAAAACGGCCCTTGAGACAGAAGGTCTGGTCTTAAAGGAAGTGGCCAAGGCTGGCAACAGGACATACGGACAAGATCCGCATACCAAAACCTATGAGGCCACGCTGGTGCTATCAGAAACTGATGATTGTTCCATAATGATCATGGAGATTACTCTTGGAAGAGGAACTAGAGGCGGAAAGATATAAGCAGGTTGGTAAAACCAAGGAACTGCTAAAGCATCCACTATCTCTGCCTGAGGATCCCTGGACAGGTACCTGGGAAGTTTCTTGTTTAGATGAGAAACCATCAGATCTATTTCTGGAAGACCCCACATCTGTACAATCTGACAAAATACATCTGGATGGAGAGACCACTCCCCCCCAGATGTAAGGTCTGACGGCTGAGAAAATCCGCTTCCCAATTGTCTACACCTGGGATATGCACCACAGAAATTAGACAAGAGCTAGATTCCGCCCAAGAAAGTATCCAAGATACTTCTTTCATAGCTAGGGGACTGCGAGTCCCACCCTGATTATTGACATATGCCAAAGTTGTGATACTGTGGGTCTAAAAACAAATGAATGGGTATCTCTTTAACAGAGGCCAAACCTGAAGAGCCCTGAAAATAGCACGGAGTTCTAAAATATTGATATTGATTGAGGTTTCCAAACCCCTTGTGCTGTCAGAGATCGCCAGAAAGCTCCCCAACCTGAAAGTCTTGCATCTATTGTGATCACAGTCGAGGTAGGGTGAAAAAAAAAAAAAAAAAAGCCCCTTGAACTATACGATGATGGTCTAACCACCAAGTCAGAGAGAGTTGAATGTTGGGATTTAAGTATATCAATTGTGATATCCGAGTATAATCTCTGCACCATTAATTCAGCATACAAAGCTGGAGAGGTCTCATATGAAAACGAGCAAAGGGGATCAAGTCCGATGCTGCAGTCGTGAGACCTAAAACTTCCATGCATATAGCCACTGAAGGGAATGATTGAGACTGAAGGTTTCGACAAGCCTAAACCAATTTCATTAGTCTCTTGTCTGTTAAAGACAGTCATGGACACAATCTATCTGGAGGTGACCCTTGTCTGAGGAATCAAGAAACTCTTTGGTAAATTGATCCTCCAACCATGTCTTTGAAGAAACAACACTAGTTGATTTGTGTGAGATTCGGCTAACTGTAAAGACTGAGCTAGTACCAAGATATCGTCCAAATAAGGAAAAACCGCAAAACTTCTCACAGGAGGTCTTACTCTGAATCCTTACTCTGAATCCACTGACTTTGAAAAAAAATCTGCCCAAATGTCTTGGAATAATTTCAATCTGCCCCGCACCAGCTGAACTGGATCGAGGGCCGCACCTTCATGCAGACTTGGTGGCTGGCTTTGGTTTCTTAAAAGGCTTGGATTTATTCCAACTGAAAGGTTTCCAATTGGAACCAAAGTCTTTAGGGGAAGGATTGGTTTTCTGTTCCTTATTCTGTCGAAAAGAACGAAAATGATTAGAAGCTATATATTTACCCTTAGATCTTTAATTCCGAGGCAAAAAAACTCCCTTCCCCCCCAGTGATAGTTGAAATAATTGAATCCAACTGAGAACCATATATAGCCAGAATATAAATAAGCTTTCCTTAGATAAGAATTAAGTTTCCTATCTAAAGGATCATTAAAAAGGAAATTTATGCTTACCTGATAAATTAATTTCTTTTACGATATACCGAGTCCACGGGTTTCATCCTTTACTTGTGGGATATATTCCTCCTGCTAACAGGAAGTGGCAAAGAGCACCACAGCAGAGCTGCTATATAGCTCCTCCCTTAACTCCTCCCCACAGTCATTCGACCAAAGGTATAGGAAGAGAAAGGGAAAGAACTAACAAGGTGCAGAGGTGACTTAAGTTTATAAATAGTAAATCCGGTCTCAAAATGACAGGGTGGGCCGTGGACTCGGTATATCGTAAAAGAAATGAATTTATCAGGTAAGCATAAATTTCCTTTTCTTTTACAAGATATACAGAGTCCACGGGTTTCATCCTTTACTTGTGGGATACCAATACTAAAGCTTTAGGACACGGATGAAAGGGAGGGACAAGACAGGAACCTAAACGGAAGGCACCACTGCTTGAAGCACCTTTCTCCCAAAAATAGCCTCAGAAGAAGCAAAAGTACCACATTTGGAAAATTTGGAAAAAGTATGAAGGGAGGACCAAGTCGCAGCCTTACAAATCTGTTCAACAGAAGCATCGTTTTTCAAAGCCCAAGTGGAAGCCACAGCTCTAGTGGAATGAGCCGTAATCTTTTCAGGGGGCTGCTGTCCAGCAGTCTCATATGCCAGGCGGATGATGCTTCACAGCCAAAAAGAGAGAGAAGTAGCCATAGCTTTTTGACCCCTACGCTTCCGAGAATAAACACAAACAGGGAAGATGTTTGACTGAAATCCTTGGTTGCTTGTAAATAAAATTTTAAAGAGCGAACCAAATCCAAATTATGTAACAAACGTTCCTTCTTAGAGGAAGGATTAGGACACAAGGAAGGAACCACAATTTCCTGATTAATATTATTTGAAACAACCTTAGGAAGGAATCCAGGTTTAGTACGCAAAACCACCTTATCAGAATGGAATATAAGATAAGGGGAATCACATTGTAATGCAGAAAGCTCAGAAACTCTTCGAGCCGAAGAAATAGCTACTAAAAACAAAACTTTCCAAGATAACAGTTTAATATCTATGGAATGCATGGGTTCAAACGGAACCCCTTGAAGAACATTAAGAACTAAATTCAAGCTCCATGGTGGAGCAATTGTTTTAAACACAGGCTTGATTCTGATTAAAGCCTGACAAAAAGCCTGAACATCTGGGACATCAGCCAGACGCTTGTGAAGCAAAATTGACAAAGCAGAAATGTGTCCCTTCAAGGAACTAGCTGATAATCCCTTCTCCAATCCTTCTTGGAGAAAAGACAAAATCCTAAGAATCTTAATCTTACTCCATGAGTAACCCTTGGATTCACACCAATAAAGATATTTACGCCATATCTTATTGTAAATTTTCCTAGTAACCAGCTTGCGAGCCTGAATCAGAGTATCAATGACCGGCTCAGAGAAACACCGCTTAGATAAAATCAAGCGTTCAATCTCCAAGCAGTCAGCTGCAGAGAAGTTAGATTTGGATGTTGGAAAGGACCTTGAATGAGAAGGTCCTTTCTCAATGGCAGTCTCCACGGTGACAGAGACGACATTTCCACGCAGGCGCTATTGGAATTACTGAAGCCCTCTCCTGTTTGATTCTGGCAATCACATGAGGAAGGAGAGGAAAAGGTGGAAACACATAAGCCAGGTTGAATGACCAAGGTACTGCTAGAGCATCTATCAGTACAGCCTGGGGATCCCTTGACCACCTGGACCCGTAACGTGGAAGTTTGGCATTCTGTCGAGATGCCATCAGATCCAATTCCGGTGTGCCCCATTGATGAATCAAGGTTGCAAACACCTCCGGATGAAGTTCCCACTCCCCCGGATGAAAAGTTTGACGACTTAGAAAATCCGCTTCCCAGTTTTCTACTCCTGGGATATAGATCGCAGACAGATGGCAAGAGTGAGCCTCCGCCCATCAAATTATATTTGATACTTCTATCATCGCTAAAGAACTCCTTGTTCCCCCCATGATGATTGATATATGCCACAGTCGTGATATTGTCCGAATGGAATCTTATGAATTTGGCCGAAGCCAACTGAGGCCACGCCAGCAGCGCATTGAATATCGCTCTCAGTTCCAGAATATTGATTGGCAATTGAGACTCCACCTGAGTCCACACACCCTGAGCCTTCAGGGAATTCCAGACTGCACCCCATCCCAGGAGACTGGCGTCCGTCATTACTATTACCCAAGATGGCCTGCGGAAGCCCATCCCTTGGGACAGATTGTCCTGTGACAACCACCACCGAAGAGAGTGTCTGGTCTCTTGGTCCAGATTTATCTAAGGAGATAAATTTGCATAATCCCCATTCCACTGACTGAGCATGCACAGTTGTAGTGGTCTGAGATGAAAGCGAGCAAACGGGATATCCATTGCTGCTACCATTATTCCGATGACTTCCATACACTGAGCCACTGATGGCCAATGAATGGACTGCAGAGCTCAGCAAGTATTTAGAATCTTTGATTTTCTGACTCCTGTCAGAAATATTTTCATGTTTACTGAGTCTATCAGAGTTCCCAGGAATGGAACTCTTGTCTGAGGAACTAGTGAACTTTTTTCTACATTCACTTTCATACCATGAGTTCTTAGAAATGACAACATGATGTCCGTGTGAGATTTGGACAGATGATAGGTTGACGCCTGGATCAAGATATCGTCCAGATAGGGCGCCACCACTATGCCTCGCGGCCTGAGAACCGCTAGAAGAGACCCTAGAACCTTTGTGAAGATCCTGGGAGCCGTGGCCAACCCGAAGGGAAGGGCCACAAACTGGTAATGTTTGTCCTGAAATGCAAATCGCAGGAACTGATGATGATCCTTGTGGATAGGAATGTGAAGGTACGCATCCTTCAGGTCCACCGTGGTCATGTATTGACCCTCCTGGATCACTGGCAAAATTGTACGAATAGTCTCCATCTGGAACGATGGGACTCTGATTAACTTGTTTAGACATTTGAGATTTAAAATCGGTCTGAAGGTTCCCTCTTTTTTGGGAACCACGAATAGGTTTGAATAGAAGCCCTGCCCATGTTCCAGATCTGGAACTGGGCAAATTACACCCATGGTGTAGAGGTCTTTTACACAGCGTAAGAACGCCTCTCTTTTTGTCTGGTCTACAGACAATCGTGAAAGATGAAATCTTCCCCTTGGGAGGAAGTCCTTTAATTCCAACTGATACCCCCCTGGGTCACAATTTCCAATGCCCAGGGATCCTGTACATCCCTTGCCCAAGCCTGAGCAAAGAAAGAGTCTGCCCCCTACTAGATACGGTCCCGGCTCGGGGGCTGCCCCTTCATGCTGTCTTGGTAGCAGCAGCGGGCTTTTTGACTTGTTTACCTTTATTCCAGGCCTGGTTAGGTCTCCAGACCGCCTTGGATTGAGCAAAGTTCCCTTCCTGCTTAGTGGAGGAAGAGGAAGCAGAGGATGTTCCTTTAAAATTTCGAAAGGAACGAAAATTATTCTGTTTACTCCTCATCTTGAGGGGCTTGTCCTGAGGTAGGGTGTGACCCTTACCTCCAGTAATGTCAGAGATTATTTCCTTCAGTTCAGGCCCGAATAGGGTCTTACCTTTGAAGGGAATAGATGAAAGCTTAGATTTAGACGATACGTCAGCCGACCATGACTTTAGCCATAACGCGCTACAATGGCAAAGCCTGCGTTTTACGCTGCTAATTTTGCAAGTTGAAAAGCAACATCAGTCATAAAAGAATTTGCTAGTTTAAGAGCCTTAATTCTGTCTAAAATGTCCTCTAAAGGTGTCTCAACCTTCAGAGACTCTTCCAGGGCGTCAAACCAAAAGGAAGCTGCAGTAGTTACTGGAACCATGCAGGCAATAGGCTGTAAGAGAAAACCCTGGTGAACAAATAGTTTCTTTAGAAGACCCTCTATTTTTTTATCCATAGGATCTTTAGAAGCACAACTGTCCTCAATGGGTATAGTTGTACGTTTAGCTAAAGTAGATATAGCTTCCTCCACCTTGGGAACCAATTGCCAGGAGTCCCGTATGGTGTCAGATATGGGAAACATTTTCTTAAAATTAGGAGGGGGAGAAAACGGTATACCTGGTCTATCCCATTCCTTCTTAACAATCCACGGATTCATCCATACTTGTGGGATATTCTCCTTCCTTACAGGAAGTGGCAAAGAGAGCACCCACAGCAGAGCTGTCTATATAGCTCCTCCCTTAGCTCCACCCCCCAGTCATTCGACCAAAGGCTAGGAAGAAAAAGGAGAAACTATAGGGTGCAGAGGAGACTACCTGTCTTAAATAAACAGGGCGGGCCGTGGACTTGATACATCACAAGAGAAATAAATTTATCAGGTAAGCATAAATTATGTTTTCTCTTGTAAGATGTATCGAGTCCACAGATTCATCCATACTTGTGGGATACCAATACCAAAGCTTTAGGACACGGATGAAGGGAGGGACAAGACAGGTACCTTAAACAGAAGGCACCACTGCTTGTAGAACCTCTCCCCCAAAAATAGCCTCCGAAGAAGCAAAAGTATCAAATTTGTAAAATTTGGAAAAAGTATGAAGCGAAGACCAATTCGCCGCCTTACAAATCTGTTCAACAGAAGCCTCATTTTTAAAAGCCCATGTGGAAGCCACTGCTCTAGTAGAATCAGCAGTAATTCTTTCAGGAGGCTGCTGGCCAGCAGTCTCATAAGCCAAACGGATGATGCTTTTCAGCCAAAAGGAAAGAGGTAGCCGTAGCCTTCTGACCTCTCCGCTTACCAGAATAAACAACAAACAATGAAGATGTTTGACGGAAATCTTTAGTTGCTTGTAAGTAGAACTTTAAAGCACGAACCACATCAAAATTGTGCAACAGACGTTCCTTCTTTGAAGAAGGATTAGGACACAGCGAAGGAACAACAATTTCCTGATTGATATTCCTATTAGAAACAACCTTAGGAAGGAATCCAGGTTTGGTACACAAAACCACCTTATCTGCATGGAAAACAAGGTAAGGTAAATCACACTGTAAAGCAGATAACTCAGAAACTCTTCGAGCCGAAGAGATAGCTACTAAAAACAAAACTTTCCGAGATAGAAGCTTAATATCTATGGAATGCATAGGTTCAAACGGAACCCCTTGAAGAACTTTAAGAACCAAGTTCAGGCTCCATGGCGGAGCAACGGGTTTAAATACAGGCTTGATCCTGACTAAAGCCTAACTAAACGCTTGAACGTCTGGGACATCTGCCAGATGTTTGTGTAAAAGAATAGACAAAGCAGATATCTATCCTTTTAAGGAACTAGCTGATAATCCCTTCTCCATTCCTTCTTGGAGAAAAGACAATATTCTAGGAATCCTAATCTTACTCCATGAGTAACCCTTGGATTCACACCAATAAAAGATATTTGCGCCAAATCTTATGATAGATTTTCCTGGTGACAGGCTTTCTAGCTTGAATCAGGGTATCAATGACCGACTCAGAGAAACCACGCTTTGATAGAATCAGGCGTTCAATCTCCAAGCAGTCAGACACAGAGAAATTAGATTTGGATGCTTGAACGGACCTTGGATTAGAAGGTCCTGCCTCATTGGCAGAGTCCACGGTGGAACAGATGACATGTCCACTAGGTCTGCATACCAAGTCCTGCGTGGCCACGCAGGTGCTATCAGAATCACCGAAGCTCTCTCCTGCTTGATTCTGGCAACCAGACGTGGGAGGAGAGGAAACGGTGGAAATACATAGGCCAGATTGAAGGACCAGGGCACTGCTAGAGCATCCTTTGACAAAGCAGTAGGCGAAACGCGCGTCAGGCGTTCGCTCTGCTTCTCCTTATGCTCTATGTTTAAAATAGAAATTTCTTAATTTTGTTGGCCGTATGTCGGCAATTTAGCTTAAACTTGGTGGGTAAACTTGGTGGGTAGCTTAGCGGTTAAAAAACTTGCTGGTAAACTATTGTAAAATCATAGTATATGGTCAAAATCATAGTATATGGTCATTATAGGATTGTGGAGTATCCACAGTGTTCATATATTTTTTGATAGCCTTACTTACGATAGTCTTATTCACTACCTTTAACCAAGTGATACTCTGTCCATCACCCATTAACGGGTTCTAAGCTGAAATATATTGATTTAGAATATTCTAATCTAGGGGTTATTCCCCTTATGTATAACGAGAAGCGCATATATATATCATTTTAATAAAAACAAGCTGTGTCACAGAACACTATCATATTATTGGAAGACGTCTCCAATAATACCTTAACTTCTCAGGGGGGTATTTACACTTAACTCTGTGTAATTTTTTTTTTTTTTTTTTTTTTTTGGGGGCAATCTGTATATTTAAGAATTTATTAGGCATTACTCATGCTATCTTGTGGTCCAAACCAAACCAGTTAGTTTTTGGGTTGGGACAATGCTGCAAAATTGTTTAAGCACCTCACTCAGCCACCAGTAATTTACAACTAGTTTGGAATATAATATTACATATTTGATTCCCCATCAAATCGAGATCGCAATTCACACCAATAAGTTATACACTATCCCCCTGTGTGATCCCTGACACAGCAATTTTAATGTTCCTTTCACACCTATTTTTACCATAAGCAAGTTATGTTGGATGACTTAGATCATCTCTAGGGAAATTTGAAACTAATGAATATAAATAAATTCCCATGGTAATAGAAAACTAAATATAGATTGATAGAGGCTATTTATTAAACAGCATTTATCTAGCTGTTCCTATGTGACTTACAAATGACAATTTAGTACCATTTGGGATACATTTTTTGAAAACATCAAATCTCCCCATTTTATATGTTTTGTTTTCTTGTCATTTAAATATTTTAAAGATATCAATAAAAGTTATATTTTAATCTTTTCCTTAGTGCCTTTTCTACAATATCAGATCGAAAATAAAGTTTTCCATTTAAGTGTGCCACAAGATACCTTCTTTTCTTTCCTTATATTTCTTTGATATTAAACCAGGTATCAGGCACTGCCCTCCAGGGATACATAGGCCTACCCTGTTGGGATAATTTTGGGAAACTTTGACCTGTCCCCAAACGTAAATCCCCTTTTCTTAGGGGAATTACTAAAATTCTAATATATACAATTCATCTATCAGTACCGCCTGGGGATCCCGGGACCTGGACCCGTAACAAGGAAGTTTGGAATTTTGACGGGACGCCATCAGATCCAATTCTGGTGTGCCCCATAGCTGAGTCAGCTCCCACTCCCCCGGATGAAAAGTCTGACGACTTAGAAAATCCGCCTCCCAGTTCTCTACCCCTGGGATATGGATTGCTGAGAGATAGCAAGAGTGATCCTCTGCCCATCGGATTATTTTGGTTACCTCCATCATCGCTAGAGAACTCAGTGTTCCTCCTTGATGATTGATATAAGCTACAGTCGTGATGTTGTCCGACTGAAATCTGATGAATTTGGCCGCAGCTAGCTGAGGCCATGCCTGAAGCGCATTGAATATCGCTCTTAGTTCTAGAATGTTTATCGGGAGGAGAGTGTGCTTTCAGGGAGTTCCAGACTGCACCCCAGCCTAGCAGGCTGGCCTCTGTCGTTACTATGAGCCACTCTGGCCTGCGGAAACACATTCCCTGAGACAGGTGGTCCTGAGACAACCACCAGAGAACAGAATCTCTGGTCTCCTGGTCCAGATGCAGTTTAGGAGATAAATTTGCATAATCCCCATTTCACTGTTTGAGCATGCATAGTTGCAGTGGTCTGAGGTGTAGGCGGGCAAAAGGAACTATGTCCATTGCCGCTACCATGAGTCCGATTACCTCCATACACTGAGCCACTGATGGCCGAGGAATGGAATGAAGAGCTCGGCAAGTGGTTAAGAGTTTTGATTTTCTGACCTCCGTCAGAAATATTTTCATTTCTACCGAGTCTATCAGAGTCCCTAGGAAGGAAACTCTTGTGAAACGGAAGAGAGAACTCTTTTTTATGTTCACCTTCCACCCGTGAGATCTCAGAAAAGCTAACACGATGTCCGTGTGAGACTTGGCTAGCTGGAAAGTCGATGCCTGAATTAAGATGTCGTCTAGATAAGGCGCCACTGCTATGCCCCGCGGTCTTAGAACCGCCAAAAGGGACCCTAGCACCTTTGTGAAAATTCTGGGAGCTGTGGCCAACCCGAAGGGAAGTGATATTCCCCAATAGTAATTAGATGATCCGTGGACTCACTGTGTCATTAGAAAGAAACAGTCAATTTGAAGAAGAAAAAAAAAAAAAAAAAAAAAAGACTATACCCTAGGTAAGAAAAATAACTTCCTAAAACATGCTTCCCAAACTGAAACCGACAGTCTGCAAAAGGAAATATACATAGACCTGACTCATGGCAAATATAAGTAAAATACATATATTTAAAACTTTATATTAATACATAAAGCACCATACCATAGCTGAGTGTCTTAAATAATGAAAACATACTTACTGAGACACCCATCCACATAAAGCAGATAGCCAAACCAGTACTGAAAAAGTATTAGCAGAGGTAATGGTATATAAGAGTATATCGTTGATCTGAAAAGGGAGATGAATCCCTACGACCGATAAAAGAGAACCTTTGAAAAGATTTCCCGCAAGGAAAACCATAAAATCAATAGGTGATACTCCCTTCAAATCCCTCTGACAAACACTGTACTCTGAGAGGAATTAGGCTTCAAAATGCTGAGAAGCGCTTATCATAGAAGAAAAATCAAGCACAAACTTACTTCACCACCTCCATAGGAGGCAAAGTTTGTAAAACTGAATTGTGGGTGTGGTGAGGGGTGTATTTATAGGCATTTTGAGGTTTGGGAAACTTTGCCCCTCCTGGTAGGATTGTATATCCACTAGCTCATGGACTCTTGCCAATAACATGAAAGAAATCTCTCTTAGCTCTTTATCTACAGCATTTTTTATATGATGATTCAATATAGATACAAAAAATTTGTATTTATATTTATTCCAAGATCAGTGTAGTTAATTGTGCTGGTCAACATGGGTCTGTGTGTACTCCCTAACCAGGAGCTCTGTATTCTCCAAGAATAGGTAACGTAAGTATTATAAAAATCTGAGTAACAAAACATAGCTGGGTTATCATAATTTTTTTTTATAGCTGGTTTAGAGTGTCAGTTATAAAAAATAATATCCAATTGCAACTGTTCAGCCATCTTGCAGCAATGTCACTTGGGGCATTATGATCTAAAGCCCTCTGGACTGGCAAGATATCTCATCAGTACTGTAAGGTCTTTCAAAGAATTTTAGAAAGGCACATTTTAACTTGAGAGCGGTTTCTCGTTATAGAGGGCTCTGCACAGCAAAACAATGCTCAAAAAAAGATCCCCAAAGATTTTGTGAGATTTCTCTCTATGCCAGTGAGTTTTTGATCATCTGGCACATATTCTTTAGTTACTTTTACTCAGCTGCAAACCTGTAATTTCCTATAATTGTATATGTTACTATATGGATAATTGAATAAAGGTCACATTATTATACAAAATACTTACATCAAGGGCTGTGTCTTCATCATCTGAATCTTGCAAACCAAGAGCTGCTTTTTGTAACTTCTTCCTCTCATTGGCCAAAGCTTGCTCGGTTTCATCAAACTTAAATCCTTTACCAGAGAACCCACTGGAGTTTTTGATTATCTTGCCCTCCTAATAAAAGCACAACATCTGAGCAAATAATTCACACATGTACAAAATCTTTCATTTGATAGCTCTTAAAGGAATAGTAAACCCCCAAATGTTCTTTTATGATTCAGATAGAACATACAATTTTAAACAACTTTCCAATTTAATTCTATTATCAAATTTTCTTCATTCTCCTGTTATGCATTGCTGAAGGGACAGCATTGCACTACTGACAGGAAGCTGAAAAAGTAAATTTATGCTTACCTGACAAATTAATATCTTTTACGATATGACGAGTCCACGGATTTCATCCTTGCTTATGGGATATTAACCTCCTGCTAACAGGAAGTGGCAAAGAGCACCACAACAGAGCTGTATATATAGCCCCTCCCTTCCCCTCCACCCTCAGTCATTCGGCTGAAGGTTTAGGAAGAGAAAAGGAAAGGCTAAAAGGTGCAGAGGTGACTGAAGTTTACAAAAAATAAATAAATCTGTCTTAAAAAGAACAGGGTGGGCAGTGGACTCGTCATATCGTAAAAGAAATTAATCAGGTAAGCATAAACTTACTTTTCTTTTACAAAGATATGACAAGTCCACGGATGAAAGGGAGGGACAAGACAGGAACCTAAACGGAAGGCACCACTGCTTGAAGAACCTCCCAAAAATAGCCTCAGAAGAAGCAAAAGTATCAAATTTGTAAAATTTGGAAAAAGTTTGAAGGGACGACCAAGTCGCAGCCTTACAAATCTGTTCCACAGATCTATCGTTTTTAAAAGCCCATGTGGAAGCCACAGCCCTAGTAGAATGAGCCGTAATTCTTTCAGGAGGCTGCTGTCCAGCAGTCTCATATGCCAGGCGGATGATACTTCTGAGCCAAAAAGAAAGAGAGGTAGCCGTAGCTTTCTGACCCCTACGCTTTCCAGAACAATGAAGATGATTGACGGAAATCCTTGGTTGCCTGTAAGTAAAACTTCAAGGCACGGACCACGTCCAGATTATGTAACAGACGCTCCTTCTTGGAAGGATTAGGACACAATGAAGGAACAACAATCTCTTGATTAATGTTCTTATTTGAAACAACCTTAGGAAGAAATCCAGGTTTGGTACGTAAAACCACCTTATCAGAATGAAATATAAGATAAGGCGAATCCCATTGTAACGCTGAAAGCTCAGAAACTCTTCGAGCAGAAGAAATAGCAACTAAATAGAACTTTCCAAGATAACAATTTAATATCTATGGAATGCATGGGTTCAAACGGAACCCCTTGAAGAACTAAATTCAAACTCCAGGGAGGAGTAATGGGTCCAAACACAGGCTTAATTCTAGTTAAAGCCTGACAAAAAGACTGAACATCCGGCACATTTGCCAAACGTTTGTGAAGCAAAATTGATAAAGCAGAAATCTGTCCCTTTAAAGAACTTGCTGATAACCCTTTCTCCAATCCTTCTTGGAGCAAAAACAGAATCCTAGGAATCTTAGTTTTACTCCATGAGTAACCCTTAGAGTCACACCAATAAAAATAATTACACCATATCTTATGATAGATTTTTCTACTGACAGGCTTTCAAGCCTGTATCAAAGTATCAATGACCGAATCAGAGAATCCTCGCTTAGATAGAAACAAGTGTTCAATCTCCAAGCAGTCATCTGCAGAGAAATTAGATTTGGATGTTGGAAATGTCCTTGAATTAGAAGGTCCTATCTTAAAGGAAGTTTCCACAGTGGCAGAGAGGACATGTCCACTAGATCCGCATACCAAGTCCTGCGTGGCCACGCAGGCGTTACCAGGATTACTGAAGCTCTCTCCTGTTTGATTCGAGCAATCATGCGTGGAAGGAGAGGAAATGGTGGAAACACATAAGCTAGGCTGAACTTCCAAGGCACTGCCAGGGCATCTATCAGTTCGGCCTGTGGATCCTTTGACCTGGATCCGTATCTTAGGAGCTTGGCATTCTGTTGAGACGCCATTAGAGCCAACTCTGGTCTGCCCCATCTGAGAATCAGTGAGGCAAATACCTCTGGATGAAGTTCCCACTCCCCCAGATGAAAAGTCTGACGACTTAGAAAATCCGCTTCCCAATTTTCTACTCCTGGGATGTAGATTGCCGAAAGATAACAAGAGTGGGCCTCCGCCCATCGGATTATCTTGGATACTTCTATCATTGCTAAGGAGCTCCTTGTTCCCCCCTGATGATTGATATATGCCACAGTCGTGATGTTGTCTGACTGGAATCTGATGAATTTGGCCGAAGCCAACTGAGGCCACGCCTGAAGCGCATTGAATATTTCTCTCAGTTCCAGAATATTGATTGCAGCTGCAGTGGTCTGAGATGAAAGCAGGCAAACGGAATTATATCCATTGCCGCTACCATTAATCCAATGACTTCCATGCACTGAGCCACTGATGGCCGATGAATGGACTGAAGTACTCGGCAAGTATTCAGAATCTTTGACTTTCTGACCTCTGTCAGAAATATCTTCATGTCTACCGAGTCTATAAGAGTCCCCAAGAATGGAACCCTTGTCCGTGGAACTAATGAACTCTTTTCTATGTTCATTTTCCAACCGTGAGATCTCAGGAAAGACAATACTATGTCCGTGTGAGATTTTGACAATTGATAATTCGACGACTGAATCAGAATATTGTCCAGATAAGGCGCTACTGCTATGCCCCGCGGTCTGAGAACCGCTAAAAGAGACCCTAGAACCTTTGTGAAAAAAACGAAAAGGAAGAGACACGAACTGATAATGTTTGTCCAGGAAGGCAAACCTTAAGAACCGATGATGATCCTTGTGAATAGGGTTATGAAGGTATGCATCCTTCAAGTCCACGGTAGTCATATATTGACCCTCCTGAATCATTGGTAGGATTGTTCGTATTGTCTCCATTTTGAACGATGGGACTCTGAGAAATTTGTTTAGACACTTGAGATCTAAAATGGGTCTGAAAGTTCCTTCTTTTTTGGGAACTACAAAAAGATTTGAGTAAAACCCCTGCCCCTGTTCCGGCTTTGGAACAGGACAAATTACTCCCATGGTATAGAGGTCTTTTACACAGCGTAAGAACGCCTCTCTTTTTATCTGGTCTACAGATAATCGTGAAAGATGAAATCTCCCCCTTGGAAGAAAATCCTTGAATTCTAGTTGATACCCGTGGGTCACTATTTCCAGTGCCCAGGAATCCTGAGCATCTCTTGCCCAAGCCTGAGCAAAGAGAGAAAGTCTGCCCCCTACCAGATCCGGTCCCGGATTGGGGGCCACCCCTTCATGCTGTCTTGGAAACAGCAGCAGGCTTCTTGGATTGTTTACCTTTATTCCAAGTCTGGTTGGGTCTCCAGACTGACTTAGTTTGAGCAAAATTCCCTTCCTGCTTTGTGGAGGAAGAAGAAGCAGAGGGTCCTCCTTTATAATTTCGAAAGGAACGAAAATTATTCTGTTTACCCCTCATTATAACAGACTTATCCTGAGGTAGGGTATGGCCTTTACCTCCAGTAATGTCAGAAATGATCTCCTTCAATTCAGGCCCGATTAGGGTCTTACCTTTAAAAGGAATAGCCAAAAGCTCAGATTTTGATGACACATCAGCAGACCAAGATTTGAGCCATAATGCTCTACGCGCCAGAATGGCAAAACCTGCATTTTTTGCTGCTAATTTAGCAATTTGAAAAGCAGCATCAGTAATAAAAGAATTAGCTAGCTTGAGAGCCTTAATTCTATCCAGAATATCATCTAATGGAGTCTCAACCTTCAGAGACTCTTCTAGAGCTTCAAACCAAAAAGCTGCTGTAGTAGTTACTGGAACAATGCAAGGCGTAGGTTGTAAAAGAAAATCTTGATGAATAAATAATTTCTTTAAAAGACCCTCTAATTTTTTATCCATAGGGTCTTTGAAAGCACAACTATCCTCAATAGGTATGGTAGTACACTTAGCCAAAGTAGATATAGCTCCCTCCACCTTAGGGACCGTTTGCCACAAGTCCCGAATGGTGTCTGATATGGGAAACATTTTCTTAAAAGTAGGAGGAGGAGGAGAGAACGGTATACCTGGTCTATCCCATTCCTTTAACAATTTCCGAAATTCTTTTAGGAAACGGAAAAACATCAGTGTAAGTAGGCAACCTCTAGATATTTGTCCATCTTACACAATTTCTCTGGTGGTATTATAATAGGGTCACAATCATCCAGAGTCGCTAAAACCTCCCGAAGTAACAGACGTAGGTGTTCAAGCTTAAATTTAAATGACATAACGTCCGAATCTGTCTGAGGTAACATATTTCCTGGGTCTGAAAGTTCACCCTCAGACAGCAATTCCCTAACCCCCAACTCAGAACACTGTGAGGGTACATCGGAAATAGCAAATAAAGCATCAGAGGATTCAGTATTTACATTAATACCTGACCTACTGCGTTTACCCTGTAACACTGGTAATTTGGATTATACCTCTGTAAGAGTAGTTGACATAACTGCAGCCATTTCCTGCAGAGTAAAAGCATTAGACGCACCAGAAGTACTTGGCGTTGCTTGTGTGGCTGTTAAAGGTTGAGACACTTGGGGAGAATTGGATGGCACATCCTGAGAATCATCCTTAGGCATACTTTCTTAAAATATGCTTCTTACATTGTAAGGCCCTTTCAGTACAAGAGGTACACAACGTAAGTGGGGGTTCCACAATGGCTTGTAAACACATAGAACAATTAGTATCTTCAATGTCAGACATGTTGAACAGACTAACAATAATCTTAAAAGTTGTTAAACACTTTGAACAATTTTTACAAAAAAAAAGTACTGCGCCTTTAAAAAATAAAGTATATAATTTTTCCAAAACTGCTATAAAATCTAAATAACGAAAACCGATTAGAAACACATATTTAATGTGCCCAAAAATTATTGCACCTAAGAGCAAAAGGCAAAAAAAATAACCTTATCAGGACATTTAGAGTGAAAAAATACAATTTATTCAACAAAATGACCCCTGTGGCGCCTACCTGCCCTTAAAGTACTTGAAAACGACTACCACGATCCAGTCATCAGAGCATAAGTTAATGCCTAACCGGAGCTCATGCCTGTTGCCTACTAAGCCAAAATGTATTGCGCGTCTGAGCGTGCGAAAATAGGCCCTGCCCATTAAGGTTGATCACAAACAAATCCATAATACTGCATAGGAAGCGGTTAGGATAAAACACTAAGTGGTCCCCCTAAAAAACAACCTCATAATGCTGCAGCCCTTTTTAAAACAAAATAAAATAATGAGCTGCCTCTCCTAGTGTCCTTTATAAACACTCAATATGTCACAAAAAAAGTTTAAATAAAGGATTTAAAGTAACACCTTTTTCCTTTAAAACCAGGTCCACTTTACCCATTTTATAGCAAAGAATAAAATATCAGCCATTCTGATATAACAGGTCTCCTCAGAAAAAAAGACTGAACATACCTCAATGCTTATAGCATGCAGCTGTTCTCCACTCTGAAGATTTCTTACACTACCTTCAGCACTCTGTGGGAACCAATGTGGATCTTAGTTACGTCTGCTAAGATCATCAACCTCAGGGCAGAAAACTTCTTCTACATCCACCTGAGGAAAATAGTACACACCGGTACCATTTGAAAATAAAAAACTTATTGATTTTAGAAACTAAAACTAACACCTCACTTTACCTCTTCCTAGTATAACACAGACAAAGAGAATGACTGAGGGTAGAGGGGAAGGGAGGGGCTATATATACACAGCTCTGCTGTGGTGCTCTTTGCCACTTCCTGTTAGCAGAAGGTTAATATTCCACAAGGATGAAATCCGTGGACTCGTCATATCTTTGTAAAAGAAATATTTATTTAGCCAATCACAAGAGACAACTGTGTGCAGGCACCAATTAGCAGCAGCTCCCACTAGTGTATGATATGTGCGTATTCATTTTTTAACAAGGGATACTAAGACAACGAAGCACATTTAAAAATAGAAGTGGATTTAAAAGTGTCTTAAAATGACATGCTCTATCTGAATCATGCACGTTTAATTTTGACTTTCCTATCCCTTTAACTTATCGCAAATTAAGTGCAACACCATGCTTCTATATTAATAAATGCACAGATTACTGAATTTAATTCAAAACACTAAGGTACATTCTTGAAATATGAATTATTTTAGATTTTAAGAGTATGGTGACTTATATGCTTTTTACTGCTAACTTAGTAATTTACAAACATGTTCTCGGCTACTTTGATATCTAGTCAACATAATTCTCAGCGCCTGCTCGTCTGATTTTGTCAAATTAAAGGGATAAGGAAGTTAAAATTAAACTTGCATGATTCAGAACAGGTCATTTCAAGACACTTTAATTCACGGTTTCAAATTTACATTGTTCTCTTGGTATCCTTTGATGATAAAGAATACATATCCACTACTGGGAGCTAACTGGTAATTGGCAGTTACACACATTTGTCTCACCATGTTTTCAGCTAGCTCCCAGTAATGCATTTCTGCTCTGAAGGTAACTATGCGTTTAATCTATTTGCAGGGGTTGCACACACAGTTATATAAAAGTACAATAATAAAACACTAACATATTAAGAGTATTTTTGTGCACTTATACTGCTTTGGGCAGCACCTCCACACATGGACAGGGAAGGCCAGTCCCTCATATAGCGATACCAACAAAAAAGCCCAGGCAATACAATTGTATCCTTTATTTCTTCATAAAGATCAAGGTGAAAAAACAGATCAAGCTCAAAAGCGCTTAAAGGGATATGAAATCCAAAAATGTTCTTTAGTGATTCAGAAAGCGCATACAATTTTTTTTTAAAGTTTAAAATTTACTTCTATTATCAAATTTGTTTTGTTCCCATGATATTCTGTGTTGAAAATACCTAAGCAAGCATGTGGAGCATTGCATGGCAGGAAATAGGGCTGCCATCTATTGCTCTTGCAAATGGATAACATTTTTGTAAAACTGTTGCTATATAGTGCTCCAGAAATGGGCTGGCTCCTGGGCTTATATCCCTGCTTTACAACAAAAGATACGAACAAAGAACAATTCATAATAGAAGTAAATTAGAAAGTTATTTAAAATTGTATGCTCGAAACATGAAATCATTTTTTGGTTTCATAGATCTTTAATCATGATTAGGGCTTTTGAGCTTAAAACGTCTGTTTTGTTTCACCTTGACCCTTATGAAGAAATAAAGGATACAAATGAAATTCCTGTGGCAACATTAATTAAAAACCAAGAGCGACAGCTCCAGAGAAATCAGGGATGTTTAGACTAAGAATATATTTTTTTTTTGAAGAGGAGTAGTGAGAAATTCCAAGGGAAAGCACTCTTGTTTAGATTTGCTTATCTACTGTCCAAATGATTCCAATAGTAAGATTAATCTTAGAGATGGAATTCAGGACCATATGGAGGAGCTTTTTGGTCTGGGTAAAGCTTTAGTTTCCCTCATGATAATCTTCAACACATTCTCGTGTTGCAATAATTAGCCATTTATGTACAGAATTAAACCTTTATGTCCATTAGGCTCATATAATACTATTTAAACTGTATGAAATCTAACAAGTATTATATTGTTATCCTGTAGAATATAATACAACAAGACTTTAAACACAGCGTACATTTAATGTGTTAATGCACATGCACTTCTTGCGCTTGCAAAGCAAAAACAAAAACATTTGAGAATGTCCCGTGCTCAATAAAACACAAAACAGAGACCAAGACTTTATTTAAAATAAATGTAAATATTTAAACTGCTTTTGTTACTGCAACTAATTTGCATATCTGTGCACTGCATAGACTGCTATTCAGTATTTCTATATTTGCTTATTTCCAAATCACTTAAAGTACTGACATTTAATTTATCAACACTTACAGCTTTCTGCTGATCCTTAAATTCATTCCATAGTTTCTCTAACTCGGGAGGAATCTGTTGGCCAGACAACTCCAATGCTTTGATGATGTCCCCTGCATAACGAGCTTGCGCCTCAGTGATGAAGGTAAAGGCATAGCCCTAGATAAAACGGAATTACATAATATAGAATGAATTTCTCACATGAATGCAGTACACACATCCTTTAGTCTTGTTAATGCATGGAGAAAAGCAAAGACAAATAGCTGTCCCTACAATGCTTTTTTTTTTAGTGTGAAACATGATGAAGATATATATTACAATAAAGAGAACCTGAGTTTTTCCACCTACAGACCATTTCTTTCTGAGATCTCAGGAACTTTAAAATCTTTCATTATCCTTACTCCAATGCTTATGCCTTTTATACTCAGTTCAAACAATTCATGCTATATAGTGAGTAGACGAGCTACAATATTTATCATCATGTACTTTAAAACATATATACAGACAATAATAGAAATACTACAAACACTAGATTCTCTGCACATTTCAGTAAGTTTTGGTAGGTTTGTTAGTTTGTCTATCCTTACCTTGTTCCCAGCTCTGCCTGTCCGCCCAGCTCTGTGCACATAATCCTCATAATGATTTGGACATGAATAGTTGATCACTAAGATCAAGTGTTTGACATCAAGGCCTCTGGCTGCAACAGAAGTGGCCACTAATAGCTTGCAAACACCAACTTTGAAGTCATTTATAATGCTGTCACGGTCATATTGATCGATACCTTTAAAAAAATACACACACATAACCAAATTATTTTCCCCTTAAGAATGTAATAAAAACAACAGACAAAATAAATGTGGGTATATTCAAGGCTTTGTTTTAAAAACATTTAGACTTGGCTCATATATCTTGAAATTGCAAAAGGAAGGTGGTATGATTAATGTTGTTAATTCCAAGCTTTAAGTGAAACATGAAAATATTTTCTGAAATAAAAGTGTTATATTGCTTTATAGCAGTTTACATTCTAATAAGTGCCTTTAATACAGGCTGCCCCACACATTACTGAGTTAGGGTCTATTTGTGAAGTTATATCTACTTTTGAAAGCATCTGATCTTGCATTAAATAATATATTCTCCCTATGCCAAAATCAACTTTATTCATACCAAAAAACTAAATTAATGCTTACCTGATAAATTTCTTTCTTTCCGGACATGGAGTCCACACCGTCATTCCAATTACTAGTGGGATTATTCAACTCCTTGCCAGTAGGAGGAGGCAAAGAGCACCCCAGGCAAAGCTGTCAAGTGTAACTTACCTTACCCATAATCCCCAGTCATTTAGCTGAAGGAAAACGAACACACACAAGGGTGAAAAGGTGCCTGAGGTTTACTAAAAAAAAACAAACTGCAGAATTAGAATTTTAAAAAAAAGAGCGCGGAGATGTGGACTCTCCATGTCCGGAAAGAAATTTATCAGGTAAGCATAAATTTTGTTTTCTTTCCTATGGCATGGAGAGTTCATGACATCATTCCAATTACTAGTGGGAACCAATACCAAAGATAGAACACAGAATTAACAGGGAGGGAGAAAAAAGGCAGGAGGACCTAAACAGAAGACACCACCGCTTGAAGAACCTTTCTCCCAAAAGAGGCCTCAGACGAGGCAAAAGTATCAAATTTGTAGAATTTGTAAAAAGTGTGCAAAGAGGATCATATTGCCGCCTTGCAAATCTGTTCTACAGAAGCTTCATTTTTGAAAGCCCAAGAGCCGTAATTCTCTCAGGAGGCTGCTGTCCAGCAGCCTCATAAGCAAAACGAATCATACTTCTCAACCAGAGAGAAATAGTATAGAAGTGGCCTTCTGACCCTTACGTTTTCCAGACAAAACAACGAACAGGGCAGAAGACTGCCGAAAATCTTTATAAGCTTGTAAGTAAAATTTTAGAGCGCGCACAACATCCAAGTAATGCAAAAGACGTTCCTTATGAGAAGGATTAGGAAAAGGAACAACAATTTCCTGATTAATGTTTCGATGCAACACCACCTTAGGGAGAAACCCCAATTAAGTATGAAGGACCACCTTATCTGCATGAAAGATAAGGTACAGGGAATCACACTGCAGAGCTGAAAGCTCAGAAACTCTGAGCGGAAAAAATGGCAAGGAGAAACAAAACCTTCCAAGGTAACAATTGTATATCAACAACATGCATTGGCTCAAACGGAGCCTGCTGAAAAACTTTAACAACAAGATTAAGGCTCCAAGGAGGAGCAACAGGTTTAAACATAGGCCTGATTCCGACTAGGGCCTGTACAAAAGCTTGAACATCTGGTAAGTCTGTCAGACGTTTGAAGGGTCAGATTTCTGTATTATCTATCCTTTTGCACAGAGTACTGACTGACAAACCTTTCTCCAGGCCATCCTGAAAAAAGATAAAAACTTAAAATTATGCTTACAAGATATTTACTTTCCATCTGTATGAAGAGTGTCCACGGCTTCATTCCTTACTTATGGGAATACAGAACCTGGCCAACAAGGAGGAGGCAAAGACACCCAACCAAAGGCTTAAATACTTCCCCCACTCCCCTCATCCTCCAGTCATTCTGCCGAAGGAACAACGGAGAAAACAGACAGGGGCCAAGGACTCTAATACAGATGGATAGGAAATTATCTGGTAAGCATAATTTATGTTTTCCATCTTAATATGAGGAGAGTCCACGGCTTCATTCCTTACTTGTGGGAAACATACACCCAAGCTCTAGAGGACACTGAATGAAAACGGGAGGGTAAAAAGAGAGGACCACCCTATTCTGAGGGCACCACAGCCTGCAAAACCTTTCACCCAAAAGCTGCTTCAGCTGAAGCAAAAACGTCAAATTTGTAAAATTTTTAAAAGGTATGTAAGAAGGACCAGGTAGCCGCCCTACAAATTTGCTCCATAGAGGCCTCATTCTTGAAGGCCCAAGATGAAGCCACAGTTCTAGTTGAATGAGCCGTAATCCTCTGAGGCTTATGACCCGCTGTTTCATATGCTAAGCGAATAATGCTCCTCAACCAGAAAGATAGGGAAGTGGAAGAAGCCTTCTGCCCTCTATGCTTCCCAGAATAGACAAACAATGACAAACACTTTCTAAAATCCTTCGTAGCCTGAAGATAGAATTTCAAAGGCCGAACCACATCAAAATTATGAAGTAATCGTTCCTTCGAAGGAGGAGGATTGGGACACAAGGAAGGAACCACAATCTTTTGATTGATGTTGCGATCAGACACAACCTTAGGGAGAAAACCCAACCCAGTGCGAAGAACAGCCTTATCAGCATGAAAAACTAGGTAAGGAGGCTCACATTGCAAGGGCGCCATCTCAGAGACTCAACGTGCATAAGCAATGGCCAGTAGAAAAAGAACCTTCCAAGACAGTAACTTAATGTCAACCGAATGTATAAGCTCAAACGGAGCCCTCTGCAAAATCTTAAGAACCAGATTTAAACTCCAAGAAGGAGCAGGTGGTCTAAACACAGGCCTGATTCTAGACAGAACATGAACAAAAGACTGTATATCAGGAAGCTCAGCGAGCCTCTTGTGCAATAACAGATAAATCTTTCCCTTTAAGTAACTAGCGGCAAGTCCCTTCTCCAAACCATCTTGGAGAAAGGAAAGAATCCTAGACACCTCGATCTTATGTCAAGGGAATCCACGCTCTTCACACCAGAATAAGTAGGTCATCCACACCTAATAGATGAGACGAGTGCCCGGCTTTCTAGCTTGAAAGAGTATCGATCACCCTCTCAGAAAAAACTCTCTTGGCTAGGACTAAGCGTTTAATCTCCATGCAGTCTCAGAGAATCTAAATTCTGATGAACAAAAGGACCCTGTTCCAGCAGATCCCTGCAACAGGGTAATTTACATGGAGGAGATGAGAACATCCCCACCAGGTCCGAGATTCACATAATTCGCGGCCACGATGGAGCAATTAGAATAGCCAAAGCTTGCTCCTGTTTGATGTGGGCCACTACCCGAGGTAGAAGTGGTAACGGTGGAAAAATGTAAACTAGGTTGAACCTCCAAGGCACTGCTAATGCATCTATCAGCTCTGCCTGGGGATCCCTGGACCGTGACAGGTATGTGGGTAGCTTGGTATTGAGTCGGGTCTCCGGCGTCCCCCATCTGTTGCAAATCTCCTCAAACACCTAGGGATGGAGAGACCATTCCTCTATTGTCTGCTGAGGAAATCCGCTTCCCAGTTGTCCACACCTGGAATATGGATCTCTGACCGCGAGCAGTTGTAGGCCTCCACCCATTCCAGAATCCGAGATACTTCCCTCATTGCTAGAGAGCTCCTTGTCCCCCCCTGATGGTTGATGTAAGCCACCGAGGTTATGTTGTCTGATTGGAATCTGATAAACTGGGACAAACCCAGAAAAGGTCAAGCCTTCAGAGCGTTGAAGATCAGTCGAAGTTCCAAAATGTTGATCGGGAGGAGGGATTCCTCTCGAGTCCAGAGACCCTGTGACAGCTCCATACTTGCGTCAGTCACAATCTCCCAGGATAGTCTCAAGAAGGATGTCCCTTGGGACAGGTGATCTGGACAGAGCCACCAAGAGAGCGAATCTCTCAACCGGTTTTCCAGAGATATCTGTTGTGACAGATCCGAGTGGTCGTCGTTCCATTGCCTCAGCATGCACAGCAAATGGGATGATATGTATGCTGGACACCATGAGCCCAATCACCTCCATACACAGGACCACAGAGGGCCTTAAGGAGGAGGTCTGGAGGGCAAGACAGTTGGAAGTAATTTTGCAACGTCTCTGTAAGAAATATCCTCATGAATATGGAATCTATGGTCGAACCCAGGAATTCCACCCTGGTACTGGGAACCAGAGAACTCTTTGTTAAGTTTATCTTCCATCCATGAGATCGAAGAAGTAGAAGAGCTCTTGAATGGTCTTCTGCCATTCGACAGGACGTAGCCTGGACCAGGATGTCATCCAAGTATGGCGCTACTGCAATACCTCTGGATCTCGCCACCGCGGCCAGAGCCCTCAAAACCTTCGTAAAGACTCTTGGGGCAGTAGCTAGACCAAATGGAAGAGCAACAAACTGGAAGTGCTGGTCCAGAAAAGCGAATCTTAAAAACTTGAAGTGATTCTTGTATTTTGGCACATGAAGGTAAGCATCATTCAAGTCTATAGTAGTCATTAACTGTCCCTCTTGAACTAAGGGCAGAATGGACCTTATCGTCTCCATCTTGAACAATGGGACCGACAGGAACTTGTTTAAGCACTTTAGGTTCAGAATTCGGCGAAACATACCCTCCTTCCTTGGGACCACAAAAAGGTTTGAGTAGTATCCCAGACTTCTCTCTGCTAGAGGCACCGGCACAATTACTCGCAAGGAGGAGAGATCCCTCATGCACCCTAGAAAAGCTTCTCGTTTTCTGGTCTTGAAGACAGGTTTGATAAGAGGCCCCTCGGTGGATGAGATTTGAAACCTATCCTGTAACCCTGAGCAATGACCTCCAGAACCCAAGGTTCTAGTACGTCCCCCAGCCAAGCCTCCACAAAGAGAGAAAGTCTGCCCCCAACACGATCCAGCGACGGAACAGGGGCCTGCCCCTTCATGACAATTTTGTTTCGGCAGGGTTCATGTTCTGCTTATATTTATTCCAAGATTGAGATGGTTTCCAAGTTGTTCCCTTGGATTGATCAGGCTCTGCGGCGGGCTGCTGGCATTGGGATTTATCCGAACGAAAGGGACGAAAAATAGGTTTATTATTCTTATCCTGCGGCAGAAAGGCACCCTTGCCCCCAGTGACCGTGGATATGATTGAGTCGAGGCCTGGACCGAAAAAAAACTTCTCCTTAAATGGAAGGGAAAGTAATCTAGATTTTGAAGTAATGTCCGCAGACCAAGACTTCAGCCAGAGTGCCCTACGGGCTAGAACAGAAAAACCTGATGTCTTTGCATTCAGGCGAATAATCTGCATATTTGCATCACAGATAAACAAATTAGCTACCCTCAAGGCATTGAGGGGAGTTTCCACCTCGATCATCTCCGATAGAGAGTCGCACCAATAGGTAGTGGCTCCCGCAACTGCTGCAGACTGACACAAATACCCTGTGTGCTGAAACATCTTTCTTAACAGAGTTTCAAGCTTCTTATCCATGGGCTACTTAAACAACGAACTATCCTCAAGCGGGATAGTAGTGCGCTTAGCAAGGGTGGAGATCGCTCTATCCACCTTAGGGACAGAACCCCACAACTAATTGAGAGTCCGGAACAGGGAACAATTTCTTAAAGGAAGAAGTGAAAAAACAATTTATGTAAGAACTTACCTGATAAATTCATTTCTTTCATATTGGCAAGAGTTCATGAGCTAGTGACGTATGGGATATACAATCCTACCAGGAGGGGCAAAGTTTCCCAAAATAAGGAGTAAAAAATCATATAAAAGAGGAACTAGAAATATAATTGTGCTTTTATACAAAAATCATAACCACCAAAAAAAAGGATGGACCTCATGGACTCTTGCCACTATGAAATAAATGAATTTATCAGGTAAGTTCTAACAAATTATGTTTTCTTTCATGTAATTGGCAAGTCCATGAGCTAGTGACGTATGGGATAGAAATACCCAAGATGTGGAAGTCCACAGAATAGTCACTAGAGAGTGAGGGATAAAAAAACAAATATTTCCGCTAAAAAAACGTAAATCCACAAAAAATTCTTATAAATTTCACATAAATTTCAAGAAACAAAAACAAATCATAAGCAGAAGAATCAAACTAAGACAGCTGCCTGAAAAACTTTTCTACGAAAGACTGCTTCAGAAGAAGCAAATACATCAAAATAGTAAAATTTAGTAAATGTATGCAAAGAAGACCAAGTTGCTGCCTTGCAAATCTGATCAACCAAAGCTTCATTCTTAAAAGCCCAAAGAAATGGCAGACCAGAAAAAAACAACAAATAGACTAGAAGTCTTCCTGAAATCTTTAGTAGCTTCAACATAATATTTCAAAGCTCTTACAACATCCAAAGAATGTAAAGATCTTTCAAGAGTATTCTTAGGATTAGGAATCAAGGACGGAACAACAATTTCCCTACTAATGTTGTTAGAATTCACAACCTTAAGAAGAAATTTAAACGAAGTCCGGAAAACAGACTTATCCTGATGGAAAATCAGAAAGGGAGACTCACAAGAGAGAGCAGACAATCCAGAAACTCTTCTAGCTGAAGAGAAAGCCAAAAGAAACAACACTTTCCAAGAAAGTAGTTTAATATCCAAAGAAAGCATAAGCTCAAAAGGAGGAGCCTGCAAAATCAAATTAAGACTCCAAAGAGGAGAGATTGATTTAATAACAGGCTTGATACAAACCAACGCCTGAACAAAACAGTGACTATCAGGAAGCTTAGCAATCTTTCTATGAAATAAAACAGAAAGAGCAGAGATTTGTCCCTTTAAAGTACTTGCAGACAAACCTTTATCCAAAAAGTCCTGGAAAAAAACTGTAAAATTCTAGGAATTCTAAAAGAATGCCAAGAGAATTTATGAGAAAAACATCATGAAATATAGGTTTTCCAAACCCGATAAATCTTCCTTAAAACAGACTTACCAGCCTGTAGCATAGTATTAATCACTGAGACAGTGAAACCTCTATGACTAAGCATTCAATTTCCATACCTTCAATTTTAGTGATTTGAGATCCTGATAGAAAAACGGCCCTTGAGACAGAAGGTCTGGCCTTAAAGGAAGTGGCCAAGATTGGCAACTGGACATCAAGACAAGATACGCATACCAAAACCTGTGAGGCCATGCTGGTGCTATCAGAAACACATGCGATTGTTCCATTATGATCTTGGAGATCACCCTTGGAAGAAGAACTGGAGGCTGAAAAAATGTAAGCAGGTTGGAAAAAACCAAGGAACTGCTAACGCATCCACCATCTCCGCCTGAGGATCCCTGGACCAGGAAAGGTAACTGGGAAGAGAGAGTTGAATGTTGGGATTTAAGTATATCAATTGTGATATCCGAGTATAATCCCTGCACCATTGATTCAGCATATGAGAACGAGCAGAGGTCTCATATGAAAACGAGCAAAGGGGATCGCGTCCGATGCTGCAGTCATGAGACCTAAAACTTCCATGCACATAGCCACTGAAGGGAATGATCGAGACTGAAGGTTTCGACAGGCAGAAACCAATTTCATTCGTCTCTCGTCTGTTAAAGACAGAGTCATGGACACTGAATCTATCTGGAAACCTAAAAAATTTTCTGAAGAATCAAGAAACTCTTTGGTAAATTGATCCTCCATCCATGTATTTGAAGAAACACTCCAAGTTGATTTGTTGTGAGATTCTGCTAAAAGAAAAGAATGAGTCAGTACCAAGATATCGTCCAAATAAGGAAACACCACAATACCCTGTTCTCTGATTACAGATCTGATAGAAGGGCACCGGGAACCTTCAAAACGTTTCTTGGAGCTGTTGCTAGGCCAAATGGAAGAGCAACAAATTGGTAATGCTTGTCTAGAAAAGAGAATCTCAGAAACCGATAGTGGTCGGTATGAATCGGAATGTGAAGATACGCATCCTGTAAGTCTATTGAGGACATGTAATGACCTTGCTGAACAAAAAGGCAGAATAGTCCTTATAGTCACCATCTTGAAAGTAGGGACTCTTACAATTTGATTCAAAAACTTCAGCTCCAAAACTGGTCTGAAAGAATTTTCCTTCTTTGGGACAATGAATAGATTTGAATGAAAACCCAGACCCTGTTCCAGAAGTGGAACTGGTACAATTACCCCTGAAAGCTCTAGATCTGAAACACACTTCAGAAAGGCCTGAGCTTTCACAGGATATGTTGTTACGCGAGAGAGATAAAAATCTTCTTACAGGAGGTCTTATTCTGAAACCTATTCGATACCCCTGAGAGACAATATTCTGAATCCAATGTTTCTGAACAGAACCTGCCCAAACGTCTTGAAATAATTGCAATCTGCCCCCCACCAGCAGAACTGGATTGAGAGCCGCACCTTCATGCAGTCTTGGGGGCTGGCTTTGGTTTCTTATAAAGACTTGGATTTATTCCAACTCGAAGATGGCTTCCAATTGGAGCCAGAGTCCTTAGAGGAAGGAGTGGTTTTCTGTTCTCTAATCTGACGAAAGGAACAAAACCGATTAGAAGCTTTAGATCTACCCCGAGACTTTATCTTGGGGCAAAAAAACTCCCTTCCCCACAGTAATAGTGGAAATGATAGAATCCAACTGGGAACTAAACAAATTATTACCCTGGAATGAAAGATAGTAACCTAGACTTAAATATCAGGTCAGCATTCCATGATTTGAGCCATAAAGCTCTTCTAGCTAAAATAGCCAAAGACAGAGTTAACATCAATCTCGATATCAAAAATAGCATCACAGATAAAATGATTAGCATGTTGAAGCAAACTAACAATGCTATACAAATCAGAATCTTTTTTCCCATGTGCTATGCTATCCAACCAAAAAGTTGATGCAGCAGCAACATCAGCCATAGAAATGGCAGGTCTGAGAATATAGCCAGAATGTAAATAAGCTTTCCTTAGCTAAGATAAAATTTTCCTAGCTAAAGGATCCTTAAAAGAGGTAATAGCTTCCATAGGAATAGTAGTACCTTAGCAAGAGTAGAAATAGCCCCATCAACCTTAGGGACTTTTTCCCAAAACTCAAACTTAGCTACTGAAAAAAGGATACAACTTTTTAAACCTTGAAGAGGGAACAAAAGAAGTACCAAGCTTACACCATTCCTTAGCAATCACATCAGAAATAGCATCAGGAGCAGGAAAAACCACAGGAGTAATCACAGGTGGTTTATAGACAGAATTTAAACGTTTACTGGATTTATTATCAAGAGCCCAGACTCCTCAATATCCAAAGTTATCAACACTTAAAGAACGAATATACTCAATCTTAAAAAGATAAGATGGTTTATCAGTGTCAATGTCTGAAGTAGGATCTTCAGAATCAGAGAGATCCTAATTAGAGGTGGATATATCAGTATGTTGTCGGTCATTACAAATTTCATCAGTATGATGAGAAGTTTTAAAAACAGAATTTATGCTTACCTGATAAATTACTTTCTCTTGTGGTGTATCCAGTCCACGGATTCATCCTTTACTTGTGGGATATACTCCTTCCCTACAGGAAGTGGCAAAGAGAGCACACAGCAGAGCTGTCCATATAGCTCCCCCTCCCGCTCCACCCCCCAGTCATTCGACCAAAGGTTAGGAAGAAAAAGGAGAAACCATAGGGTGCAGTGGTGACTGTAGTTTAACAAAAAAAATGTATTACCTGACTTAATTGCCAGGGTGGGCCGTGGACTGGATACACCACAAGAGAAAGTAATTTATCAGGTAAGCATAAATTCTGTTTTCTCTTGTAAGGTGTATCCAGTCCATGGATTCATCCTTTACTTGTGGGATACCAATACCAAAGCTTTAGGACACGGATGAAGGGAGGGAACAAGACAGGTACCTTAAACGGAAGGCACCACTGCTTGCAAAACCTCTCTTCCAAAAATAGCCTCCGAAGAAGCAAAAGTATCGAATTTGTAAAATTTGGCAAAAGTATGCAGTGAAGACCAAGTCGCTGCCTTACAAATCTGTTCAACAGAAGCCTCATTTTTGAAAGCCCATGTGGAAGCCACTGCTTTGGTAGAATGAGCAGTAATTGTTTCAGGAGGCTGCTGGCCAGCAGTCTCATAGGCCAAACGGATGATGCTTTTCAGCCAAAAGGAAAGAGAGGTAGCAGTCGCTTTCTGACCTCTCCTCTTACCAGAATAGATAACAAACAAGGAAGATGTTTGTCTGAAATCCTTAGTTGCTTGTAAATAGAACTTTAAAGCACGAACTACATCAAGGTTGTGTAACAGACGTTCCTTCTTCGAAGAAGGATTAGGACACAGAGAAGGAACAACTATTTCCTGGTTAATATTCTTGTTAGAAACAACTTTAGGAAGAAAACCAGGCTTGGTACGCAAAACTACCTTATCTGCGTGGAACACCAGGTAAGGTGAATCCCACTGTAAGGCAGATAATTCTGAAACTCTTCGAGCAGAAGAGATAGCTACCAAAAACAAAACTTTCCAAGATAACAACTTAATATCTATGGAATGTAAAGGTTCAAACGGAACCCCTTGAAGAACTGACAGAACTAGATTTAGACTCGATGGCGGAGCCACAGGTTTATAGACAGGCTTGATTCTGACTAAAGCCTGAGCAAACGCTTGAACGTCTGGTACCTCTGCCAGACGCTTGTGTAAAAGGATAGACAGAGCAGATATTTGTCCTTTTATGGAACTAGCTGACAATCCTTTCTCCAATCCTTCTTGGAGAAAGGACAATATCCTGGGAATCCTAATCTTACTCCATGAGTAACCCTTGGATTCACACCAACAAAAGATATTTCCGCCATATCTTATGGTAGATTTTCCTGGTGACAGGCTTTCTAGCCTGAATCAGAGTATCTATAACTGACTCAGAGAAACCACGCTTTGATAGACTTAAGCGTTCAATCTCCAAGCAGTCAGACGTAGAGAAACTAGATTTGGATGCTTGAACGGACCCTGTATTAGAAGATCCTGCCTCATTGGCAATGTCCATGGTGGGACAGATGACATGTCCACTAGGTCTGAATACCAAGTCCTGCGTGGCCACGCAGGTGCTATCAGAATCACCAAAGCCTTCTCCTGCTTGATTCTGGCGACCACACGAGGGAGGAGAGGAAACGGTGGAAAAACATAAGCCAGATTGAAGGACCAAGGCGCTGCTAGAGCATCTATCAATACCGCCTTGGGGTCCCGGGACCTGGACCCGTAGAGAGGAAGTTTGGTGTTCTGACGGGACGCCATCAGATCCAACTCTGGAGTGCCCCATAGCTGAGTCAGCTGGGCAAATAGCTCCGGGTGGAGTTCCCACTCCCCCGGGTGAAAAGTCTGACGACTTAAAAAATCCGCCTCCCAGTTGTCTACTCCTGGGATGTGAATTGCTGAGAGATGGCAGGAGTGATCCTCCGCCCACCTGATTATTTTGGTTACTTCCGTCATCGCTAGGGAACTCTTTGTTCCCCCCTGATGATTGACGTAAGCTACAGTTGTGATGTTGTCCGACTGAAATCTGATGAATTTGGCCGCAGCTAGTTGAGGCCATGCCTGAAGAGCGTTGAATATCGCCCTCAGTTCCAAAATTTTTATCGGGAGAAGTGTTTCTTCCCGAGACCATAAGCCCTGAGCTTTCAGGGAGTCCCAGACCGCACCCCAGCCTAACAGACTGGCGTCGGTCGTTACAATGACCCACTCTGGCCTGCAGAAACATATTCCCTGAGAAAGGTGGTCCTGAGACAACCACCAGAGAAGAGAATCTCTGGTCTCCTGGTCCAACTGAATTTGAGGAGACAAATCTGCATAATCCCCATTCCACTGTTTGAGCATGCATAGTTGCAGTGGTCTGAGGTGTATCCGAGCAAAAGGGCCTATGTCCATTGCTGCTACCATTAATCCGATTGTCTCCATGCACTGAGCTACAGATGGCCGGGGAATGGAATGAAGAACTCAGCAAGTAGTTAACAGTTTTAACTTTCTGACCTCCGTCAGAAATATTTTAATTTCTACCGAGTCTATTAGAGTCCCTAGGAAGGGAACCCTTGTGAGAGGGGAAGAGAACTCTTTTGGATGTTCACCTTCCACCCATGAGACCTCAGAAAGGCCAATACAATCTCCGTGTGAGACTTGGCTCTTTGGAAAGACGGCGCCTGAATTAAGATGTCGTCTAGGTAAGGCGCCACTGCTATGCCCCGCGGTCTTAGAACCGCCAGCAGGGACCCTAGCACCTTTGTGAAAATCCTTGGAGCAGTGGCTAAGACGAAGGGAAGAGCCACAAACTGGTAATGCTTGTCCAGAAAAGCGAACCTGAGACACTGGTGATGATCTTTGTGGATAGGAATGTGTAGGTATGCATCCTTTAGATCCACGGTAGTCATATATTGACCTTCCTGGATCATGGGTAAGATTGTCCGAATGGTCTCCATTTTGAATGATGGGACTCTGAGGAATTTGTTTAGAATTTTTAGATCCAGGATGGGTCTGAAAGTTCCCTCTTTTTTGGGAACCACAAACAGGTTTGAGTAAAAACCCAACCCTTATTCCGCAATTGGAACTGTGTGGATCACTCCCATTGTATGTAGATCTTTTACACAGCGTAAAAACGCCTCTTTCTTTGTCTGATCTGTAGTCAGACGAGAAATGTGGAACCTTCCCCTTGGAGGAGAGCCCTTGAATTCTAGAAGATATCCCTGGGATACAATATCTAATGCCCAAGGATCGTGTACATCTCTTGCCCAGGCCTGAGTGAAGAGAGAGAGTCTGCCCCCTACTAGATCCGGTCCCGGATCGGGGGCTACCCCTTCATGCTGTCTTGGTGGCAGCTGCAGGCTTTTTGGCCTGTTTACCTTTATTCCAGCCCTGGTAAGGTTTCCAAGTTGCCTTGGGCTGTGAAGCGTTGCCCTCTTGATTTGCAGCCGGAGAGGATGAAGCGGGGCCGCTCCTGAAATTACGAAAGGAACGAAAATTAGCTTTGTTCTTTGTCTTAAAGGACCTGATGGAGAGCATGGCCTTTTCCCCCGGTGATTTCTGAAATCTCTTTCAATTCAGGCCCGAAGAGGGTCTTTCCTTTGAAAGGGATGTTCAAAAGCTTGGTTTTAGACGACACATCAGCCGACCAGGACTTTAGCCATAGCGCCCTGCGCGCCAAAATGGCGAAACCTGAATTTTTTGCCGCTAACTTAGCTATTTGGAAAGCGGCGTCAGTGATAAAAGAATTAGCTAGCTTTAGAGCCTTAATTCTATCCATAATTTCCTCATAAGAGGTCTCCGTCTGGAGCGAGTCTTCCAGCGCCTCAAACCAGAAAGCAGCTGCAGTAGTTACAGGAATAATGCAGGCAATAGGTTGGAGAAGAAAACCTTGTTGAACAAAAATTTTCTTAAGTAAACCCTCTAACTTCTTATCCATAGGGTCTTTAAAAGCACAACTGTCTTCAATTGGTATGGTTGTGCGTTTAGCAAGTAAAGAAATAGCCCCCTCCACCTTAGGGACCGTCTGCCACAAGTCCCGCACAGGGTCAGATATGGGGAACATTTTCTTAAAAACAGGAGGGGGAACAAAGGGAACACCTGGTCTATCCCACTCCCTAGTAACGATATCCGCAATCCTCTTAGGGACCGGAAACGCATCAGCGTAAACAGGGACCTCTAGGTACTTGTCCATTTTACACAATTTCTCTGGGATCACCAAAGGGTCGCAGTCATCCAGAGTAGCTAATACCTCCCTGAGCAAAACGCAGAGGAGTTCTAGTTTAAATTTAAAAGCCAATGTATCTGAATCTGTCTGAGGAGGAACCCTTCCTGAATCAGAGACTTCTCCCTCAGACATCAAATCCCTCGCTCCCACTTCAGAGCGTTGTGAGGGAATATCGGATACGGCTACCAAAGCGTCAGAATGCTCATAATCTGTTCTTAAAACAGAGCTATCACGCTTTGCAGGTAACCCGGGCAGTTTAGATAAGAAGGCTGTAAGAGAATTATCCATGACTGCCGCTAAGTCTTGTAATGTAAAAAGGTTAGACGCACTAGAGGTACTAGGCATCGCTTGAGCGGGCGTAACTGGTTGTGACACTTGGGGAGAGGTAGACGGGCTACCCTCGTTACCTTTAGTCTGAGAATCATCTTGGGCCACATTCTTAAGTGCAACAATATGATCTTTAAAGTGTATAGACATATCAGTACAAGTGGGACACATTCTGAGAGGGGGTACCACCATGGCTTCTAAACACATTGAACAAGGATTTTCCTTGGTCTCAGACATGTTTAACAGACTAGTAGTATACACAAACAGGCTTGGAAATCCCTTTAATCAAATAAAAAACACAATTTGAAAAAATGTTACTGTGCCTTTAAGAGATAAAAAGAGCACACAATTTTACAAAACAGTGAAAAATGCAGCAATCCTTTTGAAATTTTCACAGTATGTACCTAACGCCTTAGTAAGATTGCACCACTAGTATCCAAATGATTAACCCCTTAATGCCCAAACCGGAGCAGCCTAAAGCCAACACCTGGTTAAAATTACTACAGCACCTTGCCACAGCCTTGCTGTGGCCCTACCTGCCCTTAGGGATCAGATTTGGGGGAATATAGCTTCTTTTAGGCCCTCAAACAGTAGCAGGACTCTCCATGTGAAGCAGCATCAACTTCTATGCAATTCTAACTGCGCATCTGAGGCGCGAAATTAGGCCCCTCCCACTCTACTCCAGAGCTGTGAGGCCTAATAAATCACTCCTAAGTGAATAAAAAACAGCCATGTGGGCAATAACCCCAGAAAGAACCCAAAAGGGCTTTCAAAGTGTCTTACAAACAATATTTTCCTTAAATAAACAATCGATTGCCCTGAATTAGTGTCAACCAGCATAATTAGCCCTGTTATGTAAGCATTCAATTCCTTACTAAGTCTGTGAACATAGCTTCATGGGGATATTGTCAGTCTCTTCTAGCATTATCTCAGTCTTGTCTAGAAATAAATGACTGAACATACCTCATTGCAGATTACCCTGCAAACCGTTCCCCCCAACTGAAGTTTTCTGGTACTCAGTCCTGTGTGGGAACAGCAGTGAATTTTAGTTACAACATGCTAAAATCATTTTCCTCTCAGCAGAACTCTTCATCACTTTTCTGCTAGAGTGTAAATAGTACAAACTGGTACCATTTAAAATAACAAACTTTTGATTGAAGATAATAAAAACTACAATTCTAACACCACATTCACTTTACCCTCCCGAGAGAGACCCTAGTGCTTAGAGCCGGCAAAGAGAATGACTGGAGGGGGAGCTATATGGACAGCTCTGTTATATGGACTGGATACACCTTACAAGAGAAATACCTTTTACGTTTATTTGAAGGCGGTATAGCAGCCATAGCCTTCTGAATCGCATCAGCAATATAATTTTTCATATCAACAGGAATATCATGTACTTTATGTTAAAATATTTTTTATTGAGCAAAAAAAAACATCACATCACATATCAATAAGCATTAATAACTCAGTACATCATAATATAAACTAGACACCCCATCTTATTTGCCCTCTTTTGTATCAACTTTTTACTGTTGGGTGCAAACTAGTATACGAGTCCACAATGTCCAGACTGTTTTGACTTTTTCTTCTCACAGTGATGTTTCACTATAGGTATCTGGCCTTAAAGGACCAGTCAACACAGTAGATTTGCATAATCAACAAATGCAAGATAACAAGACAATGCAATAGCACTAAGTCTGAACTTCAAATGAGTAGTAGATTTTTTTTTTCTGACAATTTTAAGTTATGTCTTTTTCCACTCCCCCTGTACCATGTAACAGCCATCAGCCATTCACAAACGCATACACACTTATTCTTGCACATGCTCAGTAGGAGCTGGTGACTCAAAAAGTTTAAATATTTAAAGACTGTGCACATTTAGTTAATGGAAGTAAATTGGAAAGTTGTTTAAAATGGCATGTTCTATCTGAATAATGAAAGTTTCATTTTGATTGAGTGTCCCTTTAATTCCGGTCTGACATACTGAGTAATACATTTTTAACCTAGACATTTTGTTCTTTTTTTTCAAAAAAGAGAAACCAAGCAAGAAAAAACAAAAAATTAAGAATAAAGTAAAACCAAAACTAAAAATAATGAACAATAAAAACAAACTAACTAACATGTGGTCAAGCAGAAAGCAGTTCTGTGTGTCATTGCCATTTAATTTATCCCGAAAGCTATGTTCTTTAACGGGGGATAGAATATCTATAAATGAACCTTCCTTAGCATATGTCATTTGTCTTTCTATGTTTTTAAATTAGGATCCCCAGAGAGTCAATAATCCATCACGATTGCATTAACCAGTAAAACCAAATTTTTTGATATGTATCTACATTTCCCAGGATAAAAACTGCAGTTTCATGGAGTTTGTGTGTCATTTTAATTTTGTCTAGAACCTCTTGCCATGTTGGTGCTCTCTCCCTCCAATACTTAGCAATGCACAGTCTTGTAACTGTGCAAAGTATTCTGATAAAAGTGTTGATATGGTGGTGATAGTCTGGGAGCGGTATGTTGAGTAGTCCCTGGGACATGGCAAGTGTTATCTGTTCTCCTAATAGTGTACTAAGGTGGTTGGATAAGCATGACCAAATCTGTTTAATTCCACGACACTCCCACCACATGTGTATATAAGTTCCTATTTCATTACATCCCCTATAACATTTTCTGTATTTTACCTCTGTGAAGTGGGAGGTTTTTATAGGGGTTAAGTACCACCTAAAGATGGTTTTATAGCTGTTCTCTTGTAGATCTGCGCTTATCAAACCTCTGCAGGAGGAGTAAAGTAATTCATACCATTCCGTCACCTCTAAGTTAATGCCTATATCAGTTTCCCACTTGCACATGAGAGGGGATTTTTCCTCATTTGTTGTGGATTGTAAAGCTATATATATTCTTGAGATGATGTGTTTCTGCCTCGAATCAGCGCAGCATATTTTCTCTAACGTGGTGCTGAGGTGTTTATGTGTGTTTGAAAGAAATTTATGTAATGCAGAAGTGATTTGCAAGTATAAGTACCACCTAAGGGGTTCTGGTGTTAGCTTCTCCTGGATTTGCGTGAAAGTTAATGGTTTGTTGTGTAGTACTATGTCACCTACCCTATAAAGACCCTTATTTGCCCATTTGTCTAATTGTTTCCTATATTCCTTTGGGATAAGATATCTAAGTGGTGTTTTGAATGAGTATTCTGGGACCAGTTTTTTCTTTTTATTTAGAGTTCTCCAGTGCCCTATCGAGTGACCGGTGATTGGAGAATAAGCGTGGACTGCCTGTAAAGATACAGAAGTGTCCCATAATAGAGCGTCTGGGGGCTCAGAGTCTCCCAAGTCCGCTTCCATCCCTATCCAGACTATATCTGTGTTAGACGTTCCTACTAGCGCTGTCTGGGCCAGTCTTGAGGCATCATAATAGTCCTGTAAGTTAGGTACTCCCATCCCTCCCAGCTGTCTATGCTTTGTAAGTGTTTGAAAGGGGATCCTAGAATGTTTTTTGCTATTAATGAAGTTAATAAGTTCAGATTGCATTGTTTCCAGGTCTTTTTTTGGAACTGGGATGGGTAGTGTTCTGAACAAGTATAACAGTCTTGGAAGAATATTCATTTTTGTTGCCGCTATTCCATGAGAAGTTAAGATGTTTCCACTTTGCGATATCCCTACGAATTTCTTTATATAGGGGCAAATAATTGATCCCATATAGTTCCTCATATTGAGCTGATAAATTAATTCCCAGATATTTAATATATGATTTGACCCAAGAAAATTCAAAATTGAGTTCAATTAGTTTTTTTGTCTAAGGTGGCAACGCTATTGCCATTGCTTCACTTTTATCCATATTTATTTTATACCCCGATATGGCAGAAAATCGGTCAAGGACGTCATAGAGGTTAGGGAGAGAAGTTAAGGGTTTGGTCAATGTCAGCAAAACGTCATCTGCGAAAAGGGCAATCTTGAGATCCCTATTTTTAAGTTGTAAACCTGTAATATCAGGATTTTGCCTAATGCGGGCAGCTAAGGGTTCCATACAAAGCGCAAATAACGGCGAAAGTGGGCATCCCTGTCTAGTTCCGTTTTTAATATTTATAAGTTTTGAACGATGTCCAATAGCCCTAACCGTAGCTGTAGGTGCAGAATACATACCTTGTAAAGTAGTGACAAAGGGGCCTCCAAATTTCATTTTCTCCAGGACAGCAAACATATACCTCCAGTCAATTCTGTCAAACGCCTTCTCCGCGTCCAGTGATAGGACCAGAGAAGGCGTTTTGGTCTTGGTCAATTGGGAAATGGATGTGAGTATGCGTCTAATGTTATCAGGGGCTTCCCTGCCCATCACAAACCCAACTTGATCTGGATGGACAATTTCTGGCAGCATCGACTTAAGCCTATTAGCTAGTATCTTGGTAAAAATTTTGAGATCTTGATTTATAAGAGAGATGGGTCTATAGCTAGCACACCATTTGACGTTTTTCCCCGGTTTGGGTATTACAGCTATCCTGGCTCTGAGAAGATCAGGGGGTATCGTGTGACCTTGCATGATATGGTTGGAGAACTTAAGTGGGATACCAATGAGGATTTGAACAATTTGTAGTATTCCTCCGGCAGTCCATCTGGGCCTGGGGCCTTTCCTAGCTTTAAGTCTTTTACCGCCTGTTGGACTTCAAGCATCGTAATCTCCTGATTTAACTTATCTCTATCCGTTTCGGTCAAGGAGGGCAGTTGTGTTTCGTCAAGAAATTCATGTAACAGAGTTTTAGTTTGTGCAGACTGAGCCACTTTGTTCCCGTCATATAGATCACTATAATAGTTAGCAAAACAGTCAACTATTTCCTGTGGATGGGTAGTGGTGGTACCGTCATGTTTCTGAATCTGTGCTATAGTCGCTACTCTCAATTTTTCACGAATTTTATTAGCCATATATTTATCCAGCTTATTGGCATATATATATATAGTAATTGGTCTTAAGCCGGAATGCTGCCCTGACTGACTGGTCATTAAGAATGTTAGCTAATGTCGAACATTTTTTTTTGTAGTTGCTGGTAAACTATTTTAGATTGTGTAATTTTGTGTTGCTGTTCTAATGTGCTTATTTTGTGTTGGAGTTCTTTCCTTTGACTGGTATATTTTTTAACCAGGACAGCTTTTTCTTTTATTAGTAGTCCTCTTAAGAATGTTTTGTGGGCTGCCCAGGTTGATATGGGGTTTTCCGTTGTCCCTGTATTAATCTCCCAGTACTCCCTCATTTGTCTTGTTACTGATTTCAATGTTACTGGATCTTTGAGGCAAAAAGAGTCAAAAGTCCATGTTTTAGTTCTGTCAGTAGGTTGTAGGGTACCTATTCTCAGCTGTGTCATTGAGTGATCCGACCATACACAGGAGTGGATGTTAGCTGATTCTAAAGAGGGCTGTAGTATTTGACTTACAAGTATGTAATCTAACTTTGTGTATGTCTTGTGAGCCGCTGAGTAATACGTGGTATCTGTCGTGTCTCCATATAGGGTCTTCCAGGAGTCAATTAAGGTGTGTGTGCTCAGATGGTCAAGTATCGTTTTGGCCTTGTTATACTGTCTATGTTGTTTATTGGACATTAGTTGGGTACTTGTTCTAGATTGTAAGGCAAGATCAACATTGAAATCTCCTGCCAGGATTGTTCTAGACTGTGACCAATTTATCAGCTGATGCGATAACAGCCTAAAGAAGGTGTCTTGCTTGTCATTGGGGGCATATACGTTACAAAATGTGATTTCAGTACCTTGTTCTGGCCCCTGACTATCAGGTACCTGCCCTCTTTATCTTTAAGTGTTTCTGTATGGACAAAGGGTATAGATGAATGTATCAATATAGAGACTCCCCTTTTTTTCGAGTCAGTAGTAGCATGATAGTGTAGTGGGAATTCTCTAGTCCAGTATCTAGGTATCTGTGAGTCTGAGAAATGTGTTTCCTGTAGGAAAATCACATTGGCTCATAAAGATCTATATTGTGTGAGTGCTGTTCTACATTTAATATCTGAATTTAGCCCCCTGACATTGTGTGAGATCAGGTTAATCGCCCATGGCTCCATAGATAAAACAGGTTTGATAGCTGTTGTTGCATATAGCTCCTGGTAATCTGAGTTTATATTGACCTAGGTTTTCTCTGACTTGGTTCTGTCCCCCTGCCACATAAGCCACACATAAGAAGAGGGGTCTCCTACCAACTTCAGTGTTTCCCCGTATACAATATCATGTACTTTAGATGTTAAAGGAATAACAGATACTGTAGTAGCACTAATAGAAACCTTTTCTGCACGCAAAAGCTTATGACAACTGTTACATACTACAGCTGGAGATATAATCTCCGCTAGTTTACAACAGATACACTTAGCTTTGGTAGAACTGTGTTCAGGCAGGATGGTTCCTACAGCAGCTTCTGAGACAGGATCAGATTGAGACAGCTTGTAAAATTTAAAAGAAAAAAAATAACATTTAAACAGAAATATCTTATTTCCATATATAGCAGTTTCAGGAATGGGAAAGAATGCTAAAATTGACACAAAAAAACCCAAATAGCATAGCCCTCTGAGCATAAAGAAGGCAAGGAGCATATAGGAAGTGGGTAAATAAAAATCTAAAAGATTTTTGGCGCCAAGCATGACGCAAAAGAAGGTTGAATTTTTTTTTGCTGCCAACAAACATCTGGAAATGACGCAACTCGCATCATAAACAATTTTGCGCCAAACAACCTGGCATCAACTAAGACGCAGGAAATGACGAACTTGTGTCATTACAGACACATTCACGGCCAAAAAATTCTCACGTAAGAATGACGCAACAAATAACAGCATTTTGCGCCTAATTGGCCAGCAAGTTTTCAAAGAAAAAAACAAGTCAAATTGGAAAAAAGACTATGCCCCAGGTAAGAAACTTCCTAAAACATGATTCCCAAAACGAAACTGCCAGACTGCAAAAGGAAATACACAGACCTGACTCATGGCAAAAATAAGTAAAATACATATATTTAAAACTTTATATTAATACATAAAGTGCCAAACCATAGCTGAGAGTGTCTTAAATAATGATACATACGTACTGAAAGACACCCATCCACATATAGCCAAACCAGTACTGAAAACTATCAGCAGAGGTAATGGTATACAAGAGTATATCATTGATCTGAAAAGGGAGGTAGGAGATGAATCCCTACGACCGATAACCGAGAACCCTTGAAAAGATTTCACGCAAGGGAAACCATAAAATCAATAGGCGATACTCTCTTCACATCCCTTTGACAAACTGTACTCTGAGAGGAATTGGGCATCAGAATGCTTAGAGCGCTTACAGTCATAAAAATCAAGCACAAACTACACCACCTCCATAGGAGGCAAAGTTTGTAAAACTGAATTTGTGGGTGTGGTGAGGGGTGTATTTATAGGCATTTTGAGGTTTGGGAAACTTTGCCAATCCTGGTAGGATTGTATATCCCATACGTCACTAGCTGATGGACTCTTGCCAATCACATGAAAGAAAAGAAGATCCAAGTCTCTCCCATTCATTCTTAATATTTGGCATTTTTACGGGAACCAGGAAAGTCTTACCCAGAAAGAGCATCCTCTGAAGTATCAGAGGTGTCCTCATCCGTGGATAATCTAGTATAAGATAAATCCAACAAGTTGGTAGATGACCCCTGGGAAGGATAGCAATATTTGGACCTTTTCGCTCACGCTTAGCAGGGCGAGGTAAAGTACTGACGGTCGCAGACACTGCCGTTTGTAGCTGTTCACTAAAGTCTGGAGGTCCCAAAGGAGGATTAGTAGTGCTATGGGGAAACTGCATGTGTAGTAGGAGATGACTGCAGTGAACGCACCTCATGGGACAAAGACTCCTCAGAGGTGGACGGTTCAGTGGTACTAAGCAACTTGGGTTTCTTAGATATAAGTACTTTATCAAGGCATGTGGAACATAATTGAGCATGCGGGTATACCGTAGCCTAATCACAATAAAAACAGGTATTCGATTTAGGTAAAGAGGGAGCACCCTCTAACGTATCAAATTCTTCAATAGCTTGCGCTTATAAGATGGACTATAGAAAAAGATAAATGGCACTTTTATACCCCCCAATGGCTGGGGCTCTCACCACCTTCTATGACCCAGGCCTCACAGAGAAACCGCTTTGTCTCCTGTAAACCGCACAGTCAGGAAAGAGGAAGTCAATGAGACCACACCCGGTCACGTGGTGTGCCATGCAGTACTGCCCTTGCTCCTGGAAGAAGCGCGCCAAACCTAACAGGCCACTCAGATATTCAAAACGAAAGTAAAACCTGAATGTTCCAACATCTGCCTGAGCCTCAACTCACATGTCGCAGCATAAAACATAATAAAGCAAATTATGCATAAATCCCCCCTGTTCAATAATCCCCTTCCGGAGATATTAACCTTTTATTCCATACAGATAAAAGGAATCACACATTGACCCTGTCTTCTTGCATTATCATAAGAGTATAAAATAAAACAATATTACCGGAATCACCGCCGTGGAACAGAGACACAGCCTCTCAAGTATGACAATCTTGTAGCATTGCACCCGACATGGACTTGAGCGATAGAAGCAGGCAGTGAAACTCATCAACACTGATTGCTTAGGAGCTGTTAATACAAGACAATGGTTTCACAGAAAGAAAGACTCTCCCTGCATCTCCAGACCCTAACATTCGGCAATGCTCTCGCTGAGAGGCTGACAAGACCACTTAAAACTCCAATCCCATTCAGAAGAGTACTACCCTCCATAAGAGACTACTCTGAATCTTCCAACACTTTTCTGCCATCCTCCTGTGACGAAAGGCAAAGAATGACTGGGGGATGAGGGGAGAGGGGGAGGTATTTAAGACTTTGGCTGGGGTGTCTTTTCCTCCTCCTGGTGGCCAGGTTCTGTATTCCCACAAGGAAGGAATGAAGCCGTGGACTCTCCTTATATTAAGATGGAAATATAGGGAATCTTCACCCGGCTCCAGGAGAAACCCTTAGATTCGCACTAATATATATATATATTTACGCCACACCTTATAGTAAATCTTCCGAGTAACAGGTTTGCGAACCTGAAGCATAGTATCAATGACCGCTTCAGAAAAACCACGTCTAGACAGAACTAGGCATTCAATCTCCAAGCAGTCAGCTTCAGAGAATCCAGATTTGGATGGAGGAAAGGACCCTGAATTAGAAGGTCCTTCCCTCAGAGGTAACCTCCAAAGAGGAAGAGGAATAACTGATGCGCTCTCCTGTTTGCTACGAGTAATGACTCGTGGAAGGAGAGCAAACTGAGGAAACTGGTATGCTAGAGAGAAAACCCAAAGGAACCGCTAGAGAATCTATCAGAGCGGCCTGAGGATCTCTTGACCTTGAACCGTTCTTTGGAACCTTGGCTTTTAGGCGGGACGCCATCAGATCCAACTCCGGAACCCCACACCTGAGGGTTATCTGAGAGAATACTTGCAGATGGAGAGCCCACTCCCCGGGTTAAAGTCTGTCTGCTCAGGAAATCTGCTTCTCAATTTTCCACTCCTGGAATGTGGATGGTAGATAGACAATCGTGAGCTTCCGCCCACTGAAGAATGAGAGTCACCTCCTTCATGGCCAAGGAACTCAGAGTTTCTCCCTGGTGGTTATTGTAAACCACTGAGGTGATGTTGTCCGACTAGAATCTGAAACCAGACTAAAGAAAATTGAGGCCACACTGTCAAGGCATTGAAGACTGCCCTCAACTCCAAGATGTTTATGGGAAAAGACTCTTCCCGAGACCACAGGCCCTGAGCTTTCAGAGAACCCCAAACAGCTCCCCAGTCTGATAGGCTGGCATTCGTAGTTACAATCACCAAGGAAGGTCTCAGGAAGAAAGTGCCCCGAGAGAGATGTTCCTGTGAAACCCCCACGAGAGAGATTCTCTTGTTAGGGGGTCCAGATTTATCCTCTGCGATAAATCTGAATGGTCTCCGTTCCATTGACGGAGCATGCAAAGCGGCAGCAGTCGCAGATGGAACCGAGAAAAAGGAATGATGTCCATGGAAGCCACCATCAGACCAATCACCTCCATGCATTGAGCCACTGTTGGACGAAAGGCAGACTGGAGAGAAAGGCTATCACTGCAAGAAGTTTGGATTTTCTGACATCCGTCAGGAAAATGTTCATAGACAAGGAATCTATGATAGTTTGTAGGAAGCACACTCTTGTAGAAGGAACTAGAGAACTGGTTTCCAGATTTACTTTCCACTCGTGGGAACATAGAAAAGACAACATCTCTGTATGTGATCTTGCTAGTTGAAAAGATGATGATGCCTGAACCAAGATGAACGGAACGAATAGTTTCCATCTTGAAGGACGAGACCCTTAGGAACTTGTTAAGACACTTTAAATCTAGGATGGGACGAAAAGTTCCCTCCTTTTTGGGAACCACAAATAGATTTGAATAGAATCCTAGACCTTGTTCCTTTAGAGGGACTGGTACAATAACTCCCAGGGAGGATATGTCCTTTATGCAATTTAAGGCCTCCCTCTTTACCTGGTTTGAGGATAATCTTGACAGAACAAATCAGCCTTGTGGAGGGCAAGACTTGAATCCTATTTTGTAACCCTGGGATACTATGTCCACAGCCCTTGGATCTGAGACATCGCATATCCATGCCTGTTGGAAAAAGAGAAAGTCTGCCCCCCACCTGATCCAAAATCGGATCGGGGCGGACCCTTCATGCTGATTTAGAGTCAGCAGAAGGCTTTTTGTTTTCTCTTGTTCCAGTGCTGACTGGATTTCCAAGTGGACCTGGATTGGTCTGGTTTAGAAGAGGAAGAGGAGGACTTTTGCCCCTTAAAGTTGCGAAAATTAGAAGTTTGTCGACAACTAGGTCTATTCTTCTTGTCCCGAGTTAGGAAAGATCCCTTTCTACCCATAATCTCTGAAATGATTTACGCCAGACCAGGTCCAAACAGAGTCTTACCCTTAGAAGGTAAAGCTAAAAGCTTGGCCTTTGAAGAAACATTAGCTAATATTTTAACCACAGAACCCTGCGGGGCTAGCACAGTGAAGCTAGACATCTTAGCTCCAAATAAGATGCTGCTCCCACAACCGTGGCCATACTCGCTGCAGGTTGCCACTGTAATCCTTGATGGATGTACATCTTTTTTAAATAAGCCTCTAGTTTCTTATCCATTGGATCCTTAAAAGAGCAACTATCCTCAATAGGAATGGTAGCAAGAGTAGAAATAGCTCCTACCTTAGGCACAGTGTGCCATGAGTCACAAATAGAGTCTGCAACAGGAAACATTTTTAAAAACAGGGGAAGGGGAAAAGGGAACCCCTGGCTTATCCCATTACTGAGCTATAAATTTCAGACATCTTCTTTGGAACAGGAAAAACTCTCTCAGAAGATGGAGAATCAAACTCTACCCAGTTTAGAAGACTTAGTAGGGTTGACAGAAATCGAAGGCTCAGAGACATCCAAAGTAGCTAGAACCTCCTTCAGTAGTAATCGGAGGTGTTCAAGTTTAAATGTAAAATTTACTAAAGTGTCAGAGTCTGAGATTTCACCATCAGAAGCTACCAAAGTATTTTCCTCATCAGACAATTGAGAAAGACTGACTAACGCCGTCTTAGAGGGGTCAGAAAACTTACTAGCATGCAAATGTTGAGATTTCCTCTTACGCTTACCTGAAGAAGGGAAAGCAGATAAAGCCGCAGATACTGCTGAAGTAATCTGAGCGGCAAAATTCCCAGGTAAATAAACACCCCAGATGGTTGAGAGGACACAGAAGGAACAGTATGAGAAACAATTAAGACTTGGGACGTTTGAGGAGAAAGCCGAGGCATGTCACGCACAGCAATATCCTGAGAGACACTTAGCTCAGAAGGGAGAATGTTTTCTTTAAATTTTAACATTTTTAATGTTTTTGCTAAACATAAGGAAGAAAACTGCATTGGTAGGGCAATCTGATTCTCTAAACAAAGCAAACATTTATCCAGAGAGATGGGCTGATCCTGTTCTGAGTCAAAAGCTCTAAAGGACAGGTTCCACTAGTGTTAAGATTGATTAAAAACAAAAAAAATACAAAATAATTTTTTTTTATTTTTTTTTAATGAGAAGTAAAATGAAAATCAACGTCAGACAAGTTATCTGAAGCTCCTACCGGCCCAGAGAGATAACCCCACTAGTAAGAAGAAGAAGTTGTGAACTGTCAGCTAAGAGATTCTCAACTAAAGTCACTCCGATCGGCAAGATAACTAAGCCAACACCTCTCCTCATCCTCTTCAATCAGACACTATGTCCACGAAAGTCCACTCCGTAAAACCGGAAGTGCGGAAGACACGAGAGCGGCTGGGAAAACTAACTGCAACACACATAAGAGCGCGAAATAACAAACGGCTGCATTAAGTTTAAAAGCTCTCTGCAGTGTTAAACTGGTAAAAATCCAGCACAACGTATGTTCCAAGACCTTATAAGGGAATACGTAGTATGCAATACACACTGCCAAGAATTAGAGTAATTAACCCCTTAAGTCTCTCTTTTTGTCCTCATACTAATAAAGTGCCAATTACTACTTTAGGATCTATTAACCCCCAATAAAAGCTGTCCCAACACTGTACCCCTAAGACAATATGGTAACTATGTCCCATAATGTGATCCACTAGAGGGTTAACCTCTGAAGTGCTGTCCTTCTTAACCTAGAAGGAAGAGTCACTTACCTGTGGATCCGGCTGCAGGACAGAAAGCAGCTACATAGGTGTGACAGGCACTGTGCTCCCTGTCATAGACCTGTAGTAAAAGAAAGAGCAGAGTAACCAACCCTGGCTTTCTACAAAGGGGTAGCAAAATTGTTAGAAGACAAAGACTACCTCACCGCCTTCTAACTGCTAAAAGCCACCACTACTCTTACTCAAGAGATTGACGTGGACACAGCTAGACTCCAATCCTTGCTTGCAGGGAAAGATACCCATAAAAGGATTAAATATCTTCAGACACCAACTCCATTGAAAGAGGCAAAGAGAATGACTGATGATTATGAATCAGTGAAGTTACACTTAACAGCTTTGCTGGGGGGGTGCTCTTTGCCGCCTCCTGCTGGCCAGGAGTTGAATACCCCACTAGTAATTGGAATGACATTGTGGACTCTCCATGTCATAGGAAAGAAATGTGGTTTAGAACATATTTGTACAAAAATATAGATATATATGCTTAGAGACCATATTAGCACTACCAGCTGTAAGGAAAAAACAAAAATAGACATCTACAACAAAACCACACTACCATTTGGGCAAAACCTGCTAATAGCAAGAATGTGTTAAATAACTTATACACTTAAGCCTGTCAGTTACAAAGTTATATGTGAAGGGGCATAAATGAGGAACAAATCCTTAGTCAATGCAGGAGTAATTAAAACCAACACATTTTTGGAGGCTTTCAAATGGAAAACGAACAATCCAGAAAGGTAGCTAAATTGTTTCTTCCTAAAAATAAATGCTCTTAAGAAATGTTTGTAATAGACTTGTATGCTTTTTTAAACGTGTTATATGTCAACCACAACGATGCAAGAACTGACACAATTTGGACTATGTATGCAAGTTAAAATTGTTCACGAGTATACAAGGAACCACATCAATAAAAATAAACAACAATTTAGAGACAACCAGCTCATACAACACTTGTTAACACTGATAATAGATTAATTTATGGTAAAAAAAAAGTTAAAGAACAATACTGTACCTCCATGGAGAGATAAGCAAGGGTAAGATGCTTTCATTAAGTCCTTCAATAACCCATCTGCATGTTCTTGCTTATCAACAAAAATAATGACTGATCCATTTTCTTGGTAATGTCCCAAGAGCTCCAGTAACTTGAAAAACTTCTTTTCTTCCTCTATTACAATCTAGGAGTCAAATAGATTTATTAAAGCCTAGAATTTTCACTTTTTTTCCCTACAATGCATTCTTAATTTATTGTAAATTTAAATCTAGCGATACCCCAACACGGCTACACATATAGTGAAAGTACCAACCAGGAACCGCAGATCACTGATGGTCCTAAGCTGACACTGTCATTGACCCAATTAGCTGTGGTAATCGCACAACCTAACTATGCAACTGCTGCTGCTGATTGGGTGAGCAACAGTTTCCACTATAGACCAGCATTGCTACGCAGCTCAAGAGCAGTACAACTCCTTGTTGGGGCATAACTAGTGTTAAAATTAAATGCTCTAACAAATTAGAGCATTCATTTTTTTTTTTCATTATGGCGGCCCATTAAGGTGCCAATTATTTTGGACTTTAAAGAGTTCCATTTAAAGAAACAGGATTTAGATTGCGTACAATAAAAATAAAAATTGACCTTTTTGTCAAACTGAACTCTTTCTTTTTGTATTTTGACTATTCTTCAATAGGAACACACTGAAGTAGGTTTAGGAAGATGGCATTTTAAGGCGGGAAATTACCTGAAGTAAAAGCCAGTGGCCACCATCTTTATTAAGGGCATTAGAGGGTTGTCATGATACATGTAAAGGCAATTTAAGGCGGGAAATTACACCCATCTTGATTGGTCCCTATAGGCTATTTAAGCCATACTTTTACCAGCAGTAGACATCTTGAGAAAGGCCCAGCTTTGGGGCCGAAACGCATTGATGTACATGTTATAAGTAGTCACTGCTCGAGTTTACATATAGGGTAAGCATATTTTCAATTAAGTTTATATTCATATAAGCGTTATTGCACTACGTGATTTTTGTTTTTCATAGGTACTGCAATTTTTGGATCCTATTGGATTTCTTATTCACTTTTTTCACTTGAGTCACTTTTTTTTTTTTTATCATATATTTTTGATAACCATCTTTATTTTGATTTTTGATTTCTTGGATACCCCATCATACACAAAGAATTAATTGGATTCACAAGGGCACCGTATCCGTTACACAGGACATTTGTTAAGGATATCATCACTTATTAAGACTTTTTATATCATTTGGGACTTAATACACATTTTTTTGTGTTTATATGTTTTGGTATTCCCCTCTCTCCGGAGGGGCACTTACTCTATTGTTTTTAACTTATTTTTTAATTGTTTTTAATCAAATTGTTTATGTACATAGGGTACCCTAGTTTATGTGAATGTAATAAATGTATTTTAATATTTTGTTATTCTGATACTTTAGTCTGTAGCTGGCGATCCCTCTTTTTTGCGTTTTTAGGGGTCTCACTTTGGGAGCTTGTATCTGTTTGGATGTTGGCGCTGTATATGCACTTTTAAACAGGTTCAGGAAAATGCACAACTTTAGCATTAGATGGTAACAGTGTTTGCAACTATGTAATACATATACAGTGCTCAAGAAAACAATTTATACTCACCAGAAAAATCCATTTCTTTCATTGTGGTGAGAGTCCACAATCCATTACTCCTGGGCATTACTCTTCCCTAGCACTAGAGAAGAACCCTATAAAACCCTTCCCATCTCACCAGTACCTCAGTCTAACACATAGCCGAGCACAAAGAGGAAGGAAAAGTAATAAAAGCAAACAATAGGAGCAGGAAAAAATAGATGATAAAAAAAAAAAAAAAAAAAAAAAAAAAAAAGGTGGGGCCTCGTGGACGCTCATCACTATAATGGAAATTAATTTATCATCAGGTAAGCATAAAATATAATTTATGCTTACCTGATAAATACTTTCTTAGCAGTGAGATAACCCAAATTCCTATTCATAGCATATGGGTCACCAGGAGGAGGCAAAGACACCCCAAACAGAGAATTCTATATCCCTCCCACTTCCCCTCTCAGTAGTTCAAGCTGAGGATAAGAAAAAGTAGAGAGATAAAAGGAGTAAAGAGGTGCCATAAGACCACTGCTAAAAAAGAAAATTATTTATCAGGTAAGCATAAATGATATTTCTTTCTAATGGCAGCGAGTCCCTGAATTCCTTTTCATAACATATGGAAAACCAATACCCAAGCTATGGTGGTTCAAGAAAAATTTAGGGAGGGAAAGGTAGGGAAGGCAGTTCTAAAAACTAGGCACAACCACTTGAAGAACTTTTCTCCCAAGACGCCTCAGCTGAGGCAAAAAGGATCAAATTTTTTTAATTTTATGAAAGTATGTAATGAAGACCAAGTAGCAGCCATACAAATCTGTTAAACTGAAGCCTCATTCTTGAAGGCCCAGGAAGAAGCCACTGCATGGTAGAATGTGCTGTAATCTGTGATGGAGGCTGCTTGCCTGCTTCTATATAAGCCATGCAAACATCTGAGCCAGAAGGATACAGGGTATAACAGCTGTGGATTTTTGACCCTTGCGATTACCAGAATAAATGATAAACAAGGAAGATGATTGACAAAAATCCTTGACAGCATGAAGATAGAACTTTAAAGCTCTAACCACATTAGGATTATGCAACAACCTCTCCACAGAGGAAGGAGGATTGGGATAAAGAGATGGAACAATTTCCTGATTAATAATGTGAGTTGCGACAACCTTAAGTAAAAACCCTTCTTTATCCATAGTACAGCCTTATCCGAATGAAACACTAAATAAGGCGGGTCACACTGGAGAGCAGACAGACACTCTATGAGCAGAGGAAATAGCTTAGAGAAACAACACTTTCCAAGTAAGTAACTTTATAACAATAGAAAGCATAGGCTCAAACGGAACCTGTTGAACTCTAAGAACAAAATTAAAAGGGACAGTCTACATCAGAATATTTATGGTTTTAAAAGATAGATAATCCCTTTATTATCCATTCCCTAGTTTTGCATAACCAACACAGTTATTAATACACTTTTTATCTCTTTGATTATCTTGTATCTAAGCCTCTGCAAACTGCCCCTTATTTCAGTTCTTTTGGCAGACTTGCATTTTAGCCAGTGCTGGCTTCTAGGAACTCCACGTGCGTGAGCTCAATGTTATCTATATGACACACATGAATGCCCTCTAGTGGTGAAAAATTGTCAAAATGCCCTGAGATAAGAGGCGGCCTTAAAGGGTTTAGAAATTGGCATATGAACCTCCTAGGTTTAGCTTTCAAATAAGAATACCAAGAGAACAAAGCAAAATTGGAGATAGAAGTAAATTGGAAAATTGTTTAAAATGACATGCCCTATCTGAATCATGAGTTTGTTTTGAACTAGACTGTCCCTTTAAGACTTCATGGAGGAACAATGTATTAAAAAAAGGTCTAAATTCTAGCAATAGCCTGAATAAACGACTGAACATCTAGCAAAATAAGCCAACCTCCTATGCAATAAAACGGAAAAAGCAGAAATCTGACCTTTAAGAGAACTAGCCGACAGGCCCTTCCTCTAGGCCATCCTGCAGAAACTGAAGGATACGCCGAGTCCTCACCTTATGCCAAGGAAACTCACGCGCCACACACCATGACAAATCATGCCTCCACAAGTTATGGTAAAATTGTCTGGTAGCAGTCTTATGAGCCTGGACCAGAGTATCAATCACCGCTTCACAGAATCCTCTCAGACAAAACTATGGACGCTGGAAGCACAAGCCCTGGAGAATGGGTTCCCAAGACTACCACCAGTAGAGAGAGAGACTTGTCACTGGGTTCAGAGATATTAACAGAGACAGGTCTGAGTGATTAACATTTCATTGCCTTAGCATACATAACTGTATAGATCTCAGATGGAAGCGAGCAAAAGGAATAGGGTCCAAAGCCGCCACCATAAGACCTACCACATACATTGAGCGCCAAAGAGTGGCGTGGAGAAGATGGCAGGCAGTCTGAAGATTCTATAAATAAAAAGAGAAGCGCTCAACCTGGAAACAAACAATTGCATAATAGCTTGTTCTATGGCCATTTACCACCAAAGAAGCAGCCTCTTTTTGCTCAACATGTGCCTTTCACAGAGAAGAACTTTCCTGTAACATATCAGTCTGATCCTGACTTAACAGTGCAGACCAGCCCCGAAATACCAGGCAATCAATCTCTGAACGAGACAAACGGCAAAACCCCAGAAGCACGTTTCGGCCTATTGTGGGCCTCATCAGTGAGGTGCAGCCATATCCATCTAGGCACACTGAGCAACGGGTCCACGTCTAAAGCTTCTCCTTGCGTTGATCTTTGAGATAAATACGCATGCTGATAGAATCTATAATGATCCCTAGAAAGCTCACTTTCGGGTTGGGGGTGAGAGAACTCTTTCTTAGGATTAGTTTCCAGCCATGCATCCAAAAGGTACCAGAGTAACTTCTGTGTGAGATGTCACTAAATGTAAAGATGGTGCTTGAACCAAGATGTCATCCAAGTAAGGCGCCACAAAAAGCAATCCCCTGTAGTCTGACTACAGCAAGGAGAGCCCCCAGAACCTTTGTAAAAGCCCTGGGAGGCGTAGCTAAACTAAACGGGAGAGCTATAAATTGGTAATGCTTGTCCAGGAAAGCAAAACTGATACTGGTGATCTCAGTGAATCATAATGTGAAGGTATGCATCCTTCAGATCTATGGTGTCTGTCTGCCAGTACCCAATTTGCTAAACAAAAATATGCCTCATGCACTCAAATGCATCTAAAGGAAATGAGGCGCCCGCACTCTGAGCAGACACTAAAAGGAAAAACCCGCTGCTCCTACTCACCAACGATCGGCACCATCAATGGCCGATGCAGAGAGGGCCACAGAGTGCCCCTCTCTGCATCAGTGGGTAAAAAACATAATTTATAATACACCCCTCACCACACCCACAATTCAGTTTAACGAATAGCCAAGAAGTGGGGTGATAAGAAAAGAGCGAAAGCATCAAAAAAATAAGGAATTGGAATAATTGTGCTTTATACAAAAAAATCATAACCACCACAAAAAAGGGTGGGCCTCATGGACTCTTGCTAATATGAAAGAAATGAATTTATCAGGTAAGTTCTTACATAAATTATGTTTTCTTTCATGTAATTAGCAAGAGTCCATGAGCTAGTGACGTATGGGATATAAATACCCAAGATGTGGAACTTCCACGCAAGAGTCACTAGAGAGGGAGGGATAAAATAAAGACAGCCAATTCCGCTGAAAAATTAATCCACTACCCAAATCAAAAGTTTCAATTTTAAAAATGAAAAAAAATGAAATTATAAGCAGAAGAATCAAACTGAAACAGCTGCCTAAAGTACTATTCTACCAAAAACTGCTTCTAAAGAAGAGAAAACATCAAAATGGTAGAATTAGTAAAAGTATGCAAAGAAGACCAAGTCATTGCTTTGCAAATTTGATCAACAGAAGCTTCATTCTTAAAAGCCTAGGAAGTAGAAACTGACCTAGTAAAAAGAGCCGTAATCCTCTGAGACGGGGAATAATCTGACTCCAAATAAGCATAATGAATCAAAAGCTTAACCAAGATGGCAAAGAAATGGCATAAGCCTTCTGACCTTCCTAAAACCAAAAAAAGATAACAAATAGACTAGTCTGTCTGAAATCTGAGTAGCTTCAACATAATATTTCAAAACTCTTACCACATCCTAAAGAATGTAAGAATCTTACCAAAGAATTCATAGAATTAGGACACAAGGAAAAGACAATAATTCCTCCACTAATGTTGTTAGAATTCACAACTTACCCCAGGACACTCATCTACATATAGTAGAAAGCCAAACCAGTACTGAAACGAGAATCAGTAGAGGTAATGGTATATATAAGAGTATATCGTCGATCTGAAAAGGGAGGTAAGAGATGAATCTCTACGACCGATAACAGAGAATCTATGAAATAGACCCCGTAGAAGGAGATCATTGAATTCAAATAGGCAATACTCTCTTTACATCCCTCTGACATTCACTGCACGCTGAGAGGAAAACCGGGCTCCAGCCTGCTGCGGAGCGCATATCAACGAAGAATCTAGCACAAACTTACTTCACCACCTCCACGGGAGGCAAAGTTTGTAAAACTGAATTGTGGGTGTGGTGAGGGGTGTATTTATAGGCATTTTAAGGTTTGGGAAACTTTGCCCCTCCTGGTAGGAATGTATATCCCATACGTCACTAGCTCATGGACTCTTGCTAATTACATGAAAGAAAGAAAATTTATGCTTACCTGATAAATTTGTTTCTTTTTAGACACAATGAGTCCACGGATTTCATCCTTACTTGTGGGATTACGCCTCCTGGTCAGCAGGAGGCGGCAAAGAGCACCACAGCAGAGCTGTATATATAGCTCCTCCCTTCCCTCCCACTCCAGTCATTCGACCGAAGTTAGGAAGAGAAAGGAAAAGCCAAGGTGCAGAGGTGTCTGAAGTTTAAAAAAAAATAATCTGTCTCATAAAACAGGGCGGGCCGTGGACTCTGTCTAAAAAGAAAAGAAAAACATAATTTATGTAAGAACTTACCTGATAAATTCATTTCTTTCATATTAGCAAGAGTCCATGAGCTAGTGACGTATGGGATATACATTCCTACCAGGAGGGGCAAAGTTTCCCAAACCTTAAAATGCCTATAAATACACCCCTCACCACACCCACAATTCAGTTTAACGAATAGCCAAGAAGTGGGGTGATAAAAAAGTGCGAAAGCATATAAAATAAGGAATTGGAATAATTGTGCTTTATACAAAAAAATCATAACCACCACAAACAAGGGTGGGCCTCATGGACTCTTGCTAATATGAAAGAAATGAATTTATCAGGTAAGTTCTTACATAAATTATGTTTTCTTTCATGTAATTAGCAAGAGTCCATGAGCTAGTGACGTATGGGATAATGACTACCCAAGATGTGGATCTTTCCACACAAGAGTCACTAGAGAGGGAGGGATAAAATAAAGACAGCCAATTCCTGCTGAAAATAATCCACACCCAAAATAAAGTATAATAAAAAACATAAGCAGAAGATTCATACTGAAACTGCTGCCTGAAATACTTTTCTACCGAAAACTGCTTCAGAAGAAGAAATTACATCAAAATGGTAGAATTTAGTAAAAATATGCAAAGAGGACCAAGTTGCAACTTTGCAAATGTGATCAACCGAAACTTCATTCTTAAACGCCCAGGAAGTAGAAACTGACCTGGTAGAATGAGCTGTAATCCTCTGAGGCGGAGTTTTACCCGACTCAACATAGGCAAGATGAATTAAAGATTTCAACCAAGATGCCAAAGAAATGGCAGAAGCTATCTGGCCTTTTCTAGAACCGGAAAAGATAACAAATAGACTAGAAGTCTTTCGGAAAGACTTAGTAGCTTCAACATAATATTTCAAAGCTCTAACAACATCCAAAGAATGCAAAGATTTCTCCTTAGAATTCTTAGGATAAGGACATAATGAAGGAACCACAATTTCTCTACTAATGTTGTTGGAATACACAACTTTAGGTAAAAATTCAGAAGAAGTTCGCAACACCGCCTCATCCTGATGAAAAATCAGAAAAGGAGACTCACAAGAAAGAGCAGATAAATCAGAAACTCTTCTGGCAGAAGAGATGGCCAAAAGGAACAAAACTTTTCCAAGAAAGTAATTTAATGACCAATGAATGCATAGGTTCAAAGGGAGGAGCTTGAAGAGCTCCCAGAACCAAATTCAAACTCCAAGGAGGAGAAATTGACTTAATGACAGGTTTTATACGAACCAAAGCTTGTATAAAACAATAAATATCAGGAAGAATAGCAATCTTTCTGTGAAAAAGAACAGAAAGAGCAGAGATTTGTCCTTTCAAGGAACTTGCAGACAAACCCTTATCTAAACCATCCTGAAGAAACTGAAAAATTCTCGGTATTCTAAAAGAATGCCAAGAAAAAAGATGAGAAAGACACCAAAAAATATAAGTCTTCCAGACTCTAAAATATATCTCTCTAGATACAGAATTACGAGCCTGTAACATAGTATTAATCACAGAGTCAGAGAAACCTCTTTGACCAGGAATCAAGCGTTCAATCTCCATACCTTTAAATTTAAGGATTTGAGATCCTGATGGAAAAAAGGACCTTGCGACGGAAAGGTCTGGTCTTAACGGAAGAGTCCACGGCTGGCAAGAGGCCATCCGGACAAGATCCGCATACCAAACCTGTAAGGCCATGCCGGAGCTACCAGCAGAACAACGAGCATTCCTTCAGAATCTTGGAGATTACTCTTGGAAGAAGAACTAGAGGCGGAAAGATATAGACAGGATGATACTTCCAAGGAAGTGATAATGCATCCACTGCCTCCGCCTAAGGATCCCGGGATCTGGACAGATATCTGGGAAGTTTCTTGTTTAGATGAGACGCCATCAGATCTATTTCTGGAAGTTCCCACATTTGAACAACCTGAAGAAATACCTCTGGGTGAAGAACCATTCGCCCGGATGCAACGTTTGGCGACCGAAATAATCCGCTTCCCAATTGTCTACACCTGGGATATGAACCGCAGAGATTAGACAGGAGCTGGAATCCGCCCAAACCAAAAAAATTGAGATACTTCTTTCATAGCCAGAGGACTGTGAGTCGCTCCTTGATGATGTATGCCACAGTTGTGACATTGTCTGTCTGAAAACAAATGAACGATTCTCTCTACAGAAGAGGCCAAAACTGAAGAGCTCTGAAAACTGCACGGAGTTCCAAAATATTTATCGGTAATCTCACCTCCTGAGATTCCCAAACTCCTTGTGCCGACAGAGATCCCCACACAGCTCCCCAACCTGTGAGACTTGTATCTGTTGAAATTACAGTCCAGGTCGGAAGCACAAAAGAAGCCCCCTGAATTAAACGATGGTGATCTGTCCACCACGTTAGAGAGTGTTGAACAATCGGTTTTAAAGATATAAATTGAAATATCTTTGTGTAATCCTTGCACCATTGATTCAGCAAACAGAGCTGAAGAGGTCGCATGTGAAAAACAGAATTTATGTTTACCTGATAAATTACTTTCTCCAACGGTGTGTCCGGTCCACGGCGTCATCCTTACTTGTGGGATATTCTCTTCCCCAACAGGAAATGGCAAAGAGCCCAGCAAAGCTGGTCACATGATCCCTCCTAGGCTCCGCCTTCCCCAGTCATTCGACCGACGTAAAGGAGGAATATTTGCATAGGAGAAATCATATGATACCGTGGTGACTGTAGTTAAAGAAAATAAATCATCAGACCTGATTAAAAAACCAGGGCGGGCCGTGGACCGGACACACCGTTGGAGAAAGTAATTTATCAGGTAAACATAAATTCTGTTTTCTCCAACATAGGTGTGTCCGGTCCACGGCGTCATCCTTACTTGTGGGAACCAATACCAAAGCTTTAGGACACGGATGATGGGAGGGAGCAAATCAGGTCACCTAGATGGAAGGCACCACGGTTTGCAAAACCTTTCTCCCAAAAATAGCCTCAGAAGAAGCAAAAGTATCAAATTTGTAAAATTTGGTAAAAGTGTGCAGTGAAGACCAAGTCGCTGCCTTACATATCTGATCAACAGAAGCCTCGTTCTTAAAGGCCCATGTGGAAGCCACGGCCCTAGTGGAATGAGCTGTGATTCTTTCAGGAGGCTGCCGTCCGGCAGTCTCATAAGCCAATCTGATGATGCTTTTAAACCAAAAAGATAGAGAGGTAGAAGTTGCTTTTTGACCTCTCCTTTTACCAGAATAAACAACAAACAAGGAAGATGTTTGTTTGAAATCCTTTGTAGCATCTAAATAGAATTTTAGAGCACGGACAACGTCCAAATTGTGTAACAAACGTTCCTTCTATGAAACTGGATTCAGACACAAAGAAGGTACAACTATCTCCTGGTTAATATTTTTGTTGGAAACAACCTTCGGAATAAAACCAGGCTCAGTACGTAAAACCACCTTATCTGCATGGACCAGATAGGGCGGAGAACACTGCAGAGCAGCTAACTCAGAAATTCTTCTAGCGGAAGAAATTGCAACCTAAAACAAAACTTTCCAAGATAATAACTTAATATCTACGGAATGTAAGGGTTCAAACTGAACCCCTTGAAGAACTGAAAGAACTAGATTAAGACTCCAGGGAAGAGTCAAAGGTCTGTAAACAGGCTTGATTCTAACCAGAGCCTGAACAAACGCTTAAACGTCTGGCACAGCTGCCAGCCTTTTGTGAAGTAAAACAGATAAAGCAGAGATCTGTCCCTTCAGAGAACTCGCAGAAAATCCTTTCTACAAACCTTCTTGTAGAAAGGAAAGAATCTTAGGAATTTTTATCTTGTTCCATGGGAATCCTTTAGATTCACACCAACAGATATATTTTTTCCATATATTATGGTAAATTTTTCTAGTTACAGGCTTTCTAGCCTGAATAAGAGTATCTATTACAGAATCTGAAAACCCACGCTTTGATAAAATCAAGCGTTCAAACTCCAAGCAGTCAGTTGGAGGAAAAACAGATTCGGATGTTCGAATGGACCCTGAATAAGAAGGTCCTGTCTCAAAGGTAGCTTCCATGGTGGAGCCGATGACACATTCACCAGGTCTGCATACCAAGTCCTGCGTGGCCACACAGGAACTATCAAGGTCACCGAAGCCCTCTCCAGATTGATCCTGGCTACCAGCCTGGGAATGAGAGGAAACGGTGGGAATACATAAGCTAGGTTGAAGATCCAAGGTGCTACTATTGTATCCAATAGTCGCCTTGGGATCCCTGGATTTGGACCCGTAACAAGGGACCATGAAGTTCTGACGAGAGGCCATCAGCACCATGTCTGGAATGCCCCATAATTGAGTTATTTGGGCAAAGATTTCCAGATGGAGTTCCCACTCCCTTATGAATTTGGCCTTTGCTAGGCGAGGCCAAGCCTTGAGAGCATTGAATATCGCTCTCAGTTCCATTATGTTTATCGGGAGAAGAGAGTCTTCCCGAAACCATAGACCCTGAGTTTTCAGGGGTTCCCAGACCGCGCCCCAGCCCACCAGACTGGCTTCGGTCGTGACAATGACCTATTCTGGTCTGCGGAAGCTCATTCCCTGTGACAGGTTGTCCAGGGTCAGCCACCAACGGAGTGAATCACTGGTTATTTGATCTACTTGTATCGTCGGAGACAAGTCTGTATAATCCCCATTCCACTGTCTGAGCATGCACAGGTGCAATGGTCTTAGATGAATTCGTGCAAAAGGAACTATGTCCATTGCCGCAACCATCAAACCTATTACTTCCATGGACTGCGCTATGGAAGGAAGAAGAACAGAATGAAGTACCTGACAAGAGCTTAGAAGTTTTGATTTTCTGGCCTCTGTCAGAAAAACCTTCATTTCTAAGGAAACTATTATTGTTCCCAAGAAGGGAACTCTTGTTGACGGGGACAGAGAACTTTTTTCTATGTTCACTTTCCACCTGTGAGATCTGAGAAAGGCTAGGACAATGTCCGTATGAGCCCTTACTTTTGACAGAGACGACACTTGAATCAGGATGTCGTCCAAGTAAGGTACTACTGCCATGCCCCTTGGTCTTAGCACCGCTAGAAGGGACCCTAGTACCCTTGTGAAAATCCTTGGAGCAGTGGCTAATCCGAATGGAAGTGCCACAGGAAATGCTTGTCCAGAAAGGCGAACCTTAGGAACCGAAAATGTTCCTTGTGGATAGGAATATGTAGGTACGCATCCTTTAAGTCCACCGTGGTCATGAATTGACCTTCCTGGATGGTAGGAAGGATCGTTCGAATGGTTTCCATTTTGAATGATGAAACCCTTAGAAACTTGTTTAGAATCTTGAGATCTAAAATAGGTCTGAATGTTCCCTCTTTTTTGGGAATTATGAACAGGTTGGAGTAAAAACCCATCCCTTGTTCTCCTAATGGAACAGGATGAATCACTCCAATGCTTAACAGGTCTTCTACACAGCGTAAGAATGCCTGTTCGAAGATAATTGAGACCTGTGGAACCTTCCCCTTGGGGGTAGTTCCCTGAATTCCAGGAGATAACCTTGAGAAACTATTTCTAGCGCCCAAGGATCCTGAACATCTCTTGCCCCAGCCTGAGCAAAGAGAGAAAGTCTGCCCCCCACCAGATCCTTCCCAGATCGGGGGCCAACACTTCCTGCTGTTTTGGTAGCAGAGGCAGGTGACTTGGCCTGCTTACCCTTGTTCCAGCCTTGCATCGGCCTCCAGGCTGGCTTGGTTTGAGAAGTATTACCCTCTTGCTTAGAGGGTGTAGAATTTGAGGCTGGTCCGTTTCTGCGAAAGGGACGAAAATTTGGCTTCTTTTTAGCCTTAAAAGACCTATCCAGAGGAAGGGCGTGGCCCTTTCCCCCAGTGATGTCTGAAATAATCTCTTTCAAGTCAGGGCCAAACAGTGTTTTACCCTTGAAAGGGATGTTAAGCAAAAGCGCTCTGCGCGCCACGATAGCAAACCCTGAATTATTCGCCGCTAATCTAGCTAATTGCAAAGCGGCATCTAAAATAAAAAAGAGTTAGCCAATTTAAGAGCTTGAACTCTGTCCAAAACCACCTCGTACGAAGATTCTTTATTGAGCGACTTTTCTAGTTCTTCGAACCAGAAACACGCAGCTGTAGTGACAGGAACAATGCATGAAATTGGTTGTAGAAGGTAACCTTGCTGAACAAACATCTTTTTAAGCAAACCCTCTAACCTTTAATCCATAGGATCTTGAAAGCACAACTATCTTCTATAGGAATAGAAGTGCGTTTGTTTAGAGTAGAAACCGCCCCCTCGACCTTGGGGACTGTATGCTATAAGTCCTTTCTGGGGTCGACTATAGGAACTAATTTCTTAAATATAGGGGGAGGACAAAAGGTATGCCGGGCCTTTCCCACTCCTTATTTACTATGTCCGCCACCCGCTTGGGTATAGGAAAAACATCGGCGGGCACCGGAACCTCTAGGAACTTGTCCATCTTACCTAATTTCTCTGGAATGACCAAATTGTCACAATCATCCAGAGTAGATAATACCTCCTTAAGTAGTGCGTGGAGATGTTGAAATTTAAATTTAAAAGTTACAATATCAGGTTCTGCTTGTTGAGAAATTTTCCCTGAATCTGAAATTTCTCCCTCAGACAAAACCTCCCTCCTGGCCCCTTCAGATAGGTGTGAGGGTATGTCAGAACAGATATCATCAGCGTCCTCTTGCTCTTCAGTGTTTAAAACAGAGCAATCACGCTTTCTCTGATAAGTAGGCATTTTGGAAAAAATGCATGCAATAGAATTATCCATTACAGCCATTAATTGTTGTATGGTAATAAGTATTGGCGCACTAGATGTACTAGGGGCCACTTGTGTGGGCAAAACTGGTGTAGACACAGAAGGGGATGATGCAGTACCATGCTTACTCCCCTCATTAGAGGAATCATCTTGGGCAATATCATATCTATGGCATTATTATCCCTACTTTGTTTGGACATTATGACACAAATATATCACATATATTTAAATGGGGAGACACATTGGCATTCATACATATAGAACATCGTTATCTGATGGTTCAGACATGTTAAACAGGCTTAAACTTGTGAACAAAGCCCAAAAAACGTTTTACAATAAAACCGTTACTGTCCCTTTAAATTTCAAACTGAACACACTTTATTACTGAATATGTGAAAAAGTATGAAGGAATTGTTCAAATTTCACCAAAATTTCACCACAGTAACTTAAAGCCTTAAAAGTATTGCACACCAAATTTGAAAGCTTTAACCCTTAAAATAACGGAACCGGAGCCGTTTTTACATTTAACCCCTATACAGTCCCAGGTATCTGCTTTGCTGAGACCCAACCAAGCCCAGAGGGGAATACGATACCAAATGATGCCTTCTATAAGCTTTTTCAGTGGTTCTTAGCTCCTCACACATGCATCTGCATGCCATGCTTTCCAAAAACAACTGCGCATTAGAGGCGCGAAAATGAGGCTCTGTCTATGACTAGAAAAGGCCCCCATTGAAAAAGGTGTCCAATACAGTGCCTGCCGTTTTTATTAAAACAATCCCCAAGATTTAACAACTATTAAAAGTAATAATCTGCCAAATATACTTAGTAAAGTAATCGTTTTAGCCCAGAAAAATGTCTACCAGTTTTTTAAGCCCTAATGAAGCCCTTTATTCTTTTACTTAAACTAAGAAAATGGCTTACCGGTTCCCATAGGGAAAATGACAGCTTCCAGCATTACCGAGTCTTGTTAGAAATGTGTCATACCTCAAGCAGCAAAAGTCTGCTCACTGTTTCCCCCAACTGAAGTTAATTCCTCTCAACAGTCCTGTGTGGAAACAGCCATCGATTTTAGTAACGGTTGCTAAAATCATTTTCCTCTTACAAACAGAAATCTTCATCTCTTTCCTGTTTCAGAGTAAATAGTACATACCAGCACTATTTTCAAATAACAAACTCTTGATTGAAGAATAAAAACTACATTTAAACACCAAAAAACTCTAAGCCATCTCCGTGGAGATGTTGCCTGTACAACGGCAAAGAGAATGACTGGGGAAGGCGGAGCCTAGGAGGGATCATGTGACCAGCTTTGCTGGGCTCTTTGCCATTTCCTGTTGGGGAAGAGAATATCCCACAAGTAAGGATGACGCCGTGGACCGGACACACCTATGTTGGAGAAAACAAGCAAAGGGGATTGCGTCCAATGCAGCAGTCATAAGACCTAGAATTTCCATGCATATGGTTACCGAAGGAAATGATTGTGACTGAAGGTTTCGACAAGCTGAAAACAATTTAGACGTCTCTTGTCTGTTAAAGACAGAGTCATGGACACTGAATCTATCTGGAAACCCAGAAAGGTTACCCTTAACTGAGGAATCAATGAACTTTTGGGTAAATTGATCCTCCAACCATGATCTTGAAGAAACAACACAAGTCGAATCGCATGAGATTCTTTGAATGAGAAGACTGAGCAAATACCAAGATAATCGTCCAAATAAGGAAAAAACCCTGTTCTCTGAATACAGAAAGAAGGGCACCGAGAATCTTTGAAAAAAATTCTTGGAACTGAGGCTAGGCCAAACAGTAGAGCCACAAAACTGGTAATGCTTGTCTAAAAAGAGAATCTCAAACACTAAAAGTGATCTGAATGAATCGGAATATGCAGATACACATCCTGCAAAACTATTGTAGACATAAAATGCCCTTGCTAAACAAAAGGCAGAATAGTCCTACAGAAACCATCTTTAATGTTGGTATACATAACGATTCAATAGATCCGGAACTGGTCTGAAGGAATTGACCTTCTTTGGTACAATGAAGAGATAAAATAAAACCCTAGCCCCTGTTCCAAAACTGGAACGGGCATAATTACTCCAGCCAACTCTAGATCTGAAACACATTTCAGAAATGCTGAGCCTTGCTGTGTTAACTGGGACACGGGAAGAAAAAAATCTCTTAGCAGGAGGCCTTAACTGAAGCCAATTCTGTACCTTTCTGAAACAATGTTCTGAAACCAGAGATTGAGAACAGAATTGAACCAAACTCTTTTGAATAAAACGTAATCTGCCCCATACCAGCTGAACTGGAAAAAAGGGCCGCACCTTCATGGGTACTTAGGAGCTGACTATAGGTTTCTATAAGGCTTGGATATATTCCAAACTGGAAATAGTTTCCAAACTGAATCCGCTCCTGAGGATGAAGGATCAGGCTTTTGTTCCTTATTATGAGAAAAAGAACGAAAAAATGAATATTACCCTGGAAAGAAAGGGAAAAACAAAGTTAACTTAGAAGACATATCAGCATTCCAAGTTAAATCCATAAAGCTTTTCTAGCTAAAATAGCTAGAGACATATACCTGACATCAACTCAAATGATATCAAAAGATGGTATCACCAATAAAATTATTAGCATGTTATAGAATAAAAATGCTATAAAATTATGATCTGTTATTTGTTGCGCTAAAACTTCTAACCAAAAAGATGAAGCTGCAGCAACATCTGGTAAAAATATAGCAGGTCTAAGAAGATTACCTAAACATAAGTAAACTTTTCTTAGAAAGGATTCAATTTTCTTATCTAAAGGATCCTTAAATTTAGTACTATCTGCCGTAAGAATAGAAGTACATTTTAGCAGGAATAGAGACAGCCCCAAACCTTAGGGATTTTGACCCAAAAAACTAATCTGTCAGATGGCACAGAATATAATTGCTTAAACGTTTAGAAGGAGCAAAAGAATTACCCAAATTATTCCATTCCCTGGAAATTACTTCAGAAAAAGCATCAGGGAGATTAAACACTTCTGGAATAAATACAGGAGATTTTAAAAAACCCTATTTAAACGTTTAGATTTAGTATCAAGAGGACCAGAATCCTCTATATCTAAAGCAATTAATACGTCTTTAAATAAAGAACGAATAAATTCCATCTTGAACAAATAAAAAGATATAACAGCATCAACCTCTGAGACAGAAACTTCTGAACCAGAAGAACCATTATCAGTATCAGAACGATGATGTTCATTTAAAAATTCATCTGAAAAAAAGAGAAGTTTTAAAAGACTTTTATGTAAACTAGAAGGAGAAATAACAGACATAGCCTTCTAAATGGATTTAAAAAATAAAATCTCTTATGTTTATCAGGAACACTCTGAAAATTAAATGTTGACGGAACAGCAACAGGTAATATAACAGTACTAAAGGAAATTTTATCTGCATTAATAAGTTTGTCATGACATGCAATACAAACAACAGCTGGAGAAACAGGTACCAAAAATTTATAGCAGATACACTTAGCTTGGTAGCTCCAGCCCCGGGTAGTGATTTTCCTCAAGTAACTTCTGACTCAGTTGCAACGTAGAACATCTTGCAATATGTAATAGAAAAAACAACATATAAAGCAAATTGATCAAAATCCTTAAATGACAGTTTCAGGAATGGGAAAAAAATGCCAGTGAACAAGCTTCTAGCAACCAGAAGCAATAAATAATGACACTTAAATAATGTGGAGACAAAAGCGACGCCCATATTTTTTTAGCGCCAAACAAGACGCCCACATTATTTGGCGCCGAAATGCCTTTTGGCGCCAAAAAATGACGCCACATCCGGAACGCCGACATTTTTGGCGCAAAATAACGTCAAAAAAATGACGCAACTTCCGGCGACACGTATGACGCCGGAAACGGAAAATAATTTTTGCGCCAAAAAAATCCGCGCCAAGAATGACGCAATAAAATGAAGCATTTTCAGCCCCCGCGAGCCTAACAGCCCACAGGGAAAAAAGAGTCACATTTTTGAAGGTAAGAAAAAATGATTAATTCAAATGCATTATCCCAAATATGAAACTGACTGTCTGAAAAATAAGGAAAGTTGAACATTCTGAGTCAAGGCAAATAAATGTTTGAATACATATATTTAGAACTTATAAAAAAGTGCCCAACCATAGCTTTAGAGTGTCACAGAAAATAAGATTTACTTACCCCAGGACACTCATCTACATGTTTGTAGAAAGCCAAACCAGTACTGAAACGAGAATCAGCAGAGGTAATGGTAAATATAAGAGTATATTGTCGATCTGAAAAGGGAGGTAAGAGATGAATCTCTACGACCGATAACAGAGAACCTATGAAATAGACCCCGTAGAAGGAGATCACTGCATTCAAATAGGCAATACTCTCCTCACATCCCTCTGACATTCACTGCATGCTGAGAGGAAAACCGGGCTCCAACTTGCTGCGGAGCGCATATCAACGTAGAATCTAGCACAAACTTACTTCACCACCTCCATCGGAGGCAAAGTTTGTAAAACTGAATTGTGGGTGTGGTGAGGGGTGTATTTATAGGCATTTTAAGGTTTGGGAAACTTTGCCCCTCCTGGTAGGAATGTATATCCCATACGTCACTAGCTCATGGACTCTTGCTAATTACATGAAAGAAATTTATGCTTACCTGATAAATGTTTCTTTTTAAAGACACAATGAGTCCACGGATTTCATCCTTACTTGTGGGATACAATACCAAAGCTATAGTACAGTGTTTTTCAACCAGTGTGCCATGGCACACTAGTGTGCCGTGAGAGATCCTCAGGTGTGCCGCGGCGGTGTCCCTCTTTCAAATTTTGAAATATTGGGATGTATGTGACAGGCTCATCAGGCATCATTTACAACCATGACATTGACATTCATTCACAGACAATCATGATTGTTTGTGAATGAATGTCAATATGTCATGTATAGTTTGTAGGAGGCATGGCATCACAGTACAGTGTGTGTGTGTGTGTATATATATATATATATATATATATATATATATATATATATATATATATATATATATATATATATATATACATACATACACACACAATATTAGGCTACAATGTGTGATTTTGTAAAATTTTGGGATGGTGGTGTGCCACAGGATTTTCTTCAATGTAAAAAAGTGTGCCACGGCAAAAAAAAGGTTGCAAATCACTGCTATAGTACACGGATGAAAAGGGAGGGACAAGACAGGGAACCTAAACGGAAGGCACCACTGCTTGAAGAACCTTTCTCCCAAAAACAGCCTCAGCCGAGACAAAGATATCAAATTTGTAAAGATTTATAAAAAGTGTGAAGAGAGGACCAAGTTGCAGCCTTGCAAATCTGTTCAACAGAAGCATCATTTTTTAATGTTCATGAAGAAGCAACAGCCCTAGAGAAATGAGCCGTAATTTTTTCAGGAGGCTGCTGTCCAGCAGTCTCATATGCAAAACGGATGATACTCTTCAGCCAAAAAGAAAGAGGTAGCCGTAGCTTTCTGACCCTTACGTTTCCCCGAAAAAATGACAAATAAAGAAGATGATTGATGAAAGTCCTTAGTCGCTTGTAAGTAAAATTTTAAACCACAGACTAAGTTTAAATTGTGTAGCCCAAAAATAATGATATAACTGCACCACCAACTGTATTTAAAACATCTCAGACATGAATAAGGACATGGGTCCGAAACGTTGTCTGTTTTAAGTGGCACAATAAAATTATGATGTTTTAAATACAGTTGGTGGTGCAGCTATATCATTATTTTTGGACTACCTTTTTGGGACCTTGGTGCAGGTACAATAGTTGGCACACCTGCAAACAAGCTGTTGCATACCCTTGGTGCTTGTGCATTTTTTGTTTTCTTTAAATTGTGTAGCAGGCGTTCCTTCTGAGAAGGAGGATTAGGACACAAGGAAGGAACAACAATCTCCTGATTAATGTTCTTGTCTGGAACAACTTTAGGAAGAAAACCAAATTTAGTACGTAAAACCACCTTATCCGAATGTAAAATAAGGTAAGGAGAATTATATTGTAATGCAGAAAACTCAGACACTCTTCAAGCAGAAGAAATGGCAACAAGAAAACAAAACTTTCCAAGATAATTTAAAATCTATGGAATGCATAGGTTCAAACGGAACCCCTTGAAGAACTTGAAGAACTTTAAGAACTAAATTCAAACTCCATGGAGGAGCACATGGTTTAAACACAGGACTGATTCTAATCAAAGCCTGACAAAAAGATTGAATATCTGGAAAATCTGCCAGACGCTTGTGCAACAAAATAGACGAGGCAGAGATCTAACCCTTTAGGGAATTCGCCGATAACCCCTTCTCCAATCCCTCATGGAGAAAGGACAAAATCCTGGGAATCCTAACCCTACTCCATGAGTAGCCCCTGGATCCACACCAATAAAGATATGTGCGCCACATCTTATGGTAAATATTCCTAGTTACCGGCTTACGCGCTTGAATTAAGGTATCTATGACCGAATCAGGTAACCCTCGCTTGGACAAGAGTAAGCGTTCAATCTCCAAGCAGTCAGCTGCAGAGAAACTAGATTCAGGTGAAGGAAGGGACCCTGAATGAGAAGGTCCCTCCTCAATGGCAGCTTCCAAGGTGGCAGAGATAACATGTCCACCAGAGCGGCATACCAAATCCTGCAAGGCCACGCAGGAGCAATGAGGATCACTGATGCCCTCTACTGTTTGATTCAAGCAATAACCCAGGGAAGGAGCGCAAACGGGGGGGGGGGGGGGAAATAGATATGCTAGTCTGAAGGACCAAGGAACTGCCAAGGCATCTATCAGCTGGGCCTGGAGGTCCCTGGACCTGTATCTCGGAAGCTTGGCATTCTGACAAGATGCCATGAAATCCAACTCTGGCTGACCCCATCTGAGAATCAGGTTGGAGAATATTTTTGGATCGAGTTCCCACTGTCCTGGAAAAAGTCAGCCTGCTCAGAAAATCTGCCTCCCAGTTGTCCACCCCTGGGATGTGGATCGCCGACAGATAGCAAGAATGGGCCTCCGCCCACTGGATTATTTTGGCTACTTCTGTCATTGCTAAGGAACGCCTTGTTCCTCGATGATTGATGTAAGCCACTGTCGTATGTTGTCCGACTGGAATCTGATGAATTGGGTCGAAGCCAACTGAGGCCAGGCCCGAAGCGCATTGAAGATCGCCATCAACTCTAGAATGTTGATGGGAAGGAGAGACTCTGCCTGAGTCCATACTCCCTGAGCCTTTAAAGAGCCCCAGACTGCTCCCCATCCTAAAAGGCTGGCATCCGTTGTCACAATTACCCATGAAGGTCTGCGAAAGCATGTCCCCTGGGATAGATGATCCAAGACAACCACCAATGAAGAGAGTCCCTCGTCTCCTGATGTAGGGTTATTCGAGGAGACAAATCTGTATAATTTCCATTCCACTGACTGAGCATGCTTAGCTGCAGAGGCCTGAGATGAAACCGAGCAAACGGTATGATGTCTATTGCCGCCACATTTAATCAGATTACCTCCATGGACAGAGCCACTGACCGCCGAGGAGTGGACTGAAGGGCTCGACATGTTTTCAGAATCTGACTTTCTGACCTTTGTCAGAAAACTTTTCATGGATATAGAGTTGATTAGAGTACCCAGGAAGAGAACCCTTGTCTGCGGAATTAACAAACTCACTTTCATATTTACCTTCCACCTGTGAGTTCTCAGGAAGGAAAGCACAATGTCAGTATGGGACCTTGTTCCGCGGTCTTAGAACCACCAGTAGAGACCACAGAACCTTTGACAATTCTGGGTGCCGTGGCCAGACCGAAAGGGAGAGCCACGAACTGAAACGGTTTGCCCAGAAAGGCAAACCTCAGGAACCTGCGATGATCTCAGAGGATAGGAACATGAAGATATGCATCCTTTAGATCCACTTTTGTCATAAATTGACCCTCCTGGGTCAATGGAAGAATGGTATGCATAGTTTCCATCTTGAAAAATGGAACTCTGAGAAACTTGTTTAGACTCTTGAGGTCCAAGATAGGTCTGAAGGTTCCCTCCTTTTTGGGAACTACAAACAGATCTGAATAAAAACCCTGTTCCAGTATTGGAACGGGACAAATCACTCCCATGGAAGAGAGGTCTCTTATACAATCTTGAATGAAGAAATCTTCCTCGGGGGGGGATTTCTGAACTCCAGTTTGTATCCCTGAGACACTATTTCTGTAGCCCAAGGAACCTGAACATCTCGCACCTAAGATTGAATGAAAAAGGAAAGTCTGCCCCCTACCAGATCCGGTCCCGGATCATGGGCAAACCCTTCATGCTGACTTGGAAGCAGTAGCAGGGTTCTTTGATTGTTTACCCTTGTACATGACTGGTTGTAAAATTTCCTTCAAGCCAGGTCCAAACAGGGTCTTCCCCTTGTAAGGAATAGTTCAGAAGTTTAGACTTGGATGCCACGTCCGCAGGCCAAAGTTTCAACCATAAGGCCCTGCGGGCTAGGATATAAAAACCTGAAGCATTAGCAGCTAATCTAGTAATCTGCAGAGAAGCATCAGTAATACATGAATTAGCAATTGTAAGAGCCTTTATCCTATCCTGGATTATATCCATAGAAGTTTCTGACTTAAAAACCTCAGACAACTCATCAGCCAAAATGCCGTCGCTCTAGTGACAGTAATAAAGTACACAGCTGGATGCCATTGGAAGCCATGGAGTACATCCCCTCCTAAACCTTTGAAAGAATCAACTACCCTCTAAGGAAGTAGTGGTTCTTTTAGACAAGCTGAAAACCACTCCTTAACCCTAGGAATGTCTACCCCGCCTCCTTAGCCGAGATGTTTCTCTTTAAATATAGGAAATGCAGTCTTGCATTCTTATAACTTACTGGACGTACTAGATTAAATTACACCGGTATAGTCTGAGCCGTCCAGGGTAGCTAAAACCGCAAATAAATGCTCTAGTAAGGTTAGCTTCCACTTGGGAAAAACATAGAATGCATGAGAGGCAGGATAAAAATGACACTGCAGTAGCAGGTGGAATTGAACTCTCAAAATTCCAGCTTGCAATTACCCAAGGTTACCTACTAAATCACAGAGGTACACCATGTGGGCCCTAATATTTTGTGGACACTGTAGCAATGTGGTATAAAGTGACCATTGTCAACATACTCCCCAATAGCAAATATCTTAAGAGGAGAAGGTTTAGAAAAAGGAGTGTAATTTTTTTTTTTTTTTTTTTTATTTCTGTTGTGTAGAAAACAATCCAATTAAAGAGTTAACACTGCTGTTAATATACATCGCTAAGTACATGAAATAAGAGATGTCATGTGCAACAATTCCATATGAAATTTGCAAGGAACCGCAGAGCACTGCATGTGGCCATAAAAATATTTGAGACACTATAGGAGAAAACAGTGGCATGGATTGACTGATGTCAACAGACCCCCTAACAGCCATAGCTTTAGAAGGAGTATAAGAAAAATTGACACATAAAAAGCGGTATTGTTTCCTTAAACGTTAAAGTAACCTTATCTTTTGTTCCTGTAGCATCCTAAGACACAAAGGATGAGCTAAACAAAAACAAATGAAAGTATTATGATAAACATAACATAGGTTAGCTTTCACTTGAAGCACGGACTATGTCTACTGTCCCTTTAAATTTTAAAAGCAACATAATTCTTTTTCCCTTAAATTGCAAACTGTCCACTTATCAATATGTGTACATGGGTTGACATAAATGTAAAAAAGAATAGCAGCACTCCAATGGATAATTACCAAATTTTATTTGTAGCCAAGAGCGCAAAAAGACAGCGACGTTTCAGACTACATGTCCTTCATCATGCCATAAATACACCATTTCCTCTTCCTCCTTAAATACCCCTAAGGACACACCCACCAAACAACAATTAACTATTTGTACACTACAACAGTGACCTTTTCTCATTAGCATATGTAAATATCCTACTTCTTAATATTGCTCTATAACAGTCAAATAACCTGTTCCCCTTTATAAAAAAGAAAGAGGTGAATCATTACACTATAGGATTTTCACAAAGAATGGGGAACATCTGTTTCTGTATACAACACTATCCATTTAGGAAAGAAAGAAGATTAATAATACGTTTAAAATTTCCAAAGTAATTTTCCTACAAAAAAACAGATAAATCATAATCCTTATTCATACCCAATGGTGTTAATGAGTTTAAAGTAAAAATCCAAAATGCCTGTTTAAGATGCTGCTCTCTATCACCCCCTCATCTACAGGGGGGAACATGCTCCAAAACTTGAAACCTAAGTTGACTAACTCCATGTTGGGCCTCTAAGAAATAAGTAGCTACAGGGGACTTCAATTTTTTTCTCCTAATGCTCGATTTATGTTCAGTGATCCTATCACGGACCCTGCGGGTCGTCTCGCCTAAATAAATTAAGCCACACAGGCACTTAAAGTGAATGTAAATTTTGATGCTAAAGTGCCAGGTTTTTAAAACTTTGATTAAAAACAGGGGCACTTTAATTCATAAAAATTTACATTTCACTCCTGTTGTGACAAAAAAAACTTACCTTTTAAACTTCACAGCAGCTCCAGCTTTCTCCGGTCTCACAAGCCATTTCTGATGTCAGAAATGATTGATAGGTCATTCTCCAATCACAGCTTCCCCCCCGGGGGATTCAGTGTCTGATTCACTGCTGTGATTGGAGGAAGCCGATGCCTCATTTTAGACCCAGGAAGAGGCTTTGAAACAGGTGGAGGAAGCTGGAGCTGCTGTGAAAATTAAAAGGTAAGTTTTTTTTCACAACAGGAGTGAAATGAAAATTTTTATGAATTAAAGTGCCCCTGTTTTTAATCGAAGTTTTAAAAACCGGGCACTTTAGCATCAAAATTTACATTCACTTTAAGGAGATAAATAGCATAATTAGTATTGCTTGTCAAAAAATCTTTAATCCAAAACTTTTTTCCCGATTGCGGATGTACAAAAATGGGCCCCTTTATCATGTTGTTACAATGAGAGCATCCAAGACATGGATAGCATCCCATATTTTTACTAGTAATATATCTTTGCCTATCAATTCTAGCACTACCAATATCCGCCTTAACTAAGGTATCTCTTAGATTAACCCCTCTTTTATAGGCTGGCATGGGGACATTCTGGAACTCTGGTATGCCTGGGTTGCAATTTTTTAAAATATACCAGTGTTTACAAATGATTTTCTGGATTTGTGTGCTCAATTAATTAAATTTAGAGACAAACACTAACCTGTCCCTATTTTTATCCTTAGATTTACCTGTGATTTCAGCAAACTTTCTCTAGTCATCTCCATTGTCCTATCAATCTCTTTCTGAATTAAATCTCCATCATATCCTCTGTCCAAAAAGAGATTACCCATTTCCCTGAGTCTTACTTCACTTGTTTTATCATCTGACACAATGCGCCGAACCCGCATAAATTGGCTCTTGGGTAGGGAATTCTTTAAGGACTAAGGATGTGCACTATTTGCCAATAGTAAATCATTTCTATCAGTATCTTTCTTATATAAATCCACCCGGATTCTGCCATTCTCTTTAATTACCAATGTATCTAAGAAAGCTAAACTCTCCTCACTATGAACTAAGGTAAATTTAATATTCATAGTAGCTGAATTTAATGTTTCCACAAATTGCAATAGGCTTCCAATGTCGCAAAACCATATGCCAAACACATATAATATTTATTGTTGTTTCCTAATCATTGTGTAATGTTTCACTTCTTTCTTCTTTGTAAAGGTGAACAGGTATTTGACTGTTATAGAGCAATATTAAGACGTAGGATATTTACATATGCTAATGAGAAAATGTCACTGTTGTGGTGTACAAATAGTTAATTGTTGTTTGGTGGGTGTGTTCATAGGGGTATTGAAGGAGGAAGTGGAAATGGTGTATTTATGGCATGATGAAGGACATGTAGTCCGAAACGCTGTCTTTTTGTGCTCTTGGCTACAAATAAAATTTGGTAATTATCCATTGGAGTGCTGCTATTCTTTTTTACATTTTTGGATATTTTGCTGGGTTGTGCAGTGCCCAGCTATAGCGTGCACCCTATACTATTGCAGTGTGTGCTGGACTATTGTGATTCCATGGGTTGACATAGCCAGTAGCAAACACTTTCAGGGCCTACTGGACCTCAGCTATTGTACTGAGGTGTCTAAGCGTCCAATGTTATAATTTTCAAAAACAGAAACTTAAGAAAATATTTTAACCTCATCTTTGTGTGTATAGAAGTCTGGCATTCTAATACAGAGTGAATCCTAATTGCAATACAAACTCTGCCCTCCGGTATCGGAATGGAGGAAGAGCGCAACTAACACAAGGATAGAGCCCCGCCCCTCGTGAGCGTGCCAGCACTCCATCCCCCGGCACTCAAATTGACTATGCCCTGTATGGAGGAATAATCCCGAAAAAAATGGCGGGAAGACAACTTCGCCCATCGTGGGCGTCACCTTACTCAAGCTCCCGGTCGCCATTAAGCTCTTATAGATCTGGCACCGGGAGACATAAAGCCAAACGTGTAAAAGTGTAGCAAAGTATGCTACTGCATGTCCGGTAGCTCTATCTCTCACAATAGTGATTCAAAACACCTCCCTGAAACACAGAAAAGTAAATTTATGCTTACCTGATAAATTAATTTCTTTTACGATATGACGAGTCCACTGATTTCATCCTTACTTGTGGGATATTAACCTCCTGCTAACAGGAAGTGGCAAAGAGCACCACAGCAGAGCTGTATATATAGCCCCACCCTTCCCCTCCAGTCATTCGGCCGAAGGTTATAGGAAGAGAAAAGGAAAGGCTAAAAAAGGTGCAGAGGTGACTGACGTTTACAAAAAATATAAAGAAAAACATAATTTATGCTTACCTGATAAATTCCTTTCTTCTGTAGTGTGATCAGTCCACGGGTCATCATTACTTCTGGGATATTACTCCTCCCCAACAGGAAGTGCAAGAGGATTCACCCAGCAGAGCTGCATATAGCTCCTCCCCTCTACGTCACTCCCAGTCATTCGACCAAGGACCAACGAGAAAGGAAAAGCCAAGGGTGAAGTGGTGACTGGAGTATAAATTAAAAAATATTTACCTGCCTTAAAAACAGGGCGGGCCGTGGACTGATCACACTACAGAAGAAAGGAATTTATCAGGTAAGCATAAATTATGTTTTCTTCTGTTAAGTGTGATCAGTCCACGGGTCATCATTACTTCTGGGATACCAATACCAAAGCAAAAGTACACGGATGACGGGAGGGATAGGCAGGCTCTTTATACAGAAGGAACCACTGCCTGAAGAACCTTTCTCCCAAAAATAGCCTCCGATGAAGCAAAAGTGTCAAATTTGTAAAATTTGGAAAAAGTATGAAGCGAAGACCAAGTTGCAGCCTTGCAAATCTGTTCAACAGAGGCCTCATTCTTGAAGGCCCAAGTGGAAGCCACAGCTCTAGTAGAATGAGCTGTAATTCTTTCAGGAGGCTGCTGTCCAGCAGTCTCATAAGCTAAACGAATTATGCTACGAAGCCAAAAAGAAAGAGGTAGCGGAAGCTTTTTGACCTCTCCTCTGCCCAGAGTAAATGACAAACAGAGAAGACGTTTGTCGAAATTCCTTAGTTGCCTGTAAGTAAAATTTTAGAGCACGGACTACATCCAGGTTGTGCAGTAGACGTTCCTTCTTTGAAGAAGGATTTGGGCATAAAGAAGGAACAACAATCTCTTGATTGATATTCCTGTTAGTAACTACCTTAGGTAAGAACCCAGGTTTAGTACGCAGGACTACCTTATCCGAATGAAAAATCAAATAAGGAGAATCACAATGTAAGGCTGATAATTCAGAGACTCTTCGAGCCGAGGAAATAGCCATTAAAAATAGAACTTTCCAAGATAACAACTTTATATCAATGGAATGAAGGGGTTCAAACGGAACGCCCTGTAAAACATTAAGAACAAGGTTTAAACTCCATGGTGGAGCAACAGTTTTAAACACAGGCTTAATTCTGGCCAAAGCCTGACAAAAAGCCTGGACGTCAGGAACTTCTGACAGACGTTTGTGTAACAGAATGGACAGAGCTGAGATCTGTCCCTTTAATGAACTAGCAGATAAACCCTTTTCTAAACCTTCTTGTAGAAAAGACAATATCCTAGGAATCCTAACCTTACTCCAAGTGTAACCTTTGGATTCACACCAATATAGGTATTTACGCCATATCTTATGGTAAATCTTTCTGGTAACAGGTTTCCTAGCCTGTATTAAGGTATCAATAACTGACTCAGAAAATCCACGTCTTGATAAAATCAAGCGTTCAATTTCCAAGCAGTCAGCTTCAGAGAAGTTAGATTTTGATGTTTGAAGGGACCCTGTATCAGAAGGTCCTGTTTCAGAGGTAGAGACCAAGGTGGACAGGATGACATGTCCACCAGGTCTGCATACCAAGTCCTGCGTGGCCACGCAGGTGCTATTAGAATCACTGATGCTCTCTCTTGTTTGATTCTGGCAATCAATCGAGGAAGCAACGGGAAGGGTGGAAACACGTAAGCCATCCTGAAGTCCCAAGGTGCTGTCAGAGCATCTATCAGGACTGCTCCTGGATCCCTGGATCTGGACCCGTAACAAGGAAGCTTTGCGTTCTGTCGAGACGCCATGAGATCTATCTCTGGTTTGCCCCAACGTCGAAGTATTTGGGCAAAGACCTCCGAATGAAGTTCCCACTCCCCCAGATGAAAAGTCTGACGACTTAAGAAATCCGCCTCCCAGTTCTCCACTCCCGGGATGTGGATTGCTGACAGGTGGCAAGAGTGAGACTCTGCCCAGCAAATTATCTTTGATACTTCCATCATAGCTAGGGAGCTTCTTGTCCCTCCCTGATGGTTGATGTAAGCTACAGTCGTGATGTTGTCCGACTGAAACCTGATGAACCCCCTAGTTGTCAACTGGGGCCAAGCCAGGAGGGCATTGAGAACTGCTCTCAATTCCAGAATGTTTATTGGCAGGAGACTCTCCTCCTGACTCCATTGTCCCTGAGCCTTCAGAGAATTCCAGACGGCACCCCAACCTAGAAGGCTGGCGTCTGTTGTTACAATTGTCCAGTCTGGTCTGCTGAATGGCATCCCCCTGGACAGAAGTGGCCGAGAAAGCCACCATAGAAGAGAATTTCTGGTCTCTTGATCCAGATTCAGAGAAGGGGATAAGTCTGAGTAATCCCCATTCCACTGACTTAGCATGCACAGTTGCAGTGGTCTGAGGTGTAAGCGTGCAAAGGGTACTATGTCCATAGCCGCTACCATTAAGCCGATTACCTCCATGCATTGAGCCACTGACGGGTGTTGAATGGAATGAAGGGTGCGGCAAGCACTTTGAAGTCTTGTTAGCCTGTCCTCTGTCAGGTAAATCTTCATTTCTACAGAATCTATAAGAGTCCCCAGGAAGGGAACTCTTGTGAGTGGAACGAGTGAACTTTTCTTTTCGTTCACCTTCCATCCATGTGACCTTAGAAATGCCAGCACTAACTCTGTATGAGACTTGGCAGTTTGAAAGCTTGAAGCTTGTATCAGAATGTCGTCTAGGTATGGAGCTACCGAGATTCCCCGCGGTCTTAGTACCGCCAGAAGAGCACCCAGAACCTTTGTGAAGATTCTTGGAGCTGTAGCCAATCCGAATGGAAGAGCCACAAACTGGTAATGCCTGTCTAGGAAGGCAAACCTTAGGTACCGATAATGATCTTTGTGAATCGGTATGTGAAGGTAAGCATCTTTTAAATCTACAGTGGTCATGTATTGACCCTCTTGGATCATAGGTAAAATTGTCCGAATAGTCTCCATCTTGAACGATGGAACTCTTAGGAATTTGTTTAGGATCTTTAAGTCCAGGATTGGTCTGAAAGTTCCCTCTTTTTTGGGAACCACAAACAGATTTGAGTAAAACCCCTGTCCCTGTTCCGATCGTGGAACTGGATGGATTACTCCCATTAACAAGAGCTCTTGTACGCAGCGTAGAAACGCCTCTTTCTTTGTCTGGATTGTTGACAATCTTGACAGATGAAATCTCTCTCTTGGAGGAGAGTATTTGAAGTCCAGAAGGTATCCCTGAGATATTATCTCTAGCGCCCAGGGATCCTGAACATCTCTTGCCCAAGCCTGGGCGAAGAGAGAAAGTCTGCCCCCCACTAGATCCGATCCCGGATCGGGGGCCCTCAATTCATGCTGTTTTAGGGGCAGCAGCAGGTTTCCTAGTCTGCTTGCCCTTGTTCCAGGACTGGTTAGGTTTCCAGCCTTGTCTGTAGCGAGCAACAGCTCCTTCCTGTTTTGGTGCAGAGGAAGTTGATGCTGCTCCTGCTTTGAAATTACGAAAGGAACGAAAATTAGACTGTCTAGTCTTGGCTTTGGCTTTGTCCTGAGGCAGGGCATGGCCTTTACCTCCTGTAATGTCAGCGATAATCTCTTTCAACCCGGGCCCGAATAAGGTCTGCCCTTTGAAAGGTATATTAAGCAATTTAGACTTAGAAGTAACATCAGCTGACCAGGATTTTAGCCACAGCGCCCTGCGTGCCTGAATGGCGAATCCTGAATTCTTCGCCGTAAGTTTAGTAAGATGTACTACGGCCTCCGAAATGAATGAATTAGATAGTTTAAGGACTCTAAGCCTGTCCGTAATGTCGTCCAGAGTAGCTGAACCAATGTTCTCTTCCAGAGACTCAATCCAGAATGCCGCTGCAGCCGTGATCGGCGCAATGCATGCAAGGGGTTGCAATATAAAACCTTGTTGAACAAACATTTTCTTAAGGTAACCCTCTAACTTTTTATCCATTGGATCTGAAAAAGCACAGCTATCCTCCACCGGGATAGTGGTACGCTTAGCTAAGGTAGAAACTGCTCCCTCCACCTTAGGGACCGTTTGCCATAAGTCCCTTGTGGTGGCGTCTATTGGAAACATTTTTCTAAATATCGGAGGGGGTGAGAACGGCACACCGGGTCTATCCCACTCCTTAGTAACAATTTCAGTAAGTCTCTTAGGTATAGGAAAAACCTCAGTACTCGTCGGTACCGCAAAATATTTATCCAACCTACACATTTTCTCTGGTATTGCAACTGTGTTACAATCATTCAGAGCCGCTAACACCTCCCCTAGTAATACACGGAGGTTTTCCAGTTTAAATTTAAAATTTGAAATATCTGAATCCAGTCTGTTTGGATCAGAACCGTCACCCACAGAATGAAGTTCTCCGTCCTCATGTTCTGCCACCTGTGACGCAGTGTCTGACATGGCCCTAATATTATCAGCGCACTCTGTTCTCATCCCAGAGTGATCACGCTTACCTCTTAGTTCTGGTAATTTAGTCAAAACCTCAGTCATAACAGTAGCCATATCCTGTAATGTGATTTGTAATGGCCGCCCAGATGTACTCGGCGCTACAATATCACGCACCTCCCTCTGAGCGGGAGATGTAGGTACTGACACGTGAGGCGAGTTAGTCGGCATAACTCTCCCCTCGTTGTTTGGTGAAATTTGTTCAATTTGTACAGATTGACATTTATTTAAAGTAGCATCAATACAGTTAGTACATAAATTTCTATTGGGCTCCACTTTGGCATTGCAACAAATGACACAGGTATCATCCTCTGAATCAGACATGTTTAACACACTAGCAAATAAACTTGCAACTTGGAAATACAATTCAATTAGAATAATATTAAAACGTACTGTGCCTTTAAGAAGCACAGAAGATCTATGACAGTTGAAAATTAATAAATTGAAACAGTTATAGCCTCAATCCTTGTAAACAACACAACTTTAGCAAAGGTTTAATCCCATTAGCAAAGATAACAAATTCTGAAAGCAGGAAACAAATTACAGAATAAACGTTTTTTATCTCAGTCAAACTATAATTCTCACAGCTCTGCTGAGAGAAATTACCTCCCTCAAAATAAGTTTTGAAGACCCCTGAGCTCTGTAGAGATGAACCGGATCATGCAGGGAATACAATGAGTTGCTGACTGAAATATTTGATGCATAGAAAAAGCGCCAAAAAACGGCCCCTCCCCCTCACACACAGCAGTGAGGGAGAACAGAAACTGTCAGAAAAACAGATTAAGCAACTGCCAAGTGGAAAAATAGTGCCCAAACATTTATTCACACAGTACCTCAGCAAATGAAAACGATTTTACATTCCAGCAAAAACGTTAAACATAATCTCTAGTTATTAAACAGCTTTATGTATTTCTTACAGTGTAATTCTAGTGAAGTACCATTCCCCAGAATACTGAAGTGTAAAGTATACATACATGACATTATATCGGTATGGCAGGATTTTCTCATCAATTCCATTGTCAGAAAATAAAAACTGCTACATACCTCTATGCAGATTCATCTGCCCGCTGTCCCCTGATCTGAAGTTTACCTCACTCCTCAGATGGCCGAGAACAGCAATATGATCTTAACTACTCCGGCTAAAATCATAGCAAAACTCTGGTAGATTCTTCTTCAAACTCTGCCAGAGAGGTAATAACACACTCCGGTGCTATTTTAAAATAACAAACTTTTGATTGAAGATATAAAACTAAGTATAATCACCATAGTCCTCTCACACATCCTATCTAGTCGTTGGGTGCAAGAGAATGACTGGGAGTGACGTAGAGGGGAGGAGCTATATGCAGCTCTGCTGGGTGAATCCTCTTGCACTTCCTGTTGGGGAGGAGTAATATCCCAGAAGTAATGATGACCCGTGGACTGATCACACTTAACAGAAGAAACCTGTCTTAAAAGAACAGGGTGGGCCGTGGACTCGGCATATCGTAAAATAAATTAATTTATCAGGTAAGTATAAATTTACTTTTCTTTTACAAAGATATGACGAGTCCACGGATTTCATCCTTATTTGTGGGAAACCAATACCAAAGCAATAGGACACGGATGAAAGGGAGGGACAAGACAGGAACCTAAACGGAAGGCACCACTGCTTGAAGAACCTTTCTCCCAAAAATAGCCTCAGAAGAAGCAAAAGTATCAAATTTGTAAAATTTGGAAAAAGTGTGAAGGGACGACCAAGTCGCAGCCTTACAAACCTGTTCCACAGATGCATCGTTTTTAAAAGCCCATGTGGAAGCCACAGCCCTAGTAGAATGAGCCGTAATTCTTTCACGAGGCTGCTGTCCATGCCAGGCGGATGATACTTCTCAGCCAAAAAGAGAGGTAGCCGTAGCTTTCTGACCCCTACGCTTTCCAGAATAAACAATGAATAATGAAGATGATTGACTGAAATCCTTAGTTGCCTGTAAGTAAAACTAAGGCACGGACCACATCCAAATTATGCAACATACGCTCCTTCTTAGAAGAAGGGTTAGGACACAAGGAAGGAACAACAATTTCCTGATTAATATTCTTATTTGAAACAACCTTAGGAAGGAATAAAGGTTTAGTACGTAATACCACCTTATCAGAATGAAAAATGAGATAAGGGGAATCACACTGTAGCGCTGAAAGCTCAGAAACTCTTCAAGCAGAAGAAATAGCAACTAAAAACAGAACTTTCCAAGATAACAATTTGATATCCATGGAATGCATGAGTTCAAACGGAACCCCTTGAACTCGAAGAACTAAATTCAAACTCCAGGGAGGAGTAATGGGTCTAAATACAGGCTTAATTCTAGATAGAGCCTGACAAAAAGACTGAACATCTGGCACATTTGCCAAACGTTTGTGAAACAGAATTGACAAAGCTGAAATTTGTCCCTTTAAGGAACTCGCTGACAACCCTTTCTCCAATCCTTCTTGGAGAAAAGACAGAATCCTAGGAAACCTAGCTTTACTCCATGAGTAACCCTTGGATTCACACCAATAAAGATATTTACGCCATATCTTATGATAGATCTTTCTAGTGACAGGCTTTCTAGCCTGTATCAAAGTATTGATGACCGAATCAGAGAATCCTCGCTTAGATAAAATCAAGCGTTCAATATCCACGCAGTCAGCTGCAGAGAAATTAGATTTGGACGTTGGAAAGGACCTTGAATGAGAAGGTCCTGTCTCAATGGAAGTTTCCACGGTGGCAGAGAGGAGAGGACATGTCCACTAGATCCGCATACCAAGGCCTGTGTGGCCATGCAGGAGCTATCAGGATCACTGAAGCTCTCTCCTGCTTGATTCGAGCAATCACGCGTAGGAGGAGAGGAAACGGCAGAAACACATAAGCTAGGCTGAACAACCAAGGCACTGCCAATGCATCTATCAGTTTGGCCTGTGGATCCCTTGATCGGGATCTGTATCTTGGAAGCTTGGCATTCTGTCGAGATGCCATCAAATCCAATTCCGGTCTGCCCTATCTGAGAATCAATGAGGCAAATACCTCCGGGTGAAGTTCCCACTCCCCCGAATGAAAAGTCTGTCGACTTAGAAAATCCGCTTCCCAGTTCTCTACCCCTGGGATGTAGATCGCTGACAAATGACAAGAGTGGGCCTCCGCCCAACGGATTATCTTGGATACTTCTATCATCGCTAAGGAACTCCTTGTTCCCCCTGATGATTGATATATGCCACAGTCGTGATGTTGTCCGACTGGAATCTGATGAATTTGGCCGAAGCCAACTGAGGCCACGCCTGAAGCGCATTGAATATTGCTCTCAGTTCCAGAATATTGATTGGAAGTAGAGACTCCACTTGAGTCCAAACACCCTGAGCCTTCAGGGAGTTCCAAACTGCACCCCAGCCCAGAAGGCTGGCATCCGTTGTCAATATTACCCACGAGGGTCTGCGGAAACTAGTCCCTTGGGACAGATGATCCCGGCGACAACCACCAAAGAAGAGAGTTTCTGGTCTCTTGATCCAGAATTATATGAGGAGATAAATCTGCATAATCCCCATTCCACTGTCCAAGCATGCACAGTTGCAGTGGTCTGAGATGAAAGCGAGCAAACGGAACAATGTCAATTGCCGCTACCATTAATCCAATTACCTCCATACACTGAGCCACTGATGGCCGAGGAATGGACTGAAGTGCTCGGCAAGTATTTAGAATCTTTGATTTTCTGACCTCCGTCAAAAATATTTTCATGGCTACCGAGTCTATCAGAGCTCCCAAGAAAGGAACTCTTGTCTGTGGGACAAGTGAACTCTTCTCTATGTTCACCTTCCAGCCGTGAGTTCTCAGAAAAGACAACACTGTGTCCGTGTGAGATTTTGTCAGATATGTTGACGCCTGAATCAGAATGTCGTCCAGATAAGGCGCCACCGCTATTCCTCGCAGTCTGAGAACTGCCAAAAGAGACCCTAGAACCTTTGTGAAGATTCTGGGTGCTGTGGCCAACCCGAAGGGAAGAGCCACAAACTGATAATATTTGTCCAAGTAGGCAAACCTTAGAAACAGATGATGATCTTTGTGGATTGGAATATGAAGGTAAGAATCCTTCAAATCCACGGTAGTCATATATATTGACCCTCCTGGATCATTGGTAAAATTGTTTGAATTGTCACCAACTTGAATGATGGAACTCATTGAAATTTGTTTAGACACTTTAGATGGGTCTGAACGTTCCCTCTTTTTTGGGAACCACAAATAGGTTTGAGTAAAACCCCTGTCCCAATTTTGGAACTGGACAAATTACTCCCATAGTAAAAAGGTCTTTCACACAGCGTAAGAACGCCTCTCTTTTTATCTGGTTTGCAGATAACTTTGAAAGATTAAATCTCCCTCTTGGTAGAAAGTCCTTGAATTCCAATTGATAACCGTGGGTCGCTATTTCTAGTGCCCAGGGATCCTGAACATCTCTTGCCCAAGCCTGAGCAATGAAAGAGAGTCTGCCCCCTACCAGATCCGGTCCGGGATCGGGGGCCGCCCCTTCATGCTGTCTTAGGAGCAGTAGTGGGCTTTCTAGATTGTTTACCCTTATTCCAGTTCTGATTGGGTCTCCAGACTGACTTAGATTGGGTAAAATTCCCTTCCTGCTTTGAGGAAGAAGAAGAAGAAGCGGGGGTCCTCCTTTAAAGTTCCGAAAGGAACGAAAATTATTCTGTTTACCCCTCATTTTAACCGACTTATCCTGAGGTAGGGCATGGCCTTTACCTCCTGTAATATCAGAAATGATTTCCTTCCGAAAAGGGTCTTACTTTTAAAGGGAATAGCTAAAAAGCTTATGTTTTGATGACACATCAGCAGACCAAGATTTAAGCCACAATGATCTACGTGCTAAAATAGCAAATCCTGCATTCTTTGCCGCTAATTTCGCTATTTGAAAAGCAGCATCAGTAATGAAAGAATTAGCTAGCTTGAGAGCCTTAATTCTATCTAAGATATCACCTAATGGAGTCTCACCTTAAGGGACTCTTCTAGAGCCACAAACCAAAAAGCTGCTGCAGTAGTTACTGGAACAATGCAAGCCGTAGGTTGTAAAAGAAACCCCTGATTAACAAATAAGTTCTTTAGAAGACCCTCTAACTTCTTATCCATAGGGTCTTTGAAAGCACAACTATCCTCAATGGGTATAGTAGTATGCTTAGCTAAGGTAGATATAGCTCCCTCAACCTTAGGGACTGTTTGACATGAGTCCCGAATTGTATCTGATATGGGAAACATTTTCTTAAAAGTAGGAGGGGAGAAAACGGTATACCTGGTCTATCCCATTCCTTTCTTATGTTTTTCTGGTTCCTAAGAATTTCGGAAAATATGAGTGTAAGTAGGCACTTCCAGATATTTATCCATTTTACACAATTTCTCTGGAGGAACAACAATAGGGTCACAATCATCCAGAGTCGCTAAAACCTCCCTAAGCAACAGGCAGAGGTGTTCAAGCTTAAATTTAAAGGACATAGCGTCCGAATCTGTCTGAGGTAAATCATTCCCTGAATCTGAAATTTCACCCTCAGACAGTAATTCCCTGATCCTCAACTCAGAACACTGTGAGGGTACATCGGAAATAGCTAATAAAGCATCAGAGGATTCAGTATTTACATTAATACCTGACCTACTGCGTTTACCCTGCAACACTGGTAATTAAGATAATACCTCTGTAAGGGTAGTTGACATAACAGCAGCCATCTCCTGCAGAGTAAAAGAATTAGACGCACTAGAAGAACTTGGCGTTGCTTGTGTGGGCGTTAACGGTTGTGACACTTGGGGAGAATTGGATGGCATATCCTGATTCTCTTCAGACTGAGAATCATCCTTAGGCACACTTTCTTGACCTAATATATGGTCATTACAATGTAAGGCTCTTTCAGTACAAGAGTTACACAATGTTAAAGGGGGTTGCACAATAGCTTCTAAACACATAGAAGAATGAGATTCCTCAATGTCAGACATGTTGAACAGACTAGTAATAACCACAAGTGTCGTTTAAACACTAATTTATTACATTAAACTTAAGAAAAAACGTGTACTGCGCCTTTAAGAAAAGAAAAAGTGAACAATTTTTCCAAAATGCTCAAAAAACGTTAGATTAACTTTAAATTTAACTCAAAATCGTTGGTTAATCCAAAAATTACTGCACCTAGAAGCAAGGGCAGAAATAAGGCTCTAAAATACTTATATCAATAACAAGTCATTTTATAGACAAAAAATACCCTCTGCACCTCGCCACAGTTCTGCTGTGGCGCTTACCTGCCCCCAGGGTACTTCGAAATAACTTCCCAACACTTCAGACCAGCTTGCACAGTCTAGGAGCACCGGAGTTACTGCTTGCTGCTGCCTAGCCTGAAGGAAATGCGCATCTGAGAGTGCGAAAATAAGCCCCGCCCCTTAAGGTCGAAGCCGGAGTAGGCCCAAACACAACCGCATAGGGAAGCGGTTTCACACCTAAGTTAAACAGCTAATGTCTATACTATAACCCCTCAAGTGCCAGTAAGCAAACATATGCCAGAAAATAAAAAACGTTATGTATCGTTTTTCTTTGAATGCCCATAGTGTCACACAATGCCCAAGTCAACCAACAATAAAATCCAGGGACTCCAGTAATACCTTTCATTTAAAATTAAGATTACTGTTTACCCCATTCCCATAGAGGGAAATAAATGCCAGCCAAAATCTGATATATCACGTCTCCTCAGAATAAAAAGGCTGCACATACCTTAATGCTGCTTGTAGCATGAAACCGGTCTCCACACTGAAGATGTATAATGGTTACCTTCAAAAGTCTTGTGGGAACCAGCATGGATCTTAGTTACAACTGCTAAGATCATCAACCTCAGGGCAGAAATCTTCTTCTATATCCCCCTGAGGAAAATAGTACTCACCGGTACCATTTAAAATAACAAAAAAGAAAGAGAAGTTGCCGAAGCCTTTTGGCCTCTCCTCTGTCCAGAGTAGACAACAAACAAAGCGGATGTTTGACGAAAATCTTTCGTAGCTTGTAAATAAAACTTTAAAGAACGAACCACATCAAGATTGTGTAATAGACGTTCCTTCTTTGAAGAAGGCTTAGTACAAAGTGAAGGAACAACAATCTCCTGATTGATATTCTTATTAGATACCACCTTAGGAAGAAACCCAGGTTTGGTACGTAACACTACCTTATCTGCATGGAAAATCAGATAAAGGGAATCACATTGTAAAGCAGATAACTCCAAAACTCTTCGAGCCGAGGAGATAGCTACTAAAAACAGAACTTTCCAAGATAAAAGCTTAATATCTATGGAATGTAAGGTTCAAACGGAACCCCTTGAAGAACTTTAAGAACTAAATTTAAACTCCATGGCAGAGCAACAGGTTTAAACACAGGCTTGATTCTAACTAAAGCCTGACAAAACGCCTGAACGTCTGGAACCTCAGCCAGACGTTTGTGCAAAAGAATAGACAGAGCAGAAATCTGTCCCTTTAAGGAACTAGCTGACAAACCCTTCTCCAATCCTTCTTGGAGAAAAGATAATATCCTAGGAATCCTGACCTTACTTCATGAGTAACCCTTGGATTCACACCAATGAAGATATTTACACCATATCTTATGATAGATTTTCCTGGTGACAGGCTTTCGAGCCTGAATTAAGGTATCAATGACCGATTCGGAAAAAGACACGCTTTGATAGAATCAAGCGTTCAATCTCCAAGCAGTCAGACGTAGAGAAATTAGATTTGGATGTTTGAAGGGACCTTGAAGTAGAAGGTCCTGTCTTAGCGGCAGAGACCATGGTGGAAAGGATGACATGTCCACCAGATCTGCATACCAAGTCCTGCGTGGCCACACAGGGGCTATCAAGATCACCGAAGCTCTCTCCTGCTTGATCTTGGCAATCAGACGAGGGAGCAGAGGAAACGGTGGAAACACATAAGCCAGGCTGAAGGACCAGGGCGCTGCTAGAGCATCTATCAGTGCTGCCTTGGGATGCCTGGACCTGGACCAGTAACAAGGAAGCTTGGCGTTCTGACGAGACGCCATGAGATCCAGTTCTGGTTTGCCCAAAGTTGGATCAACTGGGCAAATACCTCCGGATGGAGCTCACACTCCCCCGGATGAAGTCTGCCGACTTAGAAAATCCGCCTCCCAGTTCTCTAGTCCTGGGATATGGATAGCTGAGAGATGGAAAGAGTGAACCTCTGCCCATAGAATTATCTTTGAAACCTCCAACATTGCCAGGGGGCTCCTTGTTCCCCCCTGATGGTTGATATAGGCTACAGTCGTGATGTTGTCCGACTGAAATCTGATGAACCTGACCGCAGCTAGCTGAGGCCAACCCTGAAGAGCATTGAATATCGCTCTTAGTTCCAGAATGTTTATCGAAAGGAGGGCCTCCTCCTGAGTCTACGAACCCTGAGCCTTCAGGGTGTTCCAGACTGCACCCCAGCCCAGAAGGCTGGCATCTGTCGTTACTATAGTCCATTCTGGCCTGCGGAAACTCATTCCCTTGGACAGATGGACCCGAGATAGCCACCAGAGAAGAGAATCCCTGGTCTCTTGATCCAGATTTAGTAGAGGGGACAAATCTGTGTAATCCCCATTCCACTGATTGAGCATGCAAAGTTGCAGTGGTCTGAGATGTAGGCGGGCAAACGGAACTATGTCCATTGCCGCTACCATTAATCCGATTACCTACATACACTGAGCCACTGATGGACGAGAAATAGAATAAAGAGCACGGCAGGAAGATAGAAGTTTTGACAACCTGACCTCTGTCAGATAAATCTTCATTTCTACTGAATCTATCAGAGTTCCTAGGAAGGAAACTCTTGTGAGAGGTGAGAGAGAACTCTTTCCTTTGTTCACCTTGCACCCGTGAGACCTTAGGAATGCCAGAACAATGTCCGTATGGGACCTGGCGATTTGAAAAGTTGACGCCTATATCAGGATGTCGTCTAGGTAAGGGGCTACTGCTATACCCCGCGGTCTTAGAACCGCCAGAAGGGACCCTAGAACCTTCGTAAAGATTCTTGGTGCCGTGGCTAACCCGAAGGGAAGAGCCACAAACTGGTAATGCCTGTCTAGGAAGGCGAACCTGAGAAACTGATGATGATCCCTGTGTATCGGAATATGTAGATAAGCATACTTTAAATCCACGGTAGTCATATATTGACCCTCCTGGATCATAGGTAGGATGGTTCGAATAGTCTCCATCTTGAAGGATGGGACCCTGAGAAATTTGTTTAGGATCTTGAGATCCAAGATTGGTCTGAAAGTTACCTCTTTTTTGGGAACGATAAACAGATTTGAATAGAAGCCCTGCCCCTGTTCCTCCTTTGGAACTGGGTGGATCACTCCCATAACTAGTAGGTCTTGAACGCAATGTAAGAATGCCTCTCTCTTTATCTGGTTTGCAGATAATTGTGAGAGATGAAATCTCCCCTTTGGAGATGAAGCTTTGAAATCCAGAAGATATCCCTGGGAAACAATTTCCAGAGCCCAGGGATCCTGGACGTCTCTTGCCCAAGCCTGGGCGAAGAGAGAAAGTCTGCCCCCCACTAGATCCGGTCCCGGATCGGGGGCTTCTCCTTCGTGCTGTCTTAGAGGCAGCAGCAGGCTTTTTGGCCTGTTTCCCCTTGTTCCAAGCCTGGTTAGGTCTCCAGACTGGCTTGGACTGGGCAAAATTTCCCTCTTGTTTTGTAGAAGAGGAAGATGAAGCTGCGCCACTCTTGAAGTTTCGAAAGGAACGAAAATTAGTCTGTTTGGTCCTTAACTTGTTGGACCTATCCTGGGGAAGGGCGTGGCCTTTTCCTCCAGTAATATCAGAAATGATCTCCTTCAGTCCAGGCCCAAATAGGGTCTGCCCTTTGAAGGGGATATTGAGAAGTTTAGACTTTGAAGTGACATCAGCTGACCAGGATTTAAGCCATAGCGCCCTACGTGCCGGAATGGCAAAACCTGAATTTTTAGCCGTTAGCTTGGTTAAATGAAAAACGGTGTCAGAAATAAATGAATTGGCTAACTTAAGAGCTTTAAGCCTGTCAAGGATATCATCCAACGGGGTCTCTACCTGTAAAGCCTCCTCCAGAGACTCGAACCAGAAAGCAGCTGCAGCAGTGACTGGGGCAATGCATGCAAGAGGCTGGAGAATAAAACCTTGTTGTATAAAGATTTTCTTAAGGAAACCCTCTAATTTCTTATCCATAGGATCTAGGAAAGAACAACTGTCCTCGACAGGAATAGTTGTACGCTTAGCTAGGGTAGAGACTGCTCCCTCCACCTTAGGGACCGTCTGCCACAAGTCCCGTGTAGCGGCATCTATAGGAAACCTTTTCTTAAAAGCAGGAGGAGGAGAGAACGGCACACCTGGTCTATCCCATTCCTTAGAAATAATTTCTGAAAACCTCTTAGGGATTTGAAAAACATCAGTGTAAACAGGCACTGCAAAGTATTTGTCCATTTTACACAATTTCTCTGGGACTACAATGGTGTCACAGTCATCCAGAGTCGCTAAAACCTCCCTGAGCAACACGCGGAGGTGTTCAAGCTGAAATTTAAATGCTGTCATTTCAGAGACAGACTGAAGTAACGCCTTCCCTGAATCAGAGAAGTCACCCACAGATAGAAGCTCTCTCACATAAACTGCAAAACAGTGAAAAAAAGTAGTAAACTCTACGAAATTTTTACAGTGTGTATAAGGGACTAAAGCAGCATTGCACCCACTTGCAAATGGATGATTAACCACTCAGGCCCAAAAACAAATTAGAAAAATGTTAAACCTGTTAACAAACAGACACACACACTGCCACAGCTCTGCTGTGGCTCCTACCTGCCCTCAAAACAAAACTCTATAGATGTCCTATAAGCCAGAGGACTCCTTCAGGGAAGCTGGATGTCTCAGACTGAAATGAAAATAGGCCCCTCCCACCATGCACTCAAAGTCAGAGGGCCTTAAAAAAGTACTCCTAGGAGAAATCTAACAAGCCATGTGGAAACTAGGCCCCAAATAAAGATTTATCACCCTCAGAGAAAAAACGTTTTTATTTATAAATCATGCAAACGTTTTTACACTAAGTAATATAGGTATTAACATGAATATTATCCCTTTTTGCAAGCATGATCGCAGTTGTTGTTAAATCACTGTATCAGGCTTACCTTAAATATACCAGGCACTGTCAGCATTTTCTAGACCTTATCTCTCTAGAAAAAAATATACTGAACACAACTTTAAAGCAGGCAATCTGCAGACCGTCCCCCCAACTGAAGTTTTCTTTCCATACTCTTCAGTTATGTGTGAGAACAGCAATGGACCTTAGTTACAAACCTCTAAGATCATCAAACCTCCAGGCAGAAGTTTTCTTCCAATTTCTGCCTGAGAGTAAAAACAGTACAACGCCGGTACCGTTTAAAAATAAACTTTTGATTGAAGGTTAAAACTACCCTAAGTCACCCCATCTCTCTTGATACTTCCTTTCTTGTCGAGAGCTGCAAGAGAATGACTGGGGGTGGCAGTTAAGGGAGGAGCTATATAGACAGCTCTGCTGTGGGTGTCCTCTTGCAGCTTCCTGTAGGGAAGGAGAATATCCCACAAGTAATGGATGAACCCGTGGTCTGGATACACCTTTACAAGAGAAAAAGGGTATGGCAGTGATGCCTCAATATCGAGGCATCACTGCCATACCCTAAAAGCAAAACCCTTAAATCTAAAATTAATGTCCTCAGAATCCCTTTCTGACTCTCCAGAGGAGTTGCATATGGCTGACCGCTGCAGCGCCCATAGAACTGCTGGTCCAAGACTCAGAAGAACCATGCTTAACTTTCCTCTTCCCTTTTCCCTGTAACAGGCATAGCTCTGTTTTTGGGATGCAAAATCATGTGGAATCATGTGGAATCATGTGGAAAAACACTAACCCCCAAATGAGTTTGAGGGAAGGTGGGCGAAGAAAACTGCATGTGTTGAAATAGGGGCCACCGTTTGAGGCTGTAGTACTGGCATATCAGGGCAAACTGAGGTCTGAGTCTGCACAATGTCCAGGAGTAAACTGAGCTGGTGGGGACACCGCAGTGTCTGTATACTAGGCCCCCCTGATTGTAACTCTAGAACAGAAAGCATGCATTGCATAATTGGGCAGGAAGACACAGCATGCAACCTACACAGCATGCAACCTACACAGCATACATTTACTAAAGTAAAATAAGGGAGTAGAGCTAATATCCTCCTGACTGGGTTCCATTAGGAGTCATGACAATAATATGGGAATAAAGGTATACCAATGTGGATATAAACTTAGCCAAAATGAACTGTGACCCCCACACAGCTATTATCGAGCCCCTAATGAATGCTCTGCATATGGTGTCTCACCACCTCAGTGATAGTGCCAGGACTTCCCCTCTGACGCTACTTCAGGCCATGCTAGAACTAAATCATGAATGACAAGAAGATTAGCAATCTTCTACAGAACATAACTAAAAAGGGCAGAAATCTGACCCTTCAAAGAACTGGCGCATAAACCCATATTCCAAACCATCATGTAAAAACAGAAAGAAAACTAGGAATTCTAAAAGAATACCAAGAAATAAAGGCATTCCAGATCTTTAAATAAAAATTCCCCTTGCCACAGACTTACAAGCCTGAGCACTTACCCAAAGGTACTCTGCTACTGGAGTAAATCAGTAGGAAGCCAAGACTAGTGATGAAACATAACAGCAGAGGAGTACCAACAGGCAGAGGCAAAGGACAAGTCCCTGCGACCCCCATGACAAGGCTTGTGACTAAATCCCCGATGAAATGCATCAATTCTAATACACCAAATACATCCTTCTGACAAACACTGTACTCTAAGGGGAAACTGGCCTCAACTATCTGAGAACACCTCTCTCTGAAGAATCAAATACACATCTTCATACTTTGACCACCTCCAGCAGAAGCAAAGTAAAGACAGAGGCACTAGTGAGGTGGGAGGGGTTTTATAGAGTTTTTGGGGTTTGGGAATCTTTGCCTCCTAGTGGTAGAGAAGAGTAATTCCCAGGAGTAATGGATCATGGACTCTCACCACCCGTATGAAAAATTTTAAATTTGATTTCCCTGCTATTATATAGTATGCATACATAAATACTTTACTAACTACATAAAAAGAAAGAAGCAGCTATAAAAAAAGTCTCAAATGGTACTCACCACATGTTGCTCAACATCAGAGCATACCACACTTCTCCCTCCTACCAGGACCTCTATGGGTTTGTTTAAAATCCTACGTGCCAAGGCTTCCATGGCTCTTGGGAAGGTGGCAGAAAACATAACAGTCTGTCTGTCCGGTCTGACATTGTCTATGATTCTCATGACCTGTCAAGATGTTAAGTTGATGTTACTTGATTTGGTCATCGAATAAGCATTTATATTATTTAAATACACAATTAAAGGATCTGTAAATACAGTAGATCAACAAATGCATGCTAAAAAGACAATGCAATAGCACTTAGTCTCTACTTCAAATGAGTAGTAGATTTTGTTTTGCATATTTGAAAGTTATGTCTATTTCCACTCCCCCTGTATCATGCGACAGCCATCAGCCAAATGTATATATGTATATTCTGTGAATTATTGCACATGCTCAGGAGGAGTTGGTGACTCAAAGTGTAAATATAAAGACTGTGCACTTTTTGTTATTTGAAGTATATTGGAAAGTTGTTAAGTTTGACTTAAGTGTCTCTTTAACATCACAACAATTAGTCAGGTATAGAGAAAACAAACAGTTCAGTACAAACTGATTTTTTTGGGAAGTGAGTTTCCATACAGGTTCTGCAACATGACTGTTTGAAAGGCAAATTTAAAATATAAGAATTTTGTGTTGAACCCTTCCCAATTTTTATGGTTACTTTATTAAGATACAATGTCAAGTATGAATGTGGAATACAATCAGTAGCTCTCTAGTGTTGGTCAGATTATTTACAAAACTGCACTGCACACACTCAATACAAGATTCTGTGCAATTATTTGGCAGATCGGTTTGTATTGTCTCTGAAGTACAGAGAATGTTGGCATGAGATTTCTTTTATTATTGGTAAAATAAAGGCTATACACACACACTACCATAAACTTTTAAACAAACAGATCTCATTTTCAGAACCAGTATTTACTGATCTTACAGCTGCAAAGGATTGTAGTATTATGAATATAAATAATGCTTATAACTCATTTTACAAAGAGGTACTACAGTAAAGTTAGCCATTTTATCTTAGAAAGTTTAATATACCGTAAAATGTGGTTATATTGGAACCCATATTAATTACCTGGGGTTCAAAGCCCATGTCAAACATTCTGTCTGCCTCATCAAGAACAACATAGGTTGATCGTCTTAAATTAGTTACGCGACCTAAGCAAAGAAAAAAGGATAAAAGAAAAATGGCAACATTAAAATGACCAGCTTTCATTGTGATGAATAAAAATGTTTAAACTATTTTTCAACTGAATTAGACATATACAGCATAAAAAGATAAACAGTCTTGTACAGATGTGTCAAGCCTATCTTAATTGAACATGTTAGTTCTACTCTTGCGTACCATCACATGGCTAGGAGGACCTGTAAAATGCAACCCTCTCCAAACACACATCAAAAAACTAAGACTGAGGTGGAGCCTGGAGCCACGTCAGGCATTATCTTACAGCGGTCACCTAGGAAAGAACATATTAGAGATTACAGCGCATGTGTGGGAGGAAAAGACCCAATGCTAAATGAGCCAACCTCAATAAGAAAACTGCACACTGACACATGGAAACGTATATTTTCTTGTTGCCCCACAAGGGGACTTGCTTACATGTTGCTATGAGCATGATAGGAAACTGATTTGCCTGTATAATGGCGTAATATCTTTTTTTTTTAAAGTTTATTATTTCATAGTTTTCAGTCTTAATGCTGTATATAATTGTCGTCCAACATCAATCATTCCTTATATGTCTCAACCACTCGTATTTTAATGGTATCTAAACATGGTCAAACATCTTTTTTTTCTTCTTACATTATACTTTATAGTTCTAGTTTCAATGCTTTGATAAATTGCCAGTGGTGCAAACTCTAGGATCTTGTAAAAGTATATCAGGGAGCTAATGCAGCATTATGCATTTGCCAGGAGAGATTAGGTATGAATTATCCAATATCTCAGAGAATGCCGTGCAGACGTGGTGAGGATCTATACTTAAAGAGTGTATTCATGTTTCCAAGCGTTTAATGATACCACCTTCCTCAGCAAAGGTAGCTCAATCAGTGGCTCAGGAAATATGAATGAACTACCTAGGCTCAAGCAAACATATGTAAACAAAACCGCTTGGATACATGAGAACAGGAGTTGTAAACCAGCACTCCACAGGCTTAAAGGTAAGAGGGCAATCATTCAGAACATAACTATTAGTATAGCAAAACAGACCTGCACAGGTGTATATTACCATAAACAACCCTTGAGCAGAAAAAATGCGAGATAAAATGTGATGCTCCTAATCCAACAGTAAGGACTAAATCTATAAACCAAACTAAAACTATTTGTAACAGATAATAAAAAAGCAGCTCTGGTAATCACCACCATTCTTAAAACAGCTTACCATATTTTCAGCAACATCGGATTTAGAAGAAAAAAACATAGCAAGGCAGAATTAACCTACCTCAGAGAGGAGCAGTCCTGGATATTCAGTTCTACATATCTTGAACGGACATATATTTTCCCCAAGAAGTTAAACAATGCCAACAGTTTAGTAAATATTTTGCCAATGCACAAATATAGACAAGTAGAACATGCACATAAACATCAAAACCCTTAAAGCTGTTAATTTAATTTATATTTTTGTCTTTCTTTCTATAGACAGGAGAAGTAAAAAAATAAAATTACTTCAAAGAGATCCATTACAATGTCAGCAACCAGTCATCGTTGCCATTTGAAATGTAAACATTTTATTGATATGCAACATATTGCTGGTGCCAGGATAACTACACAAGGGTTAAACCCGTAGCTTTATAAGTTAACATCAAGTAAAAATAATGGGAGGTCAATACCTTTTTCCTCAAATTCATATAGATCTATTTAATAGACTGTGTCTATTTACTAACCCCACATAATGATCAACTCTTGATTTTTTTATTGTTTAAAAACAGAAAATGCCTTTATTACACATTCCCATGCCTTGCATAACAAACATTGTTATATTAATATACTTTATAACCTCTAAGAAATAGCCGAAAACTCCCCGCTTTTTAAATAATATATATTTATATACATTATTCAGTATATGAGATTTATTTTAATTTAAGCAAAGATTTGTTCCTTAAAGTGCCAAAAAGAAAATAAGGATATTACTGAGCAACTATATCCTTACCAGAGTTGACAAGTTCTGTATTTGTAAGCTTCTCAGAAGGTGTTCATGAGCAATTTTTAGTGCATAATTATCTAGCATTAATATAACAGCTTTAAAAGGAACCAAAATATTTTTATATGGAAGTGTACGTTACCACCGAACATCATATAACTAAATTAAAAAAAAAAAAAAAAAAAAAAGGGATATTTGACTCACCATTGTTAGCAGCCAACATGTCTATCATGCGCCCTGGGGTACACACAATTATTTCAGCACCTCTTTTAAGTTCTGCAATCTAAAAAGAAAGAATTATGAGTTCGAATTTCAGTAAAATAGCTATAGTTAGTTAGGGGTGTACTAACACTACATTATTTGGGATTACAGTAAAAATGGTAAAAGATAAAATGGTCACATTCCATTACAATGTGCAATAAAAATAAAAAAAAAACATAATTTTTCTAAGAACTTACCTGATAAATTCATTTCTTTCATATTGGCAAGAGTCCATGAGCTAGTGACATATGGGATATACAATCCTACCAGGAGGGGCAAAGTTTCCCAAACCTCAAAATGCCTATAAATACACCCCTCACCACACCCACAATTCAGTTTAACGAATAGCCAAGCAGTGGGGTGATAAAGAAAGGAGTAGAAAGCATCAACAAAGGAAATTTGGAAATAATTGTGCTTTATACAAAAAATCATAACCACCATAAAAAGGGTGGGCCTCATGGACTCTTGCCAATATGAAAGAAATGAATTTATCAGGTAAGTTCTTACATAAATTATGTTTTCTTTCATTGGCAAGGTAATTAGCAAGAGTCCATGAGCTAGTGACATATGGGATATCAATACCCAAGATGTGGAGTCTTCCACTCAAGAGTCACTAGAGAGGGAGGGAATAAAAATAAAAACAGCCATATTCCGCTGAAAAAATTAATCCACAACCCAAAAAAATAAGTTTATTTCATTTTTGAAAGAAAAAGACTTAAAACAAAAGCAGAAGAATTAAACTGAAACAGCTGCCTGAAGAACTTTTCTACCAAAAACTGCTTCCGAAGAAGCAAATACATCAAAATGGTAGAATTTAGTAAATGTATGCAAAGAGGACCAAGTCGCTGCTTTGCAAATCTGATCAACTGAAGCTTCATTCTTAAAAGCCCACGAAGTGGAGACTGATCTAGTAGAATGAGCTGTAATTCTCTGAGGCGGGGCCTGACCCGACTCCAAATAAGCTTGATGAATCAAAAGTTTCAACCAAGAAGCCAAGGAAATAGCAGAAGCCTTCTGACCTTTCCTAGGACCAGAAAATAAAACAAATAGACTGGAAGTCTTCCTGAAATCTTTAGTAGCTTCCACATACTATTTCAAAGCTCTTACCACATCCAAAGAATGAGATCCCTCTCTGGAAGACCCCACATCTGAACAATCTGAGAAAACACATCTGGATGGAGAGATCACTCCCCTGGATGTAAAGTTGGCAGCTGAGATAATCCGCCTTCCAATTGTCTACACCTGGGATATGCACCGCAGAGATTAGACAGGAGCTGGATTCCGCCCGAACAAGTATCTGAGATACTTCTTTCATAGCTTGGGGACTGTGAGTCCCACCCTGATGATTGACATAAGCCACAGTTGTGATATTGTCTGTCTGAAAATAAATGAACGGTTCTCTCTTTAGCAGAGGCCAAAACTGAAGAGCCCTGAGAATTGCACAGAGTTCTAAAATATTTATTGGTAATCTCACCTCTTGAGATGTCCAAACCCCTTGTGCTGTCAGAGATCCCCAACCTGAAAGACTCGCATCTGTTGAGATCACAGTCCAGGTTGGCCGAACAAAAGAAGACCCTTGAACCAAACGACGGTGATCTATCCACCATGTCAATGATGTCAGAGAGTGTCGTACATTGGGATTCAAGGATATTAATTGTGACATCTTTGTATAATCCCTGCACCATTGATTCAGCATGCAAAGCTGTAGAGGTCTCATGTGAAAACGAGCAAAAGGGATTGCGTCCGATGCTGCAGTCATGAGACCTAAAACTTCCATGCACATAGCCACTGAAGGGAATGACTGAGACTGAAGGTGCCGGCATGCTGCGACCAGTTTTAAACGTCTCTTGTCTGTTAGAGACAGAGTCATGGACACTGAATCTATCTGGAAGCCTAAAAAGGTGACCCTTGTCTGAGGATTCAAGAAACTTTTTGGTAAATTGATACTCCAACCATGTTTCCGAAGAAACAACACTAGTTGATTCGTGTGAGATTCTGCAGTACGTAAAGACTGAGCTAGTACCAAGATATCGTCCAAATAAGGAAACACCACAATACCCTGTTCTCTGATTACAGATAATAGGGCACCCAGAACCTTTGAAAAGATCCTTGGAGCTGTTGCTAGGCCAAATGGAAGAGCAACAAATTGTTAATGCTTGTCTAGAAAAGAGAATCTCAGAAACTGATAGTGTCCTGGATGAATCGGAATATGAAGGTATGCATCCTGCAAGTCTATTGTGGACATATAATGTCCTTGCTGAACAAAAGGCAGAATAGTCCTTATAGTCACCATCTTGAAAGTTGGTACTCTTACATATTGATTCAAAATTTTCAGATCCAGAACTGGTCTGAATAAATTTTCTCTCTTTGGTACAATGAATAGGTTTGAATAAAACCCCAAACCTTGTTCCTGAGGAGGAACTGGCATGATTACCCCTGAAGACTCCAGGTCTGAAACACACTTCAGAAAAGCCTGAGCTTTTACTGGATTTACAGGGATGCGTGAGAGAAAAAATCTTCTCACAGGAGGTCTTACTTTGAATCCTATTCGATACCCTTGAGAGACAATGCTCTGAATCCAAATGATTTTGGACAGATTTTATCCAAAAATCCTTGAAAAACCTTAATCTGCCCCCTACCAGCTGAGCTGGAATGAGGGCCGCACCTTCATTGGTTTCCTAAATGGCTTGGATTTATTCCAATTTGAGGAAGGCTTCCAATTGGAAGCAGATTCCTTGGGAGGAGGATTGAGTTTTTGTTCCTTATTCTGACTAAAGGAACGAAAACGGTTAGAAGCCAAAGATTTACCCTTAGGTTTTTTATCCTGAGGCAGAAGAACTCCTTTTCCTCCAGTGATAGCTGAAATAATAGAATCCAACTGAGAACCAAATAAATTATTACCTTGGAAAGAAAGAGATAGTAATCTAGATTTAGATGTCATATCAGCATTCCAAGATTTAAGCCACAAAGCTCTTCTAGCTAATACAGCTAAAGACATGGATCTAACATCAATCTTGATAATATCAAAAATGGCATCACAAATAAAATGATTAGCATGTTGCAGTAAGCGAGTAATGCTAGATATGTCAGGATCCAATTCTCATTGCGCTAAATTCTCCAACCAAAAAGTTGAGGCAGCCGCAACAACAGCCAAAGAAATAGCAGGTCTGAGATGACCTGAATATAAATAGGCCTTCCTTAGATAAGATTCAAGCTTCCTATCTAAAGGATCCTTAAAGGAAGTACTATCTTCCATAGGAATAGTGGTACTATTAGCAAGAGTAGAAATAGCCCCATCAACTTTGGGGGTTTTTTTCCCAAAACTCTATAGATTTTGTTGGTAAAGGATACAATTTTTTAAACCTTGAAGAAGGAATAAAAGAAGTACCTGGCTTATTCCATTCAGAAATAACCTCAGGAATAGGAAAAACCCCTGGGGAAACCACAGGAGGTTTAAAAACAGCATTTAAACGTTTATTAGACTGAACGTCAATAGGACTGGTTACCTCAATATCCAAAGTAATTAACAATTCTTTTAATAAAGAACGCATATACTCTATTTTTAATAAATAAGTAGATTTGTCAGTGTCAATGTCTGAGGAAGGATCGTCTGAATCATAGATCCTCATCAGAAGAGGATAAATTATTATGTTGCTGGTCATTTGAAATTTCATCAGCTAAATGAGAAGTTTTAAAAGACCTTTTACGTTTATTAGAAGGTGGAAATGCAGACAAAGCCTTCAGAATTTACAGGTATATCATGTACATTAGAAGTTGAAGGAACTGCAACTGGCAATGTACTATTACTGATGGAAACACTATCTGCATGCAAAAGTTTATCATGACAACTATTACAAATGACATTTGGTGGAATAATTTCTACACTTTTACAACAAATGCACTTAGCTTTGGTAGACCCGATGTCAGGCAGCAATGTTCCAGCAGAAACTTCTGAGACAGGATCAGATTGGGACATCATGCTCAATGTAAAAGAAAAAACAACATATAAAGCAAAATTATCTATTTCCTTATATGACAGTTTCAGGAATGGGAAAAAATGCAAAAGCATAGGCCTCTGATAGAGAAAAAAGCAAGAGGCAAACATCAATGGGGTATTGAAATAATGAAAAAAATTTGGTGCCAAGTATGACGCACAACGCAACGTAAACTTTTTCGGCGCCAAAAATAACAGGAAATGACACACTCGCGTCACTAATGACGCCGCCGTGTGAAAGGTCTCGGCGTCACGTATGACGCTGGAAATGACGAAGTTGCGTCATAAACGTATTTTTTCGCGCCAAAATATTTTCGCGCCAAGAATGACGCAATAAAGTTTAGCATTTGACGCACCCGCGGGCCTAATACCCGCAATAGCAAAAAGTAGTCAATTGAAAAAAAGACTAAACCCCAGGTAAGAAATACATTTCTTAAAATGTTTAAATTCCCCAAATATGAAACTGACAGTCTGCTGAAGGAAATACATGAACCTGACTCAAGGCAAATATAAGTACAATACCTACATTTAGAACTTTATATAAATGCATAAAGTGCCAAACCACAGCTGAGGTGTCTTAAGTAATAAAAAACATACTTACCAAAAGACACCCATCCACATATAGCAGATAGCCAAACCAGTACTAAAACAGTTATTAGTAGAGGTAATGGTAAATTGAGAGTATATTGTCGATCTGAAAAGGGAGGTAGGAGATTAATCTCTACGACCAATAACAGAGAACCTATGAAATAGACCCCCGTTAGGGAAATCATTGTATTCAAATAAGTGATACTCCCTTCACGTCCCTCTGACATTCGCTGTACTCTGAGAGGAATCGGGCTTCAACAATGCTGAGAAGCGCATATCAACGTTGAAATCTTAGCACAAACTTACTTCACCACCTCCATAGGAGGCAAAGTTTGTAAAACTGAATTGTGGGTGTGGTGAGGGGTATATTTATAGGCATTTTGAGGTTTGGGAAACTTTGCCCCTCCTGGTAGGATTGTATATCCCATATGTCACTAGCTCATGGACTCTTGCCAATTACATGAAAGAAACTTATTTCTGCAGTTACACTTAAAGTGCTCTATGAAGATGTATTTCATTTAGACATGAATGAAAAACCTTCATTAAAGAAAACTGCATCTCTGATGGATAAAATATTTCCTAGCTGAAAAAACATAATTTATGCTTACCTGATAAATGTATTTATTTCCGGAAATGGTGAGTCCACGGAATCATCAATTACTAGTGGGAATATCACTCCTGGCCAGCAAGAGGCGGCAAAGAGCACTACAGCAAAGATGATATATATGTCACTTTCCATAATCCAGAGTCATTTGGCAGAAGGAAAAATGGAAAAAGATGTTAACACAAAAGTGTAGAGGTGCCTGGGTTTTTTTTTTTAAAAAAATAACTGTCTTAAATAAAAGCTGTGCCGTGGACTCACCATATCCGGAAATAAATGTATCAGGCAAGCATAAATTATGTTTTCCTTACTAAGATATGGTGAGTCCACAGAATCATCAATTACTCGTGGGAATCAATACCCAAGCTAGAGGACACAGATAAGGGAGGGACAAGACAGGTAGACCTAAACAGAAGGCACCACCGCTTGAAGAACCCTTCTCCCAAAAGAAGCCTCAGCTGAGGCAAAAGTATCAAATTTATAAAACTTTGAAAAAGTATGCAAAGAGGACCAAGTCACAGCCTTGCAAATCTGTTCCACAGAAGCTTAAATTTTAAATGCCCAGGAAGAAGAAACAGCCCTTGTGGAATGAGCAGTGATTCTCTCAGGAGGTTGCTGTCCAGCAGTCTCATAGGCCAAACAAATAATACTCCTTAGCCAAAGAAAAAGAAGTAGCCGCAGCTTTCTGACCCTTGCGCTTCCCAGAAAAACATAATTTATGTAAGAACTTACCTGATAAATTCATTTCTTTCATATTAGCAAGAGTCCATGAGCTAGTGACGTATGGGATATACATTCCTACCAGGAGGGGCAAAGTTTCCCAAACCTCAAAATGCCTATAAATACACCCCTCACCACACCCACAATTCAGTTTAACGAATAGCCAAGAAGTGGGGTGATAAGAAAGGAGCGAAAGCATCAAAATAAGGAATTGGAATAATTGTGCTTTATACAAAAAAATCATAACCACCACAAAAAGGGTGGGTCTCATGGACTCTTGCTAATATGAAAGAAATGAATTTATCAGGTAAGTTCTTAAATAAATTATGTTTTCTTTCATGTAATTAGCAAGAGTCCATAAGCTATTGACGTATGGGATAGCAGATACCCAAGATGTGGAACTTCCACGCATGAGTCAACCCAAATCAAAAGTTTTAATCTAAATAATGAAAAAAACTGAAATCATAAGCAGAAGAATCAAACTGAAACAGCTGCCTGAAGTACTTTTCTACCAAAAACTGCTTCAGAAGAAGAGAAAACATCAAAATGGTAGAATTTAGTAAAAGTATGCAAAGAAGACCAAGTTGCTGCTTTGAAAATCTGATCAACAGAAGCTTCATTCCTAAAAGCCCAGGAAGTAGAAACTGATCTAGTAGAATGAGCCGTGATCCATTGAGGCGGGGACTTACCCGACTACACATAAGCATGATGAATCAAAGACTTTAACCAAGACGCCAAAGAAATGGCAGAAGCTTTCTGACCTTTCCTGGAACCAGAAAAAATAACAAATAGACTAGAAGTCTTTCTAAAATCTTTAGTAGCTTCAACATAATATTTTAAAGCTCTTACTACATCCAAAGAATGTAAAGATCTCTCCTTTGAATTCTTAGGATCAGGGCACAATGAAGGGACAACAATTTCTCTACTAATGTTGTTAGAATTCACAACCTTAGGTAAAAATTGAAATTAAGTCCGCAACACCGCCTTATCCAGATGAAAAATCAGAAAAGGATATTCACAAGAAAGAGCAGATAACTCAGAAACTCTTCTAACAGAAGAGATAGCCAAAAGGAACAAAACTTTCCAAGAAAGTAATTTAATATCCAGAGAATGCATAGGTTCAAACGGAGGAGCCTGTAAAGCCCTCAGAACCAAAGACTCCAAGGAGGAGAGATTGACTTAATGACAGGCTTGATACGAACCAAAGCCTGTACAAAACAATGAATATCAGGAAGATTAGCAATCTTTCTGTGAAAAAGAACAGAAAGAGCAGAGATTTGTCCTTTCAAAGAACTTGCAGATAAACCTTTATCCAAACCATCCTGAAGAAACTGTAAAATTCTAGGAATTCTAAAAGAATGCCAGGAGAACTTATGAGAACAACACCAAGAAATGTAAGTCTTCCAGACTCGATAATAAATCTTCCGAGACACAGATTTACGAGCCTGTAACATAGTATTAATTACGGAGTCAGAGAAACCTCTATGACTAAGAATCAAGCGTTCAATTTCCATAGCTTCAAATTTAATGATTTGAGATCCTGATGGAAAAATGGGCCTTGAGATAGGTCTGGTCTTAACGGAAGTGTCCAAGGTTGGCAACTGGCCATCCGAATGAGATCCGCATACCAAAACCTGTGAGGCCATGCTGGAGCCACCAGCAGTACAAACGAACGTTCCGTTAGAATTTTGGAGATCACTCTTGGAAGAAGAACTAGAGGCGGAAAGATATAGGCAGGATGATAATTCCAAGGAAGCGACAACGCGTCCACTGCTTCCACCTGAGGATCCCTGGATCTGGACAGATACCTGGGAAGTTTTTTGTTTAGATGAGAGGCCATCAGATCTATTTCTGGAAGTCCCCAGATTTGAACAATCTGAAGAAATACCTCTGGGTGAAGAGACCATTCGCCCGGATGTAACGTCTGGCGACTGAGATAATCCGCTTCCCAATTGTCTACACCTCGGATGTGAACTGCAGAAATTAGACAGGAGCTGGATCCGAGATACTTCTTTCATAGCTTGAGGACTGTGAGTCCCACCTTGATAATTGACATACGCCACGGTTGTGACATTGTCCGTCTGAAAACAAATAAACGATTCTCTCTTCAGAAGAGGCCAGAACTGGAGAGCTCTGAAAATCGCACGGAGTTCCAAATTGTTGATTGCTAATCTCGCCTCCTGAGATTCACAAACCCCCTGCGCTGTCAGAGATCCCCATACAGCTCCCCAACCTGAAAGACTCGCATCTGTTGAGATCACAGTCCAGGTTGGACGAACAAAAGAGGCCCCTTGAATTAAACGATGGTGATCCAACCACCAAGTCAAAGAAGATCGAACATTGGGATTTAAGGATATTATTTGTGATATCCTTGTATAATCCCTGCACCACTGGTTCAGCATACAAAGCTGAAGAGGTCTCATGTGAAAACGAGCAAAGGGGATTCGCGTCCGATGCAGCAGTCATGAGACCTAGAATTTCCATGCAAAAAGCTAACGAAGGGAATGACTGAGACTGAAGGTTTCGACAAGCTGAAACCAACTTCAGACGTCTCTTTTCTGTTAGAGACAAAGTCATGGACACTGAATCTATTTGAAAGCCCAAAAAGGTTACCTTTGTCTGAGGAATCAAAGAACTCTTTGGTAAATTGATCCTCCAACCATGTCTTTGAAGAAACAACACAAGTTGATTCGTATGAGATTCTGCAGAATGTAAAGACTGAGCAAGTACCAAGATATCGTCCAAATAAGGAAAAACCGCAATACCCTGCTCTCTGATTACAGAGAGAAGGGCACCGAGAACCTTTGAAAAGATCCTTGGAGCTGTTGCTAGGCCAAACGGAAGGGCAACAAACTGGTAATGATTGTCTAGAAAAGAGAATCTCAGAAACTGAAAGTGATCTGGATGAATTGGAATATGAAGATATGCATCCTGTAAATCTATTGTGGACATATAATGCCCTTGCTGAACAAAAGGCAGAATAGTCCCTTATAGTCACCATTTCTTTCATGTAATTAGCAAGAGTCCATGAGCTAGTGACGTATGGGATATACATTCCTACCAGGAGGGGCAAAGTTTCCCAAACCTCAAAATGCCTATAAATACACCCCTCACCACACCCACAAATCAGTTTTACAAACTTTGCCTCCTGTGGAGGTGGTGAAGACAATTGGGAAGCAGATTATCTCAGTCGCCAAACGCTACATCCGGGCGAATGGTTTCTTCACCCAGAGGTATTTCTTCAGATTGTTCAAATATGGGGACTTCCAGAAATAGATCTGATGGCTTCTCATCTAAACAAGAAGTTTCCCAGGTATCTGTCCAGATCCTGGGATCCTCAGGCGTAAGCAGTGGATGCATTGTCACTTCCTTGGAAGTATCATCCTGCTTATATCTTTCCGCCTCTAGTTCTTTTTCCAAGATTCTAAAGGAGCGTTCGTTTATTCTGCTGGTGGCTCCAGCATGGCCTCTCAGGTTTTGGTATGCGGATCTTGTCCGGATGGCCACTTGCCAACCGTGGACTCTTCCGTTAAGACCAGACCTTCTATCGCAAGGTCCTTTTTTTCCATCAGGTTTCTCAAATCCTTAAATTTGAAGGCATGGAGATTGAACGCTTGATTCTCAGTTATAGAGGTTTCTCTGACTCTGTGATTAATAATATGTTACAGGCTCGTAAATCTGTATCTAGAGAGATATATTATAGAGTCTGGAAGACTTATATTTCTTGGTGTCTTTCTCATCATTTTTCCTGGCATTCTTTTAGAATTCCTAGAATTTTACAGTTTCTTCAGGATGGTTTGGATAAGGTTTGTCTGCAAGTTCCTTGAAAGGTCAAATCTCTGCTCTTTCTGTTCTTTTTCACAGAAAGATTGCTAGTCTTCCTGATATTCATTGTTTTGTACAAGCTTTGGCTCGTATAAAACCTGTTAAGTCAATTTCTCCTCCTTGGAGTTTGAATTTGGTTCTGGGGGCTCTTCAAGCTCCTCCGTTTGAACCTATGCATTCGCTGGACATTAAAATACTTTCTTGGAAAGTTTTGTTTCTTTTTGCCATCTCTTCTGCTAGAAGAGTTTCTGAATTATCTGCTCTTTCTTGTGAGTCTCCTTTTCTGATTTTTCATCAGGATAAGGCGGTGTTGCAAACTTCTTTTAAATTTTTACCTAAGGTTGTGAATTCTTACAACATTAGTAGAGAAATTGTGGTTCCTTCATTGTGTCCTAATCCTAAGAATTCTAAGGAAAAGTCGTTGCATTCTTAGGATGTAGTTAGAGCTTTGAAATATTATGTTGAAGCTACTAAGGATTTCCGAAAGACTTCTAGTCTATTTGTTATCTTTTCCGGTTCTAGGAAAGGTCAGAAGGCTTCTGCCATTTCTTTGGCATCTTGGTTAAAATCTTTGTTTTATCATGCCTATGTCAAGTCGGGTAAAACTCTGCCTCAAAGGATTACAGCTCATTCTACTAGGTCAGTTTCTACTTCCTGGGCGTATAGGAATGAAGCTTCAGTTGATCAGATTTGCAAAGCAGCCACTTGGTCTTCTTTGCATACTTTTACTAAATTCTACCATTTTGATGTGTTTTCTTCTTCTGAAGCAGTTTTTGGTAGAAAAGTACTTCAGCTGTTTCAGTTTGATTCTTCTGCTTATAATTTCAGTTTTTTTCATTTTAAGATTTAAACTTTATTTTGGGTGTGGATTATTTTCAGCAGGAATTGGCTGTCTTTATTTTATCCCTCCCTCTCTAGTGACTCTTGCGTGGAAGATCCACATCTTGGGTAGTCATTATCCCATACGTCACTAGCTCATGGACTCTTGCTAATTACATGAAAGAAAACATAATTTATGTAAGAACTTACCTGATAAATTCATTTCTTTCATATTAGCAAGAGTCCATGAGGCCCACCCTTTTTTGTGGTGGTTATGATTTTTTTGTATAAAGCACATTTATTCCAATTCCTTATTTTTTATGCTTTCGCTCCTTTCTTATCACCCCACTTCTTGGCTATTCGTTAAACTGATTTGTGGGTGTGGTGAGGGGTGTATTTATAGGCATTTTGAGGTTTGGGAAACTTTGCCCCTCCTGGTAGGAATGTATATCCCATACGTCACTAGCTCATGGACTCTTGCTAATATGAAAGAAATTAATTTATCAGGTAAGTTCTTACATAAATTATGTTTTTGAATGTTGGTATTCTTACATAACAATTCAATATTTTTAGATCCATAACTGGTCTGAATGAATTCTCCTTCTTTGGTACAATGAATAGATTTGAGTAAAACCCCAGACCCCGTTCCAGAACTGGAACTGGCACAATTACCCCCAGCCAACTCTAGATCTGAAACACACTTCAGAAATGCCTGAGCCTTCACTGGGTTTACTGGAATGCGAAAGAGAAAAAAATCTTCTCACAGGAGGTCTTATCTTGAAACCTATTTTGTATCCTTGAGAAACAATGTTCTGAATCCATAGAATCGAATTGATCCAAATATCTCTGAAAAATCGTAACCTGCCCCCTACCAGCTGTGCTGGAATGAGGGCCGCACCTTCATGCGGATTTGGGAGCTGGTTTTGACTTTCTAAAAGGCTTGGATTTATTCCAGACTGGAGAAGGCTTCCAAACGGAAACCGTTCCTTTAGGGGAAGGGTCAGGCTTCTGTTCCTTATTCTGACGAAAGGAATGAAAACTATTAGCCCTGTATTTACCTTTAGATTTTTTGTCCTGCGGCAAAAAGGTCCCTTCCCCCAATATCAGTTGAAATAATAGAATCCAACTGTGAACCAAATAATTTATTACCTTGGAAAGAAAGAGAAAGCAAAGTTGACTTAGAAGTCATATCTGCATTCCAAGATTTAAGCCATAAAGCTCTTCTAGCTAAAATAGCTAAAGACATATACCTGACATCAATTCTAATGATATAAAAAATGGCATCACAAAAAGTTATTAGCATGTTGAAGAAGTTTAACAATGCTATAAGCATTATGGTCTGATACTTGTTGCGCTAAAGCCTCCAACGAGAAAGTTGAAGCTGCAGCAACATCAGCCAAAGAAATAGCAGGTCTAAGAAGATTACCTGAACATAAATAAGCTCTCCTTAAAAAGGATTCAATCTTCCTGTCTAAAGGATCCTTAAAGGAAGTACTATCCGCCGTAGGAATAGTAGTACGTTTAGCAAGAGTAGAAATAGCCCCATCAACTTTAGGGATTTTATCCCAAAATTCTAATCTATCAGATGGCACAGGGTACAATTTCTTAAACCTTTGAGAAGGAGTAAATGAAGTACCCAGACTATTCCATTCCCTAGAAATTACTTCTGAAATAGCATAAGGAACTGGAAAAACTTCAGGAATAACTACATGAGGTTTAAAAAATGAATTTAAACGCTTAGTAGATTTAGTATCAAGAGGACTAGACTCTTCCATATCTAATGCAATTAACACTTCTTTAAGTAAAGAACGAATAAACTCCATCTTAAATAAATATGAAGATTTATCAGTGTCAATATCTGAGGCAGAATCTTCTGAACCAGATAGATCCTCATCAGAAACAGATAAGTCAGAATGATGACGGTCACTTAAAAATTCATCTGAAATATGAGAAGTTTTAAAAGACCTTTTACGCTTACTGGAAGGAGGAATAAGACAGAGCCTTCCTAATAGATTTAGAAACAAATTCTTTTACATTAACAGGGACATCCTGAACATTAGATGTTGAAGGAACAACAACAGGTAATGGATTATTACTAATGGAAACACAATCTGCATTAGAAAGTTTATCATGACAGTTATCACAAACAACAGCCGGAGGAACAGTTACCAAAAGTTTACAACAGATGCACTTAACTTTGGTAGAACCAGCATCAGGCAGCGTCTTTCCAGAAGTAGATTCTGATCCAGGGTCATATTGAGACATCTTGCAATATGTAATAGAAAAAACAACATATAAAGCAAAATTATCAAATTCCTTAATGACAGTTTCAGGAATGGGAAAAAAATGCCAAATGAACAAGCCTCTAGCAACCAGAAGCAATGAAAAATTAGACTGGAATAATGTGAAAAAAAAGGTGGAGACAAGAATAACGCCCACATTTTTTGGTGCCAAAAATGACGCCCACATAATTGGCGCCAAGTACAACGCCCATATTTTTTTGGCGCCAAGTATGTTGCCACATCCTGTGACGCCGAAAAAAACGACGCCCACAATTTTGGCGCCAAAAACGTCTGAACGTCAAAAAATGACGCAACCATGCACAAACTTCCAGCGTCAATTAGGGCGCCGGAAATGACAAAAAAACATAATTTATGTAAGAACTTACCTGATAAATTCATTTCTTTCATATTAGCAAGAGTCCATGAGCTAGTGACGTATGGGATATACATTCCTACCAGGAGGGGCAAAGTTTCCCAAACCTCAAAATGCCTATAAATACACCCCTCACCACACCCACAATTCAGTTTAACGAATAGCCAAGAAGTGGGGTGATAAGAAAAAAGTGCGAAAGCATATAAAATAAGGAATTGGAATAATTGTGCTTTATACAAAAAAATCATAACCACCACAAAAAAAGGGCGGGCCTCATGGACTCTTGCTAATATGAAAGAAATGAATTTATCAGGTAAGTTCTTACATAAATTATGTTTTCTTTCATGTAATTAGCAAGAGTCCATGAGCTAGTGACGTATGGGATAATGATTACCCAAGATGTGGATCTTTCCACACAAGAGTCACTAGAGAGGGAGGGATAAAATAAAGACAGCCAATTCCTGCTGAAAATAATCCACACCCAAAATAAAGTTTAACGAAAAACATAAGCAGAAGATTCAAACTGAAACCGCTGCCTGAAGTACTTTTCTACCAAAAACTGCTTCAGAAGAAGAAAATACATCAAAATGGTAGAATTTAGTAAAAGTATGCAAAGAGGACCAAGTTGCTGCTTTGCAAATCTGATCAACCGAAGCTTCATTCCTAAACGCCCAGGAAGTAGAAACTGACCTAGTAGAATGAGCTGTAATTCTCTGAGGCGGAGTTTTACCCGACTCAACATAGGCAAGATGAATTAAAGATTTCAACCAAGATGCCAAAGAAATGGCAGAAGCTTTCTGGCCTTTTCTAGAACCGGAAAAGATAACAAATAGACTAGAAGTCTTTCTGAAAGATTTAGTAGCTTCAACATAATATTTCAAAGCTCTAACAACATCCAAAGAATGCAACGATTTCTCCTTAGAATTCTTAGGATTAGGACATAATGAAGGAACCACAATTTCTCTACTAATGTTGTTGGAATTCACAACTTTAGGTAAAAAATCAAAAGAAGTTCGCAACACCGCCTTATCCTGATGAAAAATCAGAAAAGGAGACTCACAAGAAAGAGCAGATAATTCAGAAACTCTTCTGGCAGAAGAGATGGCCAAAAGGAACAAAACTTTCCAAGAAAGTAATTTAATGTCCAATGAATGCATAGGTTCAAACGGAGGAGCTTGAAGAGCCCCCAGAACCAAATTCAAACTCCAAGGAGGAGAAATTGACTTAATGACAGGTTTTATATGAACCAAAGCTTGTACAAAACAATGAATATCAGGAAGAATAGCAATCTTTCTGTGAAAAAGAACAGAAAGAGCAGAGATTTGTCCTTTCAAGGAACTTGCGGACAAACCTTTATCTAAACCATCCTGAAGAAACTGTAAAATTCTCGGAATTCTAAAAGAATGCCAAGAAAAATGATGAGAAATACACCAAGAAATATAAGTCTTCCAGACTCTATAATATATCTCTCCAGATACAGATTTACGAGCCTGTAACATAGTATTAATCACAGCGTCAGAGAAACCTCTTTGACGAAGAATCAAGCGTTCAATCTCCATACCTTTAAATTTAAGGATTTCAGATCCTGATGGAAAAAAGGACCTTGTGACAGAAGGTCTGGTCTTAACGGAAGAGTCCACGGTTGGCAAGAGGCCATCCGGACAAGATCCGCATACCAAAACCTGTGAGGCCATGCTGGAGCTACCAGCAGAACAAACGAGCATTCCTTCAGAATCTTGGAGATTACTCTTGGAAGAAGAACTAGAGGCGGAAAGATATAGGCAGGATGATACTTCCAAGGAAGTAATAATGCATCCACTGCCTCCGCCTGAGGATCCCGGGATCTGGACAGATACCTGGGAAGTTTCTTGTTTAGATGGGACGCCATCAAATCTATTTCTGGAAGTTCCCACATTTGAACGATCTGAAGAAATACCTCTGGGTGAAGAGACCATTCGCCCGGATGCAACGTTTGGCGACTGAGATAATCCGCTTCCCAATTGTCTACACCTGGGATATGAACCGCAGAGATTAGACAGGAGCTGGATTCCGCCCAAACCAAAATTCGAGATACTTCTTTCATAGCCAGAGGACTGTGAGTTCCTCCTTGATGATTGATGTATGCCACAGTTGTGACATTGTCTGTCTGAAAACAAATGAACGATTCTCTCTTCAGAAGAGGCCAAAACTGAAGAGCTCTGAAAATTGCACAGAGTTCCAAAATATTGATCGGTAATCTCACCTCCTGAGATTCCCAAACTCCTTGTGCCGTCAGAGATCCCCACACAGCTCCCCAACCTGTGAGACTTGCATCTGTTGAAATTACAGTCCAGGTCGGAAGCACAAAAGAAGCCCCCTGAATTAAACGATGGTGATCTGTCCACCACGTTAGAGAGTGTCGAACAATCGGTTTTAAAGATATTAATTGAGATATCTTTGTGTAATCCTTGCACCATTGATTCAGCATACAGAGCTGAAGAGGTCGCATGTGAAAACGAGCAAAGGGGATCGCGTCCGATGCAGCAGTCATAAGACCTAGAATTTCCATGCAAAAGGCTACCGAAGGGAATGATTGTGACTGAAGGTTTCGACAAGCTGCCATCAGTTTTAGACGCCTCTTGTCTGTTAAAGACAGAGTCATGGACACTGAATCTATTTGGAAACCCAGAAAGGTTACCCTTGTCTGAGGAATCAATGAACTTTTTGGTAAATTGATCCTCCAACCATGATCTTGAAGAAACAACACAAGTCGATTCGTATGAAATTCTGCTAAATGTAAAGACTGAGCAAGTACCAAGATATCGTCCAAATAAGGAAATACCACAATACCCTGTTCTCTGATTACAGACAGAAGGGCACCGAGAACCTTTGTAACAATTCTTGGAGCTGTAGCAAGGCCAAACGGCAGAGCCACAAACTGGTAATGCTTGTCCAGAAAAGAGAATCTCAGGAACCGATAATGATCCGGATGAATCGGAATATGCAGATATGCATCCTGTAAATCTATTGTGGACATATAATTCCCTTGCTGAACAAAAGGCAAGATAGTCCTTACAGTTACCATCTTGAACGTTGGTATCCTTACATAACGATTCAATATTTTTAGATCCAGAACTGGTCTGAAGGAATTCTCCTCCTTTGGTACAATGAAGAGATTTGAATAAAACCCCATCCCCTGTTCCTGAACTGGAACTGGCATAATTACTCCAGTCAACTCTAGATCTGAAACACAATTCAGAAATGCTTGAGCATTTACTGGGACACGGGAAAGAAAAAATCTCTTTGCAGGAGGTCTCACCTTGAAACCAATTCTGTACCCTTCTGAAACAATGTTCTGAATCCAAAGATTGTGAACAGAATTGATCCAAATTTCTTTGAACAAACGTAACCTGCCCCCTACCAGCTGAGCTGGAATGAGGGCCGCACCTTCATGTGGACTTAGAAGCAGGCTTTGCCTTTCTGGCTGGCTTGGATTTATTCCAGATTGGAGATGGTTTCCAAACTGAAACTGCTCCTGAGGATGAAGGATCAGGTTTTTGTTCTTTGTTGAAACGAAAGGAACGAAAACGATTATTAGCTCTGTTTTTACCCTTAGATTTTTTATCCTGTGGTAAAAAAGTTCCTTTCCCACCAGTAACAGTTGAAATAATAGAATCCAACTGAGAACCAAATAATTTGTTACCCTGGAAAGAAATGGAAAGTAGAGTTGATTTAGAAGCCATATCAGCATTCCAAGTTTTAAGCCATAAAGCTCTTCTAGCTAAAATAGCTAGAGACATAAACCTGACATCAACCCTGATAATATCAAAGATGGCATCACAGATAAAATTATTAGCATGCTGAAGAAGAATAATAATATCATGAGAATCATGATGTGTTACTTGTTGCGCTAAGGTTTCCAACCAAAAAGTTGAAGCTGCAGCAACATCAGCCAAAGATATAGCAGGTCTAAGAAGATTACCTGAACACAGATAAGCTTTTCTTAGAAAGGATTCAATTTTCCTATCTAAAGGATCCTTAAACGAAGTACCATCTGACGTAGGAATAGTAGTACGTTTAGCAAGGGTAGAAATAGCCCCATCAACTTTAGGGATTTTGTCCCAAAATTCTAATCTGTCAGACGGCACAGGATATAATTGCTTAAAACGTTTAGAAGGAGTAAATGAATTACCCAATTTATCCCATTCTTTGGAAATAACTGCAGAAATAGCATTAGGAACAGGAAAAACTTCTGGAATAACCACAGGAGATTTAAATACCTTATCCAAACGTTTAGAATTAGTATCAAGAGGACCAGAATCCTCTATTTCTAAAGCAATTAGAACTTCTTTAAATAAAGAACGAATAAATTCCATTTTAAATAAATATGAAGATTTATCAGCATCAACCTCTGAGACAGAATTCTCTGAACCAGAAGAGTCATCAGAATCAGAATGATGATGTTCATTTAAAAATTCATCTGTAGGGAGAGAAGTTTTAAAAGATTTTTTACGTTTACTAGAAGGAGAAATAACAGACATAGCCTTCTTTATGGATTCAGAAACAAAATCTCTTATATTATCAGGAACATTCTGCACCTTAGATGTTGAAGGAACTGCAACAGGCAATGGTACTTTACTAAAGGAAATATTATCTGCATTAACAAGTTTGTCATGACAATCAATACAAACAACAGCTGGAGGAATAGCTACCAAAAGTTTACAGCAGATACACTTAGCTTTGGTAGATCCAGCACTAGACAGCGATTTTCCTGTAGTATCTTCTGACTCAGATGCAACGTGAGACATCTTACAATATGTAAGAGAAAAAACAACAACATATAAAGCAAAATTGAACAAATTCCTTAAATAACAGTTTCAGGAATGGGAAAAAATGCCAAAGAACAAGCTTCTAGCAACCAGAAGCAATGAAAAATGAGACTGAAATAATGTGGAGACAAAAGCGACGCCCATATTTTTTAGCGCCAAATAAGACGCCCACATTATTTGGCGCCTAAATGCTTTTTGGCGCCAAAAATGACGCCACATCCGGAACGCCGACATTTTTGGCGCAAAATAACGTCAAAAAATGACGCAACTTCCGGCGACACGTATGACGCCGGAAACGGAAAAGAATTTTTGCGCCAAAAAAGTCTGCGCCAAGAATGACGCAATAAAATGAAGCATTTTCAGCCCCCGCGAGCCTAACAGCCCACAGGGAAAAAAGTCAAATTTTTGAAGGTAAGAAAAAACATAATTTATGCTTACCTGATAAATTCCTTTCTTCTGTTGTGTGATCAGTCCACGGGTCATCATTACTTCTGGGATATAATTCCTCCCCAACAGGAAATGCAAGAGGATTCACCCAGCAGAGCTGCATATAGCTCCTCCCCTCTACGTCAGTCCCAGTCATTCGACCAAGAATCAACGAGAAAGGAGTAACCAAGGGTGAAGTGGTGACTGGAGTATAATTTAAAAAATATTTACCTGCCTTAAAACAGGGCGGGCCGTGGACTGATCACACAACAGAAGAAAGGAATTTATCAGGTAAGCATAAATTATGTTTTCTTCTGTTATGTGTGATCAGTCCACGGGTCATCATTACTTCTGGGATACCAATACCAAAGCAAAAGTACACGGATGACGGGAGGGATAGGCAGGCTCATTATACAGAAGGAACCACTGCCTGAAGAACCTTTCTCCCAAAAATAGCCTCCGAAGAAGCAAAAGTGTCAAATTTGTAAAATTTGGAAAAAGTATGAAGCGAAGACCAAGTTGCAGCCTTGCAAATCTGTTCAACAGAGGCCTCATTCTTAAAGGCCCAAGTGGAAGCCACAGCTCTAGTGGAGTGGGCTGTAATTCTTTCAGGAGGCTGCTGTCCAGCAGTCTCATAGGCTAAACGTATTATGCTACGAAGCCAAAAAGAGAGAGAGGTAGCAGAAGCTTTTTGACCTCTCCTCTGTCCAGAATAAACGACAAACAGGGAAGAAGTTTGGCGAAAATCTTTAGTTGCCTGCAAGTAGAACTTGAGGGCACGAACTACATCCAGATTGTGTAGAAGACGTTCCTTCTTTGAAGAAGGATTTGGACACAGGGATGGAACAACAATCTCTTGATTGATGTTCCTGTTAGTGACTACCTTAGGTAAGAACCCAGGTTTAGTACGCAGAACTACCTTGTCTGAGTGAAAAATCAGATAAGGGGAATCACAATGTAAGGCTGATAACTCAGAAACTCTTCGAGCCGAGGAAATAGCCATTAAAAACAGAACTTTCCAAGATAACAATTTTATATCAATGGAATGAAGGGGTTCAAACGGAACACCCTGTAAAACGTTAAGAACTAAGTTTAAACTCCATGGCGGAGCAACAGCCTTAAACACAGGCTTGATCCTAGCTAGAGCCTGACAAAAGGCCTGGACGTCTGGATCTTCTGACAGACGCCTGTGTAACAAGATGGACAGAGCTGAAATCTGTCCCTTTAATGAGCTAGCTGATAAACCCTTTTCTAAGCCTTCTTGTAGAAAAGACAATATCCTAGCGATCCTAACCTTACTCCAGGAGTAACCTTTGGATTCGCACCAGTATAGATATTTCCGCCATATTTTATGGTAAATCCTTCTGGTAACAGGCTTCCTAGCCTGAATCAGGGTATCAATAACCGACTCAGAAAAACCACGTTTTGATAAAATCAAGCGTTCAATTTCCAAGCAGTCAGCTTCAGAGAAGTTAGATTTTGATGTTTGAATGGACCCTGTATCAGAAGGTCCTGTCTTAGAGGTAGAGACCAAGGCGGACAGGATGACATGTCCACTAGATCTGCATACCAAGTCCTGCGTGGCCATGCAGGTGCTATTAGAATTACTGATGCTCTCTCCTGTTTGATTTTGGCAATCAATCGAGGAAGCAGCGGGAAGGGTGGAAACACATAAGCCATCCCGAAGTTCCAAGGTGCTGTCAAAGCATCTATCAGAACTGCTTCCGGATCCCTGGATCTGGACCCGTAGCGAGGAAGTTTGGCGTTCTGGCGAGACGCCATGAGATCTATCTCTGGTTTGCCCCAACGTCGAAGTATTTGGGCAAAGACCTCCGGATGAAGTTCCCACTCCCCCGGATGAAAAGTCTGGCGACTCAAGAAATCCGCCTCCCAGTTCTCCACTCCCGGGATGTGGATTGCTGACAGGTGGCAAGAGTGAGACTCTGCCCAGCGAATTATCTTTGATACTTCCATCATTGCTAGGGAGCTTCTTGTCCCTCCCTGATGGTTGATGTAAGCTACAGTCGTGATGTTGTCCGACTGAAACCTGATGAACCCCCGAGTTGTTAACTGGGGCCAAGCCAGAAGGGCATTGAGAACCGCTCTCAATTCCAGAATGTTTATTGGCAGGAGACTCTCCTCCTGATTCCATAGTCCCTGAGCCTTCAGAGAATTCCAGACAGCGCCCCAACCTAGTAGGCTGGCGTCTGTTGTTACAATTGTCCAGTCTGGCCTGCTGAATGGCATCCCCCTGGACAGGTGTGGCTGATAAAGCCACCATAGAAGAGAATTTCTGGTCTCTTGATTTAGATTCAGAGTAGGGGACAAATCTGAGTAATCCCCATTCCACTGACTTAGCATGCATAATTGCAGCGGTCTGAGATGTAGGCGTGCAAAAGGTACTATGTCCATTGCCGCTACCATTAAGCCGATCACCTCCATGCATTGAGCTACTGACGGGTGTTGAATGGAATGAAGGACACGGCATGCGTTTTGAAGCTTTGTTAACCTGTCTTCTGTCAGGTAAATCTTCATTTCTACAGAATCTATAAGAGTCCCCAAGAATGGAACTCTTGTGAGAGGAAAGAGAGAACTCTTCTTTTCGTTCACTTTCCATCCATGCGACCTTAGAAATGCCAGAACTAACTCTGTATGAGACTTGGCAGTTTGAAAGCTTGAAGCTTGTATTAGAATGTCGTCTAGGTACGGAGCTACCGAAATCCCTCGCGGTCTTAGTACCGCCAGAAGGGCACCCAGAACCTTTGTGAAGATTCTTGGAGCCGTAGCCAATCCGAATGGAAGAGCTACAAACTGGTAGTGCCTGTCTAAGAAGGCAAACCTTAGGTACCGGTGATGATCATTGTGGATCGGAATGTGAAGGTAAGCATCCTTTAAATCCACAGTGGTCATGTACTGACCCTCTTGGATCATGGGTAAAATTGTCCGAATAGTTTCCATTTTGAACGATGGAACTCTTAGGAATTTGTTTAGAATCTTTAAATCTAAGATTGGCCTGAAAGTTCCCTCTTTTTTGGGAACCACAAACAGGTTTGAGTAGAACCCTTGTCCTTGTTCCGACCGCGGAACCGGATGGATCACTCCCATTAATAACAGATCTTGTACGCAGCGTAGAAACGCTTCTTTCTTTATCTGGTTTGTTGACAACCTTGACAGATGAAATCTCCCTCTTGGGGGAGATAATTTGAAGTCTAGAAGGTATCCCTGAGATATGATCTCTAGTGCCCAGGGATCCTGAACATCTCTTGCCCAGGCCTGGGCGAAGAGAGAGAGTCTGCCCCCCACTAGATCCGGTCCCGGATCGGGGGCTCTCGATTCATGCTGTCTTTGGGGCAGCAGCAGGTTTCCTGGCCTGCTTGCTCTTGTTCCAGGCCTGGTTAGGCTTCCAGCCTTGCCTGTAACGAGCAACAGCTCCTTCCTGTTTTGGTGCAGTGGAGGTTGATGCTGCTCCTGTTTTGAAATTCCGAAAGGGACGAAAATTAGACTGTCTAGCCTTAGCTTTGGCTTTGTCTTGGGGTAGGGCGTGGCCCTTACCTCCTGTAATGTCAGCGATAATTTCTTTCAAACCGGGCCCAAATAAAGACTGCCCCTTGAAAGGTATATTAAGTAATTTGGACTTAGAAGTAACATCTGCTGACCAGGATTTTAGCCACAGCGCCCTACGTGCCTGTATGGCGAATCCTGAGTTCTTAGCCGTAAGTTTGGTTAAATGTACTACGGCCTCCGAAATGAAAGAATTAGCTAGTTTAAGGACTCTAAGCCTGTCCGTAATGTCGTCTAGCGTAGATGAACTAAGGTTCTCTTCCAGCGACTCAATCCAAAATGCTGCCGCAGCCGTAATCGGCGCGATACATGCAAGGGGTTGCAATATAAAACCTTGTTGAACAAACATTTTCTTAAGGTAACCCTCTAATTTTTTATCCATTGGATCTGAGAAAGCACAGCTATCCTCCACCGGGATAGTGGTACGCTTAGCTAAAGTAGAAACTGCTCCCTCCACCTTGGGGACCGTTTGCCATAAGTCCCGAGTGGTGGCGTCTATTGGAAACATCTTTCTAAATATTGGAGGGGGTGAGAACGGCACACCGGGTCTATCCCACTCCTTAGTAACAATTTCAGTTAGTCTCTTAGGTATAGGAAAAACTTCAGTACTCGCCGGTACCGCAAAGTATTTATCCAACCTGCACAGTTTCTCTGGTATTGCAACGGTGTTACAATCGTTGAGAGCTGCTAAGACCTCCCCTAGTAATACACGGAGGTTCTCCAATTTAAATTTAAAATTTGAAATATCTGAGTCCAATCTGTTTGGATCAGAACCGTCACCCACAGAATGAAGCTCTCCGTCCTCATGCTCTGCGAGCTGTGACGCAGTATCAGACATGGCCCTAGCATTGTCAGCGCACTCTGTTCTCACCCCAGAGTGATCACGCTTGCCTCTTAGTTCTGGTAATTTAGACAAAACTTCAGTCATAACAGTAGCCATATCTTGTAATGTTATCTGTAATGGCCGCCCAGATGTACTAGGCGCCATAATATCACGCACCTCCCGGGCGGGAGATGCAGGTACTGCCGCGTGAGGCGAGTTAGTCGGCATAACTCTCCCCTCGCTGTTTGGTGAAATTTGTTCACATTGTACAGATTGACTTTTATTTAAAGTAGCATCAATACAGTTAGTACATAAATTTCTATTGGGCTCCACCTTGGCATTGGAACAAATGACACAGATATCTTCCTCTGAGTCAGACATGTTTAACACACTAGCAAAAAAACTTACAACTTGGTTATAATCTTTTTTAGCAAAAACGTACTGTGCCTCAAAGAGGTACTAAACGATTAAATGACAGTTGAAATAATGAACTGAAAAACAGTTATAGCATCAAACTTTAAGACAACACAACTTTTAGCAAAGGTTTGTTCCCATTAGTAAAATAACAATAATTAAATTTGACATAAAAAATACAAGCAACGTTTTTATTCACAGTCACTATAAGAATTCTCACAGCTCTGCTGAGAGAATTTACCTCCCTTAAAAGAAGTTTGAAGACCCCTGAGATCTGTCAGAGATGAACCGGATCATGCAGGAAATATAAAAGTAACTGACTGGAATTTTTTGATGCGTAGCAAAGAGCGCCAAAAACGGCCCCTCCCTCTCCCACACAGCAGTGAAGAGAAACGAAACTGTCACAAATAAAAGCAAAAAAGGCTGCCAAGTGGAAAATAATGCCCAAATATTTATTCACACAGTACCTCAGCAATGTAAACGATTCTACATTCCAGCAAAAACGTTTAACATGATAAATAGTTATTAAAAGGATTAGTGACCTTTAACAGAGTAGTTCCGGTGAAATACCATCCCCAGAATACTGAAGTGTATACATACATGTCATTTTAACGGTATGGCAGGATTTTCTCATCAATTCCATTCAGAAAATAAAAACTGCTACATACCTCAATGCAGATTCATCTGCCCGCTGTCCCCTGATCTGAAGCCTTTACCTCCCTCAGATGGCCGAGAACAGCAATATGATCTTAACAACTCCGGTTAAAATCATAGTAAAAAACTCTGGCAGATTCTTCCTCAAACTCTGCCAGAGAAGTAATAACACGCTCCGGTGCTATTGTAAAATAACAAACTTTTGATTGAAGTCATAAAAACTAAGTATAATCACCATAGTCCTCTCACACATCCTATCTAGTCGTTGGGTGCAAGAGAATGACTGGGACTGACGTAGAGGGGAGGAGCTATATGCAGCTCTGCTGGGTGAATCCTCTTGCATTTCCTGTTGGGGAGGAATTATATCCCAGAAGTAATGATGACCCGTGGACTGATCACACATAACAGAAGAAAATGATTAAATCAAATGCATTATCCCAAATATGAAACTGACTGTCTGAAAAATAAGGAAAGTTGAACATTCTGAGTCAAGGCAAATAAATGTTTGAATACATATATTTAGAACTTTATAAACAAAGTGCCCAACCATAGCTTAGAGTGTCAAAGAAAATAAGATTTACTTACCCCAGGACACTCATCTACATGTTTGTAGAAAGCCAAACCAGTACTGAAACAAGAATCAGCAGAGGTAATGGTATATATAAGAGTATATCGTCGATCTGAAAAGGGAGGTAAGAGATGAATCTCTACGACCGATAACAGAGAACCTATGAAATAGACCCCTTAGAAGGAGATCACTGCATTCAAATAGGCAATACTCTCCTCACATCCCTCTGACATTCACTGCACGCTGAGAGGAAAACCGGGCTCCAACTTGCTGCGGAGCGCATATCAACGTAGAATCTAGCACAAACTTACTTCACCACCTCCATCGGAGGCAAAGTTTGTAAAACTGAATTGTGGGTGTGGTGAGGGGTGTATTTATAGGCATTTTGAGGTTTGGGAAACTTTGCCCCTCCTGGTAGGAATGTATATCCCATACGTCACTAGCTCATGGACTCTTGCTAATTACATGAAAGAAAAATTTGCGCCAAAAAAGTCTGCACCAAGTCCGCAAGCCTAACAGCCCACAGGGAAAAAAGGTCAATTGAAAAAATTCTTTTAAGGTAAGAAAAAAATATTTCATATGCATTATCCCAATAATGAAACTGACTGTCTGAAAATAAGGAATACTGATTATCCTGAATCATGGCAAATATAAGTTTAAAGACATATATTTAGAACTTTACATATAAAGTGCCCAACCATAGCTTAGAGTGTCATAATAAAATAAGACTTACTTACCCTAAGAGACTCATCTACATATAGTAGACAGCCAAACCAGTACTGAAACGAGAATCAGTAGAGGTAATGGTATATAAGAGTATATCGTCAATCTGAAAAGGGAGGTTAGAGATGAATCTCTACGACCGATAACAGAGAACCTACGAAATAGATCCCGTAGAAGAAGACCATTGTATTCAAATAGGCAATACTCTCTTCACATCCCTCTGACATTCACTGCACTCAGAGGAAAACCGGGCTCCAGCCTGCTGCGAAGCACATATCAACGTAGAATCTAGCACAAACTTACTTCACCACCTCCATGGGAGGCAAAGTTTGTAAAACTGAATTGTGGGTGTGGTGAGGGGTGTATTTATAGGCATTTTGAGGTTTGGGAAACTTTGCCCCTCCTGGTAGGAATGTATATCCCATACGTCACTAGCTCATGGACTCTTGCTAATTACATGAAAGAAAACAAAGCAGAAGACTGACGAAAGTCCTTAGTGACCTGAAGATAAAACTTTAATGCACGCACAATATCTAGGTTGTGCAATAAACGCTCCTTAGGAAAAGGTTAAGGACACAAAGGAGGAACCACAATCTCCTGAATAATATTCTTGTTTGAAACAACCTTAGGTAGGAAACCTAATTTAGTACGTAAAACCACCTTATCAGAATGAAAAATAAGATAAGGAGAATCAAACTGCAGAGCAGAGAGTTCCGAAACTCTCCGAGCAGAAGAAATAGCAACAAGAAACAAAACCTTCCAAGATAACATCTTGATATCTAAGGAATGCACAGGTTCAAACGGAGCCCGCTGTAAAACTCTAAGAACAAGGTTAAGACTCCAAGGCGGAGTAACAGGCTTAAACACAGGCCTAATCCTAACCAGGCCTGTATTTAAGCCCGTTACTCCTCCCTGGATTATCTAGATTATCTACAGATAATCTTGAGAGAAGAAACCTGCCTCTGGGAGGAAAAGTCTTGAATTCTTTCTTGTACCCCTGAGATACATTTTCCATGGCCCACAGGTCTGGGACATCTCGTATACAAGCCTGAGCAAATTGAGAAAGCCTGCCCCCTACTAGATCCGTTCCTGCATCGGGGGCAGACCCTTCATGCTGACATGGAGTCAGTCACAGGCTTCTTAGACTGTTTACCCTTGTTCCAAGACTGACCAGACTTCCAGGAAGACTTGGATAGTTCCTGCTTTAAAGAGGAAGCGGAGGGCTTACTTATAAAGTTACAAAAGGAACAAAAATTACTCAGACGTCCTTTCTGCTTATTCTTTCTATCTTGAGGAAGAAAAGATCCCTTTCCTCCTGTGATATCTGAAATAATTTCGGCCAAACCAGGCCCAAACAATTTTTTTTTTTTTTTTTTTTTTTTTTGTACCCTTTCTTAAAATTAGGAGATGGAGAAAAAGGAATACCAGGTTTCTCCCACTCCCATGCAATAATCTCAGAAGCACGATCTGGAACAGGAAATACCTCCACCGCAGAGGGAACATCAAAATACTTGTTCAGCTTACTAGACTTCTTAGGGTTAACAATCATAGTAGTATCGGAGTCATCCAAGGTAGCCAAGACCTCCTTAAGTAACAAGCGGAGGTGTTCCAGCTTAAATCTGAAGGACACAACTTCAGCATCAGAAGAAGGAATTATACTGCCTAAATCCGAAATTTCACCCTCAGATGTACCCGAAGAATCTTCATCCTCAGACTTCTGAGAGGAAATACTTTAATTAGCAACCTCAGGATCAGAAACCTTATTTACTGTTTCTTTAAAATTTCCTTTTGCGTTTTCCCTGCAGCATGGGAAAAGCAGACAGCGCCTCAGATACCGCAGAAGATACCTGGGCAGCAATATATTGCAAAGTAACTCCAGACGGAGCATGAGAGGAAACGCAGGGAATTGCATGTGCAGATGAATAGGTTTGGGACACTTGAAGAGAAAGCTGCGGCACATCTGAAACAGGAGGCTCCTGAACAGCATCCGCCTTAGCTAATGATGGCTCAGGGTCAAAAAGTCTATTTCTATAAGCTAAAGTTCTTTCAATACATGAACAAAAAGGTACTGGGGGTTCCACCTGAGAACATAAGCTTAAGGCACCATCCTGCACAGCCATCTGATCCATAATACAAAAATAAAAGCAGATCAATTTAACCTTTACATTTTTTTTAAACTTTTTTTTTCTTCTTTTAACAAAGGATATAATAGAGAACCAAAAAAAACGTTTTTAAATAAATGTTGCCTTTAAATTTACCAAATCAAGAAAACAAACCCCAGGCAACACTTTACACGTCAGCAGAATTACTGAGGTGCCCTACCTGTCCTGCAACCCGCAGGAAACTGAGGAAAAAAACGATCCCGTTTACACTCCGGATTTCCAGAGAAGCAAAAACAGCAAGAAGCCTTAACAGCAGAGCCATCTGAAATATGCGCACCTCACACTTACAGGAAGTGAAGAAAAACGCCAAAAAAAAAAAACTGACATCACAGAATCAGTAACTCCTTACACTAACAGTGCCTGCAAAAACTGCCATAAAAACCTGCACCCTGACAGGCATAATAAAAACATCCCCCTGCAGCGTTTAAGCTGAATAAGTGCCAAATTTTTCCCTGCTACATAGAAAAAACATAATTTATGCTTACCTGATAAATTTATTTCTCTTGTAGTGTATCCAGTCCACGGATCATCCATTACTTATGGGATATTCTCCTTCCCAACAGGAAGTTGCAAGAGGATCACCCACAGCAGAGCTGCTATATAGCTCCTCCCCTAACTGTCATATCCAGTCATTCGACCGAAAACAAACAGAGAAAGGAGAAACCATAGGGTGCAGTGGTGACTGTAGTTTAATTAAAATTTAGACCAGCCTCAAAAGGACAGGGCGGGCCGTGGACTGGATACACTACAAGAGAAATAAATTTATCAGGTAAGCATAAATTATGTTTTCTCTTGTTAAGTGTATCAAGTCCACGGATCATCCATTACTTATGGGATACCAATACCAAAGCTAAAGTACACGGATGATGGGAGGGGCAAGGCAGGATTAAGCGGAAGGAACCACTGCCTGAAGAACCTTTCTCCCAAAAACAGCCTCTGAAGAAGCAAAAGTATCAAATTTGTAAAATTTGGAAAAAGTGTGAAGCGAAGACCAAGTCGCAGCCTTGCAAATCTGTTCAACAGAGGCCTCATTTTTAAAGGCCCAGGTGGAAGCCACAGCTCTAGTAGAATGAGCTGTAATCCTTTCAGGGGGCTGCTGTCCAGCAGTCTCATAGGCTAGGCGTATTATGCTCCGAAGCCAAAAGGAAAGAGGTTGCCGAAGCTTTTTGACCTCTCCTCTGTCCAGAGTAAACGACAAACAGGGTAGATGTTTGACGAAAATCTTTAGTAGCTTGTAAGCAAAACTTCAAGGCACGGACTACGTCCAGATTATGTAAAAGACGTTCCTTCTTTGAAGAAGGATTAGGACACAATGATGGAACAACAATATCTTGATTGATATTCTTGTTAGAAACCACCTTAGGTAAAAACCCAGGTTTGGTACGCAGGACTACCTTATCTGCATGAAAAATCAGATAAGGAGAATCACATTGTAAGGCAGATAGCTCAGAGACTCTCCGAGCCGAGGAAATAGCCATCAAAAACAGAACTTTCCAAGATAAAATTTTAATATCAAGGGAATGAAGGGGTTCCAACGGAACTCCTTGAAGAACTTTAAGAACCAAGTTTAAGCTCCACGGGGGAGCAACAGGTTTAAACACAGGCTTAATTCTAACCAAAGCCTGGCAAAATGCCTGGACGTCTGGAACCTCTGCCAGACGCTTGTGCAAAAGAATAGACAGAGCAGAAATCTGTCCCTTTAAGGAACTAGCTGATAATCCTTTGTCCAAGCCCTCTTGGAGAAAAGACAATATTCTAGGAATCCTAACCTTACTCCATGAGTAATTCTTGGATTCACACCAATAAAGATATTTACTCCATATCTTGTGGTAGATATTCCTGGTAACAGGCTTTCGTGCCTGTATTAAAGTATCAATGACTGACTCGGAGAAGTCACGCTTTGATAGAATCAAGCGTTCAATCTCCATGCAGTCAGTCTCAGAGAAATTAGATTTGGATGATTGAAAGGACCTTGCATCAGAAGGTCCTGTCTTAGAGGCAGAGTCCATGGTGGAAAGGATGACATGTCCACTAGGTCTGCATACCAAGTCCTGCGTGGCCACGCAGGTGCTATCAGAATCACGGATGCTCTCTCCTGTTTGATTTTGGCAATCAGTCGAGGGAGCAGAGGAAACGGTGGAAACACATAAGCCAGGTTGAAGAACCAAGGCGCTGCTAGAGCATCTATCAGCGTCGCTTCTGGGTCCCTGGACCTGGATCCGTAACAAGGAAGCTTGGCGTTCTGGCGAGACGTCATGAGATCCAACTCTGGTTTGCCCCAACGATGAATCAACTGAGCAAACACCTCCGGATGGAGTTCCCACTCCCCCGGATGCTGTTGCTAACTGAGGCCAAGCCAGAAGAGCATTGAATATCGCTCTTAACTCCAGAATATTTATTGGAAGGAGTTTCTCCTCCTGAGTCCACGATCCCAGTGCCTTCAGGGAATTCCAGACTGCACCCCAACCTAGAAGGCTGGCATCTGTTGTTACAATTGTCCAATCTGGCCTGCGAAAGGTCATACCCTTGGACAGGTGTACCCGAGACAACCACCAGAGAAGAGAATCTCTGGTCTCTTGATCCAGATTTAGCAGAGGGGACAAATCTGTGTAATCCCCATTCCACTGACTCAGCATGCATAATTGCAGCGGTCTGAGATGAAGGCGCGCAAATGGCACTATGTCCATTGCCGCTACCATTAAGCCGATTACCTCCATACACTGAGCTACCGAAGGGCGCGGAATGGAGTGAAGAACACGGCAAGCATTTAGAAGTTTTGATAACCTGGACTCCGTCAGGTAAATTTTCATTTCTACAGAATCTATAAGAGTCCCTAAGAAGGAGACTCTTGTGAGTGGGGATAGAGAACTCTTTTCCTCGTTCACTTTCCACCCGTGCGACCTCAGAAATGCCAGAACTATCTCTGTATGAGACTTGGCAACTTGAAAGCTTGACGCCTGTATCAGGATGTCGTCTAGACACGGAGCCACCGCTATGCCTCGCGGTCTTAGAACCGCCAGAAGTGAGCCCAGAACCTTTGTAAAGATTCTCGGGGCTGTAGCCAACCCGAAGGGAAGAGCTACAAATTGGTAATGCCTGTCTAGAAAGGCAAACCTTAGAAAACGATGATGATCTTTGTGAATCGGTATGTGAAGGTAGGCATCCTTTAAGTCCACTGTGGTCATGTACTGACCTTCTTGGATCATGGGTAGGATGGTCCGAATAGTATCCATTTTGAAAGATGGAACTCTGAGGAATTTGTTTAAGATCTTTAGATCCAAAATTGGTCTGAAGGTTCCCTCTTTTTTGGGAACCACAAACAGATTCGAATAAAAACCCTGTCCTTGTTCCGTCCGCGGAACTGGATGGATCACTCCCATAACTAGGAGGTCTTGCACACAGCGTAGGAATGCCTCTTTCTTTATCTGATTTGCAGATAGCCTTGAAAGATGAAATCTCCCTTGTGGAGGGGAAGCTTTGAAGTCCAGAAGATATCCCTGAGATATGATCTCCAACGCCCAGGGATCCTGAACATCTCTTGCCCACGCCTGGGCGAAGAGAGAAAGTCTGCCCCCTACTAGATCCGTCGCCGGATAGGAGGCCGTTCCTTCATGCTGTCTTAGAGGCAGCAGCAGGCTTTCTGGCCTGCTTGCCTTTGTTCCAGGACTGGTTAGGTTTCCAGGCCTGCTAAGATTGAGCAAAAGTTCCCTCTTGTTTTGAAGCGGAGGAAGTTGATGCTGCACCTGCCTTGAAATTTCGAAAGGCACGAAAATTAGACTGTTTGGCCTTTGCTTTGGCCCTGTCCTGAGGAAGGGTGCGACCCTTACCTCCAGTAATGTCAGCAATAATTTCCTTCAAACCAGGCCCGAATAAGGGCTGCCCCTTGAAAGGAATGTTGAGTAATTTAGACTTCGAAGTCACGTCAGCTGACCAGGATTTAAGCATTAGCGCCCTACGCGCTTGGATGGCGAATCCGGAATTCTTAGCCGTTAGTTTAGTCAAATGAACAATGGCATCAGAAACAAATGAGTTAGCTAGCTTAAGTGTTCTAAGCTTGTCAATAATTTCAGTCAATGGAGCTGTATGGATGGCGTCTTCCAGGGCCTCAAACCAGAATGCCGCCGTGACAGGCGCAATGCATGCAAGGGGCTGTAAAATAAAACCTTGTTGAATAAACATTTTCTTAAGGTAACCCTCCAATTTTTTATCCATTGGATCTGAAAAAGCACAACTGTCCTCAACCGGGATAGTAGTACGCTTTGCTAAAGTAGAAACTGCTCCCTCCACCTTAGGGACCGTCTGCCATAAGTCCCGTGTAGTGGCGTTTATTGGAAACATATATAGGATCTAAATCTAAATATAGGAGGTGGGGAAAAAGGCACACCCGGTCTATCCCACTCCTTGCTAATAATTTCTGTAAGCCTTTTAGGTATAGGAAAAACATCAGTACACACCGGTACCGCATAGTATTTATCCAGCCTACACAATTTCTCTGGTACTGCAACTGTGTTACAGTCATTCAGAGCAGCTAATACCTCCCCAAGCAACACACGGAGGTTCTCAAGCTTAAATTTAAAATTAGAAATCTCTGAATCAGGATTCCGACTCAGAGATGTCACCCACAGACTGAAGCTCTCCGTCCTCATGATCTGCATATTGTGACGCAGTATCAGACATGGCCCTTACAGCATCTGCACGCTCTGTATTTCTCCTAACACCAAAGCAATCGCGCTTGCCTCTTAATTCAGGCAACCTGGATAATACCTCTGACAGGGTATTATTCATGATTGCAGCCATGTCCTGCAAGGTAATCGCTATGGGCGTCCCTGATGTAATTGGCGCCATATTATCGTGCATCCCCTGAGCGGGAGGCGAAGGGTCTGACACGTGGGGAGAGTTAGTCGGCATAACTTCCCCCTCGTCAGAATCTTCTGGTGATATTTCTTTTATATTTAAAGACTGATCTTTACTGTTTAAGGTGAAATCAATACATTTAGTACACATTCTCCTATGGGGCTCCACCATGGCTTTCAAACATAATGAACAAGTAGTTTCCTCTGTGTCAGACATGTTTAAACAGACTAGCAATGAGACTAGCAAGCTTGGAAAACACTTTAAACAAGTTTACAAGCAATATAAAAAACGTTACTGCACCTTTAAGAAACACAAATTTCGTCAAAATTTGAAATAACAGTGAAAAAACAGAATTTATGCTTACCTGATAAATTACTTTCTCCAACGGTGTGTCCGGTCCACGGCGTCATCCTTACCTGTGGGAATATCTCTTCCCCAACAGGAAATGGCAAAGAGTCCCAGCAAAGCTGGCCACATAGTCCCTCCTAGGCTCCGCCCACCCCAGTCATTCGACCGACGGACAGGAGGAAAAATATAGGAGAAACCATATGGTACCGTGGTGACTGTAGTTAGAGAAAATAATTCATCAGACCTGATTAAAAAAACAGGGCGGGCCGTGGACCGGACACACCGTTGGAGAAAGTAATTTATCAGGTAAGCATAAATTCTGTTTTCTCCAACATTGGTGTGTCCGGTCCACGGCGTCATCCTTACTTGTGGGAACCAATACCAAAGCTTTAGGACACGGATGAAGGGAGGGAGCAAATCAGGTTACCTAAACTGAAGGCACCACGGCTTGCAAAACCTCTCTCCCAAAAATAGCCTCCGAAGAAGCAAAAGTATCAAATTTGTAAAATTTGGCAAAAGTGTGCAGTGAAGACCAAGTCTCTGCCTTACATATCTGATCAACAGAAGCCTCGTTCTTGAAGGCCCATGTGGAAGCCACAGCCCTAGTGGAGTGAGCTGTGATTCTTTCAGGAGGCTGCCGTCTGGCAGTCTCGTAAGCCAATCGGATGATGCTTTTAAGCCAAAAGGAAAGAGGTAGAAGTCGCTTTTTGACCTCTCCTTTTACCAGAATAGACGACAAACAGAGAAGATGTTTGTCTGAAATCTTTTGTAGCTTCTAAATAGAATTTTAGAGCACGGACTACGTCCAAATTGTGTAACAAACGTTCCTTCTTTGAAACTGGATTCGGACACAAAGAAGGTACAACTATCTCCTGGTTAATATTTTTGTTAGAAACAACCTTTGGAAGGAAACCAGGCTTAGTACGCAAAACCACCTTATCTGCATGAAACACCAGATAGGGCGGAGAACACTGCAGAGCAGATAACTCTGAAACTCTTCTAGCAGAAGAAATAGCAACCAAAAACAAAAAACTTTCCAAGATAACAACTTAATATCTATGGAATGTAGAGGTTCAAACGGAACCCCTTGAAGAACTGAAAGAACTAGATTTAAACTCCAGGGAGGAGTCAAAGGTCTGTAAACAGGCTTGATCCTAACCAGAGCCTGAACAAATGCTTGAACATCTGGCATAGCTGCCAATCGTTTGTGTAGTAAGACAGATAAAGCAGAAATCTGTCCCTTTAGAGAACTCGCAGATAATCCTTTATCCAAACCTTCTTGTAGAAAGGAAAGAATCTTAGAAATTTTTACCCTATTCAGCGGGAATCCCTTGGATTCACACCAGCAGATATATCTTTTCCATATTTTATGGTAAATCTTTCTAGTTACCGGTTTTCTGGCCTGAACCAGAGTATCAATCACCGAATCTGAAAACCCATGCTTTGATAGAATCAAGCGTTCAATCTCCAAGCCGTCAGCTGGAGGGAGACCAGATTTGGATGTTCGAATGGACCCTGAACAAGAAGGTCCTGTCTCAAAGGTAGCTTCCATGGTGGAACCGATGACATATTCACCAGGTCTGCATACCAAGTCCTGCGTGGCCACGCAGGAGCTATCAAGATCACCGAGACCCTCTCCTGTTTGATCCTGGCTACCAGCCAGGGAATGAGAGGAAACGGTGGAAATACATAAGCTAGGTTGAAGGTCCAAGGCGCTACTAGTGCATCCACTAGAGTCGCCTTGGGATCCCTGGATCTGGACCCGTAGCAAGGAACCTTGAAGTTCTGACGAGACGCCATCAGATCCATGTCTGGAATGCCCCATAATTGAGTCAACTGGGCAAAAATCTCCGGGTGGAGTTCCCACTCCCCCGGATGGAATGTCTGACGACTCAGATAATCCGCTTCCCAGTTTTCCACACCTGGGATGTGGATCGCAGATAGATGGCAGGAGTGATTCTCCGCCCATTGTATTATTTTGGTTACTTCTTTCATCGCCAGGGAACTCCTTGTTCCCCCCTGATGATTGATATAAGCAACAGTCGTCATGTTGTCTGATTGGAATCTTATGAATCTGGCCTTTGCAAGCTGAGGCCAAGCCCTGAGAGCATTGAATATCGCCCTTAGTTCCAGAATGTTTATCGGGAGAAGAGACTCTTCCCGAGACCATAGTCCCTGAGCTTTCAGGGATTCCCAGACCGCACCCCAGCCCACTAGACTGGCGTCGGTCGTGACAATGACCCACTCTGGTCTGCGGAAGCTCATTCCCTGGGATAGGTGGTCCAGGGATATCCACCAACGGAGTGAATCTCTGGTCTTCTGATCTACTTGAATCACTGGAGACAAGTCTGTATAGTCCCCATTCCACTGTTTCAGCATGCACAGTTGTAATGGTCTTAGATGAATTCGCGCAAAAGGAACTATGTCCATTGCTGCAACCATCAACCCTACTACTTCCATGCACTGAGCTATGGAAGGACGTGGAACAGAATGAAGAACTTGACAAGCGCTTAGAAGTTTTGACTTTCTGACATCTGTCAGAAAGATCCTCATTTCTAAGGAATCTATTATTGTTCCCAGGAAGGGAACTCTTGTTGACGGAGACAGAGAACTTTTTTCTATGTTCACCTTCCATCCGTGAGATCTGAGGAAGGCCAGAACGATGTCTGTATGAGCCTTTGCTTTTGAAAGGGACGACGCTTGTATTAGAATGTCGTCCAAGTATGGTACTACTGCAATGCCCCTCGGTCTTAGAACCACTAGAAGGGACCCGAGTAACTTTGTGAAAATCCTTGGAGCAGTGGCTAATCCGAATGGGAGGGCCACAAACTGGTAAGGTTTGTCCAGAAAGGCGAACCTTAGGAACTGATGATGTTCTTTGTGGATAGGAATATGTAGGTACGCATCCTTTAGATCCACGGTAGTCATAAATTGACCTTCCTGGATAGTGGGTAGAATCGTTCGAATGGTTTCCATTTTGAACGATTGTACCCTGAGAAATTTGTTTAGGATCTTTAAATCCAGAATTGGTCTGAAGGTTCCCTCTTTTTTGGGAACTACGAACAGATTTGAGTAAAATCCCATTCCTTGTTCCGTCATAGGAACTGGGTGTCTCACTCCCATCTTTAGCAGGTCTTCTACACAATGTAAGAACGCCTGTCTCTTTATTTGGTTTGAGGATAAGTGAGACATGTGGAACCTTCCCCTTGGGGGTAGTTCCTTGAATTCTAGAAGATAACCCTGAGAAACTATTTCTAGCGTCCAGGGATCCTGAACATCTCTTGCCCAAGCCTGAGCAAAGAGAGAGAGTCTGCCCCCCACTAGATCCGGTCCCGGATCGGGGGCTACTCCTTCATGCTGTTTTGTTAGCAGTAGCAGGCTTCTTGGTCTGCTTACCCTTGTTCCAGCCTTGCATCGGTTTCCAGGCTGGTTTGGACTGTGAGGCATTAACCTCTTGCTTAGAGGATGCAGAATTAGAGGCCGGTCCGTTCCTGAAATTACGAAAGGAACGAAAATTAGACTTATTCTTGGCCTTGAAAGGCCTATCTTGTGGGAGGGCGTGGCCCTTTCCCCCAGTGATGTCTGAGATAATCTCTTTCAATTCTGGTCCAAAGAGAGTTTTACCCTTGAAGGGGATGTTAAGCAATTTTGTCTTGGATGATACATCCGCTGACCAAGACTTTAGCCAAAGCGCTCTGCGCGCCACAATTGCAAACCCTGAATTTTTCGCCGCTAATCTAGCTAATTGCAAAGCGGCATCTAAAATAAAAGTTAGCCAACTTAAGTGCGTGAACTCTGTCCATAACCTCCTCATATGGAGTCTCTCTACCGAGCTACTTTTCTAGTTCCTCGAACCAGAACCACGCTGCTGTAGTGACAGGAACAATGCACAAAATGGGTTGTAGAAGGTAACCTTGCTGTACAAAAATATTTTTAAGCAAACCTTCTTGATAGTAGAATAAAAAAAAACTACAACTAAACACCACATACTCTTAACCATCTCCGTGGAGATGTTGCCTGTGCAACGGCAAAGAGAATGACTGGGGTGGGCGGAGCCTAGGAGGGACTATATGGCCAGCTTTGCTGGGACTCTTTGCCATTTCCTGTTGGGGAAGAGATATTCCCACAAGTAAGGATGACGCCGTGGACCGGACACACCAATGTTGGAGAAAAGGCAGTTACACTAACGAAATTTTTACAGTGTATGTAACAAGTTAGCAGAGCATTGCACCCACTTGCAAATGGATGATTAACCCCTTAATACCCAAAAAATAATAAAAGACAAAAATGTTTTTGTTTTTTTCAAACAGTCACAACAACTGCCACAGCTCTACTGTGGCTTTTTACCTCCCTCAAAAACGACTTTGAAGCCTTTTGAGCCCTCCAGAGATGTCCTGATCATGCAGGAAGAAGCTGGATGTCTGTGTCTGTAATTTTTGCTGTGCAAAAAAACGGCAAAATAGGCCCCTCCCACTCATATTACAACAGTGGAAAGCCTAAGGAAACTGTTTCTAGGCCAAATTCAAGCCAGCCATGTGGAAAAAACATAATTTATGTAAGAACTTACCTGATAAATTCATTTCTTTCATATTAGCAAGAGTCCATGAGCTAGTGACGTATGGGATATACATTCCTACCAGGAGGGGCAAAGTTTCCCAAACCTCAAAATGCCTATAAATACACCCCTCACCACACCCACAATTCAGTTTAACGAATAGCCAAGAAGTGGGGTGATAAAAAAGTGCGAAAGCATATAAAATAAGGAATTGGAATAATTGTGCTTTATACAAAAATCATAACCACCACAAAAAAAAGGGTGGGCCTCATGGACTCTTGCTAATATGAAAGAAATGAATTTATCAGGTAAGTTCTTACATAAATTATGTTTTCTTTCATGTAATTAGCAAGAGTCCATGAGCTAGTGACGTATGGGATAATGACTACCCAAGATGTGGATCTTTCCACGCAAGAGTCACTAGAGAGGGAGGGATAAAATAAAGACAGCCAATTCCTGCTGAAAATAATCCACACCCAAAATAAAGTTTAATGAAAAACATAAGCAGAAGATTCAAACTGAAACCGCTGCCAAGAAAATACATCAAAATGGTAGAATTTAGTAAAAGTATGCAAAGAGGACCAAGTTGCTGCTTTGCAAATCTGATCAATCGAAGTTTCATTCCTAAACGCCCAGGAAGTAGAAACTGACCTAGTAGAATGAGCTGTAATCCTTTGAGGCGGAGTTTTACCCGACTCAACATAGGCAAGATGAATTAAAGATTTCAACCAAGATGCCAAAGAAATGGCAGAAGCTTTCTGGCCTTTTCTAGAACCGGAAAAGATAACAAATAAACTAGAAGTCTTTCGGAAAGACTTAGTAGCTTCAACATAATATTTCAAAGCTCTAACAACATCCAAAGAATGCAACGATTTCTCCTTAGAAATCTTAGGATTAGGACATAATGAAGGAACCACAATTTCTCTACTAATGTTGTTGGAATTCACAACTTTAGGTAAAAATTCAAAAGAAGTTCGCAACACTGCCTTATCCTGATGAAAAATCAGAAAAGGAGACTCACAAGAAAGAGCAGATAATTCAGAAACTCTTCTGGCAGAAGAGATTGCCAAAAGGAACAAAACTTTCCATTAAAGTAATTTAATGTCCAATGAATGCATAGGTTCAAACGGAGGAGCTTGAAGAGCCCCTAGAACCAAATTCAAACTCCAAGGAGGAGAAATTGACTTAATGACAGGTTTTATACGAACCAAAGCTTGTACAAAACAATGAATATCAGGAAGATTAGCAATCTTTCTGTGAAAAAGAACAGACAGAGCAGAGATTTGTCCTTTCAAGGAACTTGCGGACAAACCTTTATCTAAACCATCCTGAAGAAACTGTAAAATTCTTGGAATTCTAAAAGAATGCCAAGAAAAATGATGAGAAAGACACCAAGAAATATAAGTCTTCCAGACTCTATAATATATCTCTCTGGATACAGATTTACGAGCCTGTAACATAGTATTAATCACAGAGTCAGAGAAACCTCTTTGACTAAGAATCAAGCGTTCAATCTCCATACCTTTAAATTTAAGGATTTGAGATCCTGATGGAAAAAAGGACCTTGCGACAGAAGGTCTGGTCGTAGCGGAAGAGTCCACGGATGGCAAGAGGCCATCCGGACAAGATCCGCATACCAAAACCTGTGAGGCCATGCCGGAGCTACCAGCAGAACAAACGAGCATTCCTTCAGAATCTTGGAGATTACTCTTGGAAGAAGAACTAGAGGCGGAAAGATATAGGCAGGATGATACTTCCAAGGAAGTAATAATGCATCCACTGCTTCCGCCTGAGGATCCCGGGATCTGGACAGATACCTGGGAAGTTTCTTGTTTAGATGAGACGCCATCAGATCTATTTCTGGAAGCTCCCACATTTGAACAATCTGAAGAAATACCTCTGGGTGAAGAGACCATTCGCCCGGATGCAACGTTTGGCGACTGAGATAATCCGCTTCCCAATTGTCTATACCTGGGATATGAACCGCAGAGATTAGACAGGAGCTGGATTCCGCCCAAACCAGAATTCGAGATACTTCTTTCATAGCCAGAGGACTGTGAGTCCCTCCTTGATGATTGATGTATGCCACAGTTGTGACATTGTCTGTCTGAAAACAAATGAACGATTCTCTCTTCAGAAGAGGCCAAGACTGAAGAGCTCTGAAAATTGCACGGAGTTCCAAAATATTGATCGGTAATCTCAGCTCCTGAGATTCCCAAACTCCTTGTGCCGTCAGAGATCCCCACACAGCTCCCCAACCTGTGAGACTTGCATCTGTTGAAATTACAGTCCAGGTCGGAAGCACAAAAGAAGCCCCCTGAATTAAACGATGGTGATCTGTCCACCACGTTAGAGAGTGTCGTACAATCGGTTTTAAAGATATTAATTGAGATATCTTTGTGTAATCCCTGCACCATTGATTCAGCATACAGAGCTGAAGAGGTCGCATGTGAAAACGAGCAAAGGGGATCGCGTCCGATGCAGCAGTCATAAGACCTAGAATTTCCATGCATAAGGCTACCGAAGGGAAGATTGTGACTGAAGGTTTCGACAAGCTGAAATCAATTTTAGACGTCTCTTGTCTGTTAAAGACAGAGTCATGGACACTGAATCTATCTGGAAACCCAGAAAAGTTACCCTTGTCAGGAATCAATGAACTTTTTGGTAAATTGATCCTCCAACCATGATCTTGAAGAAACAACACAAGTCGATTCGTATGAGATTCTGCTAAATGTAAAGACTGAGCGAGTACCAAGATATCGTCCAAATAAGGAAATACCACAATACCCTGTTCTCTGATTACAGACAAAAGGGCACCGAGAACCTTTGTAAAAAATTCTTGGAGCTGTAGCTAGGCCAAACGGCAGAGCCACAAACTGGTAATGCTTGTCCAGAAAAGAGAATCTCAGGAACGGATAATGATCTGGATGAATCGGAATATGCAGATAAGCATCCTGTAAATCTATTGTGGACATATAATGCCCTTGCTGAACAAAAGGCAAGATAGTCCTTACAGTTACCATTTTGAACGTTGGTATCCTTACATAACGATTCAATATTTTTAGATCCAGAACTGGTCTGAAGGAATTCTCCTTCATTGGTACAATGAAGAGATTTGAATAAAACCCCATCCCCTGTTCCAGAACTGGAACTGGCATAATTACTCCAGCCAACTCTAGATCTGAAACAATTCAGAAATGCTTGAGCTTTCACTGGATTTACTGGGACACGGGAAAGAAAAAATCTCTTTGCAGGAGGTCTCATCTTGAAACCAATTCTGTACCCTTCTGAAACAATGTTCTGAATCCAAAGATTGTGAACAGAATTGATCCAAATTTCTTTGAAAAAACGTAACCTGCCCCCTACCAGCTGAGCTGGAATGAGGGCCGCACCTTCATGTGGACTTAGAAGCAGGCTTTGCCTTTCTAGAAGGCTTGGATTTATTCCAGACTGGAGATGGTTTCCAAACTGAAACTGCTCCTGAGGATGAAGGATCAGGCTTTTGTTCTTTGTTGAAACGAAAGGAACGAAAACGATTAGCCCTGTTTTTACCCTTAGATTTTTTATCCTGTGGTAAAAAAGTTCCTTTCCCACCAGTAACAGTTGAGATAATGGAATCCAACTGAGAACCAAATAATTTGTTACCCTGGAAAGAAATGGAAAGTAGAGTTGATTTAGAAGCCATATCAGCATTCCAAGTTTTAAGCCATAAAGCTCTTCTAGCTAAAATAGCTAGAGACATAAACCTGACATCAACTCTGATAATATCAAAAATGGCATCACAGATAAAATTATTAGCATGCTGAAGAAGAAGAATAATATTATGAGAATCATGATCTGTTACTTGTTGTGCTAAAGTCTCCAACCAAAAAGTTGAAGCTGCAGCAACATCAGCCAAAGATATAGCAGGTCTAAGAAGATTACCTGAACACAGATAAGCTTCTCTTAGAAAGGATTCAATTTTCCTATCTAAAGAATCTTTAAACGAAGTACCATCTGACGTAGGAATAGTAGTACGTTTAGCAAGGGTAGAAATAGCCCCATCAACTTTAGGGATTTTGTCCCAAAATTCTAATCTGTCAGACGGCACAGGATATAATTGCTTAAAACGTTTAGGAGTAAATGAATTACCCAATTTATCCCATTCTCTGGAAATTACTTCAGAAATAGCATTAGGAACAGGAAAAACTTCTGGAATAACCACAGGAGATTTAAACACCTTATCTAAACGTTTAGAATTAGTATCAAGAGGACCAGAATCCTCTATTTCTAAAGCAATTAGTACTTCTTTAAGTAAAGAACGAATAAATTCCATTTTAAATAAATATGAAGATTTATCAGCATCAATCTCTGAGACAGAATCCTCTGAACCAGAAGAGTCATCAGAATCAGAATGATGATGTTCATTTAAAAATTCATCTGTAGAGAGAGAAGTTTTAAAAGATTTTTTATGTTTACTAGAAGGAGAAATAACAGACATAGCCTTCTTGATGGATTCAGAAACAAAATCTCTTATGTTATCAGGAACATTCTGCACCTTAGATGTTGAGGGAACTGCAACAGGCAATGGTACTTTACTAAAGGAAATATTATCTGCATTAACAAGTTTGTCATGACAATTAATACAAACAACAGCCGGAGGAATAGCTACCAAAAGTTTACAGCAGATACACTTAGCTTTGGTAGTTCCAGCACTAGACAGCGATTTTCCTGAAGTATCTTCTGACTCAGATGCAACGTGAGACATCTTGCAATATGTAAGAGAAAAAACAACATATAAAGCAAAATTGATCAAATTCCTTAAATGACAGTTTCAGGAATGGGAAAAAATGCCAAAAAACAAGCTTCTAGTAACCAGAAGCAAAGAAAAAATGAGACTGAAATAATGTGGAGACAAAAGCGACGCCCATATTTTTTGGCGCCAAATAATACGCCCACATTGTTTGGCGCCTAAATGCTTTTTGGCGCCAAAAATGACGCCACATCCGGAACGCCGACATTTTTGGCGCAAAAGGACGTAAAAAAATGACGCAACTTCCGGCGACACGTACGACGCCGGAAACAGAAAAGATTTTTTGCGCCAAAAAAGTCCGCGCCAAGAATGACGCAATAAAATGAAGCATTTTCAGCCCCCGCGAGCCTAACAGCCCACAGGGAAAAAAAGTCAAATTTTTAAGGTAAGAAAAAATGAATTGATTCAAACGCATTATCCCAAATATGAAACTGACTGTCTGAAAATAAGGAATGTTGAACATTCTGAGTCAAGGCAAATAAATGTTTGAATACATATATTTAGAACTTTATAAATAAAAGTGCCCAACCATAGCTTAGAGTGTCACAGAAAATAAGATTTACTTACCCCAGGACACTCATCTACATGTTTGTAGAAAGCCAAACCAGTACTGAAACGAAAATCAGCAGAGGTAATGGTATATAAATAAGAGTATATCGTCGATCTGAAAAGGGAGGTAAGAGATGAATCTCTACGACCGATAACAGAGAACCTATGAAATAGACCCCGTAGAAGGAGATCACTGCATTCAAATAGGCAATACTCTCCTCACATCCCTCTGACATTCACTGCACGCTGAGAGGAAAACCGGGCTCCAACTTGCTGCGGAGCGCATATCAACGTAGAATCTAGCACAAACTTACTTCACCACCTCCATAGGAGGCAAAGTTTGTAAAACTGAATTGTGGGTGTGGTGAGGGGTGTATTTATAGGCATTTTGAGGTTTGGGAAACTTTGCCCCTCCTGGTAGGAATGTATATCCCATACGTCACTAGCTCATGGACTCTTGCTAATTACATGAAAGAAAAACTAGGCCCCAATAAGTTTGATTACTAATTACATATAAAAACGATTAAACATGCCAGCAAACGTTTTATATTACATTTTTATAAGAGTATGCATCTCTATTAATAAGCCTGATACCAGGCTTTACTTACATTAGTTCGGTATCAGCAGCATTTTCTAGCAAATTCCATCCCTAGAAAAATATTAACTGCACATACCTTATTGCAGGAAAACCTGCACGCCATTCCCTCTCTGAAGTTACCTCACTCCTCAGAATATGTGAGAACAGCCATGGATCTTAGTTACTTCTGCTAAGATCATAGAAAACGCAGGCAGATTCTTCTTCTAAGTACTGCCTGAGATAAACAGTACACTCCGGCACCATTTAAAAATAACAAACTTTTGATTGAAGAATAAACTAAGTATAAAACACCTCACTCCTCTTACGACCTCCATCTTGGTTGATGGAGAATGACTGGATATGACAGTTAGGGGAGGAGCTATATAGCAGCTCTGCTGTGGGTGATCCTCTTGCAACTTCCTGTTGGGAAGGAGAATATCCCATAAGTAATGGATGATCCGTGGACTGGATACACTTAAGAGAAAACTGTGTTTGGGGTTAAGTCTTCAACCTAGGATGTAACAATCCATAGTTGAGACATAGATCCCCTTATTAAATGGATTTATTAACCAATAGTATGGTAAATATTATAGCTGGTGTTTGGTGCACAACAACATAGACGTTCGACCACTTAAAGGGACCACATGCTAATTATCCTTTATTTAAAGTCCTTAATAGCGTTATTGACTTAACACAGAAAATAATTCCATCAGCTTTTGTATAATTTCATTGTGTGTTACATGCTAGCTTAAGTATAAGTATATTATGTTGCACTTTACTGCTATTATATAATTCTTAAATATTTATTTATTAATGATTGCAATCAACCATAAATTGTTGTGCTCTGTAATTATAAATAGTATCTATGTCGATAAATCTTTGTTCATATATCCTCAATCTAAGGCCTTCCAACAACTGCATTGATCGATTTATATTATCTATGAGTTGGCTTCTGTTTATAGAAATACCTATAGTGTAAAATATGCACCGCTACAGATGTATTTATCTGCCTATGCTGTTAAATGACAAGGATTCCTTCCATTCAGTTAAACCATTAATATGTTATATGTTGAAGTAACTGAATACACACTGCAGATAAACAGCTCTGCTTACTGTAGCCAAAGACAGGTATATATTAATGTATAACACCAACATTAGATATATCGATTAAACCAATAGTTTTTTTTAATTCAACACCTTGCTACTAAACGATACTATGTTTAAGGTTCGGATTTGACAATTAACCCAAGGTAAAATTTGTGCTGCTGTTAGGGTCTCGTACACGTTAAATATACTCTGATCACTGCCCACAACTTGTAAACTCTCTCATATATCTTGGGCTATCGCCCATTATCAAAGGTCACTGCATATATAATTAACCTTGGTACGTTCTACCCCTACAACACCCTGCAAGTTAAAAAGTTGTGCTTTTAGCATTACAACCAGCTTAGCCCTAACATGTTCCGCCACTAACGTGGCTTTCTCAAAGGGTATGGCGCGGCGTTCAGCGTGGTTTTTTATGAGCTCGCCTTCCTTCCCTTGTGGTGACGTCATTGCAGTATCAGGATGAGTTTTACTGTGAACATATCACACGTTACCTGACATTAGAAAAAATTCCACTTGAATTCTCATTGGGGGATTATCTATGTATTGCTTCACACAGTCATCTGGCTGTTATCTATTCTTCAGCCATTACTTTGTAGTTATATTGTATCTATTATTTGGAGTTTTGCCAGAAAAGTTACTAAGAAAAATGTATTGCATATGATTAGTTCATTTTATCACTGGTATAATACGGAGAAGGTATTTAATATTAACATCAATAGTAACAGTTTATCAAACATATAGGGAGTGAATAAATGAAAATTCTAAATATATACACACAATAAAAAAATAATAAAGTGACATAAAATGTGACATTAATAACTTCAGTGAACAAGCTCACCAGGCTTGAGAGGTCCTCTCCCTCACATAGACCAGTGGAAAACCGAAAGGACTGAGTATATACCCTCAGACTTTCATAATCAGGGCAGCATAAAATCTATGGGAGGCGCAGTGAGAATTATGTCCCACAAGTTCCGTTTGCTCTAAAGCCACCACTGCTCTACTGAAGAGACTGATATGGACTACGGCTACACCCTAGGACAAAGCAGCACAATCTTGCACTACTTTAAAAATAATAAACTCTTGATTGAAGAATCTTTTCTAACACCTATTTTACCACCTCCTTGCACTTAACGTAGGCAAAGAGAATGACTGGGTTTGGAGGGAAGGGAGGTGATATTTAACAGCTTTGCTGTGGTGCTCTTTGCCACCTATTTCAGGGCAGGAGTGGTATTCCCAATAGTAATTAAGATGATCCGTGGATCACATACACACTGCAATATTTTGAGTAGCAAGTTCCTATAAAACTTTTAAGTGTGCTTTTATAAATGTAGTATGGTTTGCAATGTAGTGCATTACCTGTTCACTGATACCAGTCCCTCCATAGACACAGACAACGTTCAGTCCAAGGTTCTTAGAGAATTTTTTGCATTCTTTTGTTATCTGTAGAGCCAGCTCTCTTGTAGGAGTCATGATGACAGCTTAAAAAGAGGATACATAATGAAAGCAATACTTTAAATGTATTTCACACCTATTACTATTGTTGGCACACATAGCCTTTATGTAGGCTAACCAGACTCTGTACATGCACACCTTGCCAATGGATGGCAATATATAATCTCTATAAACAAAGCATTGCATTATTTTAAGTTCTTTATAAACATATGCTGCATGTAAAATAAAGTCATCACTCATAAAATATTAATTGGTCTTCTTATAATATCAACAGCAGGATGGAAAGTTAAAGTGATGGTAAATCCTAGCATTTGTGAAACTTTTTATTTACCAGTGGAACAAATAAAGCGGAATTTCAGTCAAAGTATAAAATACTTCATGCTGAAAGTTCCTTTTTTTGTTTGAACCGTTCGCCGCACTGACCTCCTCAGGCAGCCACGGCAGAATGATATTTTGCTGTGATGTGACGTTTCCACCTCTTAGCCAATAGCCGTGTGGGCTATCCAGCTTGGCGCCAGCTGGCCTGCACGGCTATTGGTGGAAACGTCACCTCCCATCAAAATAGCATTCTGCTGTGGGCTGCCTGAGGTCGTCACACTAGGATTTACCATCACTTTAAACATTTACTATTTATATCACATTTATGTGTGTTTAAAACAAGTAAAAAAATTGCACTTTTATGTAACTGTTAATCTATGGAGGAAAAACCCAAATTTTTTTCTATTTAGGATAATCTTGGTTGTCCGTATGTTTAGACTGTGTGCTGGTGGTCTTCTCCTTATAACAGATCAATACGGCATCTGCAATGACAGTATCTGCTCTACCTCTGCTAATTTGCAAGAGTTCTCTTTAACTGGTATATTACTTTTCTCCCAGTATGGGGATCAAATGTATATGATGCTCATTTTCCATTATACAACTGATTAACAGTTTAGTGACGCTTATTTATGATTTTGATAGCTGGAAAAAGTGATGCATAGACACAGATCACCTGTTCATTGTTACCAGAAAAATATCTCAATGAGTAGCATACTATAAAAGGACAATTCATAATTTGTACCTATAGGTCCCTCTGCTTCCTCCAAGGGTCTCTGGTCCATAATATGCCTGAACATAGGCAAGAGGAAGGCAATAGTCTTTCCACTTCCAGTTTTGGCAATGCCAATCAAATCACGACCTGACATAATGGCGGGAATAGCTTGAGCCTGGATTGGAGTTGGCTTTTCATAGGAGTGCCTAAGTAGGTAACATAACAGGAGAACATTATATAATAAATATACCAAAAATCACAACCAAAGAAAATTAATACAAAATAAATGTGATAATCAAATACAAAAAGTGAATTGTGAAAAAAGTTCATATATAAGGATATGTAAATCTTCTAAGAATGGTCTCTTCACTCTTCTGCAATCCTCTGTGTGTTCTCAAAGAAAAGGAAACAAAATATGCAACATAGTGTAACTCTGTAACCACTTATAGTGCAACAGTTCTGCTTGTTTAACGAGTGATTACTCACATTTGTTGGAGCTTATGGCCAAGCTCAGGGAAATGCGCACTCCCACTTTATACTGGTGGGAAAACAGTACTCAGGCAAATCTTATAAAAGCAAACATTTATTAAAATACATATATAAAAAGCGTCACAAATGCTTTTACAACACCACTTACAAAGGGTAACTGAGTAATAATAGCTGTAGAATTTATGCTTACCTGATAAATTCCTTTCTCCTGTAGTGTAGTCAGTCCACGGGTCATCCATTACTTATGGGATATTAACTCCTCCCCAACAGGAAGTGCAAGAGGATCACCCAAGCAGAGCTGCTATATAGCTCCTCCCCTCTACGTCACACCCAGTCATTCGACCGAAAACCAAACGAGAAAGGAGAAACTATAGGGTGCAGTTGTGACTGGAGTATAATTTAAAATTTAGACCTGCCATAAAAAACAGGGCGGGCCGTGGACTGACTACACTACAGGAGAAAGGAATTTATCAGGTAAGCATAAATTATGTTTTCTCCTGTTAAGTTTAGTCAGTCCACGGGTCATCCATTACTTATGGGATACCAATACCAAAGTTTAAGTACACGGATGACGGGAGGGACAGACAGGATCTTTATACAGAAGGAACCACTGCCTGAAGAACCTTTCTCCCAAAAACAGCCTCCGAAGAAGCAAAAGTGTCAAATTTGTAAAATTTGGAAAAAGTATGAAGAGAAGACCAAGTTGCAGCCTTGCAAATCTGTTCAGAGGCCTCATTCTTAAAGGCCCACGTGGAAGCCACAGCTCTAGTAGAATGAGCTGTAATCCTTTCAGGAGGTTGCTGTCCAGCAGTCTCATAGGCTAAACGTATTATGCTACGAAGCCAAAAAGAGAGAGAGGTAGCAGATGCTTTTTGACCTCTCCTCTGTCCAGAATAAACGACAAACAGGGAAGAAGTTTGACGAAAATCTTTAGTTGCCTGTAAATAAAATTTCAGGGCACGGACTACGTCTAGATTGTGCAGAAGTCGTTCCTTCTTTGAAGAAGGGTTAGGGCACAATGATGGAACAACAATCTCTTGATTGATATTCTTGTTAGTGACTACCTTAGGTAAGAACCCAGGTTTAGTACGCAGAACTACCTTATCTGAATGAAAAATCAGATAAGGAGAATCACAATGTAAGGCTGATAACTCAGAGACTCTACGAGCCGAGGAAATAGCCATTAAAAACAGAACTTTCCAAGATAACAGCTTGATATCAATGGAATGAAGGGGTTCAAACGGAACACCCTGTAAAACGTTAAGAACTAAGTTTAAGCTCCACAGTGGAGCTACAGTCTTAAACACAGGCTTAATCCTAGCCAAAGCCTGACAAAAAGCCTGAACGTCTGGAACTTCTGACAGACGTTTGTGTAAAAGGATGGACAGAGCTGAGATCTGTCCCTTTAAAGAACTTGCAGATAAACCCTTTTCTAAACCTTCTTGTAGAAAAGACAATATCCTAGGAATCCTAACCTTACTCCATGAGTAACTCTTGGATTCGCACCAGTGTAAGTATTTACGCCATATCTTATGGTAAATTTTCCTGGTAACAGGTTTCCTAGCCTGTATTAAGGTATCAATTACTGACTCCGAAAATCCACGCTTTGATAAAATCAAGCGTTCAATTTCCATGCAGTCAGCTTCATAGAAATTAGATTTTGATGTTTGAAAGGACCCTGAATTAGAAGGTCATGTCTCAGAGGCAGAGACCAAGGTGGACAGGATGACATGTCCACTAGATCTGCATACCAGGTCCTGCGTGGCCACGCAGGCGCTATTAGAATCACTGATGCTTTCTCCTGTTTGATCCTGGCAATCAAACGAGGAAGCATCGGGAAGGGTGGAAACACATAAGCCATCCTGAAGGTCCAAGGTGCTGTCAAAGCATCTATCAGGACCGCTCCCGGGTCCCTGGACCTGGACCCGTAACAAGGAAGCTTGGCGTTCTGGCGAGACGCCATGAGATCCATATCTGGTTTGCCCCAACGTCGAAGTATTTGGGCAAAGACCTCCGGATGAAGTTCCCACTCCCCCGGATGAAAAGTCTGGCGACTTTGGAAATCCGCCTCCCAGTTCTCCACGCCTGGGATGTGGATCGCTGACAGGTGGCAAGAGTGAGACTCTGCCCAGCGAATTATCTTTGATACTTCCATCATCGCTAGGGAACTCCTTGTCCCTCCCTGATGGTTGATGTAAGCCACAGTCGTGATGTTGTCCGACTGAAACCTGATGAACCTCAGAGTTGCTAACTGAGGCCAAGCCAGAAGGGCATTGAGAACTGCTCTCAATTCCAGAATGTTTATTGGAAGGAGACTCTCCTCTTGAGTCCATGATCCCTGAGCCTTCAGGGAATTCCAGACAGCGCCCCAACCTAGTAGGCTGGCGTCTGTTGTTACAATTGTCCAGTCTGGCCTGCTGAAGGGCATCCCCCTGGACAGATGTGGCCGAGAAAGCCACCATAGAAGAGAATCTCTGGTCTCTTGATCCAGATTCAGCATAGGGGACAAATCTGAGTAATCCCCATTCCACTGACTTAGCATGCACAATTGCAGCGGTCTGAGATGCAGGCGTGCAAAAGGAACTATGTCCATTGCCGCTACCATTAAGCCGATAACCTCCATGCATTGAGCCACTGACAGGTGTGGAATGGAATGAAGGACACGGCAAGCATTTAGAAGCTTTGTTAACCTGTCCTCTGACAGGTAAATTTTCATTTCTACAGAATCTATAAGAGTCCCCAAGAAGGGAACTCTTGTGAGTGGTAAGAGAGAACTCTTCTCCTCGTTCACTTTCCACCCATGCGACCTTAGAAATGCCAGTACTAACTCTGTATGAGACTTGGCAGTTTGGAAGCTTGACGCTTGTATCAGAATGTCGTCTAGGTACGGAGCTACCGAAATTCCTCGCGGTCTTAGTACCGCCAGAAGAGAGCCCAGAACCTTTGTAAAGATTCTTGGAGCCGTAGCCAACCCGAAGGGAAGAGCTACAAACTGGTAATGCCTGTCTAGGAAGGCAAACCTTAGATACCGGTAATGTTCTCTGTGAATCGGTATGTGAAGGTAAGCATCCTTTAAATCCACTGTGGTCATGTACTGACCTCTTTGGATCATGGTAAGATTGTCCGAATAGTTTCCATTTTGAACGATGGAACTCTTAGGAATTTGTTTAGGATCTTTAAATCCAATATTGGTCTGAAGGTTCCCTCTTTTTTGGGAACCACAAACAGATTTGAGTAAAACCCTTGTCCGTGTTCCGACCGGGGAACTGGGTGGATCACCCCCATTAGTAAAAGGTCTTGTACACAGCGTAGAAACGCCTCTTTCTTTATCTGGTTTGTTGATAACCTTGAAAGGTGAAATCTCCCTTGTGGAGGAGAAGCTTTGAAGTCCAGAAGATATCCCTGAGATATGATCTCCAACGCCCAGGGATCCTGGACATCTCTTGCCCAAGCCTGGGCGAAGAGAGAGAGTCTGCCCCCCACTAGATCCGTTTCCGGATCGGGGGCCCTCACTTCATGCTGTCTTAGGGGCAGCAGCAGGTTTTCTGGCCTGTTTGCCCTTGTTCCAGGTCTGGTTAGGTTTCCAGCCTTGTCTGTAGCGAGCAACAGCTCCTTCCTGTTTTGGAGCAGAGGAAGTTGATGCTGCTCCTGCCTTGAAGTTACGAAAGGCACGAAAATTAGACTGTCTAGCCCTTGGTTTGGCTCTGTCTTGAGGCAGGGCATGGCCTTTACCTCCCGTAATATCAGCGATAATTTCTTTCAAACCGGGCCCAAATAATGTCTGCCCCTTGAAAGGTATGTTAAGTAATTTAGATTTAGAAGTTACATCAGCTGACCAGGATTTTAGCCACAGCGCTCTGCGCGCCTGAATGGCGAATCCGGAATTCTTAGCCGTAAGTTTAGTTAAATGTACTACGGCATCAGAAATAAATGAATTAGCTAGCTTAAGGGTTTTAAGCTTGTGTGTAATCTCATCTAATGGAGCTGAGTCAAGGGTCTCTTCCAGAGACTCAAACCAAAATGCTGCCGCAGCCGTGACAGGCGCAATGCATGCAAGGGGTTGCAATATAAAACCTTGTTGAACAAACATTTTCTTAAGGTAACCCTCTAACTTTTTATCCATTGGATCTGAAAAGGCACAGCTATCCTCCACCGGTATAGTGGTACGCTTAGCTAAAGTAGAAACTGCTCCCTCCACCTTAGGGACCGTTTGCCATAAGTCCCGTGTGGTGGCGTCTATTGGAAACATTTTTCTGAATATAGGAGGGGGTGAGAAATTACAATAAATATACCAAATATCACAAAGAAAAAAAAATGTGAAATAAATGTGATAACAAAAATCATAAAAGGAAAACCAAATAAAGTTCTGAATAAAGGATAGGTCTGTGTCCTCTGGATGAGTTTTTCAGCTTGTTAGCATTCCTCAGTGAGATCCCATAAAAAAGGAAACAGAAAATTGCAACATAGTGTGAATCTGTAATGGCACTTTGAGGAAGTAGTTGTTTTGTAACAAATGACTACTCACATTTGTTGGAGCTTTCCACTAAGCTCAAGGATATGCGCACTCCCACTTTATACTGATGGGAAAACAGTACACTAGGCAAAACTTGGATACAAATTTATTTTAAAATATATAAAAGCGTCACATAAGCCTTGATAACACCACAATGTAAGGGTACAAAAGCAGATATGCTGTAATGAATGCTTCAAATCGCCAAACTTGCAAAGAGGTAAATGGATCAGCAGGAGTGTGACCGCCGAAACCAAAACCTCTTTAGTAGCAAGACAGTAGCGCTAAGCCCCCAGGTGTCCTGGCTAGTGTAGAGACGTGATAAAACTCAATATAGAACAGTTCAGTTCCGACGTACGTTTGACAAAGCATACCTGCGAAACGTACGTCGGAACTGAACTGTTCTATATTGAGTTTTATCACGTCTCTACACTAGCCAGGACACCTGGGGGCTTAGCGCTACTGTCTTGCTACTAAAGAGGTTTTGGTTTCGGCGGTCACACTCCTGCTGATCCATTTACCTCTTTGCAAGTTTGGCGATTTGAAGCATTCATTACAGCATATCTGCTTTTGTACCCTTACATTGTGGTGTTATCAAGGCTTATGTGACGCTTTTATATATTTTAAAATAAATTTGTATCCAAGTTTTGCCTAGTGTACTGTTTTCCCATCAGTATAAAGTGGGAGTGCGCATATCCTTGAGCTTAGTGGAAAGCTCCAACAAATGTGAGTAGTCATTTGTTACAAAACAACTACTTCCTCAAAGTGCCATTACAGATTCACACTATGTTGCAATTTTCTGTTTCCTTTTTTATGGGATCTCACTGAGGAATGCTAACAAGCTGAAAAACTCATCCAGAGGACACAGGGGGTGAGAAAGGCACACCGGGTCTATCCCACTCCTTAGTAACAATTTCAGTAAGTCTCTTAGGTATAGGAAAAACGTCAGTACTCGTCGGTACCGCAAAATATTTATCCAACCTACACATTTTCTCTGGGATTGCAACTGTGTTACAATCATTCAGAGCCGCTAACACCTCCCCTAGTAATACACGGAGGTTTTCCAGCTTAAACTTAAAATTTGAAATGTCTGAATCCAGTTTATTTGGATCAGATCCGTCACCCGCAGAATGAAGCTCTCCGTCCTCATGTTCTGCAAATTGTGACGCAGTATCAGACATGGCCCTAGCATTATCAGCGCACTCTGTTCTCACCCCAGAGTGATCTCGTTTACCCCTAAGTTCTGGCAATTTAGACAAAACTTCAGTCATAACATTACCCATGTCTTGTAAAGTGATTTGTAATGGCCGCCCTGATGTACTTGGCATTACAATATCACGCACCTCCTGAGCGGGAGATGCAGGTACTGACACGTGAGGCAAGTTAGTCGGCATAACTTCCCCCTCGATGTCTGGTGAATGTTGCTTAACATGTACAGATTGACTTTTATTTAAAGTAGCATCAATGCAATTAGTACATAAATTTCTATTGGGCTCCACCTTGGCTTTTGAACATATTGCACAAAGAGATTCCTCTGTGTCAGACATGTTTAAACAAACTAGCAATTAGACTAGCAAGCTTGGAAAAACTTTTCAACTAAATTTACAAGCAATATGCAAAACGTTACTGTGCCTTTAAGAAGCACACAAAAACTGTCACAGTTGAATAACAATGAACCGGATTAATTATAGAAACCTAATTTTCACAGTAAATGCATAAATTTAGCAAAGGATTGCACTCATTAGCAATGGATGATTAACCCTTAATATCAGAAAAAACGGATAACAATTGAAAATAAAAAGCGTTTTTATCACAGTCAAAGCACAGTCTCACAGGTCTGCTGTGAGTGATTACCTCCCTCAAAACTAGTTTTGAAGACCCCTGAGCTCTGTAGAGACGTCCTGGATCATGCAGGGAGAAGAAGGCAGACTGTGACTGAATTTCTAATGCGTAGTAAAAGCGCCAAAATAGGCCCCTCCCACTCACAATACAACAGTGAGGGAAGCTCAGTAAACTGTTTTAATTAAAAACAAACGACAGCCATGTGGAAAATAACGCCCAAAACAATTTTTCACCAAGTACCTCATATAATTAAACGATTTAACATGCCAGCAAACGTTTAAAATCTAATTTATGAAATGTCATTAAAAACCTGCTGCTAGTCGCTCACACTGCAAGTTAGGCTAAAAGTTATATGCATACAGTATTTTCCCAGTGAAGTGCCATTCCCCAGAAATACTTAAGTGTAAACATACATACATATCAGCCTGATACCAGTTGCTACTACTGCATTTAAGGCTGTACTTATATTATATCGGTATTAGCAGTATTTTCTCAGTCAATTCCATTCCTTAGAAAATAATATACTGCAACATACCTCTTTGCAGGTGAACCTGCCCGCTGTCCCCTGTTCTGAAGTTACCTCACTCCTCAGAATGGCCGAGAACAGCAAATGGATCTTAGTTACGTCCGCTAAGATCATACACAAAACTCAGTTAGATTCTTCTTCAAATGCTGCCTGAGAAGAAAACAACACACTCCGGTGCCGTTTAAAATAAACTTTTGATTGAAGATATAAAAACTAAGTTTAATCACCACAGTCCTCTCACACATCCTATCTATTAGTTGGGTGCAAGACAATGACTGGGTGTGACGTAGAGGGGAGGAGCTATATAGCAGCTCTGCTTGGGTGATCCTCTTGCACTTCCTGTTGGGGAGGAGTTAATATCCCATGAGTAATGGATGACCCGTGGACTGACTACACTTAACAGGAGAAAGAGTAGATGCCAGTCCTGGATGGAGATGGATGGACAAGCAGAATCTTAACCGCTTAGAACCACCACTTCCCAGTGCCAGAAAGACCGCTCCTCCCTCAGGTGTATGAGCAGATGTAAAGACGCAAGAGAGTTGGAATTGACACTCTCTTGCGTCTTTACATCTGCTCATACACCTGAGGGAGGAGCGGTCTTTCTGGCACTGGGAAGTGGTGGTTCTAAGCGGTTAAGATTCTGCTTGTCCATCCATCTCCATCCAGGTCTGGCATCTACTCTTGAGTAATTCTACAGCTATTATTACTCAGTTACCCTTTGTAAGAGGTGTTGTAAAAGCATTTGTGACGCTTTTTATATATGTATTTTAATAAATGTTTGCTTTTATAAGATTTGCCTGAGAGTACTGTTTTCCCACCAGTATAAAGTGGGAGTGCGCATTTCCCTGAGCTTGGCCATAAGCTCCAACAAATGTGAGTAATCACTCGTTAAACAAGCAGAACTGTTGCACTATAAGTGGTTACAGAGTTACACTATGTTGCATATTTTGTTTCCTTTTCTTTGAGAACACACTGAGGATTGCAGAAGAGTGAAGAGACCATTCTTAGAAGATTTACATATCCTTATATATGAACTTTTTTCACGATTCACTTTTTGTATTTCATTATCACATTTATTTTATAACAGGAGAACAAGCTGAAAAAATAGATTCAACAATAAAAAAATATATATATTTCACTTGTAAAGCACTGACACAATCTTATAAGTATTGATCATTACAGTAAACTCCCAGTTAACCGGCACCCATGGGGATTGATTCTGGATAAGTGTAGTTTCAGGTTGCTTGAGAGTCACTATTAAAAATAAGCCTAACTAGGTTCTATAACCCATACTATACAACACTGTATTTACTTAATGTTAATATTGAAATACAGTAAATAAAAGCAAATTAATATTAATGCCGCCTTAGTTCAGTCCCGGACACCCAGTGGCAGCATGATGTCTAATTCTCAGACTGCTCACAACTTTCAAGAGCAGTTAGGTAGGGTCTGGTGGCATTAAAAGGGCTTGCATTCACATTTGAGAGTCCACTATAGAAAAAGGAAGCTGCAGAGCAAAGTTAGTGTTCATTTTATTATACAGTATCTTCAATTTTTTCTTCTGGTGCTTGAGAGTTCTGGTTGCTTGATTTCTGGTTAGCAGAGTTAACTGTATTAACATTTATTTGTAAAGTACTACCAAATTCCCTAGTTTCAAATTATTTACAGAGATACCGAAATTTATGCTAACCTGATAAATGTATTTCATTCTTGACACTGAGTCCACGGATCATCTAATTACTATTGGGAATATCACTCCTGCCCAGCAGGAGGCAGCAAAGAGCATCACAGCAAAGTTGTTAAATATCACCTCCCTTCTATCCAACCCCCAATCATTCGACCAAAGTAAAGGAGAGAAAGGAAGCAACAAGGTGCAGAGGTGCCTGAGGTTTATAACAACAAAAAATATCCTGTCATCAAAAACAGGGCGGGCCGTAGACTCATCGTCAAGAAAGAAATTTATCAGGTTAGCATAAATTTAGTTTTCTAATGACACGATGAGTCCACAGATCATCTAATTACTATTGGGAATCAATACCCAAGCTAGAGGACACAGATAAGGGAGGGACAAGACAGGGAACCTAAACAGAAGACACCACTGCTTGAAGAACCTTTCTCCCAAAGGAAGCCTCAGCCGAGGCAAAAGTATCAAACTTATAGAAAAAGTATGTAGAGAGGACCAAGTTAGAATGAGCCGTAACCACCTCAGGAGGCTGCTGTCCAGCAGTCTCATAGGCGAAGCGAATTATACTCTTCAGCCACAAAGAAAGAGAAGTAGCCGTAGCTTTCTGCCCCTTCCGTTTCCCAGTGAAAACTACAAATAGAGCAGAAGACTGACGAAAAGCCTTAGTCGCCAGGAAAATAGAATTTTAGAGCACGAAACACATCTAGGTTGTGCAGAAGACGTTCCTTATGAGAAGGAGGATTAGGACATAAAGAAGGAACAACAATCTCCTGATTAATGTTCCAATCTGAAACTACTTTAGGAAGAAAACCCAATTTAGTACGTAAAACAACCTTATCTGAGTGAAAGATAAGATAGGGAGACTCATGCTGTAAAGCCGAGTGTTCAGAGACTCTAAGAGCAGAAGAAATAGCAACAACAAACAAAACCTTCCAAGATAACTTAATATCTAAGGAATGCATAGGTTCAAAAGGAGCCTGCTGAAGAACCTTAAAGGGATACTAAACATAATTTTTTTTCTTTCATGAGTCAGATACAGCATGCAATTTTTAGCAACTTTCTAATTTACTTCTATTATCAAATTTTCTTTGCTCTCATGTTATCTTTATTTGAAAAAGCAGAACTATAGCTTAAGAGCCGGACCATTTTTGGTTCACTACCTGGGTAGCGCTTGGTGATTGGTGGCTAAATGTAGCAAACCAATCAGCAAGCTGTACACAGGTGCTAAACCAAAAATGGGCCAGCTCATAACCTTACATTCTTGCTTTTGCAAATAAAGATAGCAAGAGAAGGAAGAAAAAAATAATAGGAGTAAATTAGAAAGTTGCTTAAAACTGCATGCTCTATCTGAACCATAAAAGAAAAAATTTGGGTGTAGTATCCCTTTAAGAACAAGATTAAGACTCCAGGGAGGAGTAACAGGTTTGAACACAGGCCTGACAGAATGATTGAACATCTGGCACCTCTGCCAGACGTTTATGTAACAAAATAAGGCAGAAATTTGACCTTTCAAGGAGCTTAGATAAAATTAAGCGTTCAATCTCCAAGCAGTCAGCTTCAGAGAAACTAGATTTGGATGAAGGAAGAGCCCTTGAAGTAGAAGGTCCTTCCTTAGAGGAAGTTTCCAAGGAGGGAGAGATGACATCTCCACTAGGTCTGCATACCAAATCCTGCGAGCCCACGCCGGAGCAATGAGAATCACTGACGCCCTTTCTTACTTAATCCGAGCAATGACCCGAGGAAGGAGAGCGAACGGAGGAAATAGGTATGCAAGATTGAAATTCCAAGGAACTGCCAGAGCATCTATCAGAATTGCCTGAGGGTCTCTGGACCTCAACCCGTACCTCAGGAGCTTGGCATTCTGACGAGATGCCATGAGACCTAGATCTGGCTGTCCCCATTTGAGAATCAAGTTGGAAAATACTTCCAGATGCAATTCCCATTCCCCCGGGTGAAAGGTCTGTCTGCTTAGAAAATCTGCTTCCCAATTGTCCACTCCTGGAATATGGATCGAAGATAGACAACAGTTGTGGGTCTCCGCCCACTGAATAATCTTGGACACCTCTTTCATGGCCAAAGAACTCAGAGTCCCACCCTGATGGTTGATTTAAGCCACTGTAGTTATGTTGCCCGACTGAAATCTGATAAACCAGGCAGAAGCGGAGGCCAGTCCGGAAGAGCATTGAAGATTGCTCTTAGCTCTAGAATGTTTATGGGGAGAACAGATTCTTCCAGAGTCCATGTCCCCCTGAGCCCTTAAGAGGCCCCAGACTGCTCCTCAACCTGTCAGGCTGGGGTCCGTAGTCACTATCACCCAGGTAGGTCTGCGAAAACAGGTTCCCTGGGAAAGATGATCCCGAGACAGCCACCAAGGAAGGAAGGAAGCAAATTAATTTGCGGAGACAGATCCGAGTAATCCCTGTTCCACTGTCTAAACATGCATAACTGCAGAGGTCTGAGATGGAAACGAGCAAAAGGAATAATATCCATGGCGGCTACCATGAGACCGATTACCTTCATACATTGAGCCACTGATAGTGGAGGAGAGGACTGAAGAGACAGACAAGATCAGAAAATCTTGGATTTTCTGACCTCCGTCATCAAAACGGATTCTATTATGGTTCCCAAAAACACTACCCTTGTAGATGGAATTAATGAACTCTTTTCCAGATTCACCTTCCAACTGTGGGAGCTTGCTTGATGAAAAGACTGGGACTGAACCAGAATGTCGTCCAGATAAGGCTCCACTGCTATACCCTGTAACCAGAGCATTGCCAACAAAGATCCCAGAACCTTTGAAAAAATTTGGGGAGCTGTAGGTAGTCCGAAAGGAAGAGCCACAAACTGGAAGTGTTTGTGGAGAAAAGCAAATCTCAGAAACTTGTGATGATCCCTGTGGATGGGAACATGAAGGTACGCATCCTTTATATCTACTGTTGTCATAAATTGACCCTCTTGAACTAAGGGAAGAATGGAACAAATAGTTTTCATTTTGAAGGACGGTACTCTGGGGAATTAGTTTAGACTCTTGAGATCTAAGATTGGTCTGAAGGTTCCCTCTTTCTTGGGAACCACAAACAGATTGGAGTAAAATCACAGACCCTGCTCTTGTACTGGAACAGGAACTCTCACTCCCATTTTGGATAGAACAATGTAAGAACACCTCTCTTTTTATCTTGTCTACAGATAATCTTGAGAGTAGAAATCTGCCCCTGGGGGAAAGGTCTTGAATTCTAGTTTGTGTCCCTGGAACACGACGTCTATCGCCCAAGGATCCTGAACATCCCGAACCCAAGCCTGAGCGAAAAAGGAAAGTCTGCCCCCCACAAGATCCGGTCCGGGATCGGGGGCAGACCCTTCATGCTGACTTTGAATCATTAGCAGGCTTCTTGGATTGTTTTCCCTTATTCCAAGATTGGTTGGGTCTCCAGGAAGGTTTGGACTGATCCTGTTCTGTAGCGGGAGAGGAAGGTTTATCCTTTAAGTTTCAAAAAGGAGTGAAAATTACTCTGACATCCCTTCTGCTTAGATTTCTTATCCTGAGGAAGGAAATTACCCGTTCCTCCTGTAATCTCAGAAATAATCTCAGCCAAAGCTGGGCCAAACAAGGTCTTGCACTTGTAAAAAATAGACAAAAGCTTAGACTTAGACGACACATCTGCAGACCAAGATTTCAGCCATAAAGCTCTACGAGCCAGAATGGCAAAACTAGAAATCTTTGCTCCCAACGTGATAACTTGAAGGGAGGCATCAGAAATGAAAAAAATGGCCAATTTAAGAGCCCTGATCCTGTGCTGGATCTCTTCAAGGGGAATGTCTGTTTGAAAGCAATCAGACAACGCATCAAACCAGTATGCTGCAGCGCTAGAAACGGTAGCAATATACACCGCAGGTTGCCATTGTAAAGCCTGGTGAACATACATTTTGAGAAAACCCTCCAGTTTCTTATCCATAGGGTCCTTAAAAGAACAGCTATCCACTATGGGAATAGTAGTTCTCTTAGCTAAAGTGGAAATTGCCCCTTCCACCTTGGGGACCGTTTGCCAAGACTCCATGAGAGTCATCAATGGGAAAGATCTTCTTAAAAATAGGAGAAAGAGAAAAAGGAATACCCGGCTTCTCCCATTCCTTAACAATAATTTCTGAAGCCCGATCTGGAAAGGGAAAACAATCCAGCATGGGAGGTACATCATAATACTTAAGTTTACTAGACTTTTTAGGGTTGACAATGACAGAAGAGTCAGAGTCGTCAAAACCTCCTTGAGTAGTAAACGGAGGTGTTCCAGCTTAAACCTGAAGGATACAACTTCAGCATCAGAGGAAGGAATTACACTGTCAGAATCTGAGATTTCACCCTCAGATGCTACTAAAAAATCCTCATCAGATTTATGAGAGGAAACATTCGGAATAGCCACGACCGAGTCAGATACCTTACGCACCGATTCTTTAGACTTCCTCTTTCGATTTCCCTGTAGCATGGGAAAAGCAGACAATGCATCAGAAACTGCAGAAGAAATGAGGGAAACAATGTCTTGCAAGGAGACCCCAGCCAGACCTTGAGAGGAAGCGCAGGGCACCGAAATTAATGGGTACTAAAATTTGGGACTACTGAGGAGAAAAATGCGGCATATCTTGCACATTGTCAGAAGATTCCTTAACAGCAACCGTCTTAGACAATATAGTCTCAAAAAAATCTATCCTTAAGATTTAATGTTCTCTCAACACATGAGGAACAAAAAGGAATTGGTGGTTCAATATAAACAAACATAAAGGACATCTGTAACAGAGTCTTTGTCCATCTTAACAGAATAAATATAAATAATTAAATTATGAAATTATGAACAATTTAAATAAAGAAAAAAACGTTACTGTTTCTTTAAATTTTAAAATGAAACTGCTTTACTTTTGATGCAATTCAAAAACGAAACTGCTTTATTTTTTGAACAAATACAAAAATGAAAATGCTTTATTTTACAAGATATTGAGTAATAAAAACGTCTTAACACCTCAAACAGCCTCTACACCTCAGCAATAGCTTTGCAGAGGAGCCTATTTAAAAAGAAACTGCTTTATTTTTGAAAACCGGAATCCAAACTGGAGATGTTTCAGTAATGACAGGCTAAGAAAATGACAGTTAAACTTGAAAAACTTTAAGATACAGAGATCTCTCCTCCATAAACAGTAGTGAGAGAACAACAAGTGCACAAGAGATACATTTTTACCACACACAAGCCCCGCCCATCGCGGGCATGTCAAAAAACATAATTTATGTAAGAACTTACCTGATAAATTCATTTCTTTCATATTAGCAAGAGTCCATGAGCTAGTGACGTATAGGATATACATTCCTACCAGGAGGGGCAAAGTTTCCCAAACCTCAAAATGCCTATAAATACACCCCTCAACACACCCACAAATCAGTTTAACGAATAGCCAAGAAGTGGGGTGATAAGAAAAAAGTGCGAAAGCATATAAAATAAGGAATTGGAATAATTGTGCTTTATACAAAAAAAATCATAACCACCACAAAAAAAGGGTGGGCCTCATGGACTCTTGCTAATATGAAAGAAATTAATTTACCAAGGAGGAGAAATTGACTTAATAACAGGTTTTATACGAACCAAAGCTTGTACAAAACAATGAATATCAGGAAGATTAGCAATCTTTCTGTGAAGAAGAACAGAAAGAGCAGAGATTTGTCCTTTCAAGGAACTTGCAGACAAACCTTTATCCAAACCATCCTGAAGAAACTGTAAAATTCTCGGAATTCTAAAAGAATGCCAGGAAAAATGATGAGAAAGACACCAAGAAATATAAGTCTTCCAGACTCTATAATATATCTCCCTAGATACGGATTTACGAGCCTGTAACATAGTATTAATCACAGAGTCAGAGAAACCTCTTTGACTAAGAATCAAGCGTTCAATCTCCATACCTTTAAATTTAAGGATTTGAGATCCTGATGGAAAAAAGGACCTTGTGACAGAAGGTCTGGTCTTAACGGAAGAGTCCACGGTTGGCAAGAGGCCATCTGGACAAGATCCGCATACCAAAACCTGTGAGGCCATGCTGGAGCCACCAGCAGAACAAACGAGCATTCCTTCAGAATCTTGGAGATTACTCTTGGAAGAAGAACTAGAGGCGGAAAGATATAGGCAGGATGATACTTCCAAGGAAGTGACAACGCATGCACTGCTTCCGCTTGAGGATCCCTGGATCTGAACAGATACCTGGGAAGTTTCTTGTTTAGATGAGAAGCCATCAGATCTATTTCTGGAAGACCCCACATTTGAACAATCTGAAGAAATACCTCTGGGTGAAGAGACCATTCGCCCGGATGTAATGTTTGGCGGCTGAGATAATCCGCTTCCCAATTGTCTATACCTGGGATATGAACCGCAGAAATTAGACAGGAGCTGGATTCCACCCATACTAGAATTCGAGATACTTCTTTCATAGCCAGAGGACTGTGAGTCCCTCCTTGATGATTGATGTATGCCACAGTTGTGACATTGTCTGTCTGAAAACAAATGAACGATTCTCTCTTTAGAAGAGGCCAAGACTGAAGAGCTCTGAAAATTGCACGGAGTTCCAAAATATTGATCGGTAATCTCACCTCCTGAGATTCCCAAACCCCTTGTGCTGTCAGAGACCCCCAAACAGCTCCCCAACCTGTAAGACTTGCATCTGTTGAAATTACAGTCCAGGTCGGAAGAACAAAAGAAGCCCCCTGAACTAAACGATGGTGATCTGTCCACCACATCAGAGAGTGCCGTACAATCGGTGTTAAAGATATTAATTGAGATATCTTTGTGTAATCCCTGCACCACTGGTTCAGCATACAGAGCTGAAGAGGTCGCATGTGAAAACGAGCAAAGGGGATCGCGTCCGATGCTGCAGTCATAAGACCTAGAATTTCCATGCATAAAGCTACCGAAGGGAATGATTGTGACTGAAGGTTTCGACAAGCTGATATCAACTTTAGACGTCTCTTGTCTGTCAAAGACAGAGTCATGGACACTGAATATATCTGAAAACCTAAAAAGGTTACCCTTGTCTGAGGAATCAATGAATTTTTTGGTAAATTGATCCTCCAACCATGATCTTGAAGAAACAACACAAGTCGATTCGTATGAGATTCTGCTAAATGTGAAGACTGAGCAAGTACCAAGATATCGTCCAAATAAGGAAATACCACAATACCCTGTTCTCTGATTACAGACAGAAGGGCACCGAGAACCTTTGTAAAAATTCTTGGGGCTGTAGCTAGGCCAAACGGTAGAGCCACAAACTGGTAATGCTTGTCTAGGAAAGAGAATTTCAGAAACTGATAGTGATCTGGATGAATCGGAATATGCAGATATGCATCCTGTAAATCTATTGTGGACATATAATGCCCTTGCTGAACAAAAGGCAGGATAGTCCTTATAGTTACCATTTTGAATGTTGGTATCCTTACATAACGATTCAATATTTTTAGATCCAGAACTGGTCTAAAGGAATTCTTCTTCTTTGGTACAATGAAGAGATTTGAATAAAACCCCAGCCCCTGTTCCAGAACTGGAACTGGTATAATTACTCCAGCCAAATCTAGATCTGAAACACATTTCAGAAATGCTTGAGCCTTCGCTAGGTTTACTGGGACACGGGAAAGAAAAAATCTCTTTGCAGGAGGCCTTATCTTGAAGCCAATTCTGTACCCTTTTGAAACGATGTTCTGAATCCAGAGATTGTGAACAGAATTGAACCAAATTTCTTTGAAAAAACGTAATCTGCCCCCTACCAGCTGAACTGGAATGAGGGCAGCACCTTCATGTGGACTTGGGAGCTGGCTTTGGTTTTCTAAAAGGCTTGGATTTATTCCAGACTGGAGATGGTTTCCAAACTGATACCGCTCCTGAGGATGAAGGATCAGGCTTTTGTTCCTTGTTGTGACGAAAGGAACGAAAACGATTATTAGACCTAAATTTACCTTTAGATTTTTTATCCTGTGGTAAAAAAGTTCCTTTCCCTCCAGTAACAGTTGAGATAATAGAATCCAACTGAGAACCAAATAATTTATTACCCTGGAAAGAAAGGGAAAGCAGAGTAGACTTAGAAGACATATCAGCATTCCAAGTTTTAAGCCATAAAGCTCTTCTAGCTAAAATAGCTAGAGACATATACCTGACATCAACTCTAATGATATCAAAGATGGCATCACAAATAAAAATTATTAGCATGTTGTAGAAGAATAATAATGCTATGAGAATTATGATCTGTTACTTGTTGCGCTAAAGCTTCTAACCAAAAGGTTGAAGCTGCAGCAACATCCGCTAAAGATATAGCAGGTCTAAGAAGATTACCTGAACACAAATAAGCTTTTCTTAGAAAGGATTCAATTTTCCTATCTAAAGGATCCTTAAAGGAAGTACCATCTGCCGTAGGAATAGTAGTACGCTTAGCAAGAGTAGAGACAGCCCCATCAACCTTAGGGATTTTGTCCCAAAATTCTAATCTGTCAGATGGCACAGGATATAATTGCTTAAAACATTTAGAAGGAGTAAAAGAATTACCCAAATTATTCCATTCCCTGGAAATTACTTCAGAAATAGCACCAGGGACAGGAAAAACTTCTGGAATAACTACACGTTTAGATTTAGTATCAAGAGGACTAGAATCCTCAATTTCTAATGCAATTAGGACTTCTTTAAGTAAAGAACGAATAAATTCCATTTTAAATAAATATGAAGATTTATCAGCATCAACCTCTGAGACAGAATCCTCTGAATCAGAAGAACCAATATCAGTATCAGAATGATGATGTTCATTTAAAAATTCATCTGAAAAATGAGAAGTTTTAAAAGACTTTTTACGTTTACTAGAAGGAGGAATAACAGACATAGCCTTCTTAATGGATTTAGAAACAAAATCTCTTATGTTATCAGGAACACTCTGAGTATTAGATGTTGACGGAACAGCAACAGGTAATGTAACAGTACTAAAGGAAATATTATCTGCATTAGCAAGTTTGTCATGACAAACAGTACAAACAGCTGGAGGAACAGATACCAAAAGTTTACAGCAGATACACTTAGCTTTGGTAGCTCCAGCACCAGGCAGGGATATTCCAGAAGTATCTTCTGACTCAGCTTCAACGTGGGACATCTTGCAATATGTAATAGAAAAAACAACATATAAAGCAAAATTGATCAAATTCCTTAAATGACAGTTTCAGGAATGGGAAAAAAAATGCCATAGAACAAGCTTCTAGCAACCAGAAGCACAAAATAATGAGACTTAAATAATGTGGAGACAATAGTGACGCCCATATTTTTTTAGCGCCAAAAAAGCCGCCCACATTATTTGGCGCCTAAATGCTTTTGGCGCCAAAATGATGCCACATCCGGAACGCCGACACCTTTGGCTCAAAAAAACTTCAAAAATGACGCAACTTCCGGCTTCACGTATGACGCCGGAAACAGAAAAAAATTTTGCGCCAAAAAAGTCAGCGCCAAGAATGACTCAATAAAATGAAGCATTTTCAGCCCCCGCGAGCCTAACAGCCCACAGGGAAAAGTCAAATTTTTAAGGTAAGAAAAAATGATTTATTCATATGCATTATCCCAAATATGAAACTGACTGTCTGAAATAAGGAATGTTGAACATCCTGAGTCAAGGCAAATAAATGTTTGAATACATATATTTAGAACTTTATATAAAAGTGCCCAACCATAGCTTAGAGTGTCACAGAAAATAAGACTTACTTACCCCAGGACACTCATCTACATGTAGTAGAAAGCCAAACCAGTACTGAAACGAGAATCAGTAGAGGAAATGGTATATATAAGAGTATATCGTCGATCTGAAAAGGGAGGTAAGAGATGTATCTCTACGACCGATAACAGAGAACCTATGAAATAGACCCCGTAGAAGGAGATCACTGCATTCAAATAGGCAATACTCTCCTCACATCCCTCTGACATTCACTGCACGCTGAGAGGAAAACCGGGCTCCAACCTGCTGCGGAGCGCATATCAACGTAGAATCTAGCACAAACTTACTTCACCACCTCCATAGGAGGCAAAGTTTGTAAAACTGATTTGTGGGTGTGGTGAGGGGTGTATTTATAGGCATTTTGAGGTTTGGGAAACTTTGCCCCTCCTGGTAGGAATGTATATCCCATACGTCACTAGCTCATGGACTCTTGCTAATTACATGAAAGAAATAATGACTCAGGAGACATCTTAATGCAAAAAACATTAACAAAACCACCAAAATGAGCCAAGTTCTCCTCAAGTCCCCAGTGCCTGCAATACTGCCATACATAATCCCCCTTACAACACTAGGAGTAATGTACTAAAAAATAAATTAGCACTCACCTCAATAAATCTGCCTGGCAGCAAGGCAGCTCACTAGGTTTGGAGAGGTCCTTTCCCTCACATTGACCTGTGGAAAAACAGAATTTATGTTTACCTGATAAATTACTTTCTCCAACGGTGTGTCCGGTCCACGGCGTCATCCTTACTTGTGGGATATTCTCCTCCCCAACAGGAAATGGCAAAGAGCCCAGCAAAGCTGGTCACATGATCCCTCCTAGGCTCCGCCTTCCCCAGTCATTCGACCGACGTAAAGGAGGAATATTTGCATAGGAGAAATCATATGATACCGTGGTGACTGTAGTTAAAGAAAATAAATTATCAGACCTGATTAAAAAAACCAGGGCGGGCCGTGGACCGGACACACCGTTGGAGAAAGTAATTTATCAAGTAAACATAAATTCTGTTTTCTCCAACATAGGTGTGTCCGGTCCACGGCGTCATCCTTACTTGTGGGAACCAATACCAAAGCTTTAGGACACGGATGAAGGGAGGGAGCAAATCAGGTCACCTAGATGGAAGGCACCACGGCTTGCAAAACCTTTCTCCCAAAAATAGCCTCAGAAGAAGCAAAAGTATCAAATTTGTAAAATTTAGTAAAAGTGTGCAGTGAAGACCAAGTCGCTGCCTTACATATCTGATCCACAGAAGCCTCGTTCTTGAAGGCCCATGTGGAAGCCACAGCCCTAGTGGAATGAGCTGTGATTCTTTCAGGAGGCTGCCGTCCGGCAGTCTCGTAAGCCAATCTGATGATGCTTTTAAGCCAAAGAGAGAGAGAGGTAGAAGTTGCTTTTTGACCTCTCCTTTTACCAGAATAAACAACAAACAAGGAAGATGTTTGTCTAAAATCCTTTGTAGCATCTAAATAGAATTTTAGAGCACGAACTACGTCCAAATTGTGCAACAAACGTTCCTTCTTTGAAACTGGATTCGGACACAAAGAAGGCACGACTATCTCCTGGTTAATGTTTTTGTTAGAAACAACTTTCGGAAGAAAACCAGGTTTAGTACGCAAAACCACCTTATCTGCATGGAACACCAGATAAGGAGGAGAACACTGCAGAGCAGATAATTCTGAAACTCTTCTAGCAGAAGAAATTGCAATCAAAAACAAAACTTTCCAAGATAATAACTTAATATCAACGGAATGTAAGGGTTCAAACGGAACCCCCTGAAGAACTGAAAGAACTAAATTGAGACTCCAAGGAGGAGTCAAAGGTTTGTAAACAGGCTTGATTCTAACCAGAGCCTGAACAAAGGCTTGAACATCTGGCACAGCTGCCAGCTTTTTGTGAAGTAACATAGACAAGGCAGAAATCTGTCCCTTCAAAGAACTTGCAGATAATCCTTTCTCCAAACCTTCTTGAAGAAAGGATAGAATCTTAGGAATTTTTATCTTGTCCCAAGGGAATCCTTTAGATTCACACCAACAGATATATTTTTTCCATATTTTGTGGTAGATTTTTCTAGTCACAGGCTTTCTGGCCTGAACAAGAGTATCAATGACAGAATCTGAGAACCCTCGCTTTGATAAGATCAAGCGTTCAATCTCCAAGCAGTCAGTTGGAGTGAGACCAGATTCGGATGTTCGAACGGACCTTGAACAAGAAGGTCCCGTCTCAAAGGTAGCTTCCATGGTGGAGCCGATGACATATTCACCAGGTCTGCATACCAAGTCCTGCGTGGCCACGCAGGAGCTATCAAGATCACCGATGCCCTCTCCTGATTGATCCTGGCTACCAGCCTGGGGATGAGAGGAAACGGCGGGAATACATAAGCTAGTTTGAAGGTCCAAGGTGCTACTAGTGCATCTACTAGAGTCGCCTTGGGATCCCTGGATCTGGACCCGTAGCAAGGAACCTTGAAGTTCTGACGAGAGGCCATCAGATCCATGTCTGGAATGCCCCACAACTGAGTGATTTGGGCAAAGATTTCCGGATGGAGTTCCCACTCCCCCGGATGAAATGTCTGACGACTCAGAAAATCCGCTTCCCAATTTTCCACTCCTGGGATGTGGATTGCAGACAAGTGGCAGGAGTGAGTCTCCGCCCATTGAATGATTTTGGTCACTTCTTCCATCGCCAGGGAACTCCTTGTTCCCCCCTGATGGTTGATGTACGCAACAGTCGTCATGTTGTCTGATTGAAACCGTATGAATTTGGCCTTTGCTAGTTGAGGCCAAGCCTTGAGAGCATTGAATATCGCTCTCAGTTCCAGAATATTTATCGGGAGAAGAGATTCTTCCCGAAACCAAAGACCCTGAGCTTTCAGGGGTCCCCAGACCGCGCCCCAGCCCACCAGACTGGCGTCGGTCGTGACAATGACCCACTCTGGTCTGCGGAAGCTCATCCCCTGTGACAGGTTGTCCAGGGACAGCCACCAACGGAGTGAATCTCTGGTCCTCTGATCTACTTGTATCGTCGGAGACAAGTCTGTATAATCCCCATTCCACTGACTGAGCATGCACAGTTGTAATGGTCTTAGATGAATTCGCGCAAAAGGAACTATGTCCATTGCCGCTACCATCAAACCTATTACTTCCATGCACTGCGCTATGGAAGGAAGAGGAACAGAATGAAGTATTAGACAAGAGTTTAGAAGTTTTGATTTTCTGGCCTCTGTCAGAAAAATCCTCATTTCTAAGGAGTCTATTATTGTTCCCAAGAAGGGAACCCTTGTTGACGGAGATAGAGAACTTTTTTCTACGTTCACTTTCCACCCGTGAGATCTGAGAAAGGCCAGGACAATGTCCGTGTGAGCCTTTGCTTGTGGAAGGGACGACGCTTGAATCAGAATGTCGTCCAAGTAAGGTACTACTGCAATGCCCCTTGGTCTTAGCACCGCTAGAAGGGACCCTAGTACCTTTGTGAAAATTCTTGGAGCAGTGGCTAATCCGAACGGAAGTGCCACAAACTGGTAATGCTTGTCCAGAAATGCGAACCTTAGGAACCGATGATGTTCCTTGTGGATAGGAATATGTAGATACGCATCCTTTAAATCCACCGTGGTCATGAATTGACCTTCCTGGATGGAAGGAAGAATTGTTCGAATGGATTCCATTTTGAACGATGGAACCTTGAGAAACTTGTTTAGGATCTTGAGATCTAAGATTGGTCTGAATGTTCCCTCTTTTTTGGGAACTACAAACAGATTGGAGTAGAACCCCATCCCTTGTTCTCCTAATGGAACAGGATGAATCACTCCCATTTTTAACAGGTCTTCTACACAATGTAAGAATGCCTGTTTTTTTTATGTGGTCTGAAGACAATTGAGACCTGTGGAACCTTCCCCTTGGGGGAAGCCCCTTGAATTCCAGAAGATAACCTTGGGAGACTATTTCTAGCGCCCAAGGATCCAGAACATCTCTTGCCCAAGCCTGAGCGAAGAGAGAGAGTCTGCCCCCCACCAGATCCGGTCCCGGATCGGGGGCCAACATCTCATGCTGTCTTGGTAGCAGTGGCAGGTTTCTTGGCCTGCTTACCTTTGTTCCAGCCTTGCATTGGCCTCCAGGCTGGCTTGGCTTGAGAAGTATTACCCTCTTGCTTAGAGGACGTAGCACTTGGGGCTGGTCCGTTTCTGCGAAAGGGACGAAAATTAGGTTTATTTTTGGCCTTGAAAGACCTATCCTGAGGAAGGGCGTGGCCCTTACCCCCAGTGATATCAGAAATAATCTCTTTCAAGTCAGGGCCAAACAGCGTTTTCCCCTTGAAAGGAATGTTAAGCAATTTGTTCTTGGAAGACGCATCCGCTGACCAAGATTTTAGCCAAAGCGCTCTGCGCGCCACAATAGCAAACCCAGAATTTTTCGCCGCTAATCTAGCCAATTGCAAAGTGGCGTCTAGGGTGAAAGAGTTAGCCAATTTGAGAGCATGAATTCTGTCCAAAATCTCCTCATAAGAAGAATCTTTATTGAGCGCCTTTTCTAGTTCATCGAACCAGAAACACGCTGTTGTAGTGACAGGAACAATGCATGAAATTGGTTGTAGAAGGTAACCTTGCTGAACAAACATCTTTTTAAGCAAACCCTCTAATTTTTTATCCATAGGATCTTTGAAAGCACAACTATCTTCTATGGGTATAGTGGTGCGTTTGTTTAGAGTAGAAACCGCCCCCTCGACCTTGGGGACTGTCTGCCATAAGTCCTTTCTGGGGTCGACCATAGGAAACAATTTCTTAAATATAGGGGGAGGGACGAAAGGTATGCCGGGCCTTTCCCATTCTTTGTTTACAATGTCCGCCACCCGCTTGGGTATAGGAAAAGCTTCGGGGGGCCCCGGGACCTCTAGGAACTTGTCCATTTTACATAATTTCTCTGGAATGACCAAATTCTCACAATCATCCAGAGTAGATAACACCTCCTTAAGCAGGGCGCGGAGATGTTCCAATTTAAATTTGAATGTAATTACATCAGGTTCAGCTTGTTGAGAAATTTTCCCTGAATCTGAAATTTCTCCCTCAGACAAAACCTCCCTGGCCCCCTCAGACTGGTGTAGGGGCACTTCAGAACCAATATCATCAGCGTCCTCATGCTCTTCAGTATTTTCTAAAACAGAGCAGTCGCGCTTTCGCTGATAAGTGGGCATTTTGGCTAAAATGTTTTTGATAGAATTATCCATTACAGCCGTTAATTGTTGCATAGTAAGGAGTATTGGCGCACTAGATGTACTAGGGGCCTCCTGTGTGGGCAAGACTGGTGTAGACGAAGGAGGGGATGATGCAGTACCATGCTTACTCCCCTCACTTGAGGAATCATCTTGGGCATCATTTTCTCTAAATTTTGTGTCACATAAATCACATCTATTTAAATGAGAAGGAACCTTGGCTTCCCCACATACAGAACACAGTCTATCTGGTAGTTCAGACATGTTAAACAGGCATAAACTTGATAACAAAGTACAAAAAACGTTTTAAAATAAAACCGTTACTGTCACTTTAAATTTTAAACTGAACACACTTTATTACTGCAAATGTGAAAAAGTATGAAGGAATTGTTCAAAATTCACCAAAATTTCACCACAGTGTCTTAAAGCCTTAAAAGTATTGCACACCAAATTTGAAAGCTTTAACTCTTAAAATAACGGAACCTGAGCCGTTTTTATATTTAACCCCTTTACAGTCCCTGGTATCTGCTTTGCTGAGACCCAACCAAGCCCAAAGGGGAATACGATACCAAATGACGCCTTCAGAAAGTCTTTTCTATGTATCAGAGCTCCTCACACATGCATCTGCATGTCATGCTTCCCAAAAACAAGTGCGCAATAGAGGCGCGAAAATGAGGCTCTGCCTATGATTAGGGAAAGCCCCTAGCAAATAAGGTGTCCAATACAGTGCCTGCCGGTTATTTTAGCTAATTCCCAAGAATAAAATAATTCCTCAAAGCTATGAAGTATTAAAATATGCTTATATATCAATCGTTTTAGCCCAGAAAATGTCTACAGTCTTAAAAGCCCTTGTGAAGCCCTTTTTTTCTTATGTAATAAAAATGGCTTACCGGATCCCATAGGGAAAATGACAGCTTCCAGCATTACATCGTCTTGTTAGAAATGTGTCATACCTCAAGCAGCAAAAGTCTGCTCACTGTTTCCCCCAACTGAAGTTAATTCCTCTCAACAGTCCTGTGTGGAAACAGCCATCGATTTTAGTAACGGTTGCTAAAATCATTTTCCTCTTACAAACAGAAATCTTCATCTCTTTTCTGTTTCAGAGTAAATAGTACATACCAGCACTATTTTAAAATAACAAACTCTTGATTGAATAATAAAAACTACAGTTAAACACCAAAAAACTCTAAGCCATCTCCGTGGAGATGTTGCCTGTACAACGGCAAAGAGAATGACTGGGGAAGGCGGAGCCTAGGAGGGATCATGTGACCAGCTTTGCTGGGCTCTTTGCCATTTCCTGTTGGGGAGGAGAATATCCCACAAGTAAGGATGACGCCGTGGACCGGACACACCTATGTTGGAGAAATAATAATAAGGGCAGCAACTTTTAAATATGAGGGAGGCGCAGTGAGAATTATGTCCCACAAGTTCCCTTTGCTTAAAAGCCACCAATGCTCTACTGAAGAGACTGAAATGGACTACAGCTACACCCTGGAGGAAAAACAGCACATACTAGTACTGCAAATAAAATAAACTCTTGATTGAAGAATCTTTTCAGACACCTAACTTTACCACTTCCTTACACTAACGAAGGCAAAGAGAATGACTGAGGGTTGGACAGAAAAGGTGATATTTAACAGCTTTGCTGTGGTGCTCTTTGCCGCCTCCTGCTGGGCAGGAGTGATATTTCCAATAGTAATTAGATTAAAAAAAAAAAAAAAAAAAAAAAAAAAAAAAACACTTTTTTGCAAATTTTGGGTTTCACAATAAAATTATTTGCACTACTGCAATCATAAGACAAATGGTTGTAAAGGCTTTCCTGGGGTGCCCTTTGTTTAGAATCAGACATGCATGGTTTTGCCTTTGTTTTTTGGCAATTAGAAGGCTGCTATTGCAGCTGTGTACCACACTTTTGAAATTCCCAGTAGTGGTTAACCAGGTAGCTTGTAAGGTTAATTTCTGCTCTAGTGTAGGAATTACACTCCCAACTGACCCCTCCCTCCCGATACCTAACTGATCCCTCCCAAATAGCTCTCCTCCCTCCCCAGCCACTGGTCACCACCATCTTAGGTATTGGCAGACAGTTTTCTAAAAGGACCCTTTGAGAAAGCCACACTGGTGGCAAACATGTTAGGGCTTAACAGTTGATATGCTAAAAGCAAAACTTTTTAATTAGCAGAAGTGCAAATAACGAGGCATACCGAATAGCAGTGTTTACTAAAAAACGCTTTAGACATTAGTTAATTTGCGGCTGTTAGACGAAAGCATTGTTACACTGTTGGCGTTATTAACAAACTTCTCAAACATAATTTATTATGTGGCGGTTAGCCAAAAGCATCACATACAATGTGGGCAATTTGTTTTGTTTAATTTAAGCGGGTAACACCATCTTCCAAGCTGCAGCAGTGCTTATATATAAATTGGTCACAGATTTACTTTAAATGGTGTAACTTATACTAATACTTGGTTACCGTATATCCAGAGTCGACAACCTGTTGAATTATAATAGTATACTAATAGGTATATACAGACATATCTCATAAGTGTTATACCTTACTATTATACCATAGCGTATACGTTGAAATAATCACTATTTCTATAGTATTGCAAACCTTCACGGTTTAAAAAATTGTTGAAAACTATAATATCATTTTAAATTTGTTTGAAAATATTAACTAATAATAAATTAGTAAACCCATACACACTGACTCCCAACTGGGAGAGTAATCATCAGCTACAGCAGTTTGTATAGACAACTATATATTCAGAATGTGAGTTAATGAAGTGGTTGCTATCCTATGTAACTGTATTTCTAGTATTACAAATACTATAATTATTATTTTTACTATCATTATTACCACTGGTATTGTCTCTTTGGACGTACCAAAATTTTATCAGCTATTTTTTAGCAGGTATTGAGCTTTTTTATAAACTGGTAATAGTATCATTATTATCTATATAACGTTGTCACCAATAATATAATTGTAAATGTATACATTAGGATATTAAGTAACGACAGCATAAATTTATAACTGAATACAGTGTAATAATTTGTTTGTGTACGTGTCTGTGCACAGCTTATTGATTTGTTTGTGTTCTATTAACTGACATTTTTAAATGCTCTTTCCACATCTAATATAAAGGACAATCCTAAATTAACGTGCACTCTACTTTCAGTTAATGTAATTTATGTATCAACTTCAGATAAATAAAGTTTTGATTGACTGACCAATACTGTAAGAATTATGTCTGTCCTACCTTTAAGAGACAGTCAAGTAAAAACGTTCATGATTTAAATAGGGTATGTAATTTTAAACAACTTTCCAATTTACTTTTATTACCAATTTTGCTTTGTTCTCTTGGTATTCTTAGTTGAAAGCTAACCCTAGGAGGTTCATGTGCTAATTTCTTAGACCTTGAAGGCCGCCTCTAATCTGAAAGCATTTTGACAGTTTTTCACCACTAGAGGGCGTTAGTTCATGTGTTTCACATAGATAACATTGAGCTCAGGCACGTGAAGATCCTAGGAGTCAGCACTGATTGGATAAAAATACAAGTGTCAAAAGAACTGAAATAAGGGGGCAGTTTGCAGAGGCTTAGATACAAAGGTAATCACAGAGAGATACAAGGTAATCAGAGGTAAAAAGTTAATTATTATAACTGTGTTGGTTATGCAAAACTGGGGAATGGGTAATAAAGGGATTATCTACATTTTTAAACAACAAAAATTCTGGTGTTTACTGTCCCTTTAACATTTAGATTTTTTCGCAGTGGGTGATATGGTAAGGCGACATACATGTCCAGAATTAAAGGTACAGTGTACTGTCATGTGTTTCCAATGATCCATTTTAGTGTATTACAGAGACATTTGTACACTAAATTTTTCTTTGCATAAATGTTTTGTAGATCTATTTATATAGCCCATCAGAGTGTTTTTGTAACAACGTAGTTTCGATTATTTTTTTTAATAATATTGTGCTGATTTTCAGACTCCTATCCATGCCCCAAAGTATCAGATGTAGACTGAAGTCTACAGATTCCTGCTTTATCCTGTTTAGGTATATTTTCATATGAAAAAGCAGATTGCACAAAGGAGTGATTTCCCATACATTTTAAACTTTGCTGCTTTAAATTGAAAGCTATTAAAAAAAATTAAAAAAGCACTTACTTTTTGAGGGAAGTCAATATTTTCATAGATATACCACACTGAACCCAGGTTTTGATTGGCTTTGGGCAATTCTTTCCTTTCACTGTGATGCCCTCCATTTCGAGTCGATAAATATTCACCTCTACCCAGAAAGAAAAATAAATCACTATGAAGCAGCCTAATTACAAAATAAGATAAACATAACAAGAGAACGAAGAAAAAAATTATAATAGGAGTAAATTACAAATTTGCTTAAAGGGCCAGTAAACCTAGCAAATAATGTTATATAATTCTGCACATAGTGCCGAATTATAAAACATTAGCTTAGCGCCAGGTTTCTAAAGCAAATTGTTAAATAGATATTTAGCAAAGGAAATATAACGCCGCTCCTGGCTCTACTGAGCGGGTCTGTTTTCTTCTCCTAAGCACATCTGGGCACGCTGTCTAATCACAGCCGGCCCGATCGCGCTATTAAACTCAATGTAGCTCGCTACCAGACCAGAGCGGGAGCGAGCTACACTGATTTTAATAGCGCGATCGGACGTGCTGTGACTAGACAGCGTGCCCGCGATGCACTTAGCAGAAGAAAACAGACCTGCTCAGTAGAACCAGGAGCGGCATTCTGTTTTCTTTGCTAAATATCTAACAATTTGCTTTAGAAACCTGTCGCTAAGCTAATGTTATATAATTCTGCATAATTATATAACATTATTTGCTAGATTTACTGGCCCTTTAAAATTGCCTGTTCTATCTCAATCATGAAAATTCAATTTTGACTAGAATTTTATCTTTCATGATTCAGATAGAGCATGCAATTTTAATCAACTTTCTAATTTACTCCTATTATCAAATTTGCGCATTTAGAAGCCAGCCCATTTTTTGTTCACAACCTGGGTTGTCTTTGCTGATTGGACAGCACCAATAAACAAGTGCTGTCCAGGGTGCTAACCCAAAAACTTGGCTGGCTCCTTAGCTTACATGCCTTTTTTCAAATAAAGATGGCTAAAGAACGAAGAAAATTTGATAATGAGTCAATTAGAAAGTTGCTTAAAAATAAAGTTTATGCTGATAAATTTATTTCTTTTTTCACACGATGAGTCCACAGATCATCTTAATTACTAATGGGATATTTCACCTCCAGGTCAGCAGGAGGCGGCAAAGAGCACCACAGCAAAGCTCATCCCTTCCCTCCCACTCCAGTCATTCGACCAAAGTTAAGGATAGAAAGGAAAAAACCAAGGTTTAGAGGTGTCAAGTTTATAATAACCAACAACTTGTCTTTCAAAAACAGGCCGGGCCGTGGACTTGTGTCAAAAAATAAATAAATTTATCAGGTAAGCATAAATTTTGTTTTCTTTTTAATGACACGCCGAGTCCACGGATCATCTTAAATACTAATGGGATTCAATACCCAAGCTAGAGTACACAGATGATACGGTAGGGACAAGACAGGGAACCTAAACGGAAGACACCACTGCTTGAAAAACCTTTCTCCCAAAAAAAAAAAAAAAAAAAAACACGCCTCAGCCAAACAAAAGCGTCAAATTTATAGAACTCTGAAAAAGTGTGGAGAGGGGACCAAATTGCATCCTTGCAAATCTGCTCCACAGAAGCTTCATACTTGAATGCCCACGAGGAAGCAACGTCCCTCGTGGAATGAACCGCAACTTTCTGAGGAAGGTGCTGTCCAGCAGTCTCATATGCAAAAATAAAAGGCTAGCGAATATCCGTAGTCGCCTACAGGTAAAACTTTAAAGCACGGACCACTTCCAAATTGTGCAGAAACCGTTCCTTCTGAGAAGGATTAGAACACAAGGAAGGAATAACATTCTCCTGATTCCGATCAGAAAACAACCTTAGGAAGAAATCCTAATTTAGTACTTAAAACTACCTTATCAGAAAGAAAATAAGGTAAGGGGGCTTATACTGCAATGCCGAGAGCTCTGACACTCTGCGAACGGAGCAAATGGCAACAAGAAATAAACTTTCCAAGATAACCGTTTAATATCTAAGGAATGCATAGGCTCAAACGTAGACCCTTGAAGAATTTTAAGAACCAAATTCAAACTCCAAGGAGAAGTTATTGGTCTGAACACAGGTCTGATCCTGATCAAGGCCTGACCAAACAAATGTACGTCTGGGAAACCGACTGACGAACCTGTAACAAAATAGACAAGGCTGCTATGTCTTTCAAAAAATTCTAGGAATCCGATCCCTATTCCATTTAAGGGTATACTTAGGATTCGTACTAGAATAAAAATTTATGCCATAACATATGGGAAAAGTTTTCCTAGACACAGGCTTACGAGCCTGATTCATGGTCTCAATGACCAATTCCTTATTCATTCTTGGATAAAATAAAGCTTCCACTAGATAGCTTCAGGGAAAATCTTTTCGGATAAAAGAAAGCTCCTTGACGTAGAAGGTCCTTCCTCCACAGACATACCCAGGTGGAAGATGAGATGCCCCCCAGGACTGCATACCAATCCCACGGACCACGCCGGTGAAAAGAAGATCACCGACGTCCTCTCCTACTTAGCTTGAGCCAAGGCTCCAGGAGAAAAATCAAATGGAATATGCAATATTGAAATTTCAAGGTAAAGCCAAAGCGTCTATTAGAACAACCTGAAGAATCATTGACCTTAATCCGAACCTCAGGAACTTGACATTCTGTCGAAAAATCATGAAATTCAAAAGCAACTGATTCCATTGAGGATCAGGCTGGAAGGCACTCCCGGCCGGAGTTCCCACTCCCCTGGGAAAAAAGTCTGCCCACTTAAGAAGTTCGCCTCTCAGAAAACCTGAGAAGTGGGTCATCTACAGACAGTAATTGTGGGTCTCAGAGCACTGAACTATCCTGGCTACCTCTGTCGTAGTCAAGAATACTTCAAGTCCCTCCAGAGATGAAGTAAGAATTAGCTAAAACCTGATAAACCCAGCCGAAGCTAACAGACCAGATTAGGAGAAGATAACATAATTTATGCTTACCTGATAAATTTATTTCTCTTGTAGTGTATCCAGTCCACGGATCATCCATTACTTATGGTATACCAATACCAAAGCTAAAGTACACGGATGATGGGAGGGACAAGGCAGGATTAAGCGGAAGGAACCACTGCCTGAAGAACCTCTCTCCCAAACACAGCCTCCGAAGAAGCAAAAGTATCAAATTTGTAAAATTTTGAAAAAGTGTGAAGCAGGTTGCCAAAGCTTTTTGACCTCTCCTCTGTCCAGAGTAAACGACAAACAGGAAAGATGTTTGACGAAAATCCTTAGTAGCTTGTAAGTAAAACTTCAAGGCACGGACTACGTCCAGATTATGTAAAAGACGTTCCTTCTTTGAAGAAGGATTAGGGCACAACGATGGAACAACAATCTCTTGATTGATATTCTTGTTAGAAACCACCTTAGGTAAAAACCCAGGTTTGGTACGCAGAGCTACCTTATCTGCATGAAAAATCAGATAGGGAGAATCACATTGTAAGGCAGATAGCTCAGAGACTCTCCGAGCCAAGGAAATAGCCATCAAAAACAGAACTTTCCAAGATAAAAGTTTAATATCAATGGAATGAAGGGGTTCAAACGGAACTCCTTGAAGAACCTTAAGAACCAAGTTTAAGCTCCACGGGGGAGCATCAGGTTTAAACACAGGCTTAAATCTAACCAAAGCCTGGCAAAATGTCTGGACGTCTGGAACCTCTGCCAGACGCTTGTGCAAAAGAATAGACAGAGCAGAAATCTGTCCCTTTAAGGAACTAGCTGATAATCCTTTGTCCAAGCCCTCTTGGAGAAAAGACAATATTCTAGGAATCCTAACTTTATTCCATGAGTAAGTCTTGGATTCACACCAATAAAGATATTTACTCCATATCTTGTGGTAGATTTTCCTGGTAACAGGCTTTCGTGCCTGTATTAAAGTATCAATGACTGACTCGGAGAAGCCACGCTTTGATAGAATCAAGCGTTCAATCTCCATGCAGTCAGTCTCAGAGAAATTAGATTTGGATGATTGAAAGGACCTTGTATCAGAAGGCCCTGTCTTAGAGGCAGAGTCCATGGTGGAAAGGATGACATGTCCACTAGGTCTGCATACCAAGTCCTGCGTGGCCACGCAGGTGCTATCAGAATCACCGATGCTCTCTCCTGTTTGATTTTGGCAATCAGTCGAGGGAGCAGAGGAAACGGTGGAAACACATAAGCCAGGTTGAAGAACCAAGGCGCTGCTAGCGCATCTATCAGCGTCGCTTCTGGGTCCCTGGACCTGGATCCGTAACAAGGAAGCTTGGCGTTCTGGCGAAACGCCATGATATCCAACTCTGGTTTGCCCCAACGATGAATTAACTGAGCAAACACCTCCGGATGGAGTTCCCACTCCCCCGGATGGAAAGTCTGACGACTTAGAAAATCCGCCTCCCAGTTTTCCACGCCTGGGATATGGATTGCTGACAGGTGGCAAGAGTGGTACTCTGCCCAGCGAATTATTTTTGAGACTTCTAACATCGCTAGGGAACTCCTGGTTCCCCTTTGATGGCTTATGTAAGCCACAGTCGTGATGTTGTCCGACTGAAATCTGATGAACCTCAGTGTTGCTAACTGAGGCCAAGCCAGAAGAGCATTAATATCGCTCTTAACTACAGAATATTTATTGGAAGGAGTTTCTCCTCCTGAGACCACGATCCCTGGTGATTCCAGACTGCACCCCAACCTAGAAGGCTGCCATCTGTTGTTACAATTGTCCAATCTGGCCTACGAAAGGTCATACCCTTGGACAGGTGTACCCGAAACAACCACCAGAGAAGAGAATCTCTGGTCTCTTGATCCAGATTTAGCAGAGGGGACAAATCTGTGTAATCCCCATTCCACTGACTCAGCATGCATAATTGCAGCGGTCTGAGATGAAGGCGCGCAAATGGCACTATGTCCATTGCCGCTACCATTAAGCCGATTACCTCCATACACTGAGCTACCGAAGGGCGCGGAATGGAGTGAAGAACACGGCAAGCATTTAGAAGTTTTGATAACCTGGACTCCGTCAGGTAAATTTTCATTTCTACAGAATCTATAAGAGTCCCTAAGAAGGAGACTCTTGTGAGTGGGGATAGAGAACTATTTTCCTCGTTCCCTTTCCACCCGTGGGACCTCAGAAATGCCAGAACTATCTCTGTATGAGACTTGGCAACTTGAAAGCTTGACGCCTGTATCAGGATGTCGTCTAGATACGGAGCCACCGCTATGCCTCGCGGTCTTAGAACCGCCAGAAGTGAGCCCAGAACCTTTGTAAAGATTCTCGGGGCTGTAGCCAACCCGAAGGGAAGAGCTACAAATTGGTAATGCCTGTCTAGAAAGGCAAACCTTAGAAACCGATGATGATCTTTGTGAATCGGTATGTGAAGGTAGGCATCCTTTAAGTACACTGTGGTCATGTACTGACCTTCTTGGATCATGGGTAGGATGGTCCGAATAGTTTCCATTTTGAAAGATGGAACTCTGAGGAATTTGTTTAAGATCTTTAGATCCAAAATTGGTCTGAAGGTTCCCTCTCTTTTGGGAACCACAAACAGATTCAACTAAAAACCCTGTCCTTGTTCCGTCCGCGGAACTGGATGGATCACTCCCATAACTAGGAGGTCTTGCACACAGCGTAGGAATGCCTCTTTCTTTATCTGATTTGCAGATAGCCTTGAAAGATGAAATCTCCCTTGTGGAGGGGAAACTTTGAAGTCCAGAAGATATCCCTGAGATATGATCTCCAACGCCCAGGGATCCTGAACATCTCTTGCCCACGCCTGGGCGAAGAGAGAAAGTCTGCCCCCTACTAGATCCGTCGCTCCTTCATGCTGTCTTAGAGGCAGCAGCAGGCTTTCTGGCCTGCTTGCCTTTGTTCCAGGACTGGTTAGGTTTCCAGGCCTGCTTAGATTGAGCAAAAGTTCCCTCTTGTTTTGAAGCGGAGGAAGTTGATGCTGCACCTGCCTTGAAATTTCGAAAGGCACGAAAATTAGACTGTTTGGCCTTTGCTTTGGCCCTGTCCTGAGGAAGGGTGCGACCCTTACCTCCAGTAATGTCAGCAATAATTTCCTTCAAACCAGGCCCGAATAAGGTCTGCCCCTTGAAAGGAATGTTGAGTAATTTAGACTTCGAAGTCACGTCAGCTGACCAGGATTTAAGCATTAGCGCCCTACGCGCTTGGATGGCGAATACGGAATTCTTAGCCGTTAGTTTAGTCAAATGAACAATGGCATCAGAAACAAATGAGTTAGCTAGCTTAAGTGTTCTAAGCTGGTCAATAATTTCAGTCAATGGAGCTGTATGGATGGCCTCTTCCAGGTCCTCAAACCAGAATGCCACCGCGGCCGTGACAGGCACAATGCATGCAAGGGGCTGTAAAATAAAACCTTGTTGAATAAACATTTTCTTAAGGTAATCCTCCAATTTTTTATCCATTGAATCTGAAAAAGCACAACTGTCCTCAACCGGGATAGTAGTACGCTTTGCTAAAGTAGAAACTGCTCCCTCCACCTTAGGGACCGTCTGCCATAAGTCCCATGTAGTGGCGTCTATTGGAAACATTTTTCTAAATATAGGTGGTGGGGAAAAAGGCACCCCCGGTCTATCCCACTCCTTGCTATTAATTTCTGTAAGCCTTTTAGGTATAGGAAAAACATCAGTACACACCGGTACCGCATAGTATTTATCCAGCCTACACAATTTCTCTGGTACTGCAACTGTGTTACAGTCATTCAGAGCAGCTAATACCTCCCCAAGCAACACACGGAGGTTCTCAAGCTTAAATTTAAAATTAGAAATCTCTGAATCAGGTTTCCCTGAATCAGAGATGTCACCCACAGACTGAAGCTCTCCGTCCTCATGATCTGCATATTGTGACGCAGTATCAGACATGGCCCTTACAGCATCTGCGCGCTCTGTATTTCTCCTAACCCCAGAGCAATAGCGCTTGCCTCTTAATTCAGGCAACCTGGATAATACCTCTGACAGGGTATTACTCATGATTGCAGCCATGTCCTGCAAGGTAATCGCTATGGGCGTCCCTGATGTAATTGGCGCCATATTAGTATGCATCCCCTGAGCGGGAGGCGAAGGGTCTGACACGTGGGGAGAGTTAGTCGGCATAACTTCCCAGTCGTCAGAATCTTCTGGTGATATTTCTTTTATAGTTAAAGACTGATCTTTACTGTTTAAGGTGAAATCAATACATTTAGTACACATTCTCCTATGGGGCTCCACCATGGCTTTCAAACATAATGAACAAGTAGTTTCCTCTGTGTCAGACATGTTTAAACAAGTTTACAAGCAATATAAAAAAACGTTACTGCACCTTTAAGAAACACAAATTTTGTCAAAATTTGAAATAACAGTGAAAAAAGGCAGTTACACTAACAAAATTTTTACAGTGTATGTAACAAGTTAGCAGAGCATTGCACCCACTTGCAAATGGATGATTAACCCCTTAATACCCAAAACTGAATAATAAAAGACAAACGTTTTTTTGTTTGTTTTTTCAAACAGTCACAACAACTGCTACAGCTCTACTGTGGCTTTTTACCTCCCTCAAAAACGACTTTGAAGCCTTTTGAGCCCTCCAGAGATGTCCTGGATCATGCAGGAAGAAGCTGAATGTCTGTCAGTATTTTTAGCTGCACAGAAAAACACTAAAATAGGCCCTTCCCACTCATATTGCAACAGTGGAAAGCCTAAGGAAACTGTTACTAGGCAAAAATCAAACCAGCCATGTGGAAAAAAAACTAGGCCCCAATAAGTTTTATCACCAAACATATATAAAAAAACGATTAAACATGCCAGCAAACGTTTTAAAATACACTTTTATAAGAGTATGTATCTCTATTAATAAGCCTGATACCAGTCGCTATAACTGCATTTAAGGCTTTACTTACATTAGTTCGGAATCAGCAGCATTTTCTAGCAAATTCCATCCCTAGAAAAATATTAACTGCACATACCTTATTGCAGGAAAACCTGCACGCCATTCCCTCTCTGAAGTTACCTCACTCCTCAGAATATGTGAGAACAGGCATGGATCTTAGTTACTTCTGCTAAGATCATAGAAAACGCAGGCAGATTATTCTTCTAAATACTGCCTGAGATAAACAGTACACTCCGGCACCATTTAAAAATAACAAACTTTTGATTGAAGAATAAACTAAGTATAAAACACCACACTCCTCTTACGACCTCCATCTTGGTTGAGGCTTGCAAGAGAATGACTGGATATGGCAGTGAGGGGAGGAGCTATATAGCAGCTCTGCTGTGGGTGATCCTCTTGCAACTTCCTGTTGGGAAGGAGAATATCCCACAAGTAATGGATGATCCGTGGACTGGATACACTTAACAAGAGAAAGAAAGATTACTCTTGTTTATAAAATGATTATTGGAAGAACAAACTCCACTCGAGTCCATGTTCCCTGCTCTTAAAGAGCCCCAAACGGTTCAACCGCCCAAAGGCTGGCTATCTGTTGTCACATACACCCAGAGAACTTCGAAAGCGGGTTCCCTGGGAGCAAAAAAACAGAGACAACCACCAAATAATTCTCAACTACTGAGAACTGCGGTGGAACGGCCAACTGGAAGTTCATTGCCGCTACCATCCCCAAGTACCTCCCCGCACAAAGCCACTGATGTGACAGATGTGCTAGGCAAGAATCAAAAAAAATCTTGAATTCCTGACTGTCAGCTTCAATGATGAGGAGACTAATATAGTTCTCCAAGCAAACTACCTTTCTAGTTGGAACTAAGTAACTCTTTTCCAAAGAAACCTTCCATCCAGGAAACCGCAGGAAAGTTAGTGTAATCCTGCTCATTGAAAAGAAGGTGCCTGAACCAGAATGTTGGCACTGCAATGTTCCGCTATCGGAGCACCACCACCAGAGATCCCAGAACCCTCTGAGAAAATTCCGAAAAATGAGGCCAGTCCGGAAATGGTCACGAGTTGGAATGTTTGTCTGGAAAAAACAAACCTTAGACATTTGAGATAGTCCTTGTTGATGGGAACATACATTTAGTATGCATCCTTCAAATCCCCCGTGGTCTAAATTGACCCTCTTGGACCACAAAGAATGAAAAGATAGTTTCCATCTTTAAATACGGCCCTCTGAGAACCCTGTGTGGATACTAAAATAGGACTGAAGATTCCCACTTTTGGGAACCATTGACAGATAGGAATAGTGTCCCCGACCTCATTCCTGCCTTGGACCAGGAACGGTCACTCCCAGGTCGGAGAGGATCCGTATAAAGTGTAAGAGCGCCTCTCCCTTTGACTGGACTGCCGATATTCTAGAAGCAGGAACCTGCCCCTGGGAGGAAAATCTTGAACTCCAACTTGTATCCCTGGGACACAATGTACCCCCAGGGATCAAGATCACAAACCCAAGTCTGATTGAAAAAGGAAAACCTGCCCCCTTACGGATCGGGTAGAAATCTCGTAAGAAACGAAATTATCTCTGACGTCCATTTCACTATTTTTCTTATCCAGTAGATGAAACATCCGCAGACCAAGATATTACTATAGTAGTCTATAGCCCAATATGGCAAAGCCTGAATCCGAAACCTCTATTAAAGGAGCCTACTAACTTAGAGGCCCTAATCCTATCCCTGCAAGAGGGGATTCTGTCCAATAGAAAGACAACGCATGAAACCAGTACGCCGTTGTACTGGAAACAGTAGTCATACCAACCGCAGGTTGACAATGCAAACCCTCTAACGTCTATTCATAGGGTCCTTAAGGAACTACTATCTTCCATGCGAATAGTATCTCCCTTGGCTAGCATGGAAATTCTCATCCACCCTGTCTCGTCTTTTTAAGAGTAGGAGTAAAAAAAAAAAGGGGATACCAGGCGTCTATGCCTTAGCAAATATCTTTATAGCCCTATCTGGTACAGGAAATACTTCCACCATGAAGGGCACATCACAATATTAGTATAACCTACTGGGCTCTCTCGGCTAGAGTACGCCGGTAGTGACGGAGTCATCCAGGATAGCTAAAACCTCCTTCAGTAGCAAATGGAGGTAATGAAGCAAAAACATAAGGAAAAAAGATTGGGTATTACCCCATCTGAGTATGAGAAGTCCTTATCAGATACTATCGAAGTATCTTCCTCCAGTTGCATGAAGGAAAACAGAATTTATGCTTACCTGATAAATTACTTTCTCTTACGTGTATCCAGTCCACGGATTCATCCTTACTTGTGGGATATTCTCATTCCCTACAGGAAGTGGCAAAGAGAGCACACAGCAGAGCTGTCCATATAGCTCCCTCTCAGGCTCCGCCCCCCCAGTCATTCGACCGACGGTTAGGAGAAAAAGGAGAAACCATAGGGTGCAGTGGTGACTGTAGTTTTACAAAAATAAATTTGAACCTGACCTAATTGCCAGGGCGGGCCGTGGACTGGATACACCGTAAGAGAAAACATAATTTATGTAAGAACTTACCTGATAAATTCATTTCTTTCATATTAGCAAGAGTCCATGAGCTAGTGACGTATGGGATATACATTCCTACCAGGAGGGGCAAAGTTTCCCAAACCTCAAAATGCCTATAAATACACCCCTCACCACACCCACAATTCAGTTTAACGAATAGCCAAGAAGTGGGGTGATAAAAAAGTGCGAAAGCATATAAAATAAGGAATTGGAATAATTGTGCTTTATACAAAATCATAACCACCACAAAAAAAGGGCGGGCCTCATGGACTCTTGCTAATATGAAAGAAATGAATTTATCAGGTAAGTTCTTACATAAATTATGTTTTCTTTCATGTAATTAGCAAGAGTCCATGAGCTAGTGACGTATGGGATAATGATTACCCAAGATGTGGATCTTTCCACACAAGAGTCACTAGAGAGGGAGGGATAAAATAAAGACAGCCAATTCCTGCTGAAAATAATCCACACCCAAAATAAAGTTTAATGAAAAACATAAGCAGAAGATTCAAACTGAAACCGCTGCCTGAAGTACTTTTCTACCAAAAACTGCTTCAGAAGAAGAAAATACATCAAAATGGTAGAATTTAGTAAAAGTATGCAAAGAGGACCAAGTTGCTGCTTTGCAAATCTGATCAATCGAAGCTTCATTCCTAAACGCCCAGGAAGTAGAAACTGACCTAGTAGAATGAGCTGTAATCCTCTGAGGCGGAGTTTTACCCGACTCAACATAGGCAAGATGAATTAAAGATTTCAACCAAGATGCCAAAGAAATGGCAGAAGCTTTCTGGCCTTTTCTAGAACCGGAAAAGATAACAAATAGACTAGAAGTCCTACGGAAAGACTTAGTAGCTTCAACATAATATTTCAAAGCTCTAACAACATCCAAAGAATGCAACGATTTCTCCTTAGAATTCTTAGGATTAGGACATAATGAAGGAACCACAATTTCTCTACTAATGTTGTTGGAATTCACAACTTTAGGTAAAAAAATCAAAAGAAGTTCGCAACACCGCCTTATCCTGATGAAAAATCAGAAAAGGAGACTCACAAGAAAGAGCAGATAATTCAGAAACTCTTCTGGCAGAAGAGATTGCCAAAAGGAACAAAACTTTCCAAGAAAGTAATTTAATGTCCAATGAATGCATAGGTTCAAACGGAGGAGCTTGAAGAGCCCCCAGAACCAAATTCAAACTCCAAGGAGGAGAAATTGACTTAATGACAGGTTTTATACGAACCAAAGCTTGTACAAAACAATGAATATCAGGAAGAATAGCAATCTTTCTGTGAAAAAGAACAGAAAGAGCAGAGATTTGACCTTTCAAGGAACTTGCGGACAAACCCTTATCTAAACCATCCTGAAGAAACTGTAAAATTCTCGGTATTCTAAAAGAATGCCAAGAAAAATGATGAGAAAGACACCAAGAAATATAAGTCTTCCAGACTCTATAATATATCTCTCTAGATACAGATTTACGCGCCTGTAACATAGTATTAATCACAGAGTCAGAGAAACCTCTTTGACCAAGAATCAAGCGTTCAATCGCCATACCTTTAAATTTAAGGATTTCAGATCCTGATGGAAAAAAGGACCTTGCGACAGAAGGTCTGGTCTTAACGGAAGAGTCCACGGTTGTCAAGAGGCCATCCGGACCAGATCCGCATACCAAAACCTGTGAGGCCATGCCGGAGCTACCAGCAGAACAAACGAGCATTCCTTCAGAATCTTGGAGATTACTCTTGGAAGAAGAACTAGAGGCGGAAAGATATAGGCAGGATGATACTTCCAAGGAAGTGATAATGCATCCACTGCCTCCGCCTGAGGATCCCGGGATCTGGACAGATACCTGGGAAGTTTCTTGTTTAGATGAGACGCCATCAGATCTATTTCTGGAAGTTCCTACATTTGAACAATCTGAAGAAATACATCTGGGTGAAGAGACCATTCGCCCGGATGCAACGTTTGGCGACTGAGATAATCCGCTTCCCAATTGTCTATACCTGGGATATGAACCGCAGAGATTAGACAGGAGCTGGATTCCGCCCAAACCAGAATTCGAGATACTTCTTTCATAGCCAGAGGACTGTGAGTCCCTCCTTGATGATTGATGTATGCCACAGTTGTGACATTGTCTGTCTGAAAACAAATGAACGATTCTCTCTTCAGAAGAGGCCAAAACTGAAGAGCTCTGAAAATTGCACAGAGTTCCAAAATATTGATCGGTAATCTCACCTCCTGAGATTCCCAAACTCCTTGTGCCGTCAGAGATTCCCACACAGCTCCCCAACCCGTGAGACTTGCATCTGTTGAAATTACAGTCCAGGTCGGAAGCACAAAAGAAGCCCCCTGAATTAAACGATGGTGATCTGTCCACCACGTTAAAGAGTGTCGTACAATCGGTTTTAAAGATATTATTTGAGATATCTTTGTGTAATCCTTGCACCATTGATTCAGCATACAGATCTGAAGAGGTCGCATGTGAAAACGAGCAAAGGGGATCGCGTCCGATGCAGCAGTCATAAGACCTAGAATTTCCATGCATAAGGCTACCGAAGGGAATGATTGTGACTGAAGGTTTCGACAAGCTGAAATCAATTTTAGACGTCTCTTGTCTGTTAAAGACAGAGTCATGGACATTGAATCTATCTGGAAACCCAGAAAGGTCACCCTTGTCTGAGGAATCAATGAACTTTTTGGTAAATTGATCCTCCAACCATGATCTTTTAGAAACAACACAAGTCGATTCGTATGAGATTCTGCTAAATGTAAAGACTGAGCAAGTATCAAGATATCGTCCAAATAAGGAAATACCACAATACCCTGTTCTCTGATTACAGACAGAAGGGCACCGAGAACCTTTGTAAAAATTCTTGGAGCTGTAGCTAGGCCAAACGGCAGAGCCACAAACTGGTAATGCTTGTCCAGAAACGAGAATCTCAGGAACTGATAATGATCTGGATGAATCGGAATATGCAGATATGCATCCTGTAAATCTATTGTGGACATATAATGCCCTTGCTGAACAAAAGGCAAGATAGTCCTTACAGTTACCATTTTGAACGTAGGTATCCTTACATAACGATTCAATATTTTTAGATCCAGAACTGGTCTGAAGGAATTCTCCTTCTTTGGTACAATGAAGAGATTTGAATAAAACCCCATCCCCTGTTCCGGAACTGGAACTGGCATAATTACTCCAGCCAACTCTAGATCTGAAACACAATTCAGAAATGCTTGAGCTTTCACTGGATTTACTGGGACACGGGAAAGAAAAAATCTCTTTGCAGGAGGTCTCATCTTGAAACCAATTCTGTACCCTTCTGAAACAATGTTCTGAATCCAAAGATTGTGAACAGAATTGAACCAAATTCCTTTGAAAAAACGTAACCTGCCCCCTACCAGCTGAGCTGGAATGAGGGCCGCACCTTCATGTGGACTTAGAAGCAGGCTTTGCCTTTCTAGCAGGCTTGGATTTATTCCAGACTGGAGATGGTTTCCAAACTGAAACTACTCCTGAGGATGAAGGATCAGGCTTTTGTTCTTTGTTGAAACGAAAGGAACGAAAACGATTATTAGCCCTGTTTTTACCCTTAGATTTTTTATCCTGTGGTAAAAAAGTTCCTTTCCCACCAGTAACAGTTGAGATAATAGAATCCAACTGAGAACCAAATAATTTGTTACCCTGGAAAGAAATGGAAAGTAGAGTTGATTTAGAAGCCATATCAGCATTCCAAGTCTTAAGCCATAAAGCTCTTCTAGCTAAAATAGCTAGAGACATAAACCTGACATCAACTCTAATAATATCAAAAATGGCATCACAGATAAAATTATTAGCATGCTGAAGAATATTATGAGAATCATGATCTGTTACTTGTTGCGCTAAAGTTTCCAACCAAAAAGTTGAAGCTGCAGCAACATCAGCCAATGATATAGCAGGTCTAAGAAGATTACCTGAACACAGATAAGCTTTTCTTAGAAAGGATTCAATTTTCCTATCTAAAGGATCCTTAAACGAAGTACCATCTGACCTAGGAATAGTAGTACGTTTAGCAAGGGTAGAAATAGCCCCATCAACTCTAGGGATTTTGTCCCAAAATTCTAATCTGTCAGACGGCACAGGATATAATTGCTTAAAACGTTTAGAAGGAGTAAATGAATTACCCAATTTATCCCATTCTTTGGAAATTACTTCCGAAATAGCATTAGGAACAGGAAAAACTTCTGGAATAACCACAGGAGATTAAAATACCTTATCTAAACGTTTAGAATTAGTATCAAGAGGACCAGAATCCTCTATTTCTAAAGCAATTAGTACTTCTTTAAGTAAAGAACGAATAAATTCCATTTTAAATAAATATGAAGATTTATCAGCATCAATCTCTGAGACAGAATCCTCTGAACCAGAAGAGTCATCAGAATCAGAATGATGATGTTCATTTAAAAATTCATCTGTAGGGAGAGAAGTTTTAAAAGATTTTTTATGTTTACTAGAAGGAGAAATAACAGACATAGCCTTCTTGATGGATTCAGAAACAAAATCTCTTATGTTATCAGGAACATTCTGCACCTTAGATGTTGAAGGAACTGCAACAGGCAATGGTACTTTACTAAAGGAAATATTATCTGCATTAACAAGTTTGTCATGACAATTAATACAAACAACAGCCGGAGGAATAGCTACCAAAAGTTTACAGCAGATACACTTAGCTTTGGTAGGTCCAGCACTAGACAGCGATTTTCCTGAAGTATCTTCTGACTCAGATGCAACGTGAGACATCTTGCAATATGTAAGAGAAAAAACAACATATAAAGCAAAATTGATCAAATTCCTTAAATGACAGTTTCAGGAATGGGAAAAAATGCCAAAGAACAAGCTTCTAGCAACCAGAAGCAATGAAAAATGAGTCTTAAATAATGTGGAGACAAAAGCGACGCCCATATTTTTTTAGCGCCAAATAAGACGCCCACATTATTTGGCGCCTAAATGCTTTTGGCGCCAAAAATGACGCCACTTCCGGAACGCCAACATTTTTGTCGCAAAATAACGTCAAAAAATGACGCAACTTCCGGCGACACGTATGACGCCGGAAACGGAAAAGATTTTTTGCGCCAAAAAAGTCCGCGCCAAGAATGACGCAATAAAATGAAGCATTTTCAGCCCCCGCGAGCCTAACAGCCCACAGTGAAAAAAAGAGTCAAATTTTTGAAGGTAAGAAAAAATGATTAATTCAAATGCATTATCCCAAATATGAAACTGACTGTCTGAAAATAAGGAATGTTGAACATTCTGAGTCAAGGCAAATAAATATTTGAATGCATATATTTATAACTTTATAAACAAAGTGCCCAACCATAGCTTAGAGTGTCACAGAAAATAAGATTTACTTACCCCAGGACACTCATCTACATGTTTGAAGAAAGCCAAACCAGTACTGAAACGAGAATCAGCAGAGGTAATGGTATATAAATAAGAGTATATCGTCGATCTGAAAAGGGAGGTAAGAGATGAATCTCTACGACCGATAACAGAGAACCTATGAAATAGACCCCGTAGAAGGAGATCACTGCATTCAAATAGGCAATACTCTCCTCACATCCCTCTGACATTCACTGCACGCTGAGAGGAAAACCGGGCTCCAACTTGCTGCGGAGCGCATATCAACGTAGAATCTAGCACAAACTTACTTCACCACCTCCATAGGAGGCAAAGTTTGTAAAAACATAATTTATGTAAGAACTTACCTGATAAATTCATTTCTTTCATATTAGCAAGAGTCCATGAGCTAGTGACGTATGGGATATACATTCCTACCAGGAGGGGCAAAGTTTCCCAAACCTTAAAATGCCTATAAATACACCCCTCACCACACCCACAATTCAGTTTAACGAATAGCCAAGAAGTGGGGTGATAAGAAAAAAGTGCGAAAGCATATAAAATAAGGAATTGGAATAATTGTGCTTTATACAAAATCATAACCACCACAAAAAAAGGGCGGGCCTCATGGACTCTTGCTAATATGAAAGAAATGAATTTATCAGGTAAGTTCTTACATAAATTATGTTTTCTTTCATGTAATTAGCAAGAGTCCATGAGCTAGTGACGTATGGGATAATGACTACCCAAGAAGTGGATCTTTCTACACAAGAGTCACTAGAGAGGGAGGGATAAAATAAAGACAGCCAATTCCTGCTGAAAATAATCCACACCCAAAATAAAGTTTAATGAAAAACATAAGCAGAAGATTCAAACTGAAACCGCTGCCTGAAGTACTTTTCTACCAAAAACTGCTTCAGAAGAAGAAAATACATCAAAATGGTAGAATTTAGAAAAAGTATGCAAAGAGGACCAAGTCGCTGCTTTGCAGATCTGGTCAACCGAAGCTTCATTCCTAAACGCCCAGAAAGTAGAAACTGACCTAGTAGAATGAGCTGTAATTCTCTGAGGCGGAGTTTTACCCGACTCAACATAGGCAAGATGAATTAAAGATTTCAACCAAGATGCCAAAGAAATGGCAGAAGCTTTCTGGCCTTTTCTAGAACCGGAAAAAATAACAAATAGACTAGAAGTCTTACGAAAAGATTTCGTAGCTTCAACATAATAATATTTCAAAGCTCTAACAACATCCAAAGAATGCAACGATTTCTCCTTAGAATTCTTAGGATTAGGACATAATGAAGGAACCACAATTTCTCTACTAATGTTGTTGGAATTCACAACTTTAGGTAAAAATTCAAAAGAAGTTCGCAACACCGCCTTATCCTGATGAAAAATCAGAAAAGGAGACTCACAAGAAAGAGCAGATAATTCAGAAACTCTTCTGGCAGAAGAGATGGCCAAAAGGAACAAAAAACTTTCCAAGAAAGTAATTTAATATCCAATGAATGCATAGGTTCAAATGGAGGAGCTTGAAGAGCCCCCAGAACCAAATTCAAACTCCAAGGAGGAGAAATTGACTTAATGACAGGCTTTATACGAACCAAAGCTTGTACAAAACAATGAATATCAGGAAGAATAGCAATCTTTCTGTGAAAAAGAACAGAAAGAGCAGAGATTTGACCTTTCAAGGAACTTGCGGACAAACCCTTATCTAAACCATCCTGAAGAATACTGTAATATTCTCGGTATTCTAAAAGAATGCCAAGAAAAATGATGAGAAAGACACCAAGAAATATAAGTCTTCCAGACTCTATAATATATCTCTCTGGATATAGATGTACGAGCCTGTAACATAGTATTAATCACAGAGTCAGAGAAACCTCTTTGACCAAGAATCAAGCGTTCAATCGCCATACCTTTAAATTTAAGGATTTCAGATCCTGATGGAAAAAAAGGACCTTGAGACAAAAGGTCTGGTCTTAACGGAAGAGTCCACGGTTGGCAAGAGGCCATCCGGACAAGATCCGCATACCAAAACCTGTAAGGCCATGCCGGAGCTACCAGCAGAACAAACGAGCATTCCTTCAGAATCTTGGAGGTTACTCTTGGAAGAAGAACTAGAGGCGGAAAGATATAGGGAGGATGATACTTCCAAGGAAGTGATAATGCATCCACTGCCTCCGCCTGAGGATCCCGAGATCTGGACAGATACCTGGGAAGTTTCTTGTTTAGATGAGAAGCCATCAGATCTATTTCTGGAAGTTCCTACATTTGAACAATCTGAAGAAATACCTCTGGGTGAAGAGACCATTCGCCCGGATGCAACGTTTGACGACTGAGATAATCCGCTTTCCAATTGTCCATACCTGGGATATGAACCGCAGAGATTAGACAGGAGCTGGATTCCGCCCAAACCAAAATTCGAGATACTTCTTTCATAGCCAGAGGACTGTGAGTCCCTCCTTGATGATTGATGTATGCCACAGTTGTGACATTGTCTATCTGAAAACAAATGAACAACTCTCTCTTCAGAAGAGGCCAAGACTGAAGAGCTCTGAAAATTGCACGGAGTTCCAAAATATTGATCGGAAATCTCACCTCCTGAGATTCCCAAACCCCTTGTGCCGTCAGATACCCCCACACAGCTCCCCAACCTGTAAGACTTGCATCTGTTGAGATTATAGTCCAGGTCGGAAGAACAAAGAAGCCCCCTGAACTAAACGATGGTGATCTGTCCACCATGTCAGAGAGTGTTGTAAAATCGGTTTAAAGATATTAATTGAGATATCTTTGAGTAATCCCTGCACCATTGGTTCAGCATACAGAGCTGAAGAGGTCGCATGTGAAAACGAGCAAAGGAGATCGCATCTGATGCGGCAGTCCTAAGACCCAACATTTCCATGCATAAGGCTACCCCATCGGAGGCAAAGTTTGTAAAAATGAATTGTGGGTGTGGTGAGGGGTGTATTTATAGGCATTTTAAGGTTTGGGAAACTTTGCCCCTCCTGGTAGGAATGTATATCCCATACGTCACTAGCTCATGGACTCTTGCTAATTACATGAAAGAAACTGAATTGTGGGTGTGGTGAGGGGTGTATTTATAGGCATTTTGAGGTTTCGGAAACTTTGCCCCTCCTGGTAGGAATGTAAATCCCATACGTCACTAGCTCATGGACTCTTGCTAATTACATGAAAGAGAAAGTAATTTATCAGGTAAGCATAAATTCTGTTTTCTCTTACATGGTGTATCCAGTCCACAGATTCATCCTTACTTGTGGGATACCAATACCAAAGCTTTAGGACACGGATGAAGGGAGGGAACAAGTCAGGTAACCTAAACGGAAGGCACCACTGCTTGCAAAACCTTTCTCCCAAAAATAGCCTCCGAAGAAGCAAAAGTATCGAATTTGTAAAATTTGGCCAAAGTATGCAGTGAAGACCAAGTCGCTGCCTTACAAATCTGTTCAACAGAAGCCTCATTCTTTAAAGCCCATGTGGAAGCCACAGCTCTGGTGGAATGAGCTGTAATTCGTTCAGGAGGCTGCTGTCCAGCAGTCTCATAAGCCAATCGGATGATGCTTTTCAGCCAGAAGGAAAGAGAGGTAGCAGTCGCTTTCTGACCTCTCCTCTTACCAGAATAGACAACAAACAAGGATGATGTTTGTCTGATATCTTTAGTTGCATTTAAATAGAATTTTAAAGCACGAACCACATCAAGATTGTGTAACAGTCGTTCCTTCTTAGAAACTGGATTAGGGCACAGAGAAGGAACAATGATTTCCTGGTTAATATTCTTATTAGAAACCACTTTTGGAAGGAAACCAGGTTTGGTACGCAAAACAACCTTATCTGCATGGAACACCAGATAGGGTGAATTACACTGCAAAGCAGACAATTCTGAAACTCTTCGAGCAGAAGAAATAGCTACCAAAAACAAAAAACTTTCCAAGATAATATCTTAATATCTATGGAATGTAAGGGTTCAAACGGAACCCCTTGAAGAACTGAAAGAACTAAATTTAGACTCCATGGAGGAGCCACGGGTTTATAGACAGGCTTGATTCTAACTAGAGCCTGGGCAAACGCCTGAACGTCTGGTACTGCTGCCAGACGCTTATGTAACAGGATAGACAGAGCAGATATCTGTCCCTTTAAGGAACTAGCTGACAATCCTTTCTCCAATCCTTCTTGGAATCCTAATTTTACTCCACGAGTAACCCTTGGATTCACACCAACAAAGATATTTCCGCCATATCTTATGGTAAATTTTCCTGGTGACAGGCTTTCTGGCCTGAATCAGAGTATCTATAACTGATTCAGAGAACCCACGCTTAGCTAGAATTAAGCGTTCAATCTCCAAGCAGTCAGTTGCAGAGAAACTAGATTTGGATGCTTGAATGGACCCTGTATTAGAAGATCCTGCCTCGATGGCAGTTTCCATGGTGGAACCGATGACATGTCCACTAGGTCTGCATACCAAGTCCTGCGTGGCCACGCAGGCTCTATCAGAATTACCGAAGCCTTCTCCTGTTTGATTCTGGCTACTAGCCGAGGGAGAAGAGGAAACGGTGGAAAGACATAAGCTAGACTGAAGGACCAAGGCACTACTAGAGCATCTATCAATGCCGCCTTGGGATCCCTGGACCTGGATCCGTAAAGGGGAAGTTTGGTGTTGTGATGGGACGCCATCAGATCCAATTCAGGAATGCCCCATAGCTGGGTCAGCTGAGCAAAAACCTCCGGGTGGAGTTCCCACTCCCCCGGGTGAAAAGTCTGACGACTCAGAAAATCCGCCTCCCAGTTGTCTACTCCTGGGATGTGAATAGCAGATAGGTGGCAGGAGTGATCCTCCGCCCATTTGATGATCTTGGTTACTTCCTTCATCACTAGGGAACTCTTTGTTCCTCCCTGATGATTGATGTACGCTACAGTCGGGATGTTGTCCGACTGAAATCTGATGAATTTGGCCTCCGCTAGTTGAGGCCATGTCTGGAGCGTATTGAATATCGCTCTCAGTTCCAAAAAGTTTATCGGGAGAAGAGATTCTTCCCGAGACCATAGGCCCTGAGCTTTCAGGAAGTCCCAGACCGCACCCCAGCCTAACAGACTGGCATCGGTCGTGACAATGATCCACTCCGGTCTGCGGAAGCACATTCCCTGAGACAGGTGATCCTGAGACAACCACCAGAGAAGAGTCTCTGGTTTTCTGGTCCATTTGTATTTGAGGAGACAAATCTGCATAATCTCCATTCCACTGTTTGAGCATGCACAGTTGTAGTGGTCTGAGATGAATTCGGGCAAAAGGAACAACGTCCATTGCTGCAACCATTAATCCGATTACCTCCATGCACTGAGCCACAGAAGGCAGAGGAATGGAATGAAGAACTCGGCAAGTAGTAAAAAGCTTTGACTTCCTGACCTCTGTCAGAAATATTTTCATTTCTACCGAGTTTATTAGTGTTCCCAGGAAGGGAACCCTTGTGAGCGGGGACAGAGAACTCTTTTCTACGTTCACCTTCCACCCGTGAGACCTTAGAAAGGCCAGAACAATGTCCGTATGAGCCTTGGCTCTGTGAAAAGACAACGCCTGTATTAAGATGTCGTCTAGGTAAGGTGCTACTGCAATGCCCCGCGGTCTTAGTACCGCTAGAAGGGACCCTAGCACCTTTGTGAAAATTCTGGGAGCAGTGGCCAACCCGAAAGGAAGGGCCATGAAATGGTAATGCGTGTCCAGAAAGGCGAACCTTAGGAACTTATGATGATCTTTGTGGATAGGAATATGTAGGTACGCATCCTTTAGATCCACGGTAGTCATATATTGACCTTCCTGGATCATCGGTAAGATTGTCCGAATGGTTTCCATTTTGAAAGATGGAATTTGTTTAGAATCTTTAGATCCAGGATTGGCCTGAAAGTTCCTTCCTTTTTGGGAACTACAAACAGGTTTGAGTAAAATCCCAGTCCTTGTTCTGCAATTGGAACTGGGTGTATCACTCCCATTTTTAGAAGATCTTCTACACAGCGTAAGAACGCCTGTTTCTTTGTCTGGTCTGAAGACAAACGAGAAATGAGGAACCTTCCCCTTGGAGGAGAGTCCTTGAATTCTAGAAGATACCCCTGAGCAACAATTTCTAATGCCCAGGGATCTGGAACATCTCTTGCCCAAGCCTGAGCAAAGAGAGAAAGTCTGCCCCCTACCAGATCCGGTCCCGGATCGGGGGCTACCCCTTCATGCTGTCTTGGTAGCAGCCGCAGGCTTCTTGGCCTGCTTACCCTTGTTCCAGCCCTGCAAAGGCTTCCAGGTTGCTTTGGGCTGGGAAGCGTTACCATCCTGCTTTGCGGTTGCAGAGGTTGAAGCAGGTCCGCTCCTGAAGTTGCGAAAGGAGCAAAAATTAGCCTGGTTTTTGGCCTTAAACGGTCTATCTTGTGGAAGAGCATGGCCCTTTCCCCCAGTGATATCCGAAATAATTCAACTCTGGGCCGAATAGGGTCTTTCCCTTGAAAGGAATATTTAATAGTTTTGTTTTGGACGACACGTCAGCCGACCACGATTTTAGCCAAAGCACTCTCCGCGCCATAATGGCAAAACCAGAATTTTTCGCCGCTAACTTAGCTAATTGGAAAGCGGCATCTGTGATAAAGGAATTAGCCAGCTTTAGAGCATGAATTCTATCCATGACTTCGTCATATGAAGTCTCTCTCTGGAGCGACTCCTCCAGTGCCTCAAACCAGAAAGCCGCTGCAGTAGTTACAGGAATAATGCAGGCAATCGGTTGAAGAAGAAAACCTTGTTGAACAAATATTTTCTTTAGTAAACCTAATTTTTTATCCATTGGATCTTTGAAAGCACAACTGTCTTCTATTGGTATGGTTGTGCGCTTGGCTAGTGTTGAAACCGCTCCCTCTACCTTAGGGACCGTCTGCCACGCGTCCTGCCTGGGGTCATTTATGGGGAACATTTTCTTAAAGATAGGGGGGGGAACAAAAGGTACACCTGGTCTCTCCCACTCCCTAGTCACAATATCCGCCACCCTCTTCGGATTCGGAAACGCATCAGTGTATACAGGGACTTCTAGAAACTTGTCCATTTTACACAATTTTTCTGGGACCACCATGGGGTCACAATCATCCAGCGTAGCTAAAACCTCCTTAAGCAGTACGCGGAGGTGTTCCAGCTTAAATTTAAACGCTAAGGAATCTGATTCTGCTCGCTGAGAAACCTTTCCTGTGTCAGAAATTTCTCCCTCAGACAGTACATCCCTCACTGCCACTTCAGAGTGTTGTGAGGGTACAACAGATAAATCATCCAAAACTTCTGATTGCTCATCCTCTGTTCTTAAAACTGAGCTATGACGCTTTTTAGGAAAAACTGGCAGTTTGGATAGAAATGCCGCAAGGGAATTATCCATGACTGCTGCTAATTGTTGTAAGGTAATAGGGGCCAATGCGCTAGGCATCGCTTGCGCGGGCGTAACTGGTGTCCACACATGGGGAGAGGAAGGAGGACTATCCTCGTTACCTTCCGTTAAAGAATCATCTTGGGCTACATTTTTAAGTGTCACTGCATGGTCTTGTTTAGATACCTTAGCACACTTTAAACACAAATGTAAAGGGGGTACCACCATGGCTTTTAAACACATAGAACAAGGTTTATCAGTAGGCTCAGACATGTTAAACAGACTTAGACAGCACTCAAATACAGTAAAATAAAATTTTTGAAAAAAACTGTACTGTGCCTTTAAATAATAAAAAGTGCACACTTTTTTACTAAATCTCCAAAAATCATCCAATCTTTATGAATATTTCACCATATGATCCTAATGCTTTGAAATGATTGCACAGCAAATTTCAAGTCAATTAACCCCTTACTGCCCAAACCGGAGCAAATTAAAGCTGGCAACCGGTTAGCAAAACTATAGCACCATGCCACAGCCTCTGCTGTGGCCCTACCTTCCTTGGGGATTAGTTTTAATCGAAAATAAGCCTCTCTGAAGTCCTCAAGTAATCTCTGGACTCTTCACATGGAGCTGTCTGTAAAATCAACTGCGCAACTGAGGCGCTAATTTCAGGCCCCCTTCCTCTTCACTCTGGGGATGTGGGGCCTTCCCAAGCCAAAATAGGTGTCTAAATAGATGCCATGCAGAATAAACCTCAAAAAAGTGTTTCAAATGTAATATAAAAATAATCGATTGCCCCTTAACAGTGCTCCACCAGTGTTTGAGCCCTTTCAATAAGCCTTCCTTCTATACTAAGTCTCAGAATATGGCTTTACCTTTCCCACATGGGGATTCTTGTCAGTCTTCTAGCATTACTAAGTCTTGACTAGAAAAAATGACTGAAACATACCTCAAAGCAGTTAAGCCTGAAGTTTTCTGATGCTCAACAGTCCTGTGTGGGAACAGCAGTGGATTTTAGTTCCAACATGTTAAAATCATTTTCCTCTCAGCAGAAATCTTCATCACTTTCTGCCACAGAGTAAATAGAACAAACCGGCACTATTTTCAAATAAACTTTTGATTGAAGAAATAAAAACTACAAATCTAACACCACATTCACTTTACCCTCCCGTGGAGATGCTACTTGTTCAGAGCGGCAAAGAGAATGACTGGGGGGGCGGAGCCTGACGGGGGAGCTATATGGACAGCTCTGCTGTGTGCTCTCTTTGCCACTTCCTGTAGGGAATGAGAATATCCCACAAGTAAGGATGAATCCGTGGACTGGATACACCATGTAAGAGAAACATACGTAATCAATCACACTATGATGAGTGAATATGATCCCTAGCACTTTTCCCTACCGCAAGGGAAAAAAACAATGTATTAAATTCAAGGTAACTCCAAATGGAGTGAGAAAAGAAGCGCAGGGCACTGCATGTGAGCTATACATTTTTTGGGACACCTTAAAGGGACAGTCTAGGCCAAAATAAACTTTCATGATTCAGATAGAGCATGTAATTTTAAACAATTTTCCAATTTACTTTTATCACCAATTTTGCTCTTGTTCTCTTGGTATTCTTAGTTGAAAGCTTAACCTAGGAGGTTCATATGCTAATTTCTTAGACCTTGAAGGCCACCTCTTTTCAGAATGCATTTTAACAGTTTTTCACCACTAGAGGGTGTTAGTTCAGGTATTTCATATAGATAACACTGTGCTCGTGCACGTGAGGTTAAAAGTATATTATTATAACTGTGTTGGTTATGCAAAACTGGGGAATGGGTAATAAAGGGATTATTCTATCTTTTAAAACAATAAAAATTCTGGTGTAGACTGTCCCTTTAAGGAAAGTTTGTGGCATATCTTGACCCATTGTCAATAGGCTCTTAAGCAGCATGCGCCTTAGGAGGGAGTAGGTTCAGAACAAGGCTATCTTTATTAATTTAACATCTCTCAATAATGAGAAATAAAGACAGATTGGCAATGCCAGACAGGCATCCAAACCAAAAACAAGAGACCCCTCTTGCAGGGCCTCTTAGTCCATCCTGAGACACAAGGGATGAAACAAATAGACAGCTGGAATTTTTTAATAAAAAGAAAATGTATGCTTACCTGATAAATTTGTTTCTTCTTAGACACGATGAGTCCACGGATCATCTTCATTACTTATGGGATATTCACCTCCTGGTCAGCAGGAGGCGGCAAAGAGCACCTACAGCAGAGCTGTTAAATAGCTCCTCCCTTCCCTCCCAATCAGTCATTCGACCGAAGTTAGGAAGAGAAAGGAAAAGCCAAGGTGCAGAGGTGTCTGAAGTTTACAAAAATAACAACTTGTCTTAAAAAGAACAGGGCGGGCCGTGGACTCATCGTGTCTAAGAATCATCAAATTTATCAGGTAAGAATAAATTTTCTTTTTTTCTTAAAGACACAATGAGTCCACGGATCATCTTCATTACTTATGGGATCCAATACCCAAGCTACAGTACACTGAAGATACGGGAGGGACAAGACAGGATACCTAAACGGAAGGCACCACTGCATGAGAAACCTTTCTCCCAAAAGCAACCTCAGCCGAGGCAAAAGCATCAAATTTGTAAAACTTTGTAAAAGTGTGAAGAGAAGACCAAGATGCAGCCTTGCAAATCTGTTCCACAGAAGCTTCATTGTTGAATGCCCATGAGGAAGCAACAACCTTAGTGGAAAGAGCCGTAATCCTGTCAAGAGGCTGCTGCCCAGCAGTCTCGTATGCCAAACATATAATACTCTTCAGCCAAAAGGAAAGAGAGAAACAGCCGTAGCTTTCTGTCCCCTACGTTTGCCTGAAAATACCACAAAGAAAGACTGGCGAAAATCTTTAAACGCCTGTAAATAAAACTTCAAAGCACAAACTACATCCAAATTGTGTAAGAGCCTCTCCTTATCAGAAGGATCAGGACACAAGGAAGGTACAACAAATCTTCCGATTAGTGTTTCAACCGGAAACAACCTTGAGAAGAAATCCAAATTCCGTACGTAAGATGACCTTATCTGCTTGAAAAATAAGGTAAGGTACTCAAATTATAACGCTGAGAGCTCAGACACACAGAGCAGAATAAATCGCTACCAGAAATAAAACCTTCCAAGATAACAACTTGATTTCTAAGAAATGCATAGGTTCAAACGGACCCCCTTGAAGAACCTTGATTAAGACTCCATGGAGGAGTAACTGGTCTAAACACAGGCCTAATCCTGCTTAAGACCTGACAAAAAGACTGAACATCAGGGACATCAGCTAGACGCTTGTGTAACAGGATAGATAATGCTGAAATTTGACCCTTTAAGGAACTTTATAAGAATTTCTCCAATCCTTCCTGGAGAAAAGAAATTCTAGGAATCCCACTCTACTCCAGGAGTAGCCCTTGGATTCGCACCAAAAAAGGTATTTACGCCAAATCTTATGATAAATCTTGCTAGTGACAGGCTTACGAGCCTGAATCAAAGTCTATGACTGAGTCAGAAAAAAACCTTGCTTGGCTAGGATCAGCCGATCAATCTCCAAGCAGTTAGCTTCAGAGAATCTAAATTTGGATGATGGAAGATCCTGAATCAGAAGGTCCTTTCGAAACTGAAGCCTCCAAGGGGGTAGAGACTACATCTCTACCAGGTCTGCATACCAGATCCTGCGAAGCCAGGCTGGAGCAACTGAAACCCTTTCCTGTTTGATCCGGACAATCACTCAAGGAAGGAGAGCAAATGGAGTAAAAAGATGCTAGATAGAAGGACCAAGAGGCCGCCAGAGCATCTATCAAAGCCGCCTGAGGATCTCTGGATCTCGACCCGTACCTCAGAAGTTTGGCATTCTGTCTGGATGCCATGAGATCCAACTCCGGCTGACCCTATTTGAGGATCAGACTGGAGAACACATCCGGATAAAGACCCACTCCCCCGGTTGAAAGGTCTGTCTGCTCAGAAAATCTGCCTCCCAGAAGTCCACTCCTGGGGGAAAAAAATTGCCGACAGACCACAAGAACGGGTCTCCACTCACTGAATTATTTTGGAGACCTCTGTCATCACCAAGGAACTCCTTGTTCCTCCCCGATGATCGATGTAGGCAATTGACGTAATGTTGTCCGACTGGAACCTGGTAAACTGAACCGAAGTCAGTTGAGGCCAGGCCAGGCGAGCATTGTAGATCGCTCTTAGATCCAGAATGCTTATGGGTAAAAGACTCAGACCATGTCTGAGACCATATCCCCCAAGCCCTCAGGGAGTCCCAAACTACTCCGCACCCCAGAAGGCTGGCATCTGTTGTCACAATCTCCCAGGATGGTTCTGTGAAAAACATGTTCCCTGGGAGAGATGAGCTAGAGACAACCACCAACGAAGAGACTCCTTTGTCTCCCGTACCAATAGAAGACGAGGGGACAAGTCCAAATAATTTGTGAGCGAGCCCAACTGCAGAGCTCTGAGATGAAAGCAAGCAAACGGGACAATGTCCATTGCCGCTAACATCAGATCTATTAACTCCATGCACTGAGCCACTGAAGGGCGAGAAGATAATCTAACTTCCCGACATTTGTCAGAAAAAACTTCATAAACAGAGAATCTATGATGGTCCCTAGAAAGGTCACTCTTGTATGAGGAACTAAAGAGCTCTTTTCTAGATTCACCTTCCACCCGTGTGACCTTAGGAAAGTCACTTGAGTGATTTTGTTAGCTGAAAGAACGGCGCCTGAACTAGAATGTCGTCCAAATACATCAACACCGCAATGCCTTTTGAACAAAGTACTGCAAGCAGAGACCCCTGAACCTTTGTGAAGATTCTGGGAGCCGTGGCAAGACCGAAAAGGAAGAGCCACAAACTGGAAATGATTATCTGGAAAGGCAAACCTTAAGAACCTGTGATGATCCCTGTGAAACAGAACATGCATGCACGCATCCTTTAATCCTTAATTGATTCTCTTGGACCCAAGAAAGAACGAAAACAAAGTTTCCAACTGGAAGGATGGTCCACTAAGAAATTTGTGTGAAGAATGACTCTTGAATCTAAAAAGTGGTCTGAAGGTTCCCTCCTGTTTTGGGAACCACAACCTGATTGGGATATAAAACCCAGAACCTGTACCTGCATTGGAACTGGAACAATTATTCCCAGGTCTGAGAGGTCTCCTATGCCGTGTAAGAATGTCTCTCTGTGTCTGAACTACAGATAATCTTGAAAACAAAACCTGACTCAGGAGGGCTTTTGATCGAACCCAAGCCTGAGCAAGGACAGAAAGTCTGCCCCTTACAAGATCCGATCCCGGATCGGGAGCATGTGCTTTATGCTGTCCTGATTCAACATCAGGCTATGATTTTTTTTTTTTTTTTTTTTCGAAAGAGATTATTTCCCTTAAGCCAGCTACCAACAGGGACTTCTCCTTGTAAGGAATCACTAAAAGCTTAGACTTAGATCATATCTCCATAGAACAAGGCTCTAACCATAAAGCCGTGAGCTGGAACAGAGCAAACTATGCTCCCAGTTTGATAAGTCGAAGAATTTGAAATAAAGCAATTAGCCAATTTGAAAGCTTTAATCCTGTCCTGGATTTTATCCAGGTTAGTTTCTGATTTAGTAGCATCAGACAATGCATCAAGCCAATCCGCCATCGCACTAGTGACGGTAGACAAGTACACCCCTGGTTACCAGTGTAAGCCCTGGTGTACATCCCACTTGTAATCTTTGTCCATGGGACTTATCCTCTAAGGCAGCGGTTCCCAACCTGGGGTACGTGTACCCCTGGGGGTACTTGGCAGGCCGGTTGGGGGTACGCAAAAATATTGTTGGTAATGGCGGAAGATGCGGGGGTAGGGTCGGGGGACACTCTCAATGGGTCATCAACTAATAAGCATCGTGGAACTGTGGAAGGAAGGAGCATTTAGCCGGAAAGTGACAAATGAAGTCCTGGCCTGGCATATAGGCAGATGGGAGCCCCTGCACCTGAAATATGTGGACCGGGTGTGGATGACTCCGGTCCACATATTTATGATCACCCTGTGTCACCAGACAGCTTAGCCTCCTGCTCCACCCACCTCTGTCCCATGCACACAATTTTGACTGCAAGTGCTCAAATAGAAGCGGCACTGCAGCAGCATAGCTACGTGGGCACGTGTGATAGAGCCGTTGAGATTGCGAGTCACACAGGTGAGGCAGGTCTAAGTCAGTGCCGGTAAGTAAAGTACTGCTTCTAGTGCTTGCTTGATTCAGATTGCTTCACTTCCAACTAAAAACGTTCATAGTGGCTGGGTGGTTAATATCGATCTGATCTCACAAATTTAAATATTTATTTTTATGATCATTACACTTTGGACTCCCCCCCCAGGGCCTTGTTTAGGAGCAACCAGGCAGCTGCCAGGGGCCCCAGCCACACAGCAGGACTCCTGAGAATAAGATCTGAGCTTTAATCCTGTTGATACACGTACAGTCATATGCAATTCAGGTATAGCTTACACTCCCTATAAAAAAAGTGCTTCCTTTATTTTGAGGGATGGGTGGGGGTAATGAAGAGAGGGGGTACTCATAAATGAAAAGCCTAATCAAGGGGTACAGGAGAGAAAAAAGGTTGGGAACCGCTGCTCTAAGGGAATAGCAGTTCACTTATCTAAGCTGAAACTACTCCGCCCCCCTAGTAAAAGTTTGTCCAGCTTCCTTAGCCGAGTCGGTGATGGGAAACAGATTTGTAAACATAGGGAATGCCTCCATCCTTATAATTCACTGGAGCACTAGTATAGATTACACCGAAAATGTCATTACTGGACGGTACTATGCTGGGGACACCCAGGATAGATAACTCCTAAAGTAACAATTCCATCTGAGTCTGAGAATTCTCTCACAGATAATCCTAACGTATTTTCCTCCTTCAGTAACATGGAGGAACCATGAGGAATAGCAACTACAAAAATAATTCCTCTACTAATGTTTTCTACCTCGTGGGAAAAAAACATAACATATAACTCCGAGTGGAGTGTCAAAGGAAGCATGTGGGCCATACATTTTTGTGGACACTATAGGAGAAATTTGTGGCATAACTTGACTATCATCAACAGACTCCTCAACAGCAATCGCTTTAGAGGGAGTAGGTTCAGAAAAATATCTTAATAAAATTTACACATAAAAAAATGTTACTGTCTTTTAATCTTTAAAGTAACTTTATTGTTGTGTGCTTTTGTTCCATCCTAAGATAAAGGATGAACAAATAAACAGCTGAAATTCTTCAAAAAAAATTACACATACAAAATGTTACTGTCTCTTTAAATCATAAAACTAACCTTTTTGTGCGCTTTTGTACCATCCAAGTCACAAAGGATGGATTAACAAATAAACAGCTGAAATTCTTCAATAAATAATTTACACATACAAAAACAATTTATGTAATAACTTACCTGATAAATTAATTTCTTTCATATTGGCAAGAGTCCATGAGCTAGTGACGTATGGGATATACATTCCTACCAGGAGGGGCAAAGTTTCCCAAACCTCAAAATGCCTATAAATACACCCCTCACCACACCCACAATTCGGTTTAACGAATAGCCAAGAAGTGGGGTGATAAAGGAGCGAAAGCATCAAACAAGGGATTGGAATAATTGTGCTTTATACAAAAAAATCATAACCACCACAAAAAAAGGGTGGGCCTCATGGACTCTTGCCAATATGAAAGAAATTAATTTATCAGGTAAGTTCTTACATAAATTATGTTTTCATTCATGTAATTGGCAAGAGTCCATGAGCTAGTGACGTATGGGATAGCAGATACCCAAGTTGTGGAACTTCCACGCAAGAGTCACTAGAGAGGGAAGGATAAAATAACCCAAATCAAAAAGTTTTAATTTTATAATGAAAAAAACTGAAATTATAAGCAGAAGAATCAAACTGAAACCTGAAGTACTTTTCTACCAAAAACTGCTTCTGAAGAAGAAAAAACATCAACATGGTAGAATTTAGTAAAAGTATGCAAAGAAGACCAAGTTGCTGCTTTGCAAATCTGATCAACAGAAGCTTCATTTTTAAAAGCCCAGGAAGTAGAAACTGACCTAGTAGAATGAGCCGTAATCCTCTGAGGAGGGGGATTTACCCGACTCCACATAAGCATGATGAATCAAAAGCTTTAACAAAGACGCCAAAGAAATGGCAGAAGCCTTCTGACCTTTCCTAGAACCAGAAAAGATAACAAATAGACTAGAAGTCTTTCTGAAATCTTTAGTAGCTTTAACATAATATTTCAAAGCTCTTACTACATCTAAAGAATGTAAAGATCTCTCCAGAGAATTATTAGGATTAGGACATAATGAAGGGACAACAATTTCTCTACTAATGTTGTTAGAATTCACAACTTTAGGTAAAAATTTAAATGAAGTCCGCAAAACCGCCTTATATTGATGAAAAATCAGAAAGAGAGAATCACAAGAAAGAGCAGATAACTCAGAAACCCTTCTAGCAGAAGAGATGGCCAAAAGGAACAAGACTTTCAAAGAAAGTAATTTAATGTCCAGAGAATACATAGGCTCAAACGGAGGAGCCTGTAAAGCCCTCAAAACCAAATTAAGACTCCAAGGAGGAGAGATTGACTTAATGACAGGCTTGATACGAACCAAAGCCTGTACAAAACAATGAATATCAGGAAGATTTGCAATTTTTCTGTGAAAAAGAACAGAAAGAGCAGAGATTTGTCCTTTCAAGGAACTTGCAGACAAACCCTTCATGAAGAAACTGTAAAATTCTAGGAATGCTAAAAGAATGCCAAGAAAATCTATGAGAACACCAAGAAATGTAAGTCTTCCAAACTCTGTAATAAATCTATCTAGACACAGATTTACGAGCCTGTAACATAGTAATAATCACTGAGTCAGAGAAACCTCTATGACTAAGTATTAAGCGTTCAATCTCCATACCATCAAATTTAATTATTTGAGATCCTGATGGAAAAAAGGGCCTTGAGATAGGTCTGGCCTTAACGGTAGTGTCCAAGGTTGGCAACTGGCCATCAGAACGAGATCCGCATACCAAAACCTGTGTGGCCATGCTGGAGCCACCAGCAGTACAAACGAACGCTCCATTAGGATTTTGGAAATCACTTTTGGAAGAAGAACTAGAGGCGGAAAGATATAAGCAGGTTGATAAATCCAAGGAAGTGACAACGCATCCACCGCTTCCGCCTGAGGATCCCTGGATCTGGACAGATACCTGGGAAGTTTCTTGTTTAGATGAGAGGCCATCAGATCTATTTCTGGAAGTCCACAGATTTCAACAATCTGAAGAAATACCTCTGGATGAAGAGACCATTCGCCCGGATGTAACGCCTGGCGACTGAGATAATCCGCTTCCCAATTGTCTATACCTGGGATATGAACCGCAGAGATTAGACAGGAGCTGGATTCCCCCCATACAAGTATCCGAGATACTTCTTTCATAGCCTGAGGACTGTGAGTCCCACCTTGATGATTGACATACGCCACGGTTGTAACATTGTCTGTCTGAAAGCAAATAAATGATTCTCTCTTCAGAAGAGGCCAGAACTGAAGAGCTCTGAAAATCGCACGGAGTTCCAAAATGTTGATTGGTAAATCTCGCCTCCTGAGATTCCCAAACAGCTCCCCAACCTGAAAGACTTGCATCTGTTGAGATCACAGTCCATGTTGGACGAACCAAGGAGGCCCCTTGAACTAAACGATGGTGATCCAACCAACACGTCAGAGAAAATCGAACATTGGGATTTAAGGATATTAATTGTGATATCTTTGTATAATCCCTGCACCATTGGTTCAGCATACAAAGCTGGAGAGGTCTCATATGAAAATGAGCAAAGGGGATCGCGTCCGATGCAGCAGTCATGAGACCTAGAATTTCCATGCACAAAGCTACCGAAGGGAATGATTGAGACTGAAGGTTTCGACAAGCTGAAACCAATTTCAGACGTCTCTTTTCTGTTAGAGACAAAGTTATGAACACTGAATCTATTTGGAAACCCAAAAAGGTTACCCTTGTCTGAGGAATCAAGGAACTCTTTGGTAAATTGATCCTCCAACCATGTCTTTGAAGAAAAAACACAAGTTGATTCGTGTGAGATTCTGCAGAATGTAAAGACTGAGCAAGTACCAAGATATCGTCCAAATAAGGAAAAACCGCAATACCCTGCTCTCTGATTACAGAGAGAAGGGCACCGAGAACCTTTGAAAAGATCCTTGGAGCTGTTGCTAGGCCAAAAGGAAGAGCAACAAACTGGTAATGCTTGTCTAGAAAAGAGAATCTCAGGAACTGATAGTGGTCCAGATGAATTGGAATATGAAGATATGCATCCTGTAAGTCTATTGTGGACATATAATGCCCTTGCTGAACAAAAAGGCAGAATAGTCCTTATAGTCACCATTTTGAATGTTGGTATCCTTACATAACGATTCAATATTTTTAGATCCAGAACTGGTCTGAAAGAATTCTCTTTCTTTGGTACAATGAACAGATTTGAATAAAACCCCAGGCCCCGTTCCAGAACTGGAACTGGCACAATTACCCCAGCTGACTCCAGGTCTGAAACATTTCAGAAACGCCTGAGCCTTTACTGGGTTTACTGGAATGCGTGAGAGAAAAAAATCTTCTCACAGGCGGTCTTACCTTGAAACCTATTCTGTACCCTTGAGAAACAATGTTCTGAATCCAAAGATTTTGAATCGTATTGATCCTAACATCTTTGAAAAAACGTAACCTGCCCCCTTACCAGCTGTGCTGGAATGAGGGCCACACCTTCATGCGGACTTTGGAGCTGGTTTTGATTTTCTAAAAGGCTTGGATTTATTCCAGACTGGAGAAGGTTTCCAAACGGAAACTGTTCCTTTAGGGGAAGGGTCAGGCTTCTGTTCCTTATTCTGACGAAAGGAACGAAAACGATAAGCAGCCCTATATTTATCCTTAGATTTTCTATCCTGAGGCAAAATAACTCCCTTCCCCCCAGTAACAGTTGAAATTATAGAATCCATATTCTAAGCCATAAAGCTCTTCTAGCTAAAATAGCTAAAAGACATATACCTGACATCAATCCTAATGATATCAAAAATGGCATCACAAACAAAGTTATTAGCATGTTGAAGAAGTTTAACAATGCTATAAGAATTATGGTCTGACACTTGTTGCGCTAAAGCCTCCAACCAGAAGGTGGAAGCTGCAGCAACATCAGCCAAAGAAATAGCAGGTCTAAGAAGATTACCTTAACATAAATAAGCCTTCCTTAGAAAGGATTCAAGCTTCCTATCTAAAGGATCCTTAAAAGAAGTACTATCTGCCGTATGAATAGTAGTACGTTTAGCAAGAGTAGAGAAAGCCCCATCAACTTTGGGGATTTTTTCACAAAACTCTAATCTATCAGACGACAAAGGGTACAATTTCTAAAACCTTGGAGAAGGAGTAAATGAAATACCCAGATTATTCCATTCCCTAGAAATTACTTCTGAAATAGCATCAGGCACTGGAAAAACTTCTGAAATAACTACATGAGGTTTAAAAACCGAATTTAAACGCTTATTAGTTTTAATATCAAGAGGACTAGACTCCTCCATATCTAATGCAATCAACACTTCTTTAAGTAAAGAACGAATAAACTCCATCTTAAACAAATATGAAGATTTATCAGTGTCAAAATCTGAGGCAGAATCTTCTGAACCAGATAGATCCTCATCAGAGATAGATAAGTCAGATTGATGGTGGTCATTTAAAAATTCATCTGAAATATGAGAAGTTTTAAAAGACCTTTTTACGTTTACTAGAAGGAGGTATAACAGACAGAGCCTTTCCGAATAGAATAAGAAACAAATTCTTTTACATTAACAGGAACATCCTGAACATTAGATGTTGAAGGAACAACAACAGGTAATGGATTATTACTAATGGAAATATTATCCGCGTTTGATAGTTTATCATGACAACTAACACAAACTACAGCCGGATGAACAGTTACCAAAAGTTTACAACAAATGCACTTAGCTTTGGTAGAACCGACATCAGGCAGCGTCTTTCCAGAAGTAGATTCTGATCCAGGGTCAGGTAGTGACATCTTGCAATATGTAATAGAAAAAACAACATATAAAGCAAAATTATCAAATTCCTTAAATGACAGTTTCAGGAATGGGAAAAAATGCAAAACAAAACAAGCCTCTAGAAACCAGAAGCAACTAAAAAGTGAGACTGAAATGTGAAAAAAACTGGCGCCAAGTATGACGCCCACATTTTTTGGCGCCAAAAAACGTCTCAAACAAACACGAGTCAAAAATGACGCAACTACGTGAAAAGTTCCAGCATCAACTACGATGCCGGAAATGACGTCATTCTCACGCCAAAAAAGTCTCGCGCCAAAAATGGCGCAATAAATTCTAGCATTTTCTGCACCCGCGAGCCTAACAGCCCGCAATTTAGAAGAAAAAAAGTCAATTGAAAATTTTAAGGTAAGAAATTTTTTTAATTCATATGCATTTTCCCAAAACATGAAACTGACAGTCTGATAGAAGGAACACTGATTGACCTGAATCATGGCAAATATAAGTTTAAAACATATATTTAGAACTTTACATATAAAGTGCCAAACCATAGCTTAGAGTATCATAAATAAAATAAGACTTACTTACCCTAAGACACTCATCTACATATAGTAGATAGCCAAACCAGTACTGAAACGAGAATCAGTAGAGGTAATGGTATATAAGAGTATATTGTCAATCTGAAAAGGGAGGTAGGAGAAGAAATCTCTACGACCGATAACAGAGAACCTATGAAATAGATCCCCTAGAGGAAGACCATGGTATTCAAATAGGCAATACTCTCTTCACATCCCTCTGACATTCACTGCACTCTGAGAGGATAACCGGGCTTCAGCCTGCTGCAAAGCGCATATCAACGTAGAAATCTAGCACAAACTTACTTCACCACCTCCACGGGAGGCAAAGTTTGTAAAACTGAATTGTGGGTGTGGTGAGGGGTGTATTTATAGGCATTTTGAGGTTTAGGAAACTTTGCCCCTCCTGGTAGGAATGTATATCCCATAAGTCACTAGCTCATGGACTCTTGCCAATTACATGAAAGAAATGTTACCATTTCTTTAAATCATAAAACTAACCTTTTTGTGTGCTTTTGTACCCTCCAAGACATAAAGGATGGATTAACAAATAAACAGCAGAAAGACTGCAATAAATTCACACAAAGAACGTTACTGTCGCTTTAAATCCTAGAAGTAACTTTATTTATTGTGTGCTTTTCCATCCAAATTCACAATGGATGAATTAATTTTTTAAAATTTTAAACTGCAATCTTTTATTTTGGTATGCAGCAAACAAATAAACAGTGGCTAACAACGTTAACTAGTCCCTAAAAAAAAAACGTTATGTAGCCTTTCTAAATGAAGACATGACAGTCAGAAAAAAAAACAGATCCTGAGCGCGGTTGAAGCGCTACCCGGACCCACCTAGGCTAACAAAAATGCATAGCTAGTACATTTGTTGAGGCTCTCTACCCAGAAAAACGTTCTAACTCAAACATAAAAATTAGCTATCCCAAACAGATATCAGCCCTTCGTGGGCATGATAATCACACCCCAGGGACATTTTAAGAACGCCTTTTGCATAATAAAGAGCCATAGAAATATGCGTTGCTGAGAGGACAAAAGGGCGCCAAACGAAACCCCGCCCATCGTGGGCGTAATCTACAAACTCTCCCGGTCGCCATTATGTTTAGAAAGACACTACCGGGAGAGTTCTGAGCCTGGGGACAACGCACAACACCAGGGAAAGACAACAAATGTGCACAACATAAAACGACTCAAACACTGAACTGAGCCGGTCCATAAAAGCAATATTATAAGAGAATTAGCCCTCTCCTTAGCCACAGGGCATACCCCTCATGGAGCCCACTCAAATCAAGTGTCCCCCAAAGCCACTCTCCTGAGCCCCAGTGCTTGCTATAATCATGCTGTCAGAGAATCGTCCTAATGCAGTCTATAGGAGATATTTGTCCCAGTAAAGTGCTATACTTCCTCTGTCCTGAATCCTCTGTGTGCTTCAGGCCCAGAATAACACATACCTTTACATTCTGCCTGACAGCAGGGCAGCACAGCAGGTTTAGGAGGTCCTCTCCCTCCCATAGCCCTGTGGAAGATGAAACAGCCTGAGTTAATTTTGCTTGGGCTATAAGGATAAGGGCAGCATCACTGTATGGGAGGCGCAGTGAGAATTATGTCTCACAAGTTCCTATTGCTTTAAAGCCACCAATAGCTCTCCTGTAGAGACTGATATGGACTACGGCTACACCCTAGAACAAAGTAGCACTCTCTGGCACTACTTTAAAAATAATAAACTTTTGATTGAAGAATCTTTTCTAACACCTCACTTTGCCATCTCCTATCACTAACGTACGCAAAGAGAATGACTGGGTTGTGAGGGAAGGGAGGAGCTATTTAACAGCTCTGCTGTAGGTGCTCTTTGCCGCCTCCTGCTAACCAGGAGGTGAATATCCCATAAGTAATGAAGATGATCCGTGGACTCATCGTGTCTTTAAGAAGAAAATTAACACATAAAATGTTACGGTCTCTCTAAATTTAAAAGTAACTTTTTTATATTATAGATTACGGAAGAGAGATAATTTAGCACACAAATAACCTATCTACACCTCAGCTAATCCTGCTGAGGTGCCCATCATCATCCATTAGAGCCCATACAATCAACACTATTAGCTTAACTTGTACAAAAACAGATCCGGAGCGCAGCTGCAGCACTGACCGGACCCACACATGTGAAAACACCAAGGACTGTGCTAGAAAAAATACAAGCTCTACTTTCCGATATCGGAAATGCAGTAGAGAGTCTAACCCAGCCTGAAACATAGCTCCGCCCCTCGTGGGCATGATAACACTCAGGCTCCAGGTCCCTTTAAAGTAACATCTAGCTATAGCCAATTGTGCAGTACAAAAGGGCGCCAAACATAGCCCCGCCCTTCGTGGGCGTTACCACAATGATCTCCCGGTCGCCATTACTAGGTTTAGAAAATAGGCCATCGGGAGCTAACTGAACTGTTAACCATGGGGCAATTTGTGACACAGGTGTTATATAGTACACTCCTGTGACCCAACCAAACACCTCTCCTGAGTCCCTCTTTATCTGACTTGGCCCAAGTGAATAAAGTCCCCAGAGAAGGCACTTCTAGTCCCTCAGCCCCAGTGCCTGCTCACCACGTACTGTCACAGGATCCCCTTCCTTTATCTTTCTAGGAATTATGTCCCAAAAAGTCCTTCACTTCATCTGAGATTTCCATCACACCCAGAAAAAAAAAAGTTAGCACTTACCTTTAAATTCTGCTCGACAGCAGGGAAGCTCCCCAGGATTGACCAGCTATTTAACAGCTTTGCTGTGGTGCTCTTTGCCACCTCCTGCTGACCAGGAGGTGAATATCCCATTAGTAATTAAGATGATCCGTGGACTCATCGTGTCATTAAAAAGAAATTGCATGCTCTTTCTGAATCAAAGAAAGAAAATTGGGTTTAGTGTCCCTTTAAAGGGAAACAGATAGGGGGGGCGGAGCCTAGCAGCACACGGATGGATGTGTGAGAGCTGAGCTCCGGTATGTGATACAGCAAAATAGGTGAATAATGCCGTATAACTACACACCAAGAGGCTAACAAGGCAATGCGGTTGGTGGTACAGTTCCCGGCTACAATCCGGAGAGAAATTCTCTAAGAAAAAGTGAGGAAATCCGCCCGATAGCAACTTTGCAAGACACGCATATATGCAGCGGACGCCATCTTGGAGGCCATGCGCAGCTAACTATTATCTCTCTCGAAGTAGAAAAGGGAATGACTGTTGGTGGTTCTGATTCCACTGCTCGATACGACATCAAGATGCAAAATCCGTACAAGAGGTAACTGGGTTTAAAGGGCACACAAACCACAAGAGGGGGACACAAAAAATAATGGTGAAGCATTACAGAAAGAGCGCCAAGATACGCACATAAACATTTCTCAGGCTGGTGAGCTTAGTCTTTGATGAGCATTGAGTCTTATATTCTTGATTTTGCACACCATGGCTAGAATACCTCAATGAAAGGATTACAAACTGTGTAGATGCGATAGTGATGATATATAAAGCAAGCTGTAAGGACCACACACATCTGCAGAAAGTGAACTATCATTGAAATACCTGAACCGGAACACTGCTGGCAGCTATTGTAAATCTCACTGGTGTTTATGCAAAGGAGAACTAAGCCACAAATTTACCCACAATAAATGGGACGCTGTCTCTTGGCAGCAGCATCTGAGGGTACAAGAGATATATATATTCATCACTCTGCACAGAAACGAGCAAGGTTGCCTGCACTCCTGGCCTGATTCATAATGTCTACCAGAAGGTTTCAAAAAACTGACAAACTCAATAAGCTTACATCTATGGATACATTTCTTAGATCCAATGCAGCCCATAAACAGCTAGAAACTACCACAATGGAGGCAGAAGAGGATTCTGACTTAGAGTCTGAACAAAGCAAGCCTGCAGACGATCAAACACCGGTAACCAAAGCAGACCTCAGTATGCTGGTGTCAAAACAGGACATTGCATCAAATTTTGAAAAGCTCTGGGATAAAATTGATAGTCTACATACTACAGTGACTTCCAGTCTAACAGAAATCAAGAACGAAATGCTTGAAATGGGAAACAGGGTGGAAGCCCTAGAAAATGACAAGGAGGATATTGAGGAAAATGTAGCTGTTATGTCGCAAACAATCTCCCTCCAACAACAACAAATAGATGACCTCCAAGACAAAATGGAGGACATTGAAAATCGCACTAGGAGGTCGAACCTCCGGATAAAGGGTATACCGGAATCGATTGGACCAGCTGACCTTTTGTCTTATTTGCAAGGCCTCTTTAAAGCTATCACAGTGGCTACAGATGATACAGAATACCATATCGAAAGGGCCCACAGAGCACTCAGGGCCAGACCGCAGAAAGATATGCCACCAAGGGATGTGATCATCAAATTCCTCAGGTTTCTTGATAAAGAAAAAATCTTGAATGCATCTCGGAAGAACCCCACGTTTAAATACCAGGGGAACGTGGTGCAATTCTTTCAGGATCTATGTGTGAAAACACTACAACGACGAAGCACACTTCGACCATTAACCTCATTGCTCAGAAAACGCCAGATCACATATCGCTGGGGTTTTCCATTTGCCCTTAACATACTTAAAGATGGTAAGATAACTTCAATCAAGACAATACAGGAGATTCCTGGGGCTTGTAGGACCCTAGGTATCGAAGCACCGGACATACCGCCTGACCCCGATCTCGGGGAGAAGAGAGGGACACAAATCTTAACACATCCTCTCAAGAGATCCAGTTGGATTAAAGTGAATAATAAACGATCCAAGACATGATTCCTTATCTGACTGGAACTTTATTGGTGGCAGATCGAATTTAGGAGATTGGTGAGACTCTTTTCTAAAACACTATCAGAGATGTATTTTGAAAATTATATGCAATATACTTAGACTGTCGTGGATGGTGAGCTGAAACCACTAGAACTTATTTTGTATACACAGATTATTTTGTTAACCTAACACTGCTCTTCAATTTTATTATTCTTCATCCACTACCACCTATGGTAAACAAGGGTAATAGTATGAGCTACAAAGTATCACTGGTTATATGTTATATCAATGCAAATTAGGGAAATTTTGTATTGTTATTTCTGTTTTTTATTACAGGATTATGTAAGTTTTGTTATGTTATTTAATTGGTTTGTTTTGTGCCAAGTCAACTGCATCTTCGTTAACACCTTTTTGGGGCGCTACACCGAGGTTAAAAATACAGGGACTGTAGGAATAGACGTACAGAATAGCACAGAATCTGACACTTCAGGTTACCTAAATAACGAAAAGAGATGGTTATATACTGATGTATGCATTATTTTACTGAAATATTGGTATGGCTGAAAAACTACACTTTCCTGGAGTAAACTTGATTTCACATAATGTGAGAGGCCTTAATTCAGACATAAAAAGGAGGACTGCACTAACACAATATAGAAAGCTTAAAGCAAATATTTTATTCTTACAGGAAACTCACTTTCTGAAAACACAAATACCCAAATATTGGTCCAAAGAATATTCGCAACACTTTCATTCCACCGCTAACACTAAAACTAGGGGAGTCTCTATACTGATTCATTCATCCTTGGGTTTTGAACACAAAGACACAGTAAAAGATAGTGAGGGCCGCTATCTAATAGTGAGGGGGAATATACAGGGGACTGAAGTACTCCTATGCAATATCTATGCACCCAATGAGCAACAAGAACCATTCTTTAGATGTATAACTAATTTGCTTACCAACTGGTCCAGATCGAGAATCATATTGGCGGGGGATTTCAATATAGACCTTGTAGCACTAGGGAGGGCGACGACAGGGAACATTTCAAAAAAGAAAATAAGACAACAAAGCATAGCTAGGAAGGTTGGTGAACTATTCCGGCCACACGGGTTACAAGATACATGGGTCACACTATACGGCGATACTACTGACACAACTTATTACTCCTCAGCGCATAAATGCTACACGAAAATTGATTATGTTTTCACAAGTCAAATATTGCAACCTACATTACGTGAGGCACATATACACACTTGTGTTTGGTCGGACCATTCTATTACACAGCTTCTCCTGGGATCCCTTATGGAACCAAACAGAACCAAAACATGGACTTTCGACCCGACCTGCCTGAAACACCCTACCACAAAAGACAGATTACTAAAAGACATGAGTGACTACTGGAGAATCAATACAGACTCCACAACAAACCCTACCTCGGTGTGGGCAGCCCACAAATCAGTTTTCAGAGGACTATTAATAAAAGAAAAAACAAATTACAAAAAACAAGCTAACATTCGCTATCTGCAGCTCCAGCAAGACATTAATCTTTTAGAAAAGGAACATAAACAGACTGGCTCCCAAAATATATTGAACTCCCTAAACCAAAAGAAGGCAGATCTACTAACATTATTAAACGACAATTCTATTAGGGCAGCCCAAAGACTTAAAGCTAATTATTTTATCTATGCAAATAAGCCTGATAGGTATTTAGCTAAAAAAATTAGAGAGGAGTACCAGTCAATGTCCATTCCACATATACAGAACACATCAGGCAATATCACATCTCACCCACAAGAAATTGTGAACACTTTTGCAGATTACTATAAAAAGCTATATGATGGGGAGAAAGTCCAACACAACACCCAAACGCAGACTATTCTCAAGAGGTTTTTGAACTCTGCGAAGCTACCACAATTAACTGAGGAAGACCGAGACCAGTTAAACTCAGCTGTTACACATGCTGAAGTGGTATTGGCCATAAAGGAGCTCAAACCAGGCAAAGCCCCGGGACTGGATGGATTCCCGGGGGAATACTATAGGCTTTTTAAACAGCTATTGACCCCCCACATAGTTAAATTTGCCAACCATGTACTGGAGGGCCAACCTATACCCGCTGACCTCCTACAAGCCAAGATAATTGTAATTCCCAAAAAAGGTAGAAATGCTTCGCTGTGTTCAAACTATAGACCCATATCTTTAATAAACCAGGATATGAAAATCTTGACCAAAATACTTGCCAATCGCCTGAAACACATCTTACCCTCTATCATACATCCAGATCAGGTTGGCTTTGTAAAAAATAGAGAGGCTCCAGACAATATCAGACGAATGATTACGGTTATAGACTACTTACAACGCGAGCGGACGCCTTCTCTGATCCTGTCATTGGATGCGGAGAAGGCGTTCGATAGAGTGGACTGGGTATACATGAACACGGTGCTGATAAAGATGGGATTTACGGGATCTTTCATGAAAGCAATGAAAAGCTTATATTCAACACCAACAGCATATATCAGAGCAATAGGACACCAATCTGCAACTTTTAAAATTCTCAATGGCACAAGACAGGGTTGCCCACTTTCACCCCTCCTTTTTGCGCTCTGCATCGAGCCATTAGCTGCAAACATAAGAAATTCCCCAATCATTACTGGCTTGCAAATACAGCAGTCCCAGCACAAAATCGCACTATTTGCGGACGATGTGCTGCTGACAGTAACAAAACCACTCATTTCTCTCCCTCACATATATGACATCATACAACAATTTTCGGACGTTTCGGGATACAAATTAAATCTAGACAAATGCGAAGCACTCCCATTAAACTTACCAAAGCAGACCATCAAACTGATTGAAACAAATTTTGATTTTGACTGGGTGAAAAGTGATTTGAAATATTTGGGGATAAAACTAACGACACACTCTTCTCACCTATATAAAGCTAACTATATACCCATGTTTAAGTCGATTAGAGCTGATTTGCAGAAATGGAAGAGTTATAACTTCTCCTGGTTTGGGAGGCTTTCGTCAATTAAGATGACGGTACTCCCGAGACTCCTGTATTTGTTCCGTACCTTACCCATAAGCATAGATAAATCTGACCTGAAAGCTCTTCAAACAGACCTTCATAAATATCTTAGAGGGTCTAGACACGCAAGGATACCTCATGACACACTCACTAGACATAGACAGTTGGGGGGAGTGGGACTCCCAAATCTAAGGGACTATTACTCGGCAGCTAGACTGGCCCAAAACTCTCTCTTAGGGAGAAGACAGGAGGACATACTATGGCCTAAATTAGAAGCACTCGTAGGGGGCTATGATGACCCAGGAGATATACTATGGGGTAAAAATACTGTTGAGAGACTTAAGATTTCTCAGAACCTAATCACCAAGACGACGATCAAACAACTAGAAATATACAACAAACAATATGCATTTTTACCGGCTAATTCTTTAATAAGACCCATAAAATATATAGTTTCCAGAGAATCTAGTCGCCTCATAGATAAATGGGCACACAAAGATTTATATAGAATAGCAGACTTCTTGGTCAACAAGAAAATTATAACGTATCAACAGCTTCAAGATAAACTTGGAATGATACGCCTTCCCTGGTTTTTATACTTACAGATAGCTTCGGCTGTTACATCATATCTTAGGTTTGGAATAGAGTCCAAAGGCACAACCATCTTTGAGAGGTTGTGCAGTGCGGAGTTTAGACAGAAAAGTGCGGTATCACATTTATATTTACACATCCAAAAATCACACACAACAACAAAATCTCCTGTCATTCTTCGGTGGGAAGCGGACTTAGAGAGAACATTTGACTTAACAACATGGAACCAGATTTTTTTAAACTCAGCTAGAGGCTTATTGGGAGCGGATCTGAGGGAAAACAATATAAAGACAACTTTTCGCTGGTATTTGACCCCTCTAAAAACAGCGCACATGGTTAAGGGAGGCACCACACAGTGTTATAGAGGTTGCACGCAATTAGGTACATATTTTCATATGTGGTGGGAATGCCCAAATGTTCAGAGGGTTTGGCTAGACCTGTCCAAGATGTTAACCACCATATTAGAGGAGCAAGTTATATTGACACCTATGCAGGCACTATTGAACGTCGATGATTTGAGGTTTAACACACCAATAAATAAGTTAATTAGAATCTTATGTACAGTGACCCGCACAGCTATAGCAAAACACTGGAAACTAGGAGTGCCAGAAAGGGGGGAGATACTTGGAAGGATTAGAAACATGTTTGACATGTGTCAGACAGCTGCTTACATACAGGATACAGTTGAAGTCTTCAACCAAGTTTGGTTCTATTGGATTCTAAATGAGAAGCAAATATAAGGACGAGATAACAGGAGAGACAGAAGGAGACAAAGATATGAGTATAGGAGAAGATGGGAGGGATTGGAAGGTGCGCTCTGAGGGTTCATAAGGTACGATGATTTGTTAAGAAACGTTTATTGTTCATTTATTAATATGATTTATGCAGTTGACTGGCATAGGGGTTACATTAGTTAAATATGTTGATTGTTATATATGTTTAGATACAGAAAATTAAATAAATAATTGTTGGCTTCAATAGGAGCTATGATTGACGACACATGGTAAAGAGTGACTAACAGAACTCATTAAAAAGGAGGAAGCGGTGGACCATTAGAATCTGTTAAATGGCTTACATTTGTTTGAAATTTGTCAACTGTTTTTTTTTTTTTTTCCACCGAACTGACCCATGTATTGTTCACACTGTACAACAATAATAAAAATTATTTCAATCTAAAGGGAAACAGATATAGCATTGAAAAGAGATGGTAGATTCTATAGTTTCAAAAAAACGCTAGGATTTACCAACAGTAAAAATAAAGGTGACCTTCATTCACGAATGTAAAAAAAAAAAAAAACTGTGTAGATGGTATCTTTATTTTGCCGCTGTTTCACTGCTAGCATAAGTGGCTCTGGCAGCCCGCAGCAAAAGTTTGTCAATGAGGTGACATTTCCGTTCTAGAATCTCAAAACAACCAATTGTATGGATACATGTCCTGATTGCATATCACCAATAGACTACTGTTATAATAAAAGATTCTTCCTTTCACAGTCATTCTGCTATTACAAGTGTTATATACCATTATATTTGGTTCCAGCACAGCGTGGCAAGGTATTGCGCATAGTTTGTGCTTGTGCAGTGGTCATAAATAAAACATTTAAAAAAAATATTAGGCCTGTACACTCTAAAAGCAAACATGAAACAAATGCGTGTAATAAATTTACCATCTGGAGTCATTTTGGCCAACTCCGGTACTTCAACGTAAAAGTTTTTTCTGTAGGACTCATATTCAATCTTCCCATGGTCAACAGGATCCAACAATTTACGCTGTTTAGTCTGAAAACCTGTCAGAGCAGTCTGAAGATCTACCTCCTCTTCTTCTGATGAATACTGTAGATAAGCAACAAAATGCTCAAAGTGAATTCTGCTAAAGAATAACGTCAACCTACACTAAGCACATTAAGCAATGGCTTTACAGCCAGGCATCTTGAGTATATACAAATCTACACCAGAAGAATACACACAATTTGCTAATTTAGAAACCATTCAAACTTAAAACATTGGTTGCACTGTGTCACACAGAACTGTAATAACATTGTGAGAATCCTTCTGTAATTTCCTTTTTCTCATCACAGGACAGAAAATTCTGTGGCGTTATGGTAAGAGATATAGAGCTAATTCTTAGTGAAACAGAATTACCAACAGAACATAATGTGCCCAGTATCTGTTGTTTAAAAAGAAAAAAAAAATGAAAAGAAAAAAAAAAAAGGGTTAGTGATATTTTAGATGGTGTTTAAAGGGACACTCAAGTCAAAATTAAAATTTCACGATTCAGATACAGCACATCATTTTAACCCCTTAGTGACCACAGCACTTTTCAATGTTCTTACCATTTGGGACCAGGGTGGGATCTGTGGTGTTTGTTTAGCTGTAATTTTCTTACTCATTTACTGTACCCACATATTATATACTGTTTCTCGCCATTAAATAGAGTTTCTAAAGATACCATTATTTTCATCATATCTTATAAATTTACTATAAAAAAATATATAAAATATGATGAAAAATGGTAACACACTTTTTCTAACTTTGACCCCCAAAATCTGTTACATCTACAACCACCAAAAAACACCCATGCTAAATAGTTTCAAAATGTTGTCCTGAGTTTAGAAATACCCAATGTTTACATGTTCTTTGCAAGTTATAGGGCAATAAGTACAAGCAGCACTTTGCTATTTCCAAAGCATTTTTTTTCACAATTAGCGATAGTTACATTGTAACACTGATATATGTC